>NW_027526485.1:0-742247 GCF_052857255.1 Amblyomma americanum
TGAACAGCTCAGTTTGCAGCACTCAATTGCATGAAAATTAATGTTCTTAGAGGCTAGTTCACACCTTATATTCAGAATGTACTCAGTGATGTCCACGCAGTATAGAAAACGGAAATGTGAATCATATTATGTGTTAAAATTTATCCAAGAGAACCACTGTGACAGGTGTGCTGGAGGGTCCGTCTCTATATAGTTTAGGGCGGCGGAGACTGTAGAGTCCCCTACAAATTAGACGAGTGCGACGCGGACGAAGAAAATAAGCTAAGAACCAGGTGTGAAACTGCTCTTATTTTCCTTAGCGCGTGGCTCCGCGCAGCCGGAGCTAGCGCGTGTTGCAAGCCGAGACGGCGCAACACTTATGATGGCAATTTCGTGCCGCTACACTGTCATAGATCGCAAGACAGCTAGCCATATTTCTCGAGAGCTGCTGGCGCCAAACTATATATTATACCTAAGTATTTACTTCCCTAACCTTCTTGAACAAACAGCGCGAACAAAGACGAGCACAAAAGACAAGAAAGCGAACGACACGGCGCTGTGTCTTTCTTGTCTTTTGTGCTCGTCTTTGTTCGCGCTGTTTGTTCAAGATGCTTAACCAACTAGCCCGCCAAAACGTGTTAACGCAACTTATTCCCTAACCTGGGTGTTTCAGTGAGTTTCTAGATTTGCAATGTGCAGTCTCCTTCAAACCATCAAGAATATTAGAATAAGGCTGGCAATGGCATATCAAGGTAATGGCATTGCGAAGCAATGACATAGATGTGAACAAAAAATAAAGGAAAAGTTATAAAGACAGCAGCGAAACAATGATCTGTTTCTGCTGTATGCAAAATAAATATTATAAACAGTTGTGGCTTCTTAATAATGTACACTAGGTTCCTCAAAAAAACTTCATAAATCAAGTTGTCTGCAATAAATAATTGCGAGAAAAAACAATAAATATGCTCACAAAAAATTTTCAGGTCGCTTCTGTGTACAGTAGTTTGCAGTGAAGTTGTAATTGGTTAAAATTTTGGAAGGCCCAACTGCGCCACCAGGAAGATCATTTTATTTATCGTAATTTGATGCTTTCTGAAGTGCTGAGCGGGTAATAAGATGCACAATGACGTCTCATGATGTAACATATGTATTTTCTAGTATGAATGGTAATGTACTGTAAGCTAGGTGGTACTGCATATTTGTACTCAGTGGACGAATACGTGCTGAAGGTGGCGTTCGTTATGGCAAATTCTGCATAGAAAGTTTCCTTCACAGTCATTCTTACAATGTAACAAATGGTAAGGCGCATCGACGGACCACTTTCGCATTGGAAAGCACAAAACATAAAATGAAGGCATCATCATCGCGTTTATACATACTTTCATTAAAATTTCAATGTACAGGAAAGGAAACATATGGCTGGGGAAAATGAGGTTTTGTCTTGATCATTGCCTATGGTGACATGGCGGGAATAAATTAACACTAAAAGGATCTGTGAATTTCACTTTGCCATAGTCTACACTGCAAATTTTCATATTAACATTGCAGAAATACATGAAAAACTTTAGTCCCTCAAAAATTTGGCTATACTTCGCTAAATTTGCTGCGCAGTGGAGCCAAACCAGGTCACAGATTAAAAATTAACTCAAGGGTGCATTTGCTATGAGCATGTGCTGGTCAGTTTGCAAATCATTGATTTTAGTCATCTCTTTCATGAGTAAATACTTCCCGGAAAGAAAAGATGGATTGAAGGAAGGTAGAAAGAGTGCAGGCTAGTTAATATGTGCAGTTGTCTTGCCTAACTACTATCCTCAGCGCTAAATTTTGTCCGTGTATGTCAAGTAGTAGAAAAGCTTAAGATCGTGGGATGGAGTCCAGATATGGTAGCAGAATTTTTATAGAGGCAAAGTCCATTAGCAACCATTTGCCCTGCAATTTTGATGCACTTTATAGGGCTCCAGCTTGTCTTATCTGAAACACTTTACTACAATATCCTTCATAGACTAAGCATAATTTTTGGACTACCAAAGCTGCCCATATTGCATATATCTGAATAGCATAAATATCATTCTATAATGAAAGATTACCACTTCAGATGGGGACGAAGAAATACAGACCGGAGGTGCAGTAAAAAGATAACTGAATTTATTACCTTGATGAAAGACCCTCAAGTAGAGTTCATTTGAACATGTGTTCACTGCACTGGAATTAACCGAAAAACAAGAAAAATACAAGTGATATTGCTTTCTAAACACATAAGGCAGACTGCCACTGACATATCCCAACTCCTTTCGTGACAAAGTAATATATCGCTTGCTAAACAATCTTCACCTTCCCTATAATGTGGAAGGTTTTACAGATTTCACATTGTAACTAGGCGCCTCCGTACCAAGCAGATGTGTAGCACCGTTGGTCGGCTCAAACTCACAGTGCCTGCAATTTTGTGCCAGAAATCCACACGTTGTTAATGAATCAATGCCTGTGCTGTGCTCTCGGAGTCCATGATTTAAGCTCTGTCCTGAATACGCGTTTTTCAAGCATTAGGTTTGTTCTTCAGGTCTTGGTGTTGGCACGTTTGACTTGAGTGCAAGCCACGTGCTTCGTCAATCATGATAAGATCTCCGGTCTAAAAAACATTTGGTGTTTATTCACTGCAGGCCGCGCATTATTTTTGTTGAAGAAACAAAACGTTGACGAGTGGCCACCAGTTCAACGTTTCTGAATGGGTGGTGTGTGGGCGTGGCGGCGGTAGTGGCGCAAAATTTTCGACTGTGATGCCATGCGATGAGATTTCCGTGGGACAAAATCTGGACGCTTTTTTGAAGGCAGGGAAGTTACGCCAACAGGGTGATTGAACACACCCTCACGGGCGGCTGTGTGCGGGTGGATACTCTCGGCATGGGCAGCTGTTCCACGTGATGTCATGATACAGTTGTTTGCAAAGTGTGGAATTTCACTCAATGACGAATGTGTTTTGGGCCGCAGCAGTGATGACAAGAGCACTACCAGTGAGGACAACGACACAAGTGGGGAGCTTCTGGATAATAAATTTTCATTGTGGAACGTCCTTTTTTTTCTTTCGGGCATTAAACTTCGCGGCTGGGAGGTCGACTTACATTCAAGTTGACTTACTACAGTAAACACGGTACGTGACGCAAGATGCAGTGATGATGCAGGCAATGAACAAAGAACCCGCACTGAGCACAAAAGCAGCGAGCACTGAGAGCAGGAACATGGCCACTGAAACACTACGGTCACTTCGATGTCACTGATTATCCGCAGCATAGCCTTCCGGGCACAAAACATAGTCGCAGTGTAGTCAGATTGGGGCACATCAGGGCACAGCGATTGGTAGGGTCTGAGGCACAAGAGGTGCGCAATATCAGGTTCAGGTAGGTCGAAGGTAGTCTCCAAGAAGGCCGGAGTGATCTCATAGGTGACGGCAGTGACCTAGCACCGCACAGAGAGCTTGATGCAGCGAGATAGTGACCAAAGCAGGACAAGGTAGCTAGGGGTGAAAGAAACCATGTGGTGAAGGCGTTTGTAATAGTCCTGCTGTGATTTCTGCGAGGCGGGTAGTCGGGAGCATGCTAGATGGTGGGCTTGGTCGTAACTGGCAATCACGTCGTGGGCATATTCAGAAAGTACACCAGTAAAGATAGGAAGCAGTGCCCACAGGTAACGGGGGCTCTTCGCCGTACAAAAGATAGACTAGGGAGCAACCAAAGTGCAATGAAGGGAAGAGTTCTTTGCAAATGTTACGTAAGAGAAAGCAGTATTCCCGTCTCGAAGATCCAGTGAAATGTATATTGCGAGCATAACGGTAAGAGTGCTGCTAAGGCGCTAGGTGGGGCTATTTGTGCATATCATGTGTTTGAAGCTGGCAGGGGCATTGCATGAGCCGAAAGGTATAACCTTAAATTCATACAGCCCAGCAGGCACAACAAATGCCATCTTCTCGCGGTCTTGTTCACCCATGGCGATTTGCCTACAGCCAGAGCACAGGCCAGTGGAGGAGAAAAGGAGAAAAATTTGGCACCTTAGAGACTATCAAGGGTGCAATTGATTAGTGGCAATGGCTAGACGTCTTTTTTGGTTAATATTATTGAGGTATTGGTAATCCGAGCAGAACTGCTAAGAGCCATATTTTTTAGAGGATCATTGGTTAGTCCCAAGAGCTTCGGGAAGGCTCAATAATGTTCTTGGCAAATATCTTTACTAGCTCGTTTCAGATAACCTGGCGCTTGGGGTGAGACATACGGTAGGAGTGCCAGCAGTCAGGAGGGGCACCACCAGTTCCTATGTGACGTGTGACAGCTTGACCGAGGGCAGCTTTATGCAGATTAAAAGCGTGAGAAGCTGGGAAGATTAGGCAGGTGAGGGGTCAGTGGCTTACATGGTAGTGAACACGTCTGTTGAGAAAGGGAAATGCTGGCGGGTGGCATCGGGGCCGCGAACTAGGGTAGCATCTAATGCAGCGACTTGGCAACAAGACAGGCGAGAAAGCATGGTCACACAGATTGCGGATGGAAGTACTAAAGGGCAGACGCTGAAATTCAGAACTGGTAGGAACAGTGTGTTGGCCTTGACAGCAGCAAACGTAAGGGGCAGCGCAGCGTTGCAGATGAGCAGTATGTCGAGAATAGGTAATCTTTCAGATAATCTTTCATGGGCCACACACATTCAATCCATCTGTGCCAAAGCTTCAAGATCACTTGGGTACCTGCGCCGGAACTTGCGAAACGCCCCTAATAACGTGAGAAAAGTCGCTTACTTAACAATCGTGCGTCCTCAACTAGAATTTGCTTCACCTATGTGGTCCCCTTATCAAAATTACCTGATCAACAAGCTTGAATCCGTACAAAATAGAGCCGCTCGTTTCATCACACAAAAGTACCACCCCCAGTCCAGTATCACTAAGATTAAACTTGATATCTCCCTCGAACCATTACATATTCGTCGCTCCATCGCTCTTTTATGCTTACTTCATAAATATCGTCATAGCACCAGGCCATCTCCCTTGCCCCTCGAAGAGCCTTCACGCATTTCACGCCGCCTACATAATCAGTATAGCATTACACGCATTTACGGAAGAACCTTAGCATTCAATTCATCTGCACTTCCACGTGCCATTATTCCTTGGAATGATCTTCCCAACTGTATCGCATCTATCGGCAACCACCAATCATTCCAAGACCAACTGCACAAACATTTTCTTTAACGACATTGTGTCTTGTTTCAGGTTGTTCTGTGTCCTTGGTCCCCTTTTCTTCTCGTTGGTATTTTACAAAGTTTTGGTTTCTTGTGCAATTTCAGCCATCTGTATGTTTTTTATGACTACTGCTTTTTCTTTTTGATGCCTATTGGGCACTTGCGATGCATTCTTGCTACTAATTTAATTTTTGTTGCTCGCGGTGATGTATGTCTTTTAGTTACGTTTTGCCCTGTATATTTATAATTGTGTTTAATTTTTGCCTTGTATCACGCGTTGTTTTTAATTTATTCTTCCTATTTGCTTAATCTATTGTTTTGCCCCCCTTACTCAATGCCCTTCTGGGCCCTGTAAGGTATTTTGAAAAAAAAAACAAACCATATAGTCACCATCAGGAACCGGCCGCAATGGGAACAGGGCAACAAAGGATGCAGTTTCAGATGGCAGGAAAACATTATCTTCAGAGAATATTAGAGGTGGAAAGCCCACAAGGAAGTTATCGAATAATGAGACCTCAAGATGGTACTCCTATAACCAGCCAATGAGAAGCGAATATTCCGACAGGAAATCTAAACCGAGAATCAGATCATGGGCGCACATGTGTCAAACGGCCAAACAAGCTGGGGTGCCGTGGCCAGCAGTAGCAGCACGAGCGCTGCATTGGCCGTCAGAAACAAGAAATCCAGTATCCACAATGCACAGACAAAATGTCGCAGAAATAAGGACATTGCGATGACAGAGGTGAAAGTTGGAGCTTATCACGGACTCATGCATGCCAGTGTCCATGAAAGCATATATGCAGCGTCACCTTTGGGGGCTGCATCAGCTAGTTTTCCAGATCGGAGCGCGATGAGGCGACTGTGGGGATTGAGAGCAACAGCCTAGAAGCGACAACAAGAGGAAATATCGGCGAGAAGCATGCCTCCGAGGTGTGTGGTGGAGCTTGTGATGAGAAGCGGCAGGAAAAGTCTGGGCGGGAGCTAGGGGTGAAGACACTGTGGGGAGGTGAAAGGCATGGAGAGCGACTAGTGGAGTTGCCATAAGGATGCGACTAGGGTCTGCAGCAGTGCCGAGCAATGTAGCCTATGTGAGAGTAGTGAAAGCGGTTTTGTCGGTTGTCTGCGGGATTCCGGAGAAACAGTGGGGGTGGATACTGGTGGTTGGAACCTCAGTGCCAGCTGAGCAACCAAGAACACACACACTGCTGGATTGAGGTTCCAATTGCTAACTTCTTGCTACACGAATGCCTGGATGAGCAACACAATAGGCAGAGACATATGACTGGGATAGGCACAAAGGCCTCTAATTTAAGACACACAATCCTTGCGACTGCGTCTGCGAAGGCAGGCATTTCAAAGAGTGGACGTGGTGGTAGCTGCTGGGCCTCAGAGGAAGGGGTTCCTACTGTTTTAGGAAGCCATGAAAACAGCTGCGGAATACAGCAGCTTTCAATTTGCTCGAAGCGATGGCACTCCTTGATGGTGCCAAAGATAGTGCAGTCCTTGCAGAGAAACAAATGAAAAGCATCATACACAATGCCATTGCAGCCCACGCTGTCTGATTGAGTCAAAGCAACGTCCACTTTGTGGCGAAGCGCCAGGACATCCAGAATATAGGTATGTAGAGTTCTGTGTGAATTCGTCGGTTATGTGCGCGCGTTCTGTGCCCGCGTGTATCTATTCTGCGCATTTTAGTCGTGTAGTAAAATCATCGACTGAACTCCCGATTGCACTTTTCACGTGTCTATAACTAAACGAGCTAGATGTAACAGCACAAAATAATGTCAAAACCTAAGCGACCATGGAAAGAGACGTTTTCGAGTGCCGCTGTGCAAAGGCGGTTACCGCTCGAACAAGGAGCGTGTATCCTTATGTTTAATGCACAACCTTATGGTACAGGTCTTGCAGAATGGAAACGAAACTTCAAAAGAGAAAAGAGAAGGCATAGGCCGGCAAAATCACTCGTGAATCGGCTCACTCGTCCTCACTCACGTTAATATCAGATCATGATCTGAGCCGTGGAGTAAGTCCGGACTAACATCAGATCACGTTCTGAGCCGCGGGATGAGCCCGGACTCATGTGCATATCATGATCTAAGTTGGGAGTTCGGGCTCGCGTTCAATACAATATACAATACTGCCAGTCTCAGTAAGAGACCGTGGCAGGTGGGTAACCAGTACAATATAATGTTCAAAACACAAAAGAGAAATTACAAGCAGATCAACAAAAAGAACTCTTACAATACATGTTACATAACTACTAGTAGGCAGGTTACTAAAGAATACCTTTAAGAGTCAGAGCTGTAACAAAAAAGAAAACAAGTACAGCAGCAGCCATTCATGCCAGCAAGCATGCTGGTATTCGAAATATTTAACAATAGGAACTTGAAGAAAGCGATAAAAAGGCAACGGGTGGCAATAGACAATGCAATCATCCTTAAAAGTAACATAGTATCAAGAGATGTAATTGTTGGGCAGTCATCTGGTAAGATGTGGGCCTATTGGCACATTACTGATTCTTGTTACATTCTACTAATCTTGAAGCGAAGGAAGATAGTGAGTCCGACATGGTAATCGATGGATCGAGTCGATTCCATTTGCTGATGGCTAAAGGAAAGAAAGAATGCTTGAGAGTGTTCGTTCGGCATGAGTATTCAGCTAGCGTGTGCGCATGTTTGTGCCGGGATTGTCGTGACTGTGAGAAACATACGTATTTAAACACATCTATACTGTAATTGTTGTGTAGTAATTGATATAAAAACTTCAGGCGGGATTCTTTTGCCCCAGATAATAGTGATGGAAGGCCAGATGATGCGGCAAGATCGGTAGGTGAAACAGAGGGTTTGTATTTGTTATGAATGAACCTTACAGCTTTTCGTTGCACCTTGTCAAGCCGAGTGATGTTAGTGATTGATTGTGGGAACCAAACAGTGCTTGCGTATTCTAAACTTGGCCTTACGAGGGTAGTGTAGGCAAACAGTTTGGTGTTTTGAGGGGCCAGACGTAGGCATCTTTTAAGAAAGAACAGCTTTCGCAAAGCCGCAGAGGTAATATTGGCTATATGTGCGTCCCATCTTAGGTCAGGATTTAAAGTTAACCCTAGGTATTTATGTTCAGAAACCCTTGAAAGAGTTGATTCCTTGATACTGTAGGCATAGTTATGTGGCTGTTTTTTCCTGGTGACTGTCATGCAAGCGGATTTTTTATTGTTTAATGTCATCTGCCAAGTTTTACACCATTCAACAATTGTGTTAAGAGAGCTGCTTAGCATAAAGTAGTCTTCAGGATTTTTTATCGTTTTGTACAGAATGCAATCATCGGCGAAAAGTTTTATGTTACACTCAATATTGTTGGCAATATCGTTGATGAAAACTAAGAACAACACTGGTCCTAGGACAGATCCTGCGGGACTCCTGATGTAACGGGAACTGGTCTTCATTGAACTTGTTCGAAATTTACAAATTGTGAGCGGTTCGTCAAAAAATCTGTGATCCAGAGTAAAACTTGGCATCTCCAATTATGATGCCTAGTTTTGTTATTAGTTTGTTGTGGCTTACACTGTCAAATGCTTTAGAGAAGTCTAGTAGTATTATATCTGTTGGTCTGCAGTCGTCAATACTAAGGGCTAGGTCATGCACAACCTCTGTTAGTTGGGTGACAGTTGATAAGCCACGACGAAAGCCATGTTGATGGGGTGATAATAGGTTTTCCGTCTCCAGAAAGTGCTTTAAGTGTTTTGCTATAATGTGCTCCATGATTTTGCACGACGTACTGGTGAGGGAAATGGGTCGATAGTTAGAGGGTGAGTTTGTATCTCCGGATTTATGAATGGGTAGAACCTTTGCTTTTTTCCAATCGTCGGGTAGCTTCGAAGTTGATAAACGTGCTCACATTCAGAGCCTGGCCAGGCTATGTGTGTGTGTGTGTGTCTGTGTGTGTGCGTGTGCGTGTGCGTGTGCGTGTGCGTGCGTGTGCGTGTGCGTGTGCGTGTGCGTGTGCGTGTGCGTGTGTCTGTGTCTGTCTGTCTGTCTGTCTGTCTGTCTGTCTGTCTGCGCCTGCGCCTGCGCCTGCGCGTGTGACTGTTTAGGATAGCTGCAGTTAAAAGCTCACCGCATCATCGTGTCTTCGGCATTGTAGGCGCGCAACTTGGGCGGTTGGGAGTAAAACCTATTCATCTGTCCTTTGTGCGAGTTTATAGGAGTCCTGCGTCAAGGGGAGCATGGGTTAGTTATGAGTTGAAATGTGCAAGTCTGCAGGAAATAGTGATGCGTAGGTGAGTCACAGGCGAGCTTATCTACCTGAGGAGGATAGAGGAGCCAAAACATATGCCATCACAATTAACTTGCAAAAAGGCCGAATCCTTGATCATGGAGGTTTCCTTCAAAAATTTTAGTGGTGGATGCGGCGTATATAAAGCCGACCTCAGGGAAGAACACAGGGAAGGAGTGTTTATTATCTACGAGGCCCGAAGCAGAGCCCTGAGCTTTCTGTATGTACCAAATAATTGTGGCTCAAAACCGAACACTCACAACACCTAAATAAAAGCCCATAAAACTAACTGACGCGTTTCACTTGCTTCGTTAGAGAAAATGCTACCGAAAGAGTACTTTTGTAATCGCGTCTAGAAAACAAATTTCCTGTTTCCTTCGGAAGCGCCAGGTGTTCGAACCTCGAAGATGTTCTGAACTTCATAAAGACTTTCGCGCAAGCGACAAGCACAAAATGTGAAGCTTATTGTGGGAGACTCAAAAGAGACACTGAAACCTGCAATCAGCTGCCTCTATGGCAGCTGTGGTCGCTTACGACTTAACAAAAGCAAATTCACAGCGCGCCTTTACCTCATGTCACAAGAGCGAGGCAGCGCGGCCCACACCCTCCCGTCCCGCAGTTCTCCACGCCACGCCGCAGCGGTCCACGCGCTTCGGCCGTCGGCATTCATCGCTTGCGGTGCCACCAGGGAGGCCCCGGTCGGCTCACTAGTCAGTATATTCTAGGCACTAAAACTAGGCCGCCATTTCGTCCCCTGACGTCATACTCACATAGTTGCACTCTATCCACCATATTAGACCTTGAAGTGATCATTGGCACGCGGCAGGTGCTTGCTTCTACAATGCTATTGTAGATGTCCCTACAATTCTCAGTGCAAGATGCGGTGTTTTCTAGTTGCTGCCACCGATTGCGCTGTGATCTTTGGGTGGTAGCAGACCCCACGACAACTCGAAATCTGATGAGTAAGAGCTCACTCTCTTAAAATTAGATTGATGAATTCTAATTAGTTAATTAAATAAACTGCGAAACTAATACTTTGGCGTCACAGGAGACAAGTGTACATGTCCCATGTTTCGTCACGATTACGTCGTTCTGTGAAAATAAATGTGCAAATGTTTGATTGTGGTAATGCGTGATGAGATCTTGCTGTGCGAACATTTGGTTGATGAATTGCAATTAGTTAATTACACTTCGACGACACAATAGCTACGCATATGGACATAGCACATGGATGTGAAAACAGCTATGAACGTCGACATAGAATGTGGTCATGAAAATAAAAGCAAAAACAAAGAAAGAAGCAACAATTACAAATTAATAAAAATAAAGATTAAATAAGAATACATAAAAAGAAACTAAAAAACGAAGAATTAACAATTCCGTTCTGCCGTCGTGGAAAACAACCGCATTCAAGAAGTTCGTGCTTTCGCATTTCTTCCCGTAAGAAAACTTAAGTCCCTTGGTAATTATTGACCATTGACTACGGATATCGTGACGGCATATAGAACAAACATGGTGACACGAGATGGGAACAGGAAGCAGAGTTCTTAAACCTGCGGCAATTATTTTAGCCAGTAACTTGTAATATGAAGTTAACAAAGTGACGGAATGCCAGTCTTGAGAGCAAGACGGGGAATGACTATTTTTAGGGATCAGTAATAGGCTTGTTTTGCGCTCGTGTGTGTGTGTGCGTGTTTCTCCCTCCCGTCCTGTGTTATTCTGCGCAAAGTTTTTAAATATGTCGCTACGCCAACTGGCCCAACGTCCTACCCTAATAGGCTACCTAAAAGGCTAAAATGAAAATTGATTGTTGGGGAACGAAAATGGCGCATTATCTGTCTAATGTCGCTGGACATCTGAACTGCGCTGTAATGGAAGATAACTTCGGGAAGGAAATGGCGCAGTATCTGCCTGATGAGGAGAGAATGAAAGAAAGGAAAAATTTGGTGCCGTATTGGAGAGCTCTGGAATTATTTCGTCCACCTGGGGATCTTTGACGTGCACTGACATCGCACAGTACACGGGCGCCTTAGCGTTTTGCCTCCCCAAAAACGCAGCCGCCACAGGCGTGTTCCAACCCGGGAACTCCGGATCAGTAGCCGAGCACCCTAATCACTGAGCCACCGCGGCGGGTCTGTAAGAGACGAGATTTTTTAATTTCAGTTTTCAAACGCAAAACGCGGCCGTGTGCTGTGGCGGTGGCGAAAGACACGCGCAGAGGGCACGCGCAGAGAGGCACGCGCAGAGAGGTATGATTGGACTCACTACTAAGAGGCCGTCCCTAACAAATACTAGGTGGGGCCCCTAGCACGGGACCCCAGTGGCGTCGGCCACGAGCCGCGCGCGCTCAACAAGGGTATTTTGAGCCTGTAGGTCAGAGCAGCCGAGCAGGGCCGCCTCCCAGTCCTCCCGGGTGGAGTTGGTGTGAGGGAGATAACAGGGTTGAAGGGGAGGCAGACACCATCTGAGAGATGTCCAAAGACTTCACCGCACAGTGCGGACAGCTGCCGGAGAAAGCAGACCTGCCGGATGTCAGTGTAACGAGACAATTCAAGGGGGCACTTTGTTGACCTAAATAGCGGTAAGGCAAAAGCCTTTATCGAGCTGTGGCTGCTTGGTCGCTGCTGTTCCTTAGCGCGCGCGCTTGGTTGCTGGAGACACAAGAGAGCGTTTAAACGGCATCCTTCCTTATCGGCGTTCGGGAGGCGTCCGGTAAACTGCCTGGGGAGCGCTCCTCTAGAACGACTGTGGCGCTACTCAGTGACGTCACACGCATGCGCAGTAGGCTAAAGCACAGATGCGTTACTCTGCTTAGGTGTAAGAATGCGAAAGCATGTATCTTGAGGAAAGGAAAGGTTGTTTAGGGAAGGAAAGGACGCCGTAAATCTCAGATTTCGACATCTCAGTGGACACCTCAACCGTGCCTTATACCACGCAACTGAAGGTGTATATAATTCAATAAAGGCCGAGTTTGGGCGAGTTGGTTTACCATGCTGAACGTAAAAGCGCAAAAAACAAGGAAGTAGAATAAGACACGTCCTTGTTTTTTGCGCTTTTACGTTCAGCATAAAGGTGCATATATCATTGGTCCAAACCACTGTCGCAAGCTAGCCCGGAACTTGGCTAAAACATGCAGACTATCATGATGATGATAATATCCAAAGAGATATTCTAAGACACTACTCGGATACCTGCCGCGGAGGCTCAGAGGTTAGAGCGCTCGGCTACTGATCAGGACTACCCGGGTTCGAACCCGACCGCTGCGGCCGCGTTTCGATGGAGGCGAAACGCAAAGGCGCCCCTGTGATCGAAATTGGTCGAAGATGGTCGAAATTATTCCGGAGCCCTCCACTACGGCACCTCATTCTCCCTTTCACTCCCTCCTTTATCCATTTCCTTGCGCAGAGGTTCAGGTGCCCGCCGATATGAGAGACAGATACTGCGCCATTTCCTTTCCACAAACACCAATTTCCATTTCACTCAGAATGCAGTAGTACGAATGGTTGCTCAAGATTTTGGTGAATGCATTCAGGAATAATGCCACGACATTGAGGTAACCAGTGCCGACATCGCTGGGACTTCGTATGCACTTCCGATATCTGTTGCTCAAGCCAGCGTCGGCGCTGAGGGAGACGCGGTTATGCGCCGTGCCTCTGTTTCCATCATTCAACTTTTCATAAAGATTTCTTTATCGAGTTAATTTATTCATCGGTGTGACACGATTTGAGACCGGGCATGACCTGAGACCGGACAAGGTCATGGCCGCCACTATCAGCCATTAAATGCTTTCGCCCTAATAGTGCAATTGGTTGCGGACTTGCATATTTCAGTTTTTGCGGCATCTTACTCTCTGGTTTTTTTTTCGCAGCATTTTAAAGAAAAGCTTGAAAAATATGAAGGAAGTGTCATGTTGTTTACGTTGGAGTATTGTAGCCTGCGCAACTGACTTTTTAGCCGAACTAGGCAGGTGCGCTAAGCGCATTGATGTGGGCCGCCGCCACCGACGTCGAAGATTGCGCAGTGGTGCACACAAAAAAAAACAAGAAATTACTACGCCTGCCTTGACAACTTCAGCTCACCCACTCAGCTTCTTTCTTTTTGTATATGTGATGACTAAACAAAATCGACGTTTAGGCTGGCTTTATGTTGCCTTGAAGAATTTCATGCTGGACTTCATGCTGGATTTTCAGAGAATTTTTCAGAGGATTTTCAGAGGACTTTCAGAAATAGTGCAATTAAGAAAAGCACACATGCAGCGTCACCTTTCGGTTCACGCGGACTTTACTAGGTGGCGACACATGAAACTCAAAGTGGCATGGGCGTAACCTAGCAGTCCCAGGAGTGTGGCGCATTCGAGCCGTGCGCATTAGCACTAGTGCCCACCCACTCCAAAGCATTTACGCACTCTAGCGGCTTGTAAGCGTCGTGAAGTGCTCATTTCACGTGAAGGACCAGGCGAGATCAGACTACCTAGGAGGAAATTCTGAGGACACCACGTGTAAGTACTGCAGCTCTTCCCAGCTCATCTGCTTCGCGTCCTTTCAGTTCCACTTACAGCCGAGCACCTTCGAATTGCTCCGTATTCGTTTACCAAGAATTTTAATCCACAGTTACGACTTGCGTGCAACAGCTCCCGCTGACACAGGTTGCACAAAACAGTAGAAGTCTCCTGACACATGCGGCCGTTTTGATTTTCTGACTCGCGTTTAGACTATTTTACCGTCAACCTGTTGCATGCAAGCAGATTCCTAGGAGTCCATGATATGAACCTGCGGCAGCAAGTGAAAGAAAAAAGTCAACGCTATTTCGCGTGGACACGCAATAATTAGAAAGTTGAATGTCTCCGTCTACCAACGTCATAACAACTAAAAGCTAACCCGCTATTGTGAAGCTCGTAACTCGCATTAGGACACATAAACAATATCCCATCTGCATTATTTTACCTTGGGAACGCCCGCGTCCGGCGGAGCGAGCGGACGCATCGCGCCTGGGCTCCGTGTTTTTCTTGCGTGAGCCGGAGGGTCGGCGTTCCTGGCTTGGTGTGCAGAGGTGTGTGCGTATGGGCTCCGGCCATTTTTCTGATTTTCACCAACTTTTTATATTCCGCTGAATTTTATTGTGTCTCCCGAAGTTCAAGAAAGTGCCCGGCACCTTCCCAGCCCATTTTCGACTCCGGCACTCTGTTTCTGTGGCGCACATGGACGCTTGTTTCCACCGAGCCCAAGGCAAGCCTCTCTAAGCCTACCGCCGCTGGCGATAGGCTCCGCTTCGCATCCGGGCCCACTGCTTCTCCAAACGTGGACGTCGTCACCGTGAAGGGGAGGATCTAGCTCCTGAACAGTATATACCCACAAACTGGACCTACGTAGACCACTGATATGAACGAGGCTTCGCCACTCCATCATCTTCAAAACGCACTCCCAAGACACCGCTGACGGCGTCACCTTCCGCGTCCGCACAGCATTCCGCGTCCCAACAGCCATCTCCCTCCTCAACACGTAAGCTGCCTCGCCACGCTGCGTCACTGCCACGTCTTCCTCTTGAAGACTTTTAAGTCATCATTCGTCCTCGCGCGGGGGTCAGTCTGCGTGCCTGGGACAGAACTGTCTTCGCAGAGCGATCATCTCAAGCCTTCATTTGACCTAATCCGACACTGCAGACGACAGCCATCGGGTGAATTTCGTTCACAACACCCTCACCTTTAGCACCCCGAACCGGGACCGCGCCATCACTTATGCGAAGCTCCAACCAATCAACCTGCGTTCGACAAGCTACACTGTTGCCGCCTCTTTTGCCCCACCAGGCGCATACGCCCGAGGTATCATTCACCATCAATACGTGGATCAGACACAGAAGGAAATCATAGACTACTGATGCCCCAAAATCGAGAACACTGGATTCTCTCCGCCCGCCGTTTAGGCAAGACCGAATCTATTCTCATCACTTTCGCAGGGATCAAGTTCCCCCGCCATATCTCCTACGCCAGCAGTGCTGTGCACCGCTACATCTTCAACAACAAAGTGGAAGCCTGCCTTAACTGTCGAAAAACGGGACACCGAGACGACGCTTGCCCGTCTCCTATGCACTCCAAGTCTCCTCACTGCGGAGCTCGCGACCATGACGAGGCCCATAAATGCAACCCCCTTTTTTAGTTTGTTCTGTGCCTCACCAGACTGCTTCCTCCAAGTGCAAACGCCGCTACAATGTGTCTGCTGTCGTACTGCAACGCCAGCTACACGCTGCGAACTAAGACAGTGCCCCCACCTCCCGTCGTTCCCGATCCCGGACACGACGCTAAGGGGCGGGGAACACCTAATCCGGCGAGCACAGCTGGCAGCGGCATCAAGCGGAGCCCTGGATTAGGGGCAGACGACCATTGCTAAGAAGACGGACGACACACCTGACTCCGCCAAATTGCTCACCTACTCTCTAGAGCTATATAATTATAATTGGTTTTTTGGGGAAAGGAAATGGCGCAGTATCTGTCTCATATATCGTTGGACACCTGAACCGCGCCGTAAGGGAAGGGATAAGGGAGGGAGTGAAAGAAGAAATGAAGAAAGGGGTGCCGTAGTGGAGGGCTCCGGAATAATTTCGACCACCTGGGGATCTTTAACGTGCACTGACATCGCACAGCGCACGGGCGCCTTAGCGTTTTTCCTCCATAAAAACGCAGCCGCCGCGGTCGGGTTCGAACCCGGGAACTCCGGATCAGTAGTCGAGCGCCCTAACCACTGAGCCACCGCGGCGGGTAATCTCTCTCTAGAGCTCAATAAACGTTTTCCTTCCTTCTTTCCTTCCTTCCATCCTTCCTTCGGCCAAAATGGATTCCGACCACTCCTCCTCCTCTTACCGGCGCTCCAGCCGGAATCCCTCCAGGTCCTTCCCACCCCTGGACTCCAGGTTGTCTCTCACCGAGAGTTCTTCACGAAAATTCAGGTGAGCCGGGCAGTCGCGGCTGCTCACTCTCAGCAGTCTCAGTCTCGCGATTCAGAACAGCATACCCTCCGCGACAAGATAACACCGTTAAAGCTGGCAACCATAGACGACAACAAGAGAACGCTTCTTTAAAGCGTCCACTGTTTGGATCCGATCCACCATCTCAAATAAATTCTACTCTACCCGTTCGACCTGTTTCCACCACCTCGCCTCAGGCGCCCACATCTACTCCCTCGCAACCCAAAGATACTACCTCGAGTCCTCCCTCTAAGCGGAAAGCTATCTGCCGCTCAGAAAGATACGTTAATTTTGATGACCTCGAGGAATGTGGGGCTCGTCTAGAACACAAATTAGGGGCTAAAATTGATCCTCAGCTCGTAGCGAAATGTGCTGAGTTCTCCCGATAAATCCAACAGCAAATGCACCAGTTCCACCAACAAATGCAGCAGCAAATCGAAAATCGAATTAACACCCTCATGCAGCAACTCCAAACACGTGTCACAGGTCTTGAAGCTAGGGTAGACGCACCGGCCGCCCTCCCCACTATGCGAGTTAAACCATACGATTCTAGTCTCGCTAACCTTTTCCTATTAATCTTGGTCACCGTACCTACGAGTATATACGCACCTTCCTCTCTCGTTGTAAAGCTGAAATTAGCTTTGGCTCTCTTCCCTCTTACCATATAGCCTTCGTTAGCAATGACACCCCCGAAGGATCCGTTCTCTCCCCCTTTCTTTTCAATGTCGCCTTGCTCATGCTACCTTCAACATTAGACGCTATCCCCCTGCTATCCCACACCTTATACGCAGAAGATATCACCCTCTGGGTTTCAACAGGCAACGATGCTGAGGTTGAATCCCCACTTCAACAAGCGGTGGATGTCATTGAGCGCCACGTAGCCGGAGCCGAACTCTCTTGCTCACCACAGCAGTCCGAGCTGCTCTTTCGAGGTCAACCCGGCATCCACGGCCATCCTCCCATCTGCATTACTGCTAGTGGCCAGCCCATACGCGAAGTATCCGCCATTAGGTTATTGGGGCTTCTCATCCAGAGCAATCAGAAAAACCCCGACATTCTGGCTAAACTCATAGCCTCTGTCTCGCAGACCATTCTTCTAATTCGTCGCATTGCTAATAAACATAAAGGCATGCGAGAGATGGACTTACGATGTTTTGTTCAGGCGTTTGTTATCAGTCGCCTGGCATATACCGTCCCTTACCTCTACCTTAGCTGCCAGGAACGAAACCGCGTTGACTGCCTTATTAGACAGAAGTACTTTGATTTGGGCTAGTTGGTTCATATCTTGAAAGAAGTTAGGACGGCGCTAAAACGACAAAGACAAAGAGGCACGAACACAACAGGACGGGCGCCATACAAGGCATACAAGGCTGCTCTCCATCTCCTCCACCGGACCCTCACGTATAAACTAGTGTCATTAGGGGTCTACAACACTGTTACAGAGCTCTCGAAAGCTCATCTCACCTCTCACTAGGAGCGTCTCAACCACATCTCCACGGGACGTCACATACTCGACAAGCTTGGAATAAGCTTGGAAACGACCTTCGCCGACAAGGCCCAGCTTTCGTCCCATATCCGCAGCAACCTTATCGTTACACCTCTACCGAGAAACATGCACCCAGGGTATCATGCCGTTCGCCGCAAGGACAGGGCGAAGTCTCTGCATAAAGAGTATTTAACAGATCAGACAGCGGTCTACGTCGACGCTGTCGAATACTCCGATCGCGATGTTTTTTTGCTCGCGCTTGTAAACTACTGTGGACGGCCTTTGGTTGCGTGCTCCATTCCGTTTAGATCATCTGAAGAATCCGAGGAGGCGGCCATAGCCATGGCGATGGTCTCCACTTCTGCAGGAATTATCTTCAGCGACTCTAAATATGCGATTCGCAATTTCACCAAAGGTCGGGTCTCCCCCACCACCCTATCTCTCCTCTGCTCCACCAAGGACCAAATCCGCCCGATCCATTTGATCTGGGTAACTGAGCTCTCATCCCAGACAGGGAACAAGGTGGCCCGAAATCATGTCCGTGGATTCGTCGACCGCGATGTGGTGTCGCCCGTCCTGCGTGCGGCGAGAGATCGTATGGTTACATTTCATGACATGACCATGCACTACCGCTTAGGTAGACTTCTATATGCCCCCGCACATATTTCTCTAATCAAGCCCCAAGAGGTTGCGTGGAGGCAACTCCAACCGAACTCCTTCCCCAGCCCCCCGCGATATATGCCCGCATATACCCTGGACTCTACTCTCCCTCCTGTCAACTATGTAGCCAACATGCCACTCTATTCCACATACTCTGGGCTTGCCTTCAGGTCTCCCCTCCGCGAGGTTTTCAGCTCTCGAATCTAGACCAGCGGGAGGCCGCATTGCTCAGTTCCTACTCGGACACATATATCCGGGTTGTCACAAGAGCCCTAGAAGTCGCCGAACGCCACGGACTCATGGCCACTTAGTGAGGCTATAACTCCAAACCAACTGCTACCTTGGTGGATTAAAATAAAGTTTATCCTCCTTTTCCTCCTCCTGTATCGTGCGCAACTCTGGCCGAGACTGCGCAGTTTCACGTAATTCCTGGAGAGCCATGCTGCGCATGCGCGAGGAGCCCTCCACTACGGCGCCTCTTTCTTCCGGAGTCCTTCCTTTATCTCTTTCTTTTCTTTATTAAAGTTTACCTCCTCCTTCTCCTTCTCCTCCTCCCTTATGGCGCGCTTCAGGTGTCCGCCGACATGTGAGAGAGGTACTGCGCCATTTCCTTTCCTGAAAACCAATTTAAGTTTTTTTATTTATTTAATATAAACCTTAATTTCATTGTTTTTATTTTATTTAATTTAATTTAACGATGGATCAGTGGCCAGGGCGCTCGGCTACTCACCTGGAGTTCCCGGGTTCGAACCCGACCGCGGCGGCTGCGTTTTTATAGAAGCAAAACGCTAAGGCGCCGTGTCCTGTGCGAGATGTCAGTGCACGTTAATGATCCTCAGGTGGTCGAAATTATTCCGGAGCCCTCCACTACGGCACCTATTTCTTCCTTTCTTCTTTCACTCTCTCCTTTATCGCTCCCCTTACGGCGTGGTTCAGGTGCCCAACGATATATCAGACAGATGCTGCGCCGTTTCCTTTCCACCACAACCAATTATTGCGGCCACGGTCCGCGGTGTGGGTCTCCACGGCAGGCGTCGCATGGATCACACCTACCGTTCCGCTGAACGCACGAAAGTGCACCGGCGTGGTGGTGGTGGTGGTAGTGGTTTTATTAAAAATAATAGCAAAAAGGAAGGAAAACATTTTTGCTAGCCCCGGCATCTGCCATCGATACTGAAGCACCTGAGCTGGGGCAGCGGAAATAAACGATAGCAGGCAGAATGGAGAAATGAAATAAAACAGGTGAGGGGAGAGGAAGAGAGGTTAGGGGGAGAAGTAATATTGCCGCGAATATTTGCAGTGTGTTCGTTTTTCAAATCTGCCGCCACATCACTTTATCGCTTTGTTTGCGACGCATGACGCGACTAGATTTATCTCGATTGATCGCAGCCAGGCAGAGCTGATTCTACGTTGTTCCGGAATGTTCTAGTAACTTTGCGCTCTTTATCTCGAAAGTTCGCTATCAGCTTTAAATTGAGCACGGCCGACAGCAGCCGGCATTCAGTTCGACGACCGCCGAGCACGCTTGTCGCTTCGCCGCCGCCGAGTGATTCAGTCCATTTTGGGTGCAAGTCGGCCCAATAAACAGTTCTTTTAGAAGACCCTTTCGTCCGTCTTCATCGCTGCTTCGACTGCCGTCACCACTACGTGACATTTGGCGGAGGTGCTGGATAGCCTTCCATGTTCCGGACGCTCCCTTCTAGTCGTGAAGCCAGCCCTGAGCGCTTCGCACCCGAGGACGAGCCAGCCGACGTCTCCAGGGAGAGGAGCCTGAGTTCGGAAAACTGCCGGACCGCACAAGACAGCGAAAATACGCGGCTACGAGCACCGCAACCTCGCCGAAAATGTCGACACCGATCATACTGCAGCAGCCGCGGGTGCCGCCAACTTTCAATGGATCCCTAGGCGAAGACCCTGAAGAATGGTTGGATCAATTTGAGCGCGTGGCGTCATTCAACGGGTGGGATGATGCGGCAAAAATTGGACACCTGTTCTTCTCATTGGATGGCTCCGCACGCACGTGGTACAAAAACTACGAGTCGTCCCTTACGACATGGGTGTTATTCAAGAGAGAACTATTGAAGGTATTCACCAGTGTCGTGAGGAAAGAAAGAGCCGAACGACTCCTCGAGTCCAGGATCCAGCTTCCGAATGAGCCCGTCCGCGGTTACGTCGAGGAGATGAAGCGCCTATTTCGCCGCGCCGACCCCGGGATGACCGAGGAAAAGAAAGTTCAGTTTTTAATGCGCGGCGTAAAAGAACAACTCTTTGCATGCCTCGTCCGCCACCCGCCAAAAACAGTCGAGGAATTCATGCAAGAAGCATGCACGATTGAGAAGACCCTCGACGTCCGAGCTCGGCAGTACAATCGTCCTTCCTCTGCCGGTGCAATCCTTTCGGACACGCCGGCCACCACCAGCGACAGCTTGCGGGAAGTTATCCGCGAAATCGTCAGAGAGGAGCTACGCCGATTACTGCCATCCTCCCCACAGCGCACAAGCAGCGACTCTGATGGACGTGGTACGGGAAGAAGTGCAACAAGCACTTGGCACCCGACGGCCACAGAACCCCGGGTCATGACCTACGCCGCTGCAGTAAGAACTGCCCAGCCCCAACGACAACCCCCACGTCCTCCCCGAGATGAGCCACTTGTACCACAACGCCGCCTCCCAGCCCCCGCCTGCCCAGCCTATGACCGACGCCCCAGGAAATGCGACGCCTGGAGGACTTCCGACAACCGGCCGTTGTGATTCCATTGCGGTGAGGCCGGCCATATCTTCGTCACTGCCCGTACCGACGTATCGGTCTTCGAGGATTTGCCATTAACGCCCCACGACCACGCTTCGGGCAACGCCCGCAGGAAATCGACGAGTACCTGCTTCGAGAAGAGTACACGCCAAACCGCTTTTCGTGCTCACCATTGCCGTCAACCTCGCGCTTTGCGTCGGCATGCCGCAGCTACGCAGCCGCGGTACGAGGAAGATCTCCCAGCCCCCGTAGGGGAAACTGAAGGCAGCAACCTCTGTAGGTGAGGTTGCTAAAGAGCGAAACGCCGAAGATCCTCCACCGACCACGCCCCATGAAGACGCTGCACCCGCGACGCCACATGAAGAACCGACACTCGCTGCACCGATGCCGCACACAATGAGAACCCCGACCACGACGCAGGCTGCCTTGAAAACGACGCCGCCACCCAGAAGAGCTTCGACCATACGCCCCACCCGCGACTCGCATACGCGACGAAGCCGTGACCCGACGCCAAGAGCGACGTGCAATGCAAGAGCCAGGACCTCTGACTTAAAAGTGACTATCGACGGCCGGAACGTTACCGCTCTAGTCGACACAGGAGCCGATTACTCGGTGATGAATGGAACATTCGCTGCGCAGCTGAGAAAAGTCACAACGGCTTGGGACGGCCCACAAATTCGCACCGCAGGGGGACACCTCATTACGCCATCAGGACGATGCACAGCGCGAGTGACTGTCAAAGGACATACCTATCCTGCGACCTTTGTTGTGCTACCGCAATGCTCCCGCGAAGTGATCTTGGGTATGGATTTCCTTAATGAGCATCAGGCGATCATCGGCCTGCGATGCAAGCTGATCACGCTTTCGACGGACGAAGCCAACGCTTCGATGGAAACTCGGGAAAATCACGTTGCCCTGAGTGTCCTGGAGGAAGAAGTGAGCGTCCTACCCCGATCAAGCGTTATCCTGACCGTAGGCGCCGCGAAAGCCATTAACGCTGAAGCCATCATCGAGGGCAACATGCAGTTGCTCCTAGACCGAGGAATCAGCATCGCAAGAGGCATCGCACATTTACGCAATGGCCAGGCCGAAGTACTGCTGACTAACTTCAGCGAAGAATACCGGCACATTAACAGAGGAACGGCGATTGCTTTCTTCGACGAAATATCTGACGTACGAGACTCCTCCGCCCTCTCCGACCCCTTCGCAGAAGATTCGCCTGACCAAGAGAACGCGCCCACTTTGGACATCAACCCAGCCCTGCACCGGAACAGACAAGACCAGATCCGCAATCTGCTTCAAAGCTACAGCGAGTGTTTTTCGACATCGCCGAAGGTGCGACAGACGCCAATTGCCAAGCATCGCATCATAACGGATCAACACGCTCGACCTCTCCGTCAAAGCCCCTACCGTGTGTCCCCGCGAGAACGACAAGCCATCCGGGACCAAGTCGAAGAAATGCTTCGCGACGACGTCATCCAGCCTTCAAACAGCCCATGGGCGGCACCGGTTGTTCTAGTGAGAAAGAAAGACGGCTGACTTCGATTCTGCGTGGATTACCGCCGCTTGAACAACATAACAAAGAAGGACGTCTACCCCCTCCCCCGCATCGACGACACACTGGACCGCCTCTGCAATGCCAAATATTTCTCATCGATGGACCTCAATAGCGGCTACTGGCAAATTGAGGTCGACGAAAGAGATCGCGAAAAGACAGCATTCATCACTCCGGATGGGCTGTTTGAATTCAAGGTGATGCCATTTGGTCTCTGTTCCGCACCAGCGACGTTTCAGCGAGTAATGGATGCAGTGCTGGCAGGCCTGAAGTGGCAAATTTGTCTGGTATATTTAGATGACGTTGTTGTCTTCGCCTCAAACTTTGAAGAGCACCTCAAAAGACTTCGAACAGTACTAGACGCAATCAAGTCGTCTGGCCTAACGTTGAAAGCAGAAAAATTCCACTTTGCTTAAGAAGAGCTGCAGTTTATAGGCCACATCGTTAGCAAGGAAGGAGTACGCCCAGGCCAGCAGAAAACAGATGCTATTGAACAGTTTCCACCGCCGGCCGATAAGAAAGCAGTGCGCAGATTTCTCGGACTGTGCGCATACTAACGACGATTTGTGAAAAACTTTTCGCGCATCGCCGTGCCCCTGACCCAACTGACGAAGGCAGACGCGCCGCAATCAGAAGCCTTCAAGGAACTTCAGCGTTGATCACAGTCCCCACCGATCCTTGCGCATTTTGATGAAAACGCCGATACTGAAGTTCATACCGACGCAAGCAGCGTGTGACTAGGCGCCGTCCTCGTTCAAAAAAGTGACAGGCTGGAAAAAGTCATCGCATACGCTAGCCGTTCCCTTTCCAAGGCCGAGGCTAACTATTCGACAACTGAGAAGGAGTGCCTTGCCATCATCTGGGCTACGTCAAAATTCCGCCCCTATCTCTACGGACGGC
This sequence comes from Amblyomma americanum, assembly GCF_052857255.1. Lineage (NCBI taxonomy): Eukaryota > Metazoa > Arthropoda > Arachnida > Ixodida > Ixodidae > Amblyomma > Amblyomma americanum. The sequence goes on from NW_027526485.1 coordinate 23,766, forward strand.
AGTTCAAGGAGGTCAGCGACCACCACGCGCTCTGCTGGCTTGCCAATTTGAAGGACCCCTCTGGCCGACTCGCTCGATGGAGTCTGCGTCTCCACGAGTTTGACGTCACCGTCGTTTGCAAGTCCGGACGCAAGCACTCTGATGCCGATTGCCTCTCACGAGCCCCTGTAGATGCACCGCCGCCGGACGACGATGAGGACGCCTTCCTGGGACCCATCAGCCCCAGCTCTTTTGCTCAGCAGCAACGCTCGGACCCCGACCTAAGAGGCTCTCATCGAGTACCTGGAAGGCAAGGTTTCTTCACCCCCCGCTTCATTCAAGCGAGGACTGTCTTCCTTCTGTGTGCAGAATGAGGTCCTTGTGAAGAAGAACTTTACAGCGAACAAAACAGCCTACCTCCTTGTTGTACCTACTTGTCTCCGCGAAGAAGTTCTACAGGCTTCACACGACGAGCCGACCGCTAGACATCTCGGGATTACTCGCACCCTCCGCCGCATTCAAGACAAGTATTACTGGCTCCGACTGTCTGCCGATGTCGCACACTATGTGAAAACCTGCCGAGATTGTCAGCGACGAAAGCCTCCTCTCACACGACCAGCAGGATTTCTGAGCCCCATTGAACCTGCCTCAAGGCCCTTTCAGCAGATCGCCATGGACTTGCTTGGCCCTTTTCGAACGTCAACATCTGGAAATAAGTGGATCATCATAGCGACCGACTACCTGGCCCGCTACGGCGAGGGGATAGCCCTACCGAACGGAACAGCAGTAGAAGTCGCCAAATTTTTCGTGGAGTGCATTCTTCTTCGACACAGAGCCCCCGATGCGCTCACCACGGAAAGAGGAACTGCATTCACGGCGGAACTAACGCAAGCCATCCTGCGGTACAGCCAAACCAGCCACCGGAGGATAACTGCATACCATCCGCAGACCAACGGACTGACCGAGCGCCTGAACAAAACCATCGCCGATATGCTCGCTATGTATGTCGATGCCGAACACAAAACCTGGGATGTCATCCTGCCTTACGTCGTTTTCGCCTACAACACCGCAGTGCAGGAGACCACCCAGATGACGCCTTTTAGGCTCGTCCATGACAGGGAGGCCACGACCACGCTAGACGCCATGCTGCCCAACGTTACAGAAGAAGAGAACGTCGACGTTGCCGCCTACCTTCAACGCGCAGAAGAAGCTCGAAGGCTTGCCCGATTACGGATCAAAGATCAGCAGCGGTCCGACGCCAGACGCTACAACCTACGAAGACGCAACGCGGAATACAAGCCAGGAGACCAAGTCTGGGTGTGGACGCCCATTCGCCGCCGTGGATTGAGTGAAAAGCTTTTGAGACGCTATTTCGGCCCGTACAAGGTTCTTCGTCGGCTGGGTGAACTGGATTATGGAGTCATCCCTGACGCAATGACAGCATCCCAGCGACGCCGCGTACGACCAGAAGTTGTCCATGTAGTCCGTCTGAAGCCGTATTATGCGCGCTAAAGGCCGCTGCATTTCCATGCTCTATTTTCGCAAGATCCGTTTTTTTTCCTTACTAGTCGCATTATTTGTTTTAATGCATCTGGTCGATGCTTCTTTGAGAGGGCAGTAATGCCGCGAATATTTGCAGTGTGTTCGTTTTTCAAATCTGCCGCCACATCACTTTATCGCTTTGTTTGCGACGCAGGACGCGACCAGATTTATCTCGATTGATCGCAGCCAGGCAGAGCTGATTCTACGTTGTTCCGGAATGTTCTAGTAACTTTGCGCTCTTTATCTCGAAAGTTCGCTATCAGCTTTAAATTGAGCACGGCAGACAGCGGCCGGCATTCTGTTCGACGACCGCCGAGCACGCTTGTCACTTCGCCGCCGCCCAGTGATTCAGTCCATTTTGGGTGCAAGTCAGCCCAATAAAAAGTTCTTTTAGAAGATCCTTTCGTCCGTCTTCATCGCTGCTTCGACTGCCGTCACCACTACGTGACAATATGTACAAACTCTTTACACAATAAGAAATGTGTCGAGGTTGTGCGTGTGATTAGTTCATTTTAGAGGAATTAAATCACACATGCGCACAGCACTGTGTTGGTTAGCACTGGAAAGGAGCGCCCAGTTATTAATCGTTCAAGGTAGAACTCGCGGAGCGTTCGGTCACTGCGTGTAACTACCTGACGGAGAACAGGCGGGACGTCAAGCCCGTGTGTTCGAGGAATGAACAGAGGCTAACCAAAGTTCGCTCACGAGTGCGCGCAATGCCCTGCGCCCACAATAGCGTCTTGATGGAGTCTGGTAGTATGCCCTGCGCCCTATAGGCCGCGAGAATATCGCGACGAGCATCGGCGAACGCGGCACAGTGAAGCAGCATGTGTTCTAGTGTTTCCACTGCACCGCATCCGTCACACACATCACTCGTCGCGATTCCGTGACGCAACCGTCGTTCCCCGGGCCACACGCAGCCAATAAGCGCGCGGAGGATCATTGCGCGATGTGGCCGTGTAAGTGCGCGACAGCCGGTGACTCTGTCGATGCGCTCACCCCCCGCAATGCTTGGGTCGGGGTGCAGCTTTCGGAGATGGTCATGGATGGCCGCACGCACGTCCTCCAGCGCAAGGGGCAGATCGCTGGCAGGTAGTTGGTGTGCAGCGGTCGCGAGGTCGTCAGCTTCTTCTTTGCCTGCGATGCTGCAGTGACCGGGTACCCACTGTGCACGCACGGCACAACCTCTCTGCGCGAGGCGCTCGATGCGCGAGCGAATTTCCCGCACTAGTGGGGTACCGCGGCCGTTAGATTGCAGGCGGCTGAGGGCGGCGCGGGAGTCGCACAGCAGAGCACTCCTGGGCGGCGGAGGGCCGAGGGTGAGCAGCAGGTCCAGCCCGAGCCGGATCCCCATCAACTCCGCCGTGGTGGAGGAGCCCAGGAATGCTGCATGCTGCTGGCTGTGCCGTCGCAGGGCGGGATGGTGGCCGCCGCAGCAAGGGAGCAGCTGTCGCGGGCCGCTGAGCCGTCGGTGTACACGAGGAGATGGTCCTGGAGCTCCTCGTGTATGACGGCTCTGGCCAGCTGCTGCACAGCACAGAGGGGTGTGCTCCGCTTTCCCGCAATGCCGACGATCTCTCGCTGTACCTCCGAGGCAGCAGGCCAGGGCGCGTAGGAGCCGGAGGGGTGTGGGCCTTGTGTCAATTGCTCATACTCAAACAGCGCCGCGCCCATTTGTGATCGCGGGTGCGAGCGCATACGCTGCAGCAGCGAGCCGCCGTCCGGTGCGCGGTGAAGCCGGTCGATGTGATTCAATGCCCTGCGCGCTGCTTGGAGCTCAAGTGGCCACGCTCCTGCCTCGGCCAACGTTGCGGCGCACTGCGAGTTTTTGGGCAGGCCTAGGCACACGCGCAGAGACTTGCGGTGCTGAAGCTCGAGTTTCTTCCAGCACGGCTTGCGCACCATGACGAGCTGCAGCGCATAGAGCACCGCCCCCAAATCTGCGGCATTGTATAGACGCAGCGCGGCTTGCTGAGAGATGCGCTGGCCTCGAGCGGTGAGCTTGTGCACGGCTGCGGTGATCCTCTTCAACTGCAGACAGGCCTTGGTCGCCGCGGGGCGGAAGGAAAGGCGCCAGTCGATGTCCAGGCCAAGGTACCGCACCGATTTACGCCACGGAATCGGAGTCCCGTCCAGTGACAGTGGCGCAAGGTGCACGCGCGAGCTCGAAACGCAGGCCATGGCAACCGATTTGTCCGCGCTCAGCGATAGACCAAGGCCGCGCAAGCTGGCATCGATTGTGGTCAGGGCTCCCTGAAGGCACCCCCGCACGCGGAACGCCTCGCCCGGTGGTCCCCGGCACCACAGAGCTATGTCGTCTGCATATATGGACATGTATACATGATGTCGCCCGCTCGTGTTGAGGGAGGCCGGCACCACCGACATGGCCACATTAAACAGAAATGGTGATAGGAGAGAGCCCTGCGGCACGCCCATGTCGACCGGGCGAGACTTGGAGAGCTTACTCCCTACTCGTGCACGCATGGTGCGCCCGCTCAGGAAGCCATGAACGTATCGCAAAAGGCGCCCGCTCACACCAGCCCCCTTAAGCACCGCGAGAATTGGTGCGCGGTGAACGTTGTCAAAAGCGCCCGATACGTCCAGTAGTAGCAGCAGCGCAACCTGGCCTGCCGCCCTGGCATGCTCCAGCGCTGTAACAACGTCCGATATAGAATCAGCCGTGCACCGCATCCCACGGAAACCCGTCTGCCGCTCGTCAAACAAATCAGCCTCCGCAGCCCGCTCGTTCAGACGCTGCAACGCCATATGCTCCATGAGCTTACCTGCCGCCGATGTTAATGCCACTGGCCGGTATCCGCTCAGCTCCATAGGTGGGCGCCCTGCCTTTCGGATGGGACAAACGACCGCGGTTCGCCAATCCTCCGGTAGCTCCCCTCGTTCCCACACCAGGTTGATCTGCGCAGGAGGTTGCTGCGCATCCAGGTTTCGCAGCATCTGGTATGTCACCCCGTCCGGTCCGGTGTGACGCGCACCTTGATTTCCCGGGGCGATGAGATGTGACACAACAGGGCACTGCGGCACAGGTGGGTTCCTCGCACGTGGTGGCTGAGTGGTAGCCAGTGTAGCCAGGTAGCCGCATCTGGGGCTCCCCATCATGTGAACCTACGTCTCCTGCAGCGCGATAACTTCTGGCGAATCCTGTGCGATGCGAACTCGCATTTCGGCGTACCGCGCTGCAAGTGAGCGCACGTTCCGCTGCAGGATGGATGGTATGAGGGAGGGATTTCGGCGGCTAGCCATCATGCTGGCTTATCTGTGCGGGAGCACCCGCTGCTTCTAAGCAAGCCCGATGTCCATCGGTGCCCTCCGGGAAAAGTGCGCTGAGGGCGCGCAATGCCAGCTTTAGGCGCGCGATCTCCGCGTCCCGTGCGTCAGGGGGCTGGCCATGAGAAGCGGCCGCAGGCTCGGGCCGCGCTGTACGGGACGCCAGGCAACCGGATCGCCGCTGCCGCTGCCGGCGCTGCCGTTGCTTCGGTGACTGCTGCTGCTGGGTGTTCCCCTGACGGCCTGCGCATAAGAAAGCGCGCGGGGCGTCAGCTGATGTTGCTGGGCTGGGGCCGCTGTCTCAGCCTAGACGACGGTTCGGACAACCTGTCTGGACATCGGTGCCATGGACGTGGCCATTAAAGTGGCAACGTGACGCTCTCGCTGCCAGTGCGGGCACGCTTGGTCAATGGTTGCATGCCGCCCCCCGCAGTTAATGCAGCGGGGCTTCCTCGCGCAGGTACCAGGCTCGTGCGGCCCGCCGCAGCGCGTGCATCGGGCAGGAGCACGACACACCTCAGTGGCATGCCCCAGGCTGGCGCACTTGGCACACTGGAGCGGCCGGGGACGGCAGGGGCGGACCGCGAGCCTGCGCTTGAATATGGTGATGAACGCCGGGGGTGTCGGCGCCGCAAAACGGAGAGCGAGTTTGCTGCCCGACAGAGACGCCGACACCATCGGTACCGTTGACTCCGCCGCCGCTAGCAGCTACTCCGCCGTCCTGCGCCCGTCCACACCGAAGACCAGGCTGGAGCTTTGATTCCGAGGAGGAGGCTCCTTGGCGCAGACCGGCACGCCGCAGATGACGGCTGTGGCTAGCAGGGCCTGGAGAGCATCGCTGCTCCCCGCGTCCACTGCCACCACATTCCGCCGAATGTTTACCCGGAGGGCGAGGACGCCCGGGCGGGATCCGATCTCCTCGGCCAACTCCTAGCCCTGTTCCCTGGTGAAGGCAGTGCCCCGGTTCGCCGGCCGAAACAGCACCGTCCCCACCAGGCTGGACGGGACCTCCACGGCGGCCGCGGCTCGCTCCAGGGCAGCTCTCCGACGCCGCTGCGCCTTGGTAGTGATAATGCGCCACGGGACCAGGCTGACCCCAGCATCAGCGTCGCCGCTGTCTGCGGCGCATTGCTGCGGCGCGCCGCGGAGTTGGGCGCGCTCGCTGCCAGCAGACGAAGCCCCAGCCGCAGCCTGATCTCGTGCTCCGGGATTTGATGAGGTCGCATCCGGTTTTCTTCCTGACGCCGTCGCCCCAGCAGCAACAGCAGCAGCATCAGCAGCAGGCTGGAGGTGGGCTCCATGGGGCTCGTGCTGGGAAGGCCCTGCTCCTTCGAGTGTGGAGGGAGAGGGAACAGTGACGATGGGGGGGGCTTCGGGCTTCCCGCTTTGCCACCGCGATGTCCCTTTTGGTTTCCGAGTCCCTCGCCTCCTCGGACCCCGTTGAGCGTCGCCGTTTCCGGAGAGCAGACTTGTCCATTGGGGAGCAGATGCTCTCCTCGGCTGAGTTGTCCGCAGTGTGCCTGCAGCAGCAGCATCAGGGGGAGAGGGCATCACAGCCGGTTCCCCAGGTGTAGAATGGCGGCAGTAAGCGCAGGGGTGGCCAGAGGTGGGGAGGGAGCCGCCGTGGAGTTCTGCGTCTGGTGAGCGAGCGCCATGGCGTCCCTCAAGGCTAGAACGCGTGGGTCCGCCGGCGACACGTCCAAGGTCCCGATGACGGACTCGAGGTTCTCCGAGGTGGTGATGAGCGCCGCCGTCAGGCACCTCACCGTGTCCCGCAGATCAGCGATCTCGGCCTGCATTCGCCGAATGGTGCTGGACGACCTTGTTCTGGATGGCGTTCGTCTCCGTGATCGTCAGCATGAGCGGCCTGCCCTGCGTTGCTCATTGTCACCGCCGAACACAGGTCTTCGCTCGTTCACGGTGTCTATGGCCTCCATGGGGAGACCCCGCAACGCCGCGAAGCTTTAGGCCCAGCGTCCGAAGGAGCAGAGAGCTAAAAAACGTGTCCACTCGCTTCAAGCGCCCGCCGAAGAATCCCACCGGCGTTTGATGAAAATTTGGTTTTTGGGGAAAAATGGCGCAGTATCTGTCTCACTGTAACGGCAGACACCTGAACCATGCCGTAATGGAAGGGATGGAGGAGAGACTGAGAGAAGAAAGGAAGAAAGAGGGGCCGTAGTGGAGTGCTACGGAAAAATTTCGACCACCTGGGGATCTTTAACCTGCACTGACATGGCACAGCGCACTGGCGCCGTAGCGTTTGGCCTCCATTGAAAGGCAGCCGCCGAGGTCGGGTTCGGACCTACGTACTCCTCCGCATCCTGGGCTGGAACGATTGACCTTGTGTACGCAGCATTGATACAACTGCGTGTTACTTTACCGATCATCGGGCAGTGTTTATCTCTGTCAAATCAATTCAATAAATAACGTGTCTCACCGCATACTTTTTGAATGCTTAACATTTTAATCACCACAACCTCAACAGCATGTGTAACCTGCGGGGAACTTCAGCTGTCGCTACGTATATCCTTGCATAGCTTAGCTAAGCCACTGCTAATGTTTTTAAAGCGAAAGCTATACTATGACAGCCAGCGAGCCATTTCTGCTCGGCGAGCCGTATGCCGTATATAGGCAGCCGTATGCCGTATGCGCTAGCCGACGAATGACCTTGAGCCGCCGTTGCCTAGCAACGCCGCAGCCGCGCTCCAACAGATGACGCCGCCGTCAACGCCGCTGCCGTCACGCTCGCTCCACCAGATGTTCTCCACTGAGGTAGAGAGAGAGGAGGTGTTACCTCCCGGTGATGTATATATATGCGCTTCGCGTCAGTGTAGGAGGTGGCTCTGACACCACCATGATATCTGATACTTGATTTAATATCTGATGCGGGTCCTTGGACTCAAGATATTAAACTTATTTTCGAATATCTCCGAGTGCTGGGCTTGAAGCACTCCGGCACGGGTCTGTCCGGTACTGCACTGCCTCCCGGATTGGCCCTGGGCATATTAGCGCGCGCCTTTTTTTCTATCGTTGCTCTTCTATCCTTTAACTCTCCTACTTCCAGCACGCAGCAGCGACTGTGGCTGGGATTGAGCCAGTAGGCAGGAACGTGCACTTTCCTTTTGTTCCTTCCTATCAACAACAGCAGCACCAGAAGTGTATGGTAGGCCAGTGGCATTAACATCGGCGGCAGGTAAGCTCATGGAGCATATGGCGTTGCAGCGTCTGAACGAGCGGGCTGCGGAGGCTGATTTGTTTGACGAACGGCAGACGGGTTTCCGTGGGATGCGGTGCACGGCTGACTCTATATCGGACGTTGTTACAGCGCTGCAGCATGCCAGGGCAGCAGGCCAGGTTGCGCTGCTGCTGCTACTGGACGTCTCGGGCGCTTTTGACAACGTTCACCGCGCACCAATTCTCGCGGTGCTTGAGGGGGCTTGTGTGAGCGGGCGCCTTTTGCGATACGTTCATGGCTTCCTGAGCGGGCGCACCATGCGTGTACGAGTAGGGAGTAAGCTCTCCAAGTCTCGCCCGGTCGACATGAGCGTGCCGCAGGGCTCTCTCCTATCACCATTTCTGTTTAATGTGGCCATGTCGGTGGTGCCGGCCTCCCTCAACACGAGCGGGCGACATCATGTATACATGTCCATATATGCAGACGACATAGCTCTGTGGTGCCGGGGACCACCGGGCGAGGCGTTCCGCGTGCGGGGGTGCCTTCAGAGAGCCCTGACCGCAATCGATGCCAGCTTGCGCGGACTTGGTCTGTCGCTGAGCGCCGACAAATCGGTGGCCATGGCCTGCGTTTCGCGCTCGCGCGCGCACCTTGCGCCACTGTCACTGGACGGGACTCCGATTCCTTGGCGTAAATCGGTGCGGTAAGTTGGCCTGGACATCTACTGGCGCCTTTCCTTCCGCCCCGCGGCGACCAAGGCCTGTCTGCAGATGAAGAGGATCACCGCCGCCGTGCACAAGCTCACCGCTCGAGGCCAGGGCATCTCCCAGCAAGCCGCGCTGCGTCTATACAATACCGCAGCTTTGGGGGCGGTGCTCTATGCGCTGCCGCTCGTCACGGTGCGCAAGCCGTGCTGGAAGAAGCTCGAGCTTCAGCACCGCAAGTCCCTGCGCGTGTGCCTAGGCCTGCCCAAAAACTCGCAGTGCGCCGCAACGTTGGCCGAGGCAGGAGCGTGGCCCCTTGAGCTCCAAGCAGCGCGCAGGGCACTGAATCACATCGACCGGCTTCACCGCGCACCGGACGGCGGCTCGCTGCTGCAGCGTATGCGCTCGCACCCGCGCTCACGAATGGGCGCGGCGATGCTCGAGTATGAGCAATTGACACAAGGCCCACACCCCTCCGGCTCCTGCGCGCCCTGGCCTGCTGCCTCGGAGGTACAGCGAGAGATCGTCGGCATCGCAGGAAAGCGGAGCACACCCCTCTGCGCTGTGCAGCAGCTGGCCAGAGCCGTCAAACACGAGGAGCTCCAGGACCATCTCCTCGTGTATACCGACGGCTAAGTGGCCCGCGACAGCTGCTCCCTTGCTGCGGCGGCCACCATCCCCGCCCTGCGACTGCACAGCCAGCAACACGCAGCCTTCCTGGGCTCCTCCACCACAGCGGAGTTGATGGGGATCCGGCTCGGGCTGGACCTGCTGCTCACCCTCGGCCCTCCGCCGCCCAGGAGTGCTCTGCTGTGCGACTCCCGCGCCGCCCTCAGCCGCCTGCAATCTAACGGCCGCGGTACCCCACTTGTGCGGGAAATTCGCTCGAGCATCGAGCGCCTCGCGCAGAGAGGTTGTGCCGTGCGTGCACAGTGGGTGCCCGGTCACTGCGGCATCGCCGGCAACGAAGAAGCTGACGACCTCGCGACCGCTGCACACCAACTACCTGCCAGCGATCTGCCCCTTGCGCTGGAGGACGTGCGTGCGGCCATTCACGACCGTCTCCGAAAGCAGCACCCCGACCCACGCATCGCGGGAGGTGAGCGCATCGACAGTGTCACCGGCTGTCGCGCACTTACACGGTCACAACGTGCAATGATCCTCCGCGCGCGCATTGGCTGCGTGTGGCCCGGGGAACGACGGGTGCGTCACGGAATCGCGACGAGTGATGTGTGTGACGGATGCGGTGCAGTGGAAACACTAGAACATCTGCTCCTTCGCTGCTCCGCGTTCGCCGATGCTCCTCGCGATATGCTCGCGGCCTATAGGGCGCAGGGCATACTACCAGACTCCATCAAGACGCTATTGTGGCCGCAGGGCAGTGCGCGCACTCGTGAGCGAACTTTAGTGAGCCTCTGTGCATTCCTCGAACACACGGGCTTGACGTCCCGTCTGTTCTCCGTCAGGTAGTTACACGCAGTGACCGAACGCTCCGCGAGCTCTACCTTGAACGATTAATAACTGCACGCCCCACTCCAGTTGTAACCTACACAGTGCTGTGCGCGTGTGTGATTTAATTCCTCTAAATTGAACTAATCACGCGCACAACCTGGACACATTTCTTATTGTGTAAATAGTTTGTACATATTACTTCTCCCCCTCTCCTCTATTCCTGTCCCCTCACCTCTTTCATTTCATTTCTCCATTCTGCCTGCTGTCCTTTATTTCCGCTGCCCCAGCTCAGGTGCTTCAGTATCGATGGCAGATGCCGGGGCTAGCAAAAATTTTTTCCTTCCTTTTTACTATTATTTTTAATAAAACCACTACCACCACCAGTCGTTTTGGAGAGCGTTAATGAGACGCGAGAACGGCAGAACGAGGAAGAGACAACGCGCTTAACAGATGCAAGAAGAACGCGGCGCACGACTCGAGAAGCGTCGTAACGAAGATGCGGCTGGAAGTCATGCCACGTCCCGGAGTGACTCCTCAGCTGTGGAAGAGACCGGCTTGAATTCTCGAAAGCGTGGGAATGAGACGCTGCGTAAACGACGGGCAGAGGAAAGGAAGTTTCCGCAATTCAACTAGGGTTAACCAGCGCTAAACCATAGTCAATTTTTTTTCTTCTTTTAACTTCCGCTTTTTTTAGTCAAACCTTAAAGTGCATCGACCGGATACATGAAGTTTTGTGGACCACCGGGAAACCAAATTCCGACGTAGAGGACCGCTTTTCCCGAATTTAGAGGACTTTGTCTGCCGAGAGGAGCGTCCGCTGCTGGGCCTAACGTCGACTTCGGCCTTAGCGGGGGAGCGATAGGCCCAGCCCGAGCCTCGGTGAAGCAGCCAGCGGAACATCGAACCATCGGAGATTAGGCAAGTGAGCATTGACCTAAGATGATTACCAGTATGTGTGTAGAGGTGGACGGCATCGAAACTCCGCCAGACCAGTGCACAAGATTACAAGGCTGGAAAACTGCCTGGAAAATCCCGTGCTTCAAACGAGCCAAGATGGCGCCAAGGCCACGGATGATGTCAACTGCCGAAGCAACAGCCACGGCGGTGGCGCCACTGGCAGCGATAACTTCACTTAAGGCCGGAACGTGTAAATAAGGGCAAATTGATGAAGGGCGCGCGCATGTCAGACTCCGCGCGGCGACATAAAGATTGTGTTAAAACCACGAGGCGGGCTTCGCGTGAGCGACGTGACCCGCGTTGAACTAAGTCGTGCAATTGCGGCCGCGACACAGATACCGGCCAATGAAGCATGTCAGGACGTCATGTGCCCCAACCTCCAGCAGAATACCGTCGTGGTGAGCATCTCCAAAAAGAGAGCATTCCGACCTGTACGCTCGAGCAGGAATAATCGACATACGCGGCACGGTGCACGAAACAAGTACCTACGAAGCGGCCCCCCACGGCATGATGAAGGGCATCATAAAGGGCATCCCGCACGACTATACGGCCCAGGAGAATCAGGGCAATGTAGTGCGCAAGCTTCACCCAACAGCCCTACAGGCGAACCGAATCGGTAAGACCCGATCAGTCGTCATTGCCTTCTAAGGGCAAAAAGTACACATTATGTGAGATACGGTAATCTGCTCACGGAGTGCACGTTGCGCAGAAAAGAAGTCGACGTATGCTATGCGTGCGGAAGAGTGGGCCACAAAATGGACGTGTGCGCGGATCCTTCGAACACGATCTGCAGAGGGTGCGGAGTCTCCAACCCCGCCGAAGAGCACGCGTGTGTCCCGAAGTGTGGCTTGTGCGGAGGAAAACACCAGACCGCGAATAAGGCCTGCAAAGCACGCTTCAAGATGCCCTACGTCGTCCGCCATCGTAGCTGGAAACGGCGCCGAGCGGAGGAACACAGCGCTTTGTATGTCTCCTTCTATGCCGCGTCCTTCGTGCCCTGTGCCTTCAGTTAATACCATGTACCGACTAGACCATACAAACACCTTATCGGAGGAAGAACACGCCGGGAGAAGGAACCGAGACAATAGAGGTCCTTCAGGCGGACCCCGATGTAGCTCTTTGAAATAACTGGGCGGTCACACACGCCAGGCTACAGCAGCAAAAACAGTGGCGGCGAAAACGGCCGCCACAGTCGCTCCGATCGAATACACTATCCGGGGGCGGCAACGGCTGCGGCAACCGGCGCTCGCGCTTCCGGGCCAGTTCGAGATCCGGGCCAGTTCGAGGGCCCCGAGCGAGTCAACCGGACGCCGAGAGATCACCGAGAAAAGCGTGGGCTGGAGACAACTGGTCGCCCGTCGCTCGAACCAGCGACACCGAATTCAAAGCCCTCATTGCTCTCAATCCCTTTTCCCACAAGCGAATCCGCAAAAGACCGTAGCGAAGTGATATAGCTTAACAGGTTCATAGAGCGCCAAAACGCTAAGATCCAGGAGCAGTACGCCCGAATACGCATATGAATCAGATCAAAACGCTGGAGAGTAACGGCAGCTCGGCAAATGCAAGACCTCAAAACAACCGCACGGCGGCAAGCAACGCCGCAGGCTTGCGCAGGGGGCCGCGGAGGGGCCCCCTCGCCCCGCCTAGAGCGGGCAGCGGGAGAGGCTGGGGCCACACAGCGTTCATCAAATAATCAAGAGGGGATGGACGCCGAAGAGAACCCCGCGAGCGGTGAGGAAGCGCCGACCGCAGAAATCGCGACCACGACAACGGCACAGATCCCGCGAGAAGAGCTGACGGCCATTTTGGTTGCAATTTCCCAACATAACACAAGGCTAGGCAAAATGGACGCCCGAATCGAAGCTTTAGAAAGTCAGCCTGACAAGCCATCGGTGAGACGCAAGCTCCTAGCGACAAAAGTAGGCTCAACATCGGTAAGGAACCGCTTCGCGTCCGTGAAAAATGAGCGGACCAAAAAAATCAAAGACGCGATCGCGAGAAGGCGCAATCGACTCAAGACGTCCAAGAAGTATGATTCAGAGGCCAAGTAAAAGACACAAGAAGAAGACCGGGGGGGGGGGGGGACGCCACCGTAGTTTACCAATGAAACTGCCGTGGGGCTTGCAACAAAGAAGCAGAAATAATGTTACACGTTGACGGGCAAGAAAACAAGCCCGATGTAATTGCTCTACAGGAAACAAACAGGAAATCAAGACTCCCAGGGTACGTCACTTACACGGACCCCACGGAGAACGGAACGGCGATGCTCGTACGCAGCAAGGTGGCGGCAACTGAACATATCAAGGCGCAGGGAGGGTGCGAGCACACGCTGGTCGAAATGCATGCCAGAAAATTTTGCAGCTCGGACAATTTATTTGTAATCAGCGCGTACTGCCGGCCGTCACAGCGGCAGTACGAATTTGACCGCATCCTGAGTCAGGCGAACGGGCTGGAGGGGACAAGGCCGCTCCAGTTCCTCGGTGACTTTAATGCCCGTCACACAGCGTGGGGCTGTATGGTTAAGTCCAAGAGAGGAAAAGCATCGGCCAAAGCAATGGAGGATCACGAGATGCCGCTCCTGAACGAGCCGGACGTAACCAGCAGAAGAGGCAACAGTGCCACGAGGGACAACACGCCAGACCTGTCGTGGTTGTCGGGCACGCTAGATGTCTCCTGGAAAAGCGAAGATGTGGACCTGCGGTCTGACTGCAGCTTGATCGGCATCACGATCCGAGGCTCTCGTGATCATGCTGTTATGGGGACTGCGCGGATCACGGATTCGGGCAAGATGACAAAGTTTACTCAAGATCAAGAAGAGGCGTCTGAGGAAGGAACACAACAGACCTACACCTAATGGGCGAAGGACCAGAAGATGGCCCTCCAAACATTTATCCAAGAAATTGCAACGACGTCACAGACACCGTATGTGGACGCCAGACTCGCCCACATGTGGGCGGCCCGGCACTCGTTAACGCGGGAGTGGCAGCGTCAGAGACACAACAGAAAGCTGGTGAAGCGCATTGCAGTCTTGAACAAACAGATCGCCGAGCACGCGGCCAAACTATGTAGGGAGAATTGGCTGAAGACCTGCGATGGTCCGCAGGGCAAGCTCTCGACGTGCTAGACGTGGTGTCTGTTGAGGCATCTGATCGACCCGCTGATTAGCAAAACTGGGACCAATCGCGCCCTCGCGAAAGTATTGAACACGTACAAGGGAGACGGCCGCAGACTCCTGAAAGACTCATGACTGAAGAAAAAGGAACGCCGACCAAAAGGTTGTTGTTTAAAACGAAGACGTTTCGGCTTCCATACGGAAGCCTTGATCACTCCTGGAGGCGAACTACCCAAAGATAGAGAAGGGCCAGTACCCGGTGCCCGAGAGGTACGACGGACACGACAACGAGCAGCTGGACCGGCCGTTTACCATGACGGAACTGTGGACAGCGTTAGATGAAAGTAACAAGACAAGTTCACCCGGCAGCGACGCCATGTCTAACAAACTACTCAACAACATGAGCGGACAAGCGCACCCTCTTAGAGCACATCAAGGAAGCCTGGGAGAGCTCGCGGTTGCCGCAGGAATGGAAAGACGCCCAGGTCCGCTTCACTCCAAACCTCGGCAAGGCCCTCACGATAGACAACATGCGGCCCATCTCCCTCACGTCGTTCGTGGGAAAGGTGATGGAGCGCATCTTTCTTCGCCGGCTGCAGAAGCACCTTGAAGGAACGGATCAGATGACGGAGGTGATGTACGGCTTCAGGCAACATTTCAGCACTCAAGACGCGATGATCCCACTCCACGAACTGGTCGTCAAACCGGCAATGAGGCACGCGAAGCGCGGGATACACGCCCTCAACCTGAAGGGAGCGTTTGACAATGTGTCCCACGTGAGCGTGTTGCAGTCTGAATAAGACCAGGTGTGGCCGAAAGACATTAGGAGCACATAAAATATTTTCTGTCAAACCCAACGGCGACCATCAGGATAGGGAGGAGAAGTCGGACCCTGTAAAGGTCGGCAATAGGGGCACCCCTCAGGGATCGGTCTTGTCGCCCCTGCTCTTTAATCTGGCCCTCCTGATCTCCTCAAGCGAATAGAAGGCATGGACCACACTTTCTACGCCGACGATATTACTGTGTGGACGGCCCGAGCCGGGTTCCATGCCTGTATGGATGAAGCCTTGCAGTGGGAGGCAACTACCGTGCACGAGTACGCAAAGTTGTGCGGACTGAGCTGCGCTCCCCAGAAATCAGAGCTGCTCATGATCCAACCGGGAAAATTCAAGGAGCTGCCGCCGAACGTGATCATCACCATCGGCGGAACGGCCATCAAGCCAACACAACAGATTAGGCTTCTCGGCCGACTACTTCAGAACGACGTTAAGGCACACACCGCAGTCACAAATATAAAGATGACAACCGAACAGATATTTAGTATCATTCGGAGGGTATCTAACAGAAACCGAGGCCTTAAAGAAGACGATGCCATGCGCCCGGTACGCGCGTTCGTCATGTCGCGGGTTACCTACTCCGCTCCGTACCTCTAGCTGACGAAGGCGAAAAGGGACACCCTAAGCACGATTCTTCGTAAGGCGACGAAGTAAGCACTGGGCATGCCCATACACTCGTCCACGCAAAGACCGCTAGACATGGGCGCCCACAACAAGGTGGAGGAGCTCATCGAAGCCCACCTCTCTAATCAGAGAATCCAACTGAGTCACACGGAACACGGACGAGCCGTCCTACCCAAGATAGGATGGCAGATCGAGCCAGTACCCATTAACGCGGCCCTTCCGGATGCCTGGAAAACAACCATTCCGACTAAACTCCTTCCCCGGAACATGACGCCGGGGGAGGACGACGAGAGGCGCACCGCGCGGGCCAGAGCCATAGCTCCAAAGCTGAAAGAGAACCCCAGGGTCCTCTACGCGGAGGCTTCGCTCCGAAAACGCAGTCACCGTGCAGCGGTGGTGCCTACGACAAAAAACAGGCTGATCGTCAGCGCGTCCCTGAAGAAAACAGACCCCGCAGTTGCCGAAGAAGCGGCCGTGGCCCTCGCACTCGCAGAGCCGATCCTGGACACCGTGGTCACCGACTCAAAGACTGCCTACGGAAGCTTCCGCAGGGGGATAATCTTATCTGCGGCCCGAGTCATTCTATCCAAGTGCAAGCCTCCGGGTAGAGCCATATAGCTCGTGCTGGTCCCGGCTCAGTCGCAAGTAGCAGGCAACATCATCGCCGACTACCATGACCGAGAAATGTCAACCGGGCCGAGCACGAGCCGGAAGAGCAGCCGCACCCGGTTATCAGCTTTCGGGACATTACCCGGATGTACCGAGATTAAAGGTGCAGACTGCCAGAAGCACACCCTAAACTCACCAGGCAAGAACAGACGATCCTGCGTCGAGCGCAGACGGGATCGCTTGCGCATGCGTACTGATGAACCGCACGTACCCTGCGGAACACGATATGTTCTGTCCTTTCTGGAAAAGAGAAAAGGACACCCAGCCGCACGTCTTGGCAGAGTGCACGGAAATCAAGACCCCCCTCCTCCCTTCCCGCCAGCACCACCAATCGTCAACCCCTTGAGCGATGGGAGACCTTGTTATCCAGCCCCGCCCTACCGATTCAGCTCGCACTGACGGAGAGGGGCTAGCAGCCGCATGGAATATATGGGTCCCGTAAATAGGGAACCACCCCGTCTAGCACCTGCGTGCAACACCGATTTATTTAGGGCCCAGCAAAAGTTGATTCATCATCCTCATTATTTTAGCTTTCGGAAATAGTGTACGACCAAAAAAATCTTTACAAAGATCAAGTCGTTACAAAAAGGGAATTGAGGGGAACGCTCGCAGTTTTCTAGTGCACCACTGACTCGAACCTAAGTGATAAATGTTTACGTAAGAACCGCATTGCTTGAAGGCATAGAAGCAAAAAAGCGTTGCTTGTATTACAATTACTGACGCCAGTGTTCAGAGAGGCGCATGAATTCACGAATTTTTTCCCTTTCATAAAAGGGTCTACTTTTTCTTCTGAATGCGGATGAACCAGATTGATTTTCATGATATGCAGACCTTTCTTTCGTGTATATTGTACTGGATCCAATCAAAAGCAGTGGAGCCTTTCGGTTTTGTGAACCAGTACGTAAGCACTGGGTGGGGTGTTAAAATTGGCAAACCAAGAGGCAAGTGATCCACCAATAGCGTGCCAGCTTACGTAAAACTTGTACGAATAAATGTAGAGACAGCTGAGAACGCAGTGTAAAATGCGGATTTATTAACAAGTTACTTGAACCAAAGTTATAAAATAAGAGATATGCGTTATCTGGAATAGGTTTTCCTTCCACTTGCGCCATCCAAGGAAATTATAAATCCCACCGAGTCATATCATTAGCTAAGAACACCTTTGCGAAGGTAGTACTACAGTTGATCCTCATGATAACGTAACGGCTTACAACGAAATAACATAAATAACAAAGGAACGACGCCTCTCCCTAGAAGCTCGGCTAACACTGCCTATAACGAAGATGGGGCTATAACGAAGGAATCGCAGCTCCCCTTTGACTTCGTTATAACGAGGCCTAACTTTACTTTCTTAATGCCCCAGTGCACGTATTGAAATAGTAGATGTGGTTGAGACCTGTCGATTCAGTATTTCTGGCGGCAACATACTTTCTGCGCGTTTTTTCCACAGCAAATTAATAAAGATAGCAAAATATGAAGGAAATCTCGCGCATTCTGCGCTACACAATTGCAGCCTGCGCAACCGTGTTCTGAAGTTGTGCTGAGTGTGCGATATATCGCACAGTACACGGACCTCTAAAATTTCGGCTTCCATCAAAATTCAGCCGCTACGGCAGGGATCGAACCCGCGTCTTTTGTGCCAACAGCCCAGCGCCATAACCACTGAGCCACCGCGGCGGGTTCAAGGTTTACTGTCGCTACAGTAGACTTGTTAAAATAAAACAAAAATTTGGTTTTATTTTGATTAAGCTTAGGTTTCTTGCAACCAGAATACATCTTCCTGCATGCGGAAATCCTTCCGCGAGCTTTATGTGCCAAACGCGTTTCGTCTTCCTATTTGAAACTGCGCAAGGCGATGAAATAACACTTCTTAGCTCGCTGCTTTTTAATATTCGTTTGACGCTACTTGTTCTGATATGGTGTTTTCATCCCTATTCTATGATTACAGGTTTTATGCTTCCTTTTCAAGATACCCGGTGAGAGCTGAGGAGACACTGCACAGCTAGCCTTTCATTTCGTGTCCTCCAGCGTATCGAGCGAGGCGTCCACTTATCGTTAGAAGTTTATGTAGTCGCGAATCTTTGCAGTGTTTGTCCATTCTTCAAAGCTACTGTAGCACCGCTTTATCTCTTTTTTGCGATGCAAGACGCGACCAGATTTATCTCCACTGATCGCATGCAGGCAGACGTGACTCTACTTTGTTCCAGAATAATCTAGTAACTTTGCACACCGTATCTTGAAAATTCGCTATCAGCTTTAAATTGAGCACGGCTGACAGCGGCGGGTATTCTGTTCGACGACTTCCTAGAACCCTTGTTGCTACGCCGTCGCTGAGTGATTGTCTATTGCGAGAGCAATTTAACCCAAATGAAGAGTTTTGTTAAGGCACGATTTTCGCAGCCTTTCTCCTCTACGGACTGCAGTCACAACTTCATGACAATATCGAAGGAAATTCTTGCACTTTTAAGTGAGCATTTCTCAGCACGACAGGATTTGTCAGTGTATGGTCACCTTTATGTAATTTCTTCGGCGGCTCCATCATTATTCTGAGAGTGAGGACTGTATTAAAAGGGCCTAACGCCAGCACATGGCCTCTCCACCACCTACCCTATTTCTGCGAGACATCAGAGCATATTGTCATTTCTTTCCCATTGGCATCTGGATAAATGGTGGTTGATCTTTTGATGGGATTCACCACCAGCGCAACTGTTTAGAGCTGGAGAATGTGGAGGCTACATGTGAGAGACTGATGGGGTTTGCAACTTTTGCAGAAGTTCCTGCGCTAGCCCGCTCTTGGCAAGAATGGCCCTGTGGATGCTTTAAAGAGGCGCCACTCCCACTTCTTGAAGGAGCGTTTCTATTTCGCCTATACGGTGGGCTTTTCGTTTGGACAATGACGCACTCTGTTTAAAGCCTTTTTACAGCTGAGGCCGCCGCTGTGGCTTAGTGGTTATGTAACTATGCTTCTGACCCCAAAAACGCGGATTCGATCCCGGCTACGGCGGTCGCATTTCGATGAAGGCGAAGTACTAGAGGACCGTGCACTGTGATTATTTCAGTGTACGATAACGAATCTAAGGTGGTCGTAATTATCCGAAGCCCTCCACTACGACGCCCTCATATCCTGAGCTGCTTTGGGATGATAACCCTATAAAGCAAAAACCACCTTTGCGCAGATAACTACAATGACAGCGCGCTCTGCAGCGGTTGCGTTTTAAGAGAAGGGAAAGTTAATCACTTAAAAAGAGAGTGGTGTCTTCCTGTGATTATGTGCTCCTGGTGTCACCAATTTACGGGTACACCAGACCCTAAAAAGATTTTACCTCCCCATTAAAAAAGGATCGTGAAATCAAGCTCAGACAGAAACGCGGGACCACGAAAGGATTTTTCAGGTTCTTCGCGGGCAACGCGAGAAAATATATTTCAGGCAATCGCGTGCCGCCTAAACATTTCGTTCCTGGTTTACATCGCAAAGATTTAAATTTTCAAAACATATCATTTTCATTCTTGCAGGTGTTCACAAGGCGTAATCTGAAGAGATCATCGGGGATTTTCGCCATACGGACGGGTGGTGAAGTTAACCAGCAACCCTTAGGCCGAATCAGCCACGCCCCCCCCCCCTCCTCCATAAGCCCTAATTGGAATTACCATGGACTTTCAGCAGGAACCTAACCCCCAAGTGAAAAACGGTGAGGAGGATTTGGGGGGAAGTCGCTTTCGCCGCTTCCGGCCTCGAGAATGGGTCGCAGTGAACGAGTTCACTGAACCGCGCTTTCTACACATGGGACGCGGTTCAGAGATTTTACAGATTTGTCATATTTCTACAAAACAGAGCGACAGCACACAAAGCTGTACTTGACAAATACAAGAGTACAAAGAGATATTGCAACACTGTACTCGTAAATCAGCAGCCAAGGAACAAAAAAAAAATTCTAACCGCCCTCTGCGACATTCTGGCGACTTGAATGTTCGCGGGAGGGTCCGACCCGAAGACTATCTTCTGTTCCCTAGATCATTCGTGGCTCGCAGACAGACTTGTCGCTGCGGAAGTCGTGCGGTAGAGCTTTCTTCTAGGTAGCACTCATACGTGTATACGGATTTTATGTGTGTATAGAGATTTTTCTTAGCGGTATAATTTTTAGCAGTGTCATAGGAACAGCACAGTAAATCAGGCTTGGAAACTCATGTTCTCATCACATATGGGAAATTTGCGCAGCGTGTTTTTATCTTTTTGCTCGGGTAAAGAGCGGGTTTCTTTCCGCATTCAACCTTCTGAGTCGTGAATACTATTCTCTAATGTTTCACAAAACGTTACGTCTGAATTCTGAACTCTTGAATGCGCCTTTGTGAGGTGCCTTGAGCGCTTTAATTAAAATTCTCAAGAATTTTCATAACCTCAAGAGAATTTCCTACCATGGATAATATGCTTCTCTGGCTATATCGTAGTTTTTCGAAGTTTAGAGAACGGGTATGTATATGACCACCAAGTTGAGTAGTTGAGTCCGATCAGCCACACCATTCGCCCTGGCATCGTCGTTTCGTAGTACGTAGGTACACGAAGCAGAGGCCTGCATTTGTGGATAAAACGCAAACTTGAGAGCAGTTATTTCGTCAGATGGTGTTGTGTACATATTTCCAGGCAACTCTTCTGTTTACGCAGAAAATATCTCCTTTCCCTTAAGCTTGTACTTCACTCGCTCTTTGACACCTAACTGAAGTGGATGCATATTTCCAACCCAGATAAATCACGTGTATTCTTTGCGTACGGTTCTCTCTTTGTTTTTAGTTGCATTATTGGTGATAATTTGGATAGTTCTTATAAACACTTGTACAGTGTATTTTTGGCTTTCATTCATATCGACAGTGTAAAGTTTTCCTTTTATGAATGGCTTGGCTGCAATTTTTTTTATTTCTGAAATCGTGTATTACCGCATTTCACACGAATTTCTGACGCCTCTTAGTTTTGTGCGAAGTGCGTAGACATATTGATCTACTCAGATGAAATACTGATTTCAAAAGTGGCGATCTGAATAATGTGGTGTTAATATAGAATGAATTCTAATGTTCTCTAGTAACTGCGCCACCGCGGTTGCACAGCAGATGTGGAGCTCGGCTGCGGCTACGTTCAAATCGACGCTGGTCGCATTTCTATGGGGGCGGAATGATACAGGCCCTTGGTCTGCCTGATGTCAGTGCACGTTGATCAACCCCAGGTGACCGAAATTATCCGCAGCCCCTCACTACTGCATCCCTCATAACACGAGTCGCATCGGCATGTGAACCCCATAAGACAAAACAAAACTGATGGGCTTCGAAACGATACAACCATTGTACGGTCTAAATTTAAAGGGTGGCCAGAGAAGAGAGTAACCGCGTTTTAATCGGCATACATGTAGCCTGGGGCTACACAGAGTGCGCAAACATCAGACGCTGCCACAGCTATATATTTGCGTTATGCACAATGGGACGAAAAAAGCTATCCCCTTCCGAGGGCTATCAGAGCTGCATTTGAAAGCCGGGCAGCCCAAATCGCATTACCGATTGTGCGCGTATCGCGGCTTAAAATGCATTGTCCTCGCTTGAAATTTTTTTGATAGTTTGAGTATTCGTCGATGTGGTGCATTTTCTCACTGTGTCTACATACTGTGTGTTGTTTAGCACCAGTTTGTTACAGTGCGTTGTGCCAAATGGTGTGGCATTTTTGAACCATTGCACGAAAATGTCTAATGTGGTGGTACTAAACATCAGATCTTCCCTAAAGTACACTTTTTACCAACGTTGATTTCAGATGTTGCATCCAATCCGGAATACCCTCCTGCGAGTTCTGTTCTACAATCGCCGTCTACCTCTCGGCCCGGATGTGTGATGCATGGAAATTGGAAGTACCAGGGCTCTTCGATGGCTACGAATGAAGAAAACTCTGTTCAGTATCAGAACCCTGGCATAACAGGAGAGCCCTTACGATGCCCCCATTGCCCGTACACTTCTACGAAACACGCCGATGTTAAGAGACACATCAATACGCACGCCCCAGGAGAGAAATTTAAATGCCCCCTGTGCTTAAAGGCGTTCGCTACGTCCAGCAACCTTAAAAGGCATATGTCCTCCCACACTGGGGAAAAACCATACAAGTGCGAAAACTGCCTTTTTGCAGCTGTTACAAATAGCCAGCTTGTTCGGCACAGGCGTATGCACACAGGCGATAAACCTTACAAGTGCGACAACTGCCCGTTTTCAGCGGCTACAAGTGGCGACCTAGTTCGGCACATGCGTAGGCACACAGGTGAAAGACCCTACAAGTGCGACAGGTGCCCTTATGCAGCAGCTAGAAGTGACCACCTTCTTTGGCACATGCGTGGGCATACAGGCGAAAAACCCCACAAATGTGAAGTGTGTTCGTATTCGACGATTCAGAAAGGGCATTTAGACCGTCACATGCTTACGCATAAAAGCGCTGAAGGCTTTCATTGTAGTCTATGTTCTTTAGTGTTTTCAAGTATCCAGAGCCTCAAACAGCACATCTCCGGCCACAGGCTGTGAATTGTTTAATAATACGCGCGTGTGATGATGAAACTGGGTAGAGGCACAACACTCCACGCAGAAATAATTATCCATTCATTGCAGACACGAGGGAAGTATTAGGTTATATGTGAAATATAAAGTTTACATCCACCGTTTTTGAACGACATTGTTACCACGAGGCGGTGTTAGCAAGAGCTTTGCAGGTTCGAGTCATTAACATCTAATTAATCTGAGCTATTTTAGCCTTAGACAGAGCGCATTAAGTGCACCGATTTTTCTGCAGAACAGCTGTTGGTGTGTATTGTGGATAATTTTGATACCAATAAAGTGGAGACTTCAAATACCCCCGTCGTTCAGCGCAAACTCTTTCAAAATTTGACAGTGCAACTTATCGCAAAACATATTCCTCTTTATTTAGAACATTTATTCACTAAATTCAGTATATTTATGGCGTACCATATGCCCTGTGGTAAGGAAGTTTAAAAGCAACCCATAAAGCATTTAGCGCAGTTAATGTTCAACCAGATAAAGCGATTGGCAAGCCGCTACTGCAGTAGATGTGCTTCTTTCAGCCGCTGCCGCGTCCGGCTAGATTTTCGGTCATATGATAGGAAACATTATTTGCAAACTAGGTAAGCCGATTAACAGATGCTCACTCTACTCCTGCGCGCATAATGTTCTTGCCCAACCAGTCCTATTCATCGCATGCCTTCGTTGTGCAAGGGCCCCTGGCCTTCCCAGATGGCATATTGCGTGTACAAAATTTAGCTCGAATACTTATATTTTGAAAGTCATTGAATACCGCCATCTTTTTCGATAGTGCTGCGCGCGTTCATGCGTAGCGTTGACGAGTGCAGCAGGTGCTCTTAGTGACCTGAGGAGGCTCTAGTCTAAAGAAGAAATCCGGAGGAAAATTGCCCGACAAGTAGACGAGGAGTGAGCACGGACGCCTCGCAATCGTCAATTGATGTCAGATTTCTTTGTAATTAAAAAATTCTGCATCAATAGATATCGCAAATTGGGCTTTCAATATCATGGTACGTATATTCCGCGGGCTCGTAGCCAATGCCTTTGTTTGGAACTGAACTTATAAACACACGACATCGCGCCTGGCTGACTGCACAAGCGAAAGAGAAACAATCGTGTCCTGAGAAGAGCAACACCACAATGTTGCGAAGTACCAATTAAGGGCTGCATAACACAATGGAGACCAATGATTTCATTTAAACCGTCATTCGGGACACATTTTGACCGACTCCGACAAACCGATTGCCTCCTAAGGACAGTATCTTCGGCTTGTAAGGCAAGGGTTAAATGTCTAAGAACAATTCGGGAAAAGGTGTAAACGAGAAGAAAAATCAGCAGGTTCTTAGATTGAATTTTCAAAACAGTAAACTGGCGCCTGGATGGCGCCCTCCCTTTTATCTCGCCTCATTTCCCCCTTCGATCCCCCCTTTCCTATTGGGGGAGGGAGGGGTGGGCTAACCCTGTCGAAAATGCTCAGATTCGCTATTATGCCCCTCTCCCTTCCTAACCCGATCTTTCCCAACATAAGCTCCCACTCCAGCTAGTCCCTTGCTTTCCCCCTCCCTTCATCTATTTCAGGCTGTTAATCTTGCTGTCAGCCGTCTTAGTCTCCGGGGAGGGATCAGGATTGATTTCAAAACGTAGCCTTGAAATAAGATGTTTGTTGAGCAGGACGCAGATTCCTATTAATTTATATAAAAATGTAACTTTTTCCTTAGGAGCTGTCTGCAGTCGAAGACACCACCACCGAACTTTTATGCGTCAAAACACAAGCTGTCAGTTGCCGACGCAAGGACTGCCGTGCCATCCAGGATAAACGCCTCCGAGGTTACCACCGATTAGGTGGCACATTTCTGAAAGTAGCTGCCATAATCCTTGATCGATTACGGTGTCTAATCTTTCGATTTGCACCGTTTATATGATCGAAGAAAACATGCGAGACTACAGCAGCGGCACACAAAGAAAAAATGCAATTCGTATCGACAGCGACATTCTAAGACTAATAGTTGAGCATGCTGGGCTTAAACGAATGCATTCCGTGAGCAGTTAATCTACACTCTATGCAATTTTTGGTCTTTGTGCAGACTTCAAACACCAAATGTAAAACTGTCAGTTTCAAGCGGACACAGTGAGGCACATATCACACTCTATTTATTCCTCCTGGTCTTCCTCTGCACCGGCGTAATTCTTCAGCTTTCATTTAAGTTTGCTGCTCCTGCAATCGTGTTCCTTGGGAACAAAGTCGTCGACGGTGCACAAGAACTGAAACTGATAACCAAGTAATGTTGTTCACGAGCAAAAGCACGCCGCGGTGGCGCTCATTCCGCTTCCGGAAGCCGCAGCGTACGGTCGTGTGATGGGAAGCTCTGTGTGCGCTTTGTTATCGGTCATGCCTGGCCGAGGTTTCAGTGAGCGACGCCCACCAGTGGGCTATCGCTTAGTTTTACCTACGCTGCTTACGGGAGACGCATTGAAGACTACGGTTTTCCTTCACTCCGATATTTCCGGGCGCCCTTATCGCATACAGGATTTTCGCGAGCCATTGGAAACTGCCGGTGCTCTACCCTTCGTGGCGGGCATTGGGCCCTTTCAAATGTCGCATGTGTGGATGTTGAAGCTGAAAACTGCGGAAGCGAAGGAACTACTGCTGACAGAAGGAGCACAAGAAGTGAAAAAAAACGCTATTGTGCAGTCAATGAACCCAACAAACGCGAGTTGGCTTTCAGGGTGCACTGGGTGCCCTTCTATGTGTCGAATGAGTCTGTGTAGCAGGCTTTTGAAGACTTCGGAGATGTAACAGATGTCACTCGTGAGCAGTGGAACAGTCCGGGTTTGGAAGACGCCGAGTCGACAACCCGGCTGGTGCGTATGGTTCTGAAGGAGGGGCTCTCTATCGATGATTTACCACACATGTTCAAGTTTTACGGAGGGCAAGTGTTAGTGCTGGTGCCTGGTCCGCCAATATGCCTACGGCGCAAGAGGACGGGACATATTCGACGCGTCTGCCGCAAGCCGAGGTGCAGCTTGTGTCGGTCCTTCGGACACGAAAGGGACGGATGCGTCCTCACGTATGCGCGTGTGGCTACGGGTACTGCTCCGCCGCATGACGACGGAAGCGAGCTGCTCATGGATCAGGAGGAACTTGAGAACGCCGGAGCCCCGCCCCCATCAGGACTCAGCGACGGCCCTGCTTTCGAGCAGCCGGAGCTGTCTGCTGGCAACGAGAAGTCACAAGGTGACCCCACTGCAGAAACGACTGGCAAGAAGGCGGATGCTGCTGCGCCGCCAGAAGAGCCAACGAAGGGCAGCACTACAGGCGACCACGACTCGGAGGAACCGATGGATACGACAGTCGCTTCCATTAAGCGATCTCGTGACTTCGAAAAGGCACCGGCTACGGACAGAGAACTTCGTCGGCTAGAAAGACATTGTATAGGGGAGTGAGCCAAGAAAGGCAGGTTAGCCTTGTCACGGTCCTCGTCGTGACGAGAGACCCAAGCAGGGAACTTTGAAAGCACTGTTGTTTGTTTCCTGTGTGTACTCTATGGCTTACTTGAAGAAACCGCTAAAAGTAGGCACGCTGAACGTACGAGGACTTGCCTCGAAGCGTAAGCAAGTGCTGTTGAACCGACTGTTCGGCGAGTTAGATCTAGATATCGCGGCTATTCAAGAAACAAAAGTTGAGGACGACCAGCAAACAGATAACATGGTGCTTGGTTTTCGGTCGCGATTCAATGTTGCTGTAAGCCATGTGGATGGTTTGTCGCCGGGATGCTGTCTTTTCCTGAGGAAAAACATAGGCATATTAGAGGAAAAAATAACTTGTCCAAGGGGGCGGTTTATCGTGTTACTTCAGATACGAAACACTCGCGGTGACGGTTTTTTCCTGTATGCTCCTACGACACAAAAGGAACGCCGCGGATTTTTTAAACAGTTAGGGTCGTTCCTTGAATGCAGTCGAATGCCCATATTATTGGGTGATTTCAATTGTGCGTTAGACCCTAGAGATCGTTCAAATGTAAAGGATGTATAAGACCGGAGTGCTGATTTGTTGAAGCGTGTCCTGAACGAATGCAGCTTAGAGGACGTAATGGGCCTGGCGAAAAGTCATAAACATGTGCATTTTACGCATTTTCAAGGACGTAGCCGTGCACGACTTGAAAGAATATAAGTCGCCGGAGTTTTCGCCTTCCTGTGAGCAGTATGAAGTGAAGCAAGTGTCCTTTAGTGACCACTGCCTTGTTACGGTAACTTTGGGAGGAAGGAAGCAGCGTAAAACAAGAATGAACCGGGATATGTGGGAGATAAACTCAAGGCTTATAGAAGACGGCATATGTTTAAGAAAAGTTAAGGAAGGCATGGTTATGTTTAATAATAGTGAAACAGGATGTATTGAATCTTGGGAACGCTTTAAGCAGGAGGTGAAAATTCATGCCATTGAGCGTTCAAGCATAATAAAGTATGAGGAAAAAAAGAAGAAAAGCAACTGCGAGAGCTTCTGGCGAATTTATGGCGAGAAGAGGAACAAACGCAGGGCATGTACATGCATGACATAAAGGGCGTCAAAGTTAGTCTAGAAGCTTTAAATGCTCAGGAGTACAGAGGGGCAGCGATAAGAGCACGCACAGAAAAATGGCTTACTGGCGAAACGCCAACAAAACGCGCGCTCTCCAGTGAAAAGCGATACGCGCGCTCGAACCAGATCTCAGTTATCGAATACAAAGGGCAAATCCTGAGTGATCAAAGTGGAATTTTGAGTGCATTCGTGGAGCATTACCGTGAGCTGTTTACAAGCAAAGCACCAAGTGCGGAAAGGTTTCGGGAAAACTTTTTGCCTCTTATGCCAGTATTAAGAAATGAGATCACTGAAGAATTACAGAACGAATTAAGTATTGACGAAATAGTGACAGCAATTGGTGAACTGAATGCCGGAAAGTCGCCGGGACCTGACGGTTTGAGCGCGGCCTTTTATAATAGCTTTAAATATGACCTTGCCACTATGCTTTATAAGCTTTTCAAGGAGTGTTTTGAGGTCGGTAGGCTGCCACCTTCGTTTAGCAATGCTCATACGGTCTTAATTCCTAACGCAGATGACCCAGTCAAGCTAATAAAGGTTACAGGATATAGACCGATCACGTTAACAAACGTTGATTATAGAATTCTGATGAAAGTGTTAGCTAAGCAATTGCAATACGTCATAAAGGATATTGTTGGACCTCACCAAACGTGTGGAATGAAAACAAGAAGCATATTTAAAAATATTCATGTAGCACGCAGCGTGCTCGTGTGCTGCGATGCTCTAAATAAGAAAGTGGCTATGGTTCAAATTGACTTTGAAAAAGCGTTCGATCGCGTGTCTCATGAAATACTCTACTGTTTGTTGGAACATATTGGTATTGGTTCAGTTGTCCTCAAAGGGATAAAAATGGATTATGCATGTTGTTTGACACGTCTTATGATAAATAAACTGTTATGTGAAAGAATTGATGTAAGGGCATCTGTTCGACACGGATGCCCCACTGTCCCCTCTACTTTTTGCAATTTATTTGGAGCCTTTTTGTAGGATGATAACTGCGAGTGGGCACATGCGAGGTTTTAGGTTGGGAGCGTGTGAGGTGAGAATACTGGCATACGCTGATGACGTAGCGCTCTTTCGTGAAGACCGTAAAAGTGTTGTATAAGTGTTACAAATAACCAAAAGGTTTTGCAGGCAAACTGGCAGCGTTGTTAACTTAGACAAATGTCTCTGAGTCTGGCATGGGCAATGGGACTTACAACCAGAATTCTTCTGCGGAGTACGTTGGGCTACAACTTCCGGGGTCTATTTGGGAGTCCCGCTGAACAAATATGGGGAGAATACCAATTACAGGAATGAAAAAGCAGAAGAAATGCTGGACAGGACGAAAGGGTGAATGGGCCGCAATCTTTCCATTTTCGCGCATGCAACTGTATGTCACACCTTTCTTGTTGCAAGGATCATGTATTTACTCCAATAATATATTGTGCACGAAACAATATCCAAAGGTTCCATCGGGGTTTGCTGTTTTCATTTGGGCGTCCGATTGGAAACGAATTCGCAGAGATAATCTCTTCCGGAGAGTAAAGGTTGGCGGACTGCCTCTTATGCATCTATATGTACGGCAGGTGGTTTTAAGGTTTTGTTTCTTGCGTGACGAAAATGACGCCTTCTTGCGAACATTCATACAAACCATGCTGACAGTGCACTTCCAGAATTCATTGTCTCTTCGTGCAATGCTCGGAGGTACACAGTGTCTCGCTTCCTGTGAGAGGTGGTCTGGTCGTTCAGGTTTTTGCAAGAGCGGTTCTCTCTAGAGTATTTAGCGAGTGTAACGCCGAAGCGACTATAGAAGGTCTTATTGAGCAGTTGTTTCCAGCTCCACTGTACAGAACCTTATAATGTGAAGGCCCTGGAAAAGGCGTTCTCAGGCGAGTTAAGAAGATGACACTTGCACCTGGCGTTAAAACATTATTTTTCGAATTGCATACAGGAACCCTACCAGTAAAAACATGGTTAAAGGAAAAGGGCCTTTTTGTTCTTTGGGGCTCAAACTGTCTCTTGTGTAGAAAGCTAGAGACGGTAGAACACTTGTTCTTGGACTGTTGGGATGCGGTGTTCTTCTGGGACGTTTTGCAAAGAACCCTAAAAAAGACTTGTCATTGACACCGCGCGGAATTCGGTACCTGAACACTGAAAGTGATGTTGCGCAGTATGACCAGATTATGTTATGGGCCTTCACAGCATTTGCAGGAGTAAAATGGCTTTCAGATATTGTGACTTGGATGCACGATCGGTATGTGATTATTTTGTCGAACATATGTATAAATTAAGAGAAGTCCTGAAGCAGTAGGACTATGCAGATGATGTATTGACTCTGATAGACCAACTTGTAATGAAAGTCGATTAGACACGGTTGTCTGCCAAGGGGCATGTCCACTATGATATTTTATTGATGTGTATATTCATGCATTAAGGAAAAAAGCCGTGGTGGCGCTCTGGTTATGGTGCCCGCCTGCCGACTCAAACACGCGGGTTCGATACCCGCCGTGGCGGTCGAATTTCGATGCAGGCAAAATTCTAGCTGCCCGTCTACAATGCGATGTCAATATACGGTAAAGAACCGCAGGTGACCCCCATAAACCCAGTCGCTTTGGCACGTTCAACCCCCATAAGCCAAACCAAACGAAAAAAACCTTCGTCTCCAAGTAGCACAATGTGGACTCCGAATTGGGGCCCCTTGTCGGCCCCAAGTGATCAGCCCATATGGACCCCATGTGGGATTTGCAACCCGTGCCCAGGAGGAGCCCAAATGGGCAGCCCACTTGGGCTAACCTAAAGAAGCCAGAAGAGAACCAAATTGGGCAGCCCATTTCGCTTGCCAGAAAAAAAAAACAGATCTGGCCCAACGTGGGCAGCCTATTTCAATGCACTGGTGGGGCCCTTGTTGGGCCCGATTGGGCAGCCCACTTTCAATGTGCTGTTGGAGCCCGTGTTGGGCCCGAGTGGACAGGCCATTTTCAAAGCCCTGGTGGGGCCCTTGTTGCGCCTGAGTGGGCAGCCTACTTTCAATGCCCTTGTGAGGCCCTTGTTGGGACCGAGTGGGCAGCCCTTATGCAGCCCAGTTCGGCCCAAAGTGGGCAACCCTCTTTAGTTGCCCAGATGTAGCCCAGTCTGGGCACAAGTGCGCTGCCCAATTTGGCCCAGACCAGCATTTATAAGGGCAACCAAACTGAGCTGCCCTGATGAAACCCAATTTGGGCAACTCATTTCAACTCTACACAATACTGGCTGCACACACATTATTCATGCATAAACAGGTCAAATTATACAAAATCCCATGTATTCAAAGCAACATCTTATGCAGATACACCAATATCTTAAGCTTCTCTGCATTAAATTGGCCAGAGTCAGACTCTGGTATGGCAGTGCAAAGCTGAAGTATGATATATCAAATTGAAAAGTAGTTTTCTTGCACGTTTTATTGCATTATTTCACAAAAGCTCCATCAGTGGTCAGGATGGAGTGCCCGCGTAAGGATCATCCTGACCTTCCGGCCACCGTCCCGGTCCCTGGCGCCACACAAAAAGCTTAGAATACGGGAGTTCATGCGGGCCACATCTGCATCAGGCACCCTCCGCTCCACAGCAGCTGTAATCAGACACTTAATTACAAACTGTGGAAAACATGAATTCTCAGCTATGTGGCCAAACCTTGTAATAACATAGAGAATACTGCAGCAAAAACACATTAAGTGTATTTGCATTACCCACAAAAGTAGGCACGAAATTTGTGCAAATCTGAGAAGGCGTGGAAGCTGCACAAACCAAATTGAAGAGCACAATGTTGCTAGCGACTCACAAAATGGACTGTTTTCTGAGAAAGCAAAAGAAAAGGGAAAAATCACAGCATGCTCTATTCAAAATTACGGCAAATTAACTCTACCTCGAAAACTTGAAAGCATTGTTCCATTCGAATGTGCACCATACTTTTTCGTTATGTAAACCGAATAAAACAAATTTGACCAGCTGTCTGTAGCTTCCCAATTATTAGCACATCTTTGTAAACATGACAATAAATTTCAGCAAATGCTAATAAACAATGAGCAGAAATCAGTAAATAAATTTTGCTTCTCGCAAACATGTACTTTTATGTTATAGCCTGTGTATCATACCTTTTATTTCGAACCAGAATATTCAGCTAGAGTCGCATATCATCTATATTATATGTATCTGCTCTACTAAGCCTGTGAAAGAATGTAATTCCAGTTTCCTGTAATGGCATCACTTTACCTAGAGAACGCTACTGTTAGCCTGTTTGAATAAATAATGCATGCTAATCCCAAAAAACTCATCCCACTGAAAACAGCCTTGGTAAGCTAAAAATAGCCACAAATTAAAATACAGGTACCACTGCTGCTCACTAATTACACAGCTGAAAGCAGCACTAACCAATTTTTAGCACATATTCTACATGCTATGTTACACGGCAACTTGAAGATGGTGACCATGGGATCTTTTCTATTGTAAACATCACAAACTTGGAACAAGAGGTGGAAAAACTTTAAATTTAAATTCGATATTTTCTGCATTCAATGCATTTTTCCATCTCACAGGCATCAACATACCAATGAGTCCCGCAAACTTTTTACTGTTAACAAAAAAAGAACAATGTCCTTAAAGGGTGTACTTCTGCGCGCCAATTTAATGCTGGATTATATACTACAGTAATTACTAATAAAAGATGAGGCTGAATGAAAATTCTATTCTACATTCTCCAGCGGCTGCTCATCATGCATCCACAAAACTATTCACCCATACGACATCTTGGAACTAGACAATGTTATAAGTACTTTGCTATTGGCAGTTTCCACAGAACCAATGCCATACTGTGGCAGTGCACAGGCGATCAATCAGTCTAGAACATTTTCTCTGATGCATAAGTAGTTAACAGTCCATTTGTACATTGTCAGTATTCCAAGGCGGAACTAAATATAGTAAGGGGTACCTTTCACATCGGCATTAGGCAAGCAAGTGACAAGTTGAGTGCCGCTGCACAATTTGTCTAGTGCCAGCATCGCATAGCACGGAAAGTTTCTAGGAGGTAGTGTAACACTGACAGGGTTTTCATTGACAATGTGGCCTGCCACAGATTACCCCAATCTACCGTATTTACTCGAATGTAACGCTAGTTTTTTTACCGAAAGTAGAAAGAAAATGTCATCCCCCGCGTTACCATCGAATACTAGGATTAAAAACGCTATGAAGAGCACCAAACACACACTATTAAAATCATTTCATGTGTCAAACGTGTGCGTTGATCGTACTGGTCATTCGAAATCACGCAGTCCAACTCGCCGGTCAACCAGTACGCGAACCACAGGTCACAACTGCTAGGAAAAAGCGGCAACCTAATCGCAAACGCAAAAAAAAACGACGTCAATGAGAACGAGCCAACAGGAGTTGACGCCAGCTAGTCACTGGCGCGATAAGAGGGCACCACCTCTTGACGAATGCTCGCAACCTGTAGCGAGGTTGTCTAGAAACCATGACCGCAAAATGGAACGGCCATCTCGGAGGCACTGAGCGCTCGCAATCGCCGCCAAGATGCCGGCAAAGGCGCGAGCGATCCCATCGCCATCTGTCTGTTAATCCTTGCAACTGATCCAAAGACGTGGCCCCGTGACTAACATGCAGCAGGGCATGGAGCAGCGCGCTTTGTTCGCTGTTTCTCGTGTTTGGTGCCAGTGCGTGCAGTTGTGCGTTCCGTGCTTCGAGTCTTAGGCCTATCCCCATAAAACGGTCGAGTTGTCGTCAAGCGGAATGACGTGCTCACACGTTCAGTATACAGCTGGCATCAAGCGCAACGCTATTTCGCTTGCTGAGAGAAATTCAGCGGCTTCAAGACATTTTTGACGTCAACGAATTGACGATCAGGGGATGGAGGAAACATCGCGAGGAATTGTTTAACTGCAACAGCCTGCGAAAAGGCTTTCAGGGGCCCAAGAAAGGCCGCTTCCCGGTGTTGT
Source organism: Amblyomma americanum (assembly GCF_052857255.1). Lineage (NCBI taxonomy): Eukaryota > Metazoa > Arthropoda > Arachnida > Ixodida > Ixodidae > Amblyomma > Amblyomma americanum. The sequence continues at coordinate 57,194 of NW_027526485.1, forward strand.
AGCGTCGCGTTGCAGAGTTCATTAGCGAGCAACGTCCTTGACTACTTGGAGTAAGCATTGAAATGCTTCAGTGCAATGCACAGGAGTTTGCGCGAAACACGGGTTTGACCCAAAACCAGTTTAAGGCATCACGAGGCTGCGTGCAGAAGTTTATGCGAAGGGCCGGGTTCTCCCTTCGACGCACGACTTCTATTTGCCAGAAGCTGCCCGGGGACTTCGAATCAAAACTTCGAGAGTTCCAGCGCTACGTCGTCAATCTTCGTCGTTCTCCCAACATGCCACTTGGACATATCGGCAATGCCGACCAGACCCCCGTGTATCTGGACATGCCTGTGTCCAGAACAGTGCACAATTCTGGTGAGCATGAAGTTCGCCTTAGAAGCACAGGCAACGAAAAAAATTGGATTACCATTATGCTGGCATGTTTAGCTGACGGCCGCAAGCTCCCTCCATCATTTTTCGCCGGAAGACGATCCCAAAGGAAACTCCCGAAAGACGTTATCGTGAGCTCTTACGAAAAAGGTTGAATGGACTCGAATCTTGTCATAGATTTGATTCAATGCGTGTGGGACCGAAGGCCAGGCGCATTGCTGCATCTGGAAGCAATATTGGTTCTGGACTCTTTCCAAGGTCACCTGCCACCCGGCGTCAAACAAAAGCTACAGCGTGACTGAACGCATCTCGTTGTTATACCGGGTGGCAAGACCTCCATTCTCCAGCCTCTGGACGTTTGCATGAACAAGCCCTTCAAGGATGGCTTGCGACAATTATACTGGGAGTGGATTGAAAGCGGGTCAACAACACCTGCAGGTAGGCTGAAAAGCCCAAGCGCGTCTACCGTTGCCCACTGGGTTTCAGCAGCCTGTTACGGGCTGCCTGATGATTTGGGTTACCGCGCATTTAATAAATGCTCAATTTCAAATGCTCTAGACGGAAGCGAGGACGACCTGCTGTGGGAGGCAGCTAGTGACAAAGAAGAGTCAAGCTATGATGATGAGAGTGACGGCGACAACTGCCGTGAGGAAGAGGGTGTATAGGAACGCCTGTTTGGCTTGTATTTCAATAAAGTTGTCTTTGACCCTCAGAACTATGCGATGTCAGTTCCTCGCGTCATATTCTGGTTCTTTCAGTTTTTCTGTCGCACGCCCGAAGTCCAAGCTCGCCTTACAAACGTAGTTTTTTTCCCCCTTTTCACACCCTAAATGTCGACCATCGGGTTACAATCATGGTCGCGTTACATTCGAGTAAATACGGAAGAATGCTGCTTCGCCCAATGGTTTACCCCTAATTAGGTTCATCATTGTCATCACGCTAAGAAGAACCTTAGTAGTGCACGCATTTACGCTTAGCCGCATTCTATACGCAACCCCATATCTCAAATTGAACCGCACGGAAATCGAACGCGTGAACGCAATGATCCGCCTTGCGACTAAGGCAGCCCTAAACCTACCTCGTAGCGCTAGCACAGCCAAACTTCTTGCACTAGGCATACATAATACTATTCAGGAACTAGTTGACGCGCACCTTCAGACACAGTACCTTAGACTTGCCACGAGCGCCACTGGCCGCCATATACTCTCCTCCCTTCACATCAACATACCGCTAACCAGTCAACCCTTATAGCCATCCCTCGACACATCCATTCACCTCTCGTTGTGAAACCCCTTCCTCGAAACGTCCATCCCCAATATCACATCCCTCGCCGCGTACCTCGCTCTAATGCCCTCCATAAGTATTATGGGCAAGCCCACGATGCCGTTTGGGTAGACGCCGCATGTACAGCGCATGAAGCTGTAGCAGTTGCCTACAATCCAACCCTACCTCACCCCCTAACTCACCGTCTTCCCTCGAGCTTTACGCCTGAGGAGGCAGAGGAGACCGCCATCGCCCTAGCCCTTGCACATTCTTACGCCCCAATACATCTTCAGCGGCTCCAAAACGGCTCTGTCCAACTTTACCAGGGGCAGGATTCACGCCCCTGCCTGGCAATTGTTGAACACCCCTACCAAAAATTTACCACGCAGGGTAGAGCTTCAGTGGCTGCCGGCTCACTCTGGGAACCATGGAAACGAGGCTGCCGATAAATTGGCCCGAGGTCTGATTTGCCGGGCTCAGGACAGTCTCGATCCAGGATTCTCGAGGGAGCGGGCGCACACATTTGCGGAGCTCACGCAAATACCCCGTTTGGACCGTCGGACTTACCCTCCTCCCCACCCCTCTCTTAAGCATTCCCAACAGATGCTCTTCAGACGCCTCCAGACCCGCTCGTTGTCATCCCCTCAGCTTTTATCCCACTACTGCGGCACATCCCCTGCATGCTCCCTATGCGGTGACCTCCCCGCCACACTCTCCCATATCCTTTTCGGCTGCCCTGCTGACCCTCCCCCGCGAGAACAGCACGCCATCTCGAGCTGGGAGGACTGGGAGGTCCTGCTTATGTCTGCAGACCCGACATCGCAGCTTGCTGCGGTGACTCGGGCTGCCGACGACATGTCCCGGCATGACCTACTTGATGCAGTGCGGGACCGCGCAGTGGCCCAGGCACCCAGCTGGGTCTAAAACTCATCTGCTCAATAAAGTTTTTCTGTCTATCTGTCTGTGTAGTTTTTCACACGATATGTGACAGGCTTGCTTCGACCACAAAAGGAAGGAGCAAACAACTGAAACGTTATGAAAAATTTCAAAGCCAATAAAAAGAGGGGGCTGTACCAATACAGGGCCTGATCCCAGAACTGGCCCAGCTAAAAGAGGGCTGGGCAAATGCTAGAAAATATTAGCTAACAAATGTCAGTGTCAAAATTCTTGTGTGCGACTCTCTCAACTGCTGTTTGCATTTTGCAGGGTTTTTTTCGCAAATTACTTTTCTGGCCTCTAACTTAAGGGTGTCCACTTGGAATCGAAGGTGGTCTAGATGTGAGTAACGTTGAAAATTAAAGAGCTCAAATTTAAGCTATAGGGTCGCAAAAGGGGGGTTGAAAAAGTGGGAATCAAATATGTGCATTATATAGTGGAAATGCCACTGAGCGTTCTTGTCACGTACAAGTCCTCGAGAGCAAGCTGGTAAATTGCAAGACATTTTCGAAAATTCGCGCTCTTGCTCCGCAACCCATGTCACCAGATGTTCGCCAGAGATTGCGCGCATTGCATTGGCTAACGCAAATGACGTCATGATGCAGAGTGCTATCACTGGTTCGCTAGCAATACAGAGAAAAAGGACGGTTGCTTGCCCGGCCCCGAAGGTGACTGCACCATCTCCCCCTTTGTATTCCCTCCTCTGTCTGTAGCTGTGGCGGCTGGTGTACGAGTTGAGAGGTAAAACGTAGAGGCAGTACTTAATTGCAAATATCTCTGCTTTACATAAGCTATAATGAAAATTTTTTGCAGGAGGTTGATAGGCCATTCAGTATCTACCAGTTTCATCAGCATTTCTTACCCTCATTGGGCCCCTCCCCTTTCAGTGCCTTTTTAAGGCTCGAACAAGAATGCCACAATTTGGTGCTTGGTTTTGGTCAGATGATAATCATTTCCTGATAACGAAACAAGCTTGTAAATTCAACAGACCATTAAGCTATGATAATTAAGATTTAGTGTTTTAGAGCAATTCCCAAGAAAAGCAGACAAAAAATTTATTTTAGTAATAATCGAAATAAAAAGCTCTTTTAATGCACTGCAAGTTGAGAGAACCAAAGTAATAGTTCAGAGAAATCAAAATTCAAATTAAAGAGTTCTTTTACTTTTTGTTGTCCAGTAAAGCAACCACAGTGGCCCTAAAAGAAATATCAATCATCTCTTCAAGCAGATAATTCTGAAGGCCAAATGCTTGCTGCCAGTTAAATTGAACCAGAAGTACCAGGAAAAAGGGTGTATCTATGGATCATTTCTTCTCAAAACAATTGAATTTACTGCTTAGCACATAAAATCAAAGCCACAGTGAATCAAGCAACCAGTTAAACACAATGCTTAAAGAGAATGCGAGGGACCAGAAACATCACAAAGTGCAAACAAGGACAAACAAACATGGCATGCGAAAACTCCCCAACAACAACACAATACAGGCAAAGCTTCCTAAAAGGTCGCCTGTGCCTTCCACCTTCCAGCGTAAACTGCAAGGCGACTGGAGTCTTTACAAAATTTTTCAGGATGAGGTGTGTAGCCTCGTCCACTGTGTCGCCTCCGATCAAAGAGAAGCCGCTTGATGCGAAAACCATTATAGCACAAATTATAATAAGATGTTGAGTACAAATAAAGAATAAATGAGCATTTATAAATTGTCATATTTATTGCATACAAGGCACAGCAAATAAGGCCTCTACCTATGCTTGGCACCCAGAAATTGTTATACCCTTTTTTCCCCAAAGAATAGCTATTTCATGCACATGATGAAAAAAAAATGCATGTGCAGCCATAATAAATGCAGCGTTACACCTGCCTTCACTGCATTGCTTAGAAGAATGTGGCTGGTACCAAGCTGATCGAAACATGCTCAAGCCATGAGCGACAGCTTTTCAGTGTGATGCGACAAAGCATGCCCTATTAACCCCTCAACCCCCTCCCCGAATATTCCTTAACTGTACCGGAAACCTAAGATTCTTTTCATAAAATTTCATGCAAGCAAACTGCAAGACATTGATCAAGAGTGACAAAGGTAAAAAAAGGCACAGCAAAGAGATGAAGACCATGCTGAAACTTCCAAAAAATGCAAATCTGTGAGAACAATACAAATACACTTATCTCGCACTCCATATTTTCATGCCTGCAGGTTCCCGCAAAAGTTCAATTTTCTAGGCGGGTACTTTTAATTTTCGTTACTTCGAGCAGCCATAAATTTAAGTTCAAGCATACTGCATAACTGATAACCTGGCGACATCAAACATCAGGAAATTTTATTCGTGCTATCCTGGGAGGGGGGGGAGGCACTGCATCAATCTGTGTCGAGACCTTCACGGCACGGACTGTGCTGTCTACACTAGCACCGTGCCATGGCCGCCAATTCGGAAGGCTCACAGGAAAAGCTACACCTCCTCAACTGAAAACTAAACATATTGACAGATTTGCCTGTCTGGTTGGGTTTGAAGACATAACAAACTCACAACTCCAACCAAAATTCAAATTTTTTTCAGGATTCGGGCGACAGCATCGCCCAAATCCTGAAAAAATCGAGCATCCAGGTTACGCACGAGCCCACAAACACTGTTGGGCTTTGCCTACCTGTTCTCAAAGACCAGCCGCGGAGAGAAAGAGCCCAAGGCATTGTCTGCAAAATTCCATGCGCCAACTGCGACGCAAGCTACATCGGCAACACCAAAAATTTCAGAAAGAATACGGCAACATAAAAACGACGTCCGCAAATTCGCAAGAGAACGCAATCCAGTAGCCGAACATTCCGAGGACTCCGACCATAGAATCAACTTCGAAGAAACCCGCATCCTCGGAACCGAAACAAATTACCACAAAAGGCTCCTTCTGGAATCCTGGCATATACCGCACAAAATGAAACCTGCCCCCAGTATATGCCCAGGGACTTCGCTCTTCAACCACCTCAATGCAATGCGCCAGCTTGACTAACAGCCTAAACCCCCTCCCCCTCCCCCCGCGCCTTTTGCGTCACAGCTGTCGTTCCTTTGACCCCCCCCCCCCCCCCTCCCCTCCATACATAAAAGACGCTAGCTATACTGCCCTCAGTCACCCCTGATGATGGAGCCGAGTCGGCTTCGAAACGCCGGGTTAAAGTTGAAATTTTCGGTTGGAGTTGTGCAGCTTATTATAAACTTCCTCTGCTGCAGCCTTCTAGAATGCTGTACCCATGCTGTCCCACAAAATAAGCCATAGCCACTTCAGCTTTGGCTTAAAGCTGTACTCAAGGTGATTGTGAGCTCATCTTTTCACCGCGTGAACTCAAGCACCAAGTAACCACATAATTTTGAATAACCAGTGAACACTGCCGACAGATACAATACTGATTGCAGAATTTCCATGTTTACGAATCAGATTATAAAACTTGCAATGAGAAAAACATTTCTTTACAACAACCACTGAAAAGCCTGGCTTACCAGAACAGCGCTTCTGTCAGGGTCTTCAAGGATTTCTTCTAGTTCCTCAACATCTCCCATGGAACTCAATGGGATCAGCTCTTCTCCAAGACAATGCTACAGACCAGCTGCGTGATTCCCTTTGAGCTCTTTGATGCCAGCTCTGATCTCCATCAGGAGCTGCACTGTCCGACTTTTGAAGCCTGAAATGTTCAAAATCCATGATTAGAGAAAGACTGCTTATATCCCTCTGAGTTCTTTGGTATGACTAAAGGTATCACAATTTGGTTTGGACCAAACACTGATTGCATAGCACAGAAATAATTTTTTTTTAATTCGGTGCCACTTGAAAATGGTCAGTATCCCCGAGATGAACGCACTAGTTGCTGCACTACAAAGTACAAGTTGTCGAGTGTTTTGAAGGAAAAAAAAGTAGAACACGACTGCATTACTGGGTCCCATTCGCATCACGCATTTATTAGGTCTACCTTTATCCAACTTGAACCCAACAAGCTTCTCAGCTTGATAGAGCAGCTGTGTATTCTGAAAAGGTTCGAGGTTTTTGATATGAGCGAAACGCATGTCCACTCATGATTTTGAGAGCGCACTGCACAACATAATCTGTTTGTGACCTGTAGTAAACTGTCAAAACATGCATCAGAGCAAAAAAGAGAAAGCTTCATGGCCTGTGGGTAGCGCGCCTGTCTCACAGGATTCAATTTCCACTACCACCTCTTAAAGAAATTTGGTGTATCTGAACATTGCTGAGCTGTTCCTGAATTTTTTTGTCTATCTGTTTCATTAGGATTTTCCACCCTTGGCCAACGCCACTGCAGAGTTTTCTGTGACAAAGGATCGATAACACTGTTGCATTAAAATTCAGAAATAATGTGGGGCCTGGACAGCAGTTAATGTGGTCACTGTGATGACAGCATTACATGTTATAGCCTTATGCTCCGGGTACTATCAGCAGATATGCCAATCAGTTGTTTTTAAAAACCATAACTTTTAAATTTCTGAGACTGACAAATTGCCCACATATTCACATTTTATGGAACTTCTCTGGAACTGCAATGCCACGACTAAGGGTGATGTCATAGGAAACGACAGGCTATCTCACACAGCCATTCACAGCAGTCATGACATTCTTGACAGTTGTCTGGAAATGAAACAGCACTATACAAAATTGAATGTGGCCCACTCACGTTGCGAACATGGAGTGTCCATATCTCGTGGATATAAAAAATCAATTCAATGATATATTGCCAAATTCATTATATAATCAGCATATAACTTTCCTTCCACTGCTATTGTAGACAAGCAAGCAAGACTGAAGCAAGAAATATTAGAGGTAAGAAAATTCATATTCAAAATTCTGACTAAATTTCAGACAGCATTTGGTATTCGATTCGCACTTTCACTATAGTTTATTCTCGTTATAACGAACATGAATACAGCGACTTATCAGTATAATGAAATGAACAGTGCATAATCTGACACTCTATTGGTTTTAATGGAGCTGTTTTTTGTATTCGCATAGCTCAAAATGCACAAGGAGTCGTAAAAACTTCAAGCAATGCAATATTTTGATCATCTGAATAGTCCGCGGTAGTTGTGTGAATGAATCGAGCGTGCATTCACATGCCGCACCATAGAGGGGCAGTACGAACTAGCATCAAGCTGACAGACGCATGACCGGCACGTGATCGAACCATCTTGCCGCACTCCCCTGCCACATGTGCAGACCTGCGCGCAAGTGGGCTGCACTCCATGACTCAATCAACTCCGTTGCGCAAAATGGCAATGCAGAAGCATAAAGTATTCTCATTTGAGTCGATGTTTTGGTAGTCCACAGCGAGCGCAAAAGGCCACATTACTGAGCAATACAGTGTTGCATCTAGCACTCAGTCGGCAATTGTGAACGCAAGACAGAAGATTGCATTTGTTGACAACTGTTCCAAAGGAGACATGAAGAATGATCACCTTGTCATCATGTCGACTGGTGCTTCTGAATGTTACGTTTGAGAACTTAGTCTCTGCTTATGACAAATTGGTGGTGGCACCTGAACTGACCGACCAAGAAATCGCTGACGAGGCCGGTTCTTGCAGATGATGCAAGTAGGGTTGATGACAGTGAACCGGAAAGTGAAAAATGAGCTCTAAAAATTGCAGAGGCTGCCGACACGGAAAGGAAATTGAAGGGCTACCTTGAGAAAGTACCTGTGGCCTGATGTGGAGAAAGCTCTACATTTAATTGATTTCATAGAGAATTTAGTCCTCTGAAATACTGCTCAGTGCCACCAAGCAAAGATTGCATTGTTTCTTAAATAAATCTGGGCGGAGCCAGCATCCCCATCTAGTGTTCATTTCTGCTCTACAACACAGAACAAAGCGATATTTCGCATGCTTATAGCAAGCTCTGAATTCAACAATTGTGCGTTATTACACCTTTCTGTTGTCCCCCTGCGAGAAGCCTTTGCTTGGGTTTATTTGCAGACTTTTGCAGATTTTTAGAACGATTGTTTAGTATAACAAATTTTAGGCCAAAATTAGGCTTAGTTATAACGGGATTTGACTCTATTCGAAACTCTTTGACCAGAAATTATGAATTTCTGGTTCATCTAAACTACCAGTGAAACATCGCGACATTCTCAGACAGAAGTATCTTGCACTTTTGAATGGAGCCTAGAGACATTGACATCAATGAAAGCATAGGAAATTTTTTTATGTTGATCATTTTAAAATAATAATGTAATCATTGAGATAATTGATTAGAAAGAAAGTGGGATGCATACCTATGAGCGCCGTATCATCTTCTTCATTCCAAGTGCCCCGGCGGAAAGAGGGAGCCATCCTGGCGACTCAAGGAGAGGAGACTACGAGGGGGCTATAATACGGCTTCAAGCGGCTGACGTGAACGACGTCGCGGCCACGGCGGCCATGGTCCGAAGAAGGTGTCACCGGTTCGATAATGTCGTTGACCGGTGACGTACGCTCCAAGATGCGGTAAGGGCCGATGTGCTTGGCCGAAAATTTGGACGTATTCGGAAGAGAGAGCCAGACCAGTGAGCCAGTGGAGAAGTGAACCGCGGGCGTGTCTTGATCGGAAGCATGGGTACGACGGAGACCTTGACGTTCGGCGGTGAAGGAGCGAGCCAACTGGCGGCACTGCTCAGCATGGCGGGCGATGTCAGAGAGGGAAGCATGTTCCGAGCTGTCGGGGTTGTAGGGAAGGATTGTATCCAACATACAAGAAGGTTCGCGCCCGAATAAAAGAACTGTTTACTGTTTTGAAAGCTGGGCATAGAATATAAACACGCGTACAAAAACAAACCCAGAGACATCATTGGTATTTTTTAAATATGTTTTCAAACATCCTTAGCTGCATCTATCTGGTTTTATTGCTTTACTTTTTGATCTTGGATAGCACTGCAATCGCAGGACCTGATTCTCATAGGCCTTTGTGGTGCCCGTGTGACAGGGGTATTATATGGGCAGGTATGACCAAAACGTAATCAACCAATCCAGGCAACTTGCACAGCTAGCGGAAATAAGCTAAATAACATAGAGAATTACACGGTGCAAATATTTAATTATTAAAACAAACACTTTAAGAATATCGCTTGTTACATATACAAGGGGTGCTCAGCAAGCATCTACTGAAGTACCTTCTGTCAGCATTACAGAGTTCAGCTTTTTTGTGCTGATTGTGACAAGTCTAAAAATAAACAGATTAGCGGCACAGTCTAATTAAAATATTGGAAGTGACAGGACAGCAAGTGCAGTGAAATATCGGCTACGTGGAAAGGAAACCCCATTTTGCAAGTCAATTGTTTTCAAAGAAAAGAATAAAAATGAAATCTATGAAAGGAACACTCCTGAACGTTCATAAATCGAGGAGGCATCCAATCTTGCATTGTTATGGGAGATGGAACATGAGTCACACACCATGATCCATAGTCCAAACAAGAGTGCACGCTATGGAAAAAGGGTCATCAACTCCAAGAAATTTCATGAGGCATTGTCAGCTGGAAAAACTAGGCAAACAGAAATCCAGATAATAGGAAGTGTCTTTTTTTACTAAAGTTTACGCCACACAAGCAATTAACAGATACTCCTATGCTTCATAACTAAACCTAGGCATTGTGTGGGCAGTCAAAGTGAAATTCTGGGAAGTTGTCAGAAAATTTGCTGCTCTTTCACAACAATGCCCTAACTCACAAGTCTTTCAAATTGCACTATCTGGGAATATGACTACGAAGCTCAACCAATGAACCTGCTGTGCAGGCCTGTGTCCCGGTGGTTACTTTCTCTTCCGTAACATGAAGAAACCTCTGCACAGGCTACAATTGCCTGTTGATAATGCAGTCAAGGATGCAGTAACAGGTTTCCTCCTGCAGCAGAAACACATTTCTTTCTGTTGCAAGAGAAACAATATGTGGTGAATTGAAATTGGCGCGCTAATGTCAAGAAGGTTAGACTGATAAGTGGAAAGTTTAATTTTCGACTAAATACTTTTTATACATTTTGGCAGACAACTGAGTACCCTTTGTAGTAGCCTGGTCAGGAAATAACCGCGTGTATGCAGTCAGTGAATGGCTCCACTAACGCAGATTGTGTATGGAGTAAGAAAAAAAAAGAAATTTTCTCTTCTTCTCTCATGGCTTTCAAGCTGATGATTGCTTCTTAAAGGACTGTAGACACCAAATTTTGGTTGCACGTTTCAGTGCTTTTAATGATGCACAAGCTTTTATTATACACAGATCCCCATGTCATATTTGCCTAAGACCGTTTAATAGTTTTTAACCAAGTTTTTTGCTCGTCTGTCTAGGTTTCGATGCGAACAATTCAGCGATGGCTATGATGTCAAAGTCTAGGTCATGTGACGGATAAAAAACTGCGATATATTTGCTGCTTCTTTACTCCTTGCGATTCTTGTTTTTGAGGTAGGCTGGCTTTAGAATTTTAGTGAATCAAAACGGCGAAGCAGCGATTAGATTGCGGCGAATCTTTGCAGTGTTTGTTTGTTTGGTCATTCTTCAATGCTGCCAGCGCGCCGCTTTATCGATTTGTTTGCGATGCAAGACACGACAAGAATTATCTCGATTGATCGCATCCAGGCAGAGCTGATTCTATGTTGTTCCGGATTGTTCTAGTAACTTTGCCCGCTTCATCTCGAATGTTCGTTATCATCTTTAAAATGAGCACGGCCGAGAGCGGCGGGCATTCTGTTCGACGATTGCCGAGCACGCATATTGCTACGCCGCCGCCGTTTGATTCAGTCCATTGTGGGCGCAAGTCGGCCCCAATAAAAAACTTTGTTTAGACGCCATTTTCGCTGCCGTTCTGCTTCCCGTAATGCAGTCACTACTTCGTGACAATATTGCAGTTTTTCATCTGTCACATGCCCTAGACGTGAAAGCCATCGCTCGGCTGTTGAAACCAAAACCAAAACAGGTGAGCTGAAATTCGATTACAAGTTATACAGCAGCTGTAGGCAAATACCACATGATGATCTTCGTATAGTAAAGTATTGTGCATTGTGATAGCGCGACGCTGTGCTGTGACGTTATCGCGGCCTATGACGAACCATGATTCCGTGCTCTGTTATCACGCCGCTCGGGCCTTTAAATATATATATCCTGTGTGCGTTTGAATAAACGTTCTTCGCTCGTCGTCCACGTCTGGCGTCAGTCATATCATCTGGCGACGAGGCACTTCGGCCACGCGGGGGAGGCCGGCTCGGCACGGCGGCAGCAACGTTCTGCACGAAGAAAACCAGCGGAAGGAACCGGCACGTTTGTCGAGAGCCTGACCGTGGACTAGCAGTACGTGTTCAAGGAGCACGACAGCGAGCGAAAGCATCGACAGACGCCCAGCGGAACTGCCGACGGAGGAAAGTGACAACGGACGCAACGTGTGATGAGTATTGCCAAAAATGCCTTCGTACGGAAAGATAGCGGAGTTTGATGCTAAGACGCAGAACTTTGAATCATACGTGGAACGTTTTGAACTTTTTGTTGGCGCGAACGAAATCACTGAGGAGAAGAAACTGTCTGTGTTTTTGACTGTTATTGGCGCGGAAGCTTATGAGGTGCTAAAGAGTCTTAGTGTTCCGAAAACGCCCGCTGAACACACGTATACTGAGGTAAAGCGCTTGCTTCAAACCCATTACTGCCCGAAAAGCTCTGTGATTGGCGAACGTTGCAGATTCAATCGCCGCGTGCAACTAGAGCATGAAGGTGTGGAAGAGTTTATTGTTGATTTGAAACACTTGGCAAGGAAGTGCGACTTTGGCACATTCTTGCACAAGATGCGCTGCGGGACAGGTTAGTTGCAGGATTGCGGAACGAGGAAAGCCAGCGCGCATTGTTCGCTGCCGAGAATTTAACGTTCGAGGGGGCGTGCAAAATTGCATTGGACCGGGAACTGGCTGCAAAAGACGCCGCGACAATGCAAGCGAAGGAAGCAAACTTATCGTTGCATTCCTTGCAGGCTAAGAGCAAGAGCGCAAGGAACGAAAGATTGCCGAGATCGACTCCTGACTAAGTGCCAGTGAATTCGTCCTGTGAAAGATGCGGCAGGAAGCATGAATCACAGAAGTGCTGGTACAAAAATTTTATGTGCCATAAGTGTTCAAAAGTTGGTCACTTGCAGAAAATGTGCCCGAAGGCAAAGCGCGTGAATGCAATGGATGATACTGAGAACGAGGAAGAGGAGTTAGACGTGTACCATTTTAAAAACTTGACGCGATCAAGTTACGAAGTGAATGTTGAAGTGGAAGGCAAGCCATTGAAAATGCAGATCGACACAGGCGCGGCTGTTTCAATTGTTCCAGAGAGTGTGTACTCAGACACCCGGCTCAATGTCAGGTTCCGCTTTGTGGCCTTAGCAACTTCCGCAGCATTTAACGGCAGGCTCTCGAATACTGCTAAGCATTCTTCCGAGACATCAGTTGCCTTCTCTGCCTGCGGTAATCTGGACAGCGCGTCCGCTACTTCCAGGTATCGCAAGGGCAAGAACCTGGAAGTAGCGGACGCGCTGTCCAGATTACCGCAGGCAGAGAAGGCAACTGATATCTCGGAAGAATGCTTAGCAGTATTCGAGAGCCTGCCGTTAAATGCTGCAGAAGTTGCTAAGGCCACAAAGCGGAACATGACATTGAGCCGTGTGTCTGAGTACACACTGAATTGTTGGCCAAATCAATACCCTGAAGAAATGAAGGCATATCACGTGCGCCGTTATGAGTTGTCTCTTGAGCAAGGGTGCTTAACATGGGGCACTCGAGTAGTAATACCGGATCAGCTGCGGGAACGTGTATTGGACTTGCTTCGTGACGAACATCCAGGCAGCACACGCATGAAAATGCTAGCTAGAAGCTTTGTATGGTGGCCTGGTATGGATCAAGCTGTCGAGATGTACGTCCGAAAGTGCAAAATCTGTCAGGCAGTTCAACCAGCTGCTCAACCCGTGCCGCTCCATCCGTGGAGCTACCCGTCGAGGTGTTGGGAGCGGGTTCACGTTGATTTTGCTTGCAAACATTCTAGTGTGTTCCTTGTTTTAGTTGATTCTTTTTCCAAATGGGTGGAAGTTTGGCCGATGTTATCATCCTCTACCACGAAGACAATTGAGAAATTAAGCAATGTGCTTGCGGCCTACGGGCTGCCTGAAACGTTGGTCAGCGACAACGGGCCGCAGTTCACATCTACAGAATTCTCGGATTTCCTGGAGAGCAATGGTGTGAAGCATGTCCGTACCCCGCCATATCATCCCGCGTCCAATGGTGCGGCTGAGCGCACCGTGCAGACGGTCAAACGAGCGCTGTTAAAGCAGGTCATGGAACTCGACGTCACTCGCGTGCGTTCGCTTCAGGAGTGTATTGATAGTTTTCTTTTTGCCTACAGAAATACGCCAAGTTGTGTGACGGGGCAAACACCGGCGCAGTTGTTGCTAAAGCGTCAACCGCGCACGAAGCTTTCTTTGCTCAAGCCCAGCTTTGTCGGGGACATGCAGCAAAAACAAATTGACATGAAAAAGAAGCGTGACGTGGCGCGTGGTGCTGAGCGCGTGTTTTGCGAAGGTGATCGCGTGAACGTGAAAACGGTGCGCGGGGAACATGCCTCTTGGGAGGCAGGTGTGGTGCACCAAGTTGTGAGTGCTGTGACGTATATTGTGGAAGTTCACGGGCACCTTCGATTCACCCACGCTGACCATCTACGGCCACACCATGCGGACCCTGCGGCAGCCTCAGAGCGGCCATTTGCAACAGAAACACTGAATGGACGGTCGCCACTCAGCGGTCCTCTGCTTGATGAGGGGGCACAATCATCTCAACTGTCAGCAGAACAGAATCCGACCCCTCTTCCACCGCCTCTAGTGGATGACGAAGTGCCAACCTCTGCTAGTGCAGACCTGCCACCGCAGCAAAGCCCAGGGCGGCTACCAGCATCAGAGCCGACGCCATCCACTGCGAGGGAGGAGCCACCACTTCGTAGAGGCACTCATTTGCGCAAGCAACCGGACTGGTTCACACATGAGAACTTTAAGTAGAGCCTGTGGGGGGGAAGAAATGTGATAGCGCGACGCTGTGTTGTGACGTTATCGCGGCCTATGACGAACCATGATTCCGTGCTGTTATCACGCAGCTCGGGCCTATATATATATCCTGTATGCGTTTGAATAAACGTTCTTCGCTCGTCGTCCACGTCTGGCGTCAGTCATATCATGCATCATTAAAAACAATAAAACAAGCAACCAAAAATAGGTGTCTATAGAACTTTAAACAAAGATACTTTTTCGCTGTTCGCTAACATATAATACTGCAAGGCCTGAGAACCTAGACATGTAACCATAGTAGAATTCAAATAGGTTATAAGTTTTAAATTAGAACCCCCTGCCCCATCTCTTCATGCCAGAGACAGGAATTATCCTCAAGAACATTTGCAGGTGTAGTGAAAAGGTTGTGTGTGAAACAAAATCCGGATGATTTATGTATCGTCCTGGTCACTTCAACGCCATTGCCTGCTGCTCGGTGGTGTCTTCATACCAAATGAAACAGAAGAATGAGAGTTTCGGACTTGAAACAATGAGTTCATACAGAGTTAAGCAAGACCTTTCCACAAGTGCAGTGTCACCACCACTGTCACCGCCCCCCCACTCCTGTGGTGCACTGTATCTCCTTGAGCCATATACCCCTCACCCCTCTAATGGGATGCCACTGCATTAGAACAGTAACATACAGACTCGGATGTTGAACACAGGAAACACAATATGATACTATATTTGGATGCAACTCAAGCAACAACGCAGCTTTTTCCCATCAAAGGACTTCCCTGCAGCTAGTGGTGTCAGCGGATTCTAATTATGTCATAGATAGTAATCCCCTTAGACCTGCTAGCTTGACACCACAGGGTATGACAGATGATAGAGGGTTCATCATCATCAACCTGACTACCCCCACTTCAGCAAAAACAACTTTTCCTGTATCCGTCCAATTAACCCGGCCCTGTGCCAGCTGCATCCACATAATCCCCGCAAAATTCCTAACCTCATCCTAACACCTGTCTTTCTGCAGCCCCCTCCTACACTTCCCTTCACTTGGAATTCAGACCATTACCCTTGCCTTCACATCACATGCCCTGCCCACTTCTTCTCGAGTGCAACTATATTATCAGAAACGTACGTTTGTTCGCTGACCCACTCTGCACGTTTGATGTCTCTTAACATTACACCTATCATTTCCCGTTCCATAGCTTTCGGCGTTGACTTCAATTTAATCAGAACCCGTTTTGTTATGTTGCCCTTCACTTTATGCCCCACATGCGAGTACCGGTAAGACAGAGCTGTCATGTGCTTTCCTCTTAAGTGATACTGATAACTTGCCATTCATGATCTCAGAGTATGTGACAAACGCACGCCATCTCAATCTGATCAGTCTAGTCATTTCCATTTCATGACCTGGCTCTGCGGTCACTACCTGCCCTAAGTAGACGTATTCCCTTACCACTTCCAGTACCTCGCTACCTATCGCAAACTGCTGTTTCCTTCGGAGGCTGTTGAACATTAACGTTACATTAGATAATCATAGATTCCTCAGGCGTTCTCCACTGAAAGGGGGTTCACCATGACTTACTCGGATTAACCGCGACATCACGAAAGTCACAAGACACCAATGACAGAAGGGCCTTGTTCTAAAGGGCATCTGCTTCTTTTTTCTTGAGTTGTACACAACTACACTGCAATATATATATATATATATATATATATATATATATATATATATATATATATATATATATATATATATATATATATATATATATATATATATATATATATATGAAGAAGGGCATCATCCCAGCCGCACTGCCATCGCTCAGAGCGAGCGCCTGCTGACTTGAACAGACGAGAGACTCGGTCGCCGTCGTGGTTTCGCTACCGCCTGAACGTTAACCTAAGCCCCCGTTACATTTGGTGGAGGTGCGAGGTACCTAAAACACCGCCATGACGACGGTCAGCTTGATCCGGATTTCCAATGCGGTTCACTCGTCTAGCTGTGGATCCCTTCCACTGCTCCCGGCCTCTCAAAGAAACTTCTTTCGAAATACCATGGCCCCTACTGCGTCCTGGAGCGCACATCCTTCGTGAACTACCGTACTGATCCCCTCGCACCGTCTGCCGACCTCCGCCGACGTGATCGCGAGGCTGTGCATGTCCAACGACTCAAGCCATACTATGACCCGGTTGTGTTGTCGGCACCATGGTCTGCGCTAAGATGGCTCCTTTTCTTCCTGGGGCCATTGTGAAGAAGGGCATCACCCTAGCCGCACTGTCATCGCTCAGAGCGAGCGCATGCTAACCTTAACAAACGAGAGACTGTCGCCGCCGTGGTTTCGCCGCAGCCCGAGTGTTAACCTAAGCTCCCGTTATAGCGCCTACAGTCTACACTCAAGCAAATTTTGATAAATGCACAAAACTTAAAAAAGAAAAAAGATACCCATTCTTGGCGAACACAATCCTCGCCACTAGAGTCTGCAGACTTCAAGTGTGAAGTCTGTTCGGCTAGTGCCATTTTTTCGCAGGCTTTCGCATAGGAGACTAGGTTGTAGGAGATACAAGGCAGCAAAATTAGGCATGGAAAGCATCAAGGGGTGTATTTAAGTAACACTTGGGGCACACTAAACCCAATACCAACCCTGCTGGTTTCCAACACAGCTTGCCTCGCAGAAACTCATGACTTACAGAAACCGGAATTTGTCAGTAATTTGAGTTCAGAACTCAGGCAAGAAAAAAAATTGAAAACTGCAGACTCGCTCTCTCTTTTTAAAGTATTCTCCATGCCTACAACTCCATTGAGAATGCCTTCCCAGTTGGTGACTTGTTGCATTAACATTTCAATCAAAAGGGACGAAAGAAATAACATTTGGGTATATGGCGCTGTGGATGATACTTCTGAGCAACTAGCCTGCGGTTTATAATGAATAAAAAGGTGGTTTCCTGGGTCCTAATATAGGCAGAAATTTTGGTAACAGGCAATCTGCAATGGGTACATGCACAGGGAATAGTGCAAATGAACATAGCTTTGATACCTCGACTACTCTCTCTTTTGCTGAAAACGAAAAAAACCTACAAATGAATTATTAACCAGCTAACTTACATTATTATGATCCCAGAGGTTACAGTGCCATTTCAGAACTGCATCTGAACTTCAGCTCGGTCTTTCTTCCCAATTACATATCCAAGACATCGTGATGTGGATATGAACTTAATCTAGTCCAATTTTTGTGGCATACTTTTCTGTCACGTGCAAGACATCACGATGTGGATATAAACTTAATCCAACCCAATTTTTGTGGCTTATATTTTATTGTCATGAACAAACAGCCACAAATTTATCACGAAAAAGCAAGCAATTCATGTTCCAGCTTAACAATAATAAATGGGTTGAATCGCCAAGGCTCAAACACAATAATAATGCTTACTTGAAATGTAAGACCTAGGCATCTTGTTTTTTTTAGATTTTAGTTTCGAATGTGGCTAAAAATACATCCTGCAGATCCAGCACATTCATATTTAAGACACGTTTCAGCGATCTGAAGGCTCAGGCTAAAGGCATGCCGGTTGTACCCAGTAACCCAGTACATTTGTTTTTCTTCAAGACACAGCGAGACTGATTCCATCCTATCTGTGTTTTCTCAAAGAATTGATCCCACAATATTTTCCTAGCAATTTTGACTATGTGAAGCGGATACGTTAGCAACCCTAATCCAGTATGAGTTGTAGCAAAGAAATGAAGTTGATACGCTTTGGTAGCGCGAGTGGTGGCACCACTTCTTGGATATGCCCTGGGCATTTAATCCTTGCACATCTGCTCGATTTTACCCTAAGTTTCCTTCTAGCTGCTTCTTTCACTGTGGCAGTTATATCTCTGATTTGAGAATATTTACCTGCTACCCGGAATGAAGCTACTGGTGTTGAGTATGCAAGCTTCGAGTGTATGCTACGCGCCCTGTTGCACTTACACGGCAAACACCTGGTTACCTGTTGTAGAGCTTGCTTTCCGCTGTTAGTTCCAATGGGATAAATGCAGAACCACTCCTGGTTAACCGCATGTAATCATGATGTGCATGTATTTGCCCGTGTTTACACTTCAAGCAGGTGACTACTGCTCTGCTATGTCTCCAACTCTTCTGGTGTCTTCGACTGGTAGCTTTAGTTTGCTCTAGGTTGCTCTGAGAGGCGACCGCACATTCCGCTGGGCGAAACTGGCCGCTCTGACGCGCTCCGAGAAAAAAGTCGGAGCGGCTCCGAGATGAGTCCACGTGACAGAGCCACTTCCGCCATTTCGCAAAAGCGGTGCGAGGCCTCGGCGTCCCCTGCGCGTAGGCAGAAGCAAGTGTAGGCTTTTTACGCAGTAGTAGCGTCCTTGCTGTGTTGTGTTTTGCGGGCGCCGCGCTGTGCGAGGCAAAATGTCCAGCAGACGCCGGATAACTACGCAAGGAACGCGGTCTGTGTTGCTGTCGCATGACAACAGCGACTCCAGTAGCAGCACAGACGAGGCCGACAGTACTATCCACAAGGCGAGGTCAAAAAATGAGTGTCCCGTGGGACGGAAAGCTGGGGTAGCGATTTATACAGGCTAAGCGGCGACAGCCATGCAAACTGTGTGCGGCCACGTGCGGCTAAAGGTAATCAAGGGACCTTACGTGCGGCTACTGTTCACATCAGCAGCGGTGCCACGTAGTGGCTCCGGAAGTTGCGTGCCCCTTCTGCCTCCTGTGCTCCCGCTCTAAAAACTCGCTGACCATTCGACTTGACTAGTCTCGCTATGCGCTCAGAGCGAGAGCGGCTCCCACTCTGCCAGATCCTAACCGGATGACGGGAGCGACCAGTCGAAGACACAATTTTTGAAGTCCATAACTTAAATTTTTTATTCAGCTCTGTGACTAGGGAAGAAAAAACCGAAAAAGAATGTTCTGAGTTTCTCGAAAGCACATCTCTTTTCTTACCTGCATATCCCAACATCTTACAAGGGCATCGCTGCCAGTCCAGTAGTGGCTCTACCCTCTTCCTCGCCATGTGCTCAGTGGCAGACTGTAGTGCCTTGAGGTGGCCACAAGCACCTTTGTCTTGACTTCGTCAGCCAGTTAGTCGGCACTGCACCGACTGAATCCATTTCTTTCGCGAACGCTACCACGCAGAAAACGTACTGCGGTTATGGCCTCTTCCTTTTTCTGAAACGCAATTATGCAAGGTAAAGCCACAAATATGTAGAGCAAGCTTATGCTTGACTCGTTCGATACTGGTTTTGTCGACCACCGCGAAAATTTTACACGCGTTAGGCGTATTCACTCTCGCTAAAAAATTTACGTTCCCGACAGGTTTACTACAGTCCAGCATGACTACTAGGATGAAAAATACGGGTTATGGGGGCCTAACGTCCTTAAGTTTCCAGCTGGTCAGACGTCAGTTATCGTTGCTGTCGACTAATCTAGAAAACGGCCAACCGCTTCACAGCAAAACGCGGCACTACGGTTGCAATATACCGCGTTGTCAGAGCCCGCGGTTGAAAGCAAGGCGGTGGTCACATGTTAGGATTGTCAGCATGCAAACAACGCTAGTCATAATGCACCCGAGAAGTGCAAGAGAGATTTATGTATAACTAGAAATTGCACACAAGCTGATAGTTTAACCACTTGAGAAAGGCACTCGAGCGCATCGGTGCAGCTCCATTGCAGTGCCTGGGTATACATACATATGCGTGTGGTCCCATTTTTACGTGTAGCATCCAAAGTGGCTACTTAAATCCAGCGCTAGTACTGACAAAAATTTACTTACCTATCTTGGCGAGCAGTCTTCCACAAAACGGATGATAAAGCCGACAAAGCTGGTGTTTCACGCTGGACTGCACGCACCTATTCAAGCTCCAACACGGGCACGGCGAGCACACGGGGAAGAAATTTCAAATACGAGCCGTGTTTTTACATGTCACTGCGCTTAGTAGTCCGGGCCGGAAGTTCCTGTTTGTTTCCTTACTGCTGGGCACTGAAGACCAAACGGTTGTCATCACAATTTCTTGAGCATATAGAGTTTTCCATCAGTATTTTAATTTATCGGCATAAAGTGACGCAAACTGTTCTGTACAAATTTCTCAGCTAGGTATTCATCCCCGTCATTATTCGGATTATATTCTGCCACGGAATGACATTGCGCTTCGGTCTTCCAACCTGGTATATGTGGATAGATGATATGTTTGCTTTTTTTTTTTTAAACAGAGCAGTCGCTGGCGCCACCGTGACTACACTGTGCCATGACCATTCTCTGAAACCATTTTTAATGATTTCTTTCTTAATCTGGATAATCATTCTCATGAAATCCTATATTGATATTAGTTATTTGCTGGCGTCTAAGATTTCTTGACCTGGTAGTGGTGGCTAATCAAAGCAACACCAAATAGAATGAAATAATGTGGCTGGCTGCGGTATTCAGTGCAGAAACCAAATTTTGGCTGCATATTTTCTTCTTGTTAGTGATGCGCAAGACATCTTAGCGATGTAGTAAATCACAACGACGAAGGCGTGATTACACCGCAGTCTTTTCATTCCTAGCATCACCAGTACTGAACTTGGAAGACGTACACTTTTTTTCATCACTCCGCTGTGTAAACCGAAACATAAGAATGGCGAATGCCAAATGGTGATCAGTGTATAGTTATTTGCTTTACGCATCATTGCAAAGAATAAAACGCAATTAAAAGCTATCTATCTATTCTCACTATCAGCCTGACTACACCCACTGCAAAGGCCTCTTCCGTGCTTCTCCAATTAACGCGGTCCTTTGCCGGCTGCGCCCACCCTATTCCTGCAAATTTCTTAACCTCATCCGCCCACCTAACCTTCTGCCGCCCCCTGTTACGCTTACTTTCTCTTGGAATCCACTCCGTTACCCTTAAGGAGCAGCGGTTATCTTGCCTGCGCATTATATGCCCTGCCCAAGCCTATTTCTTCCTCTCGATTTCGACTAGGATATCATTAACCTGCGTTTGTTCCCTCACCTGCTCTGCCGCTTCCGGTCTCATAACGTTACACCAATCATTTTTACATATTTCGAACAAATATAACCAGCAGAAGGACGCAGACAGACACACAGCACGACGCTGGATCGTCCTGTGCGCCTCTCTCTGTGCGATGTTTTTTTTTTATCTTGCCTTTAATAAAAGCTCTCTATATATTCCTTTAAGCACACGAGCTACTGCCTATAGTGTACAACCAGGGTCAGGGAAAGAACGAGAAATACACCAGTGATACGAAAATTGCTTTTTCAGGAAAGGAAAGCGCAGTATATCTCTCTCAATTCTACGTGGACACTTGAACCGCGATGTAAGGAAATTGCCCCGCCGCGGTGGCTCAGTGGTTAGGGCGCTCGACTACTGATCCGGAGTTCCCGGGTTCGAACCCGACCGCGGCGGCTGCGTTTTTATGGAGGAAAAACGCTAAGGCGCCCGTGTGCTGTGCGATGTCAGTGCACGTTAAAGATCCCCAGGTGGTCGAAATTATTCCGGAGCCCTCCACTACAGCACCTATTCTTCCTTTCTTCTTTCACTCCCTCCTTTATCCCTTCCCTTACGGTGCGGTTCAGGTGTCCAAAGATATATGAGACAGATACTTCGCCATTTCCTTTCCCCAAAAAACCAATTTTAATTATATAATGTAAGGAAAGAGAGGAAGGTGGGAGTGAAAGAGGCGCCGTAATGGAGGGCTCTGGAATAATTTCGACCACCTGCGGACGTTCATCTTGCACTGATACCGTTTTGGGTTTCGCCTTCATCGAAACACAACCGCCGCTGTCGGGCTGGAACCTGGGTACTCTGGTCAACAGCCCACAGCGTCAGCCACCGTGGTGGTGCAAGTAGACCTAGACCGGCGGTGCAAGAACTCCAGACCGTATAGGGACACTGATCTGGCTGGCATCGACATACCAAAGCGTCTCAATAAAATATATGTTCAGTCATATCTTCCTGGGTATATTTTTCCTGGGTATATTTTCGCTCCTGCATGTCGATCCTCTTTCTCTTCTTTGCGGCTCCTCTACGAAAATTGAGGGTGAGCTTAAGTGCGCGAGGCGAAAGCCATTCTGCACCCACTTTGGCTAATTAATGACTAATTTCTAATCAATGAACGCTTGTTGGGCAGGACGGCTACAAATTCAGGAACACTGAAGGGGACGTTAACGATCGTTTCTTTTTAATTCTTATTTGTTCTTTTTATTTTTATTTCTTTTAACTTTTCTTTTAACGCATCTGCAGCTCCCTTGAAGACCAGGCCATTGATTTTCAAACTATACGACAAGAACTTTCAAGCAACAACTACCCGACCTCATTTGTGCAATCCGTGGAAAAACAGTTATGTCGGCCAGCAAGCGATACTCCTCTGTCACCCTTGAAACGTGCTGCCGTGCCCTATGCTCCCGGACTAAGCGAGGCTTTAGCACGCATCATGCGCACCTTTGGTGTTCATATCGCCCACGTTCCGACAAGAAAACTGCGCCATGCGTTGGTAAATGTCAAAGACCCCCTTCCCAAAGAAAAATATCCAGGCGTAGTGTACAAGGTTCCTTGTTCCGACTGTGACTACGCATACATTGGCGAAACCGGAAATTTCGAGAGGCGGCTAAAGGAACATAGTAACGATGTACGCAACAAAAAAGTGGATTCAAATGCTATCGCCGAGCACGCAGTATCTACAGGCCATGACATCGACTGGGGTCGGGCACACGTGCTTTCAACCGAAAAGAAGCTATACCCTCGCCTGCACTTGGAATCATTAATCATCCAAACTACTAGTCACACCCTAAACCGCAACGATGGAAATCTTAACCCAATCTACGCACGCTCCCTGCGCCCTCTTTTCAAGCATATGTAATGCCACTGAGCTGCTTGCTTCATTTCAATGTGAACAAGGCTCCCGTACGGGAGCCGAAACGTCTGTTTATGTTTTTTGTTTTCTTTGGTCGGCGCTCCTTCTTCTTCGTCAGTATATGCATTATAGCAATTATGCTATTGATAACGTCATAGTGTGACAGAATTCGCGGACGGAGGGACAACGATGAGCTATTAAGGGCTTTCGCCTTTAAAAAAATTACAGGAATGCACTTCAGTCTGTTTAAGAGCGGAAATGCGAAGGCCTTTCTTTTTCGCTTCTCCCTGAATTTTTCATTTTTTAATTTGTTTTCTTTATTACTAGAAGTTTTGTTGGTTTGTTTTATTTATTTTTATTATTTTCCCGTTCTTTACTTTAGTTTTATTTTATTTTTATTATGTTCATTTCCTTTTTTATGCTTGATAAGCCTTTTCACGCGTTTACATCGTTTTTGATCCAATCAGTCACAGAAAACCTCCTTCAAACACAAAACATAAATACCTGAAGAGCGCGCTCAAACTAAGCATTGCCGAGTACCGTAATCGTCGGTCAGTTCCTGGTCGCCAGAAAACGTTATGGAGGGCTTTAAGCACATGTATCACTGAAGAACTTTAAGTAGCCTACAATTTGCGATTTACTCATTTGAGCGTGATCTGAATTTTGCTCATTAATTGTGAGCATAAACAATGCACGTTTCGTCTGGAGCCCAGCACTGGATATTTGCCAGCTTGCTCGTCTAGTAACTCAGTTACAGTCATGGTGGAAGAAAATAATTTAGTAGTAGTAGCTCCGTTAACTTATTGAAAGTGATCACTCAAGTCCTCTTATGAGAGGTCATCATGTTTGACGAAAACATTCCAAAAGCTGAATTTAAGTTTGCCGCTTTAACTTCGCTTCCCAGGTACCTCAGACCACCCACACGTACTTCCGCCACTTCCGCTTCTACCACTTTTCTTTTTTCCCGCAAGCCGATGACAGCTGAGCCGGCTGAGGAGAAGAGCCGATCGACTCGCCTACCTTCGAAGAGCTCCAGCTCGTTGCGCACTCAGGTTGAGTCTTCTCGATAGCACTCGTTCTCATTTTGAATGGCCAGTAAGTGGCAAAAATACGGGCGGCTGAACCGGGAGGTCACCGAATTTTTACCGCGACATTTCCTCTCCCGCCGAGGGCGGCCTTGGGCCTTCCACGACTGCACGCGAAGACAGTGAAATCGATGCCGACAATGCGGACACACGCAGAAGGCCCGAAGAATGCTCTGAAGCATCCGCAGGACGAATCGGAGTTTCTGAATGGCCTCACTTGCCAGCCGATTCTGATGACAGTGCCAAATATTCGTGGTCGTCCGAGAATGATCCGTCTACCGCGCAAGAAAGCACAGAAGCAAGCCCCTCAACGACAGAAGCTGCACGAGAGCTAGCGGACATAGCTCGGAAGCATTCACTCACCCATTCGGCAGTCAATGACCTCTGTCTGCTTTTGTGTCGCCTTGTCCATCCATTACCTCGTGACGCTCGCACGTTACTGACGTCTGAGCGAAAAGCTGATGTTCTTAACGACTACGGGCATTTTCCCCTACGAAGTCAGATGATCTAAAGAGTGAAGAACGGTCTTCGCGATGTTGCAGGTACTATCGTTGACCTCCACGTGAACATCGACGGATTACCTGTATTCAAGGGCTCTTCGCTGGTCTTCTGGGTTTTGCTGTGTTCAGTGGCGAATGCAGTTGACAGCCGACCATTTGCTGTCTCTATATTGTGGCAAAAAAGAAGCTTACAAATATTGCATAGTTTTTGCGGCCATCTCTATAAGAAATGAAAAGTATGGAAACTTCTGGTGTCATCATCAAAGGTGTATGTCACAGTGTTTCACTTGCTGCAGTAATCTGTGATGCGCCAGCCTGTTCGTATGTCAAATGTACCAACTGGTACTGGTTATTAGGTTGTGACCGCTGCACACAGAAAGGAGAAAGAATTGAGCACAGGCAAAGAATCCCATGTGTGCTGCTTTCAAAAATGGAATAGGAGATATGATTCTTGCCGCACAATGGCAGACGCTGGCCACCACAACGCTGCAAGTCCACTTTTGGAGTTGCATGTGGACGTGGTGAAACACTTTCCGCTGGATTAAATGCACACGGTGTGCTTGGGAGTGGTCTGTAAGTTGCTGCAGACGTGGACTTTGAACCATTACTGCATTGTCTCGGAGCACAGCAGCAGAGCATTATGAGTTCAAAGACTGCAGCAAACAAGTCTGCCGTCAGAATTTGCTTGGCACCCCAGACACCTTGATTCCCATATCGTTGACCACTTCATGCTGCAAGCTTCTTGAACATATCGTAGCCAATTACATTAAAACATTTCTCGATGACAACAACAAATTATCGGCTTTCCAGCATGGTTTCCGCAAAGGCTTTTCTACGGTCACCCAACTTACATCCGTAATTCACAATTTCGCTCAAGTTCTGGACCATTCCGGCCAAATAGATGTCATATTTCTAGATTTTAAGAAAGCTTTTGATTTAGTTCCGCACAATAAGCTTATCCATAAACTAGAAACTATAGGTCTTCCTTCTTTTATTGTTAATTGGGTTGCGGCTTATTTATCTAACCCATTTGAATATGTTAGTATCGATGGTCATTGTTCTAACAAACTTCCAGTCACTTCTGGTGTCCCGCAAGGCAGTGTCCTTGGGCCATTACTGTTTCTTATCTATATTAATGACATTACAGACATCATCTCTCATCCTGTTCAAATTAGGTTGTTTGCCGACGATTGTGTTTTGTTCAATGAAGTTAAAGTTCAAGACGACCAGATTTTACTTAATCATAACCTACACAATGTTAGTGAATGGTGCGTTAAATGGGGGATGGAACTAAACGCTGACAACACAGTATTTATGCGGATTACTAATAAAAGAAACAGTCATTTCTTTTCATATAATCTTCCCACTCGGCACCTTTCAGAAGTCAAAGAATACAAGTACCTAGGAGTAACATTAACGAATAATCTTAGTTGGAATAAACATATTGAAACCGTATGCTCTTCTTCATTTCGCAATCTCTGTTTTCTTAGGCACAAGTTAAAACTAGCTCCCCCTAACGTTAAGCAATTGGCATATTACACCATGATTAGACCAAAACTTGAGTATGCATGCACTGTTTGGGATCCTCACACAAAGACTAACATTAATGCCCTTGAAAGAATTCAGCGCAAAGCAGTTCGGTTTATATTTTCTAAATATCGCACCACTGACTCACCATCTGCTCTGTTGCTTCAACATAATATACAGTCCCTTGAAACTCGGCGTAGAATACTAAGGTTAAGATTTCTCTTTCTATTGAAAACTAACAAACTGTCAATGGCCTCCGATTTGTATCTCCAACCGATAACGTCCAGGTCAACAAGAAACAGGCACACTGAATCGTTAAAACCTTACTTTGCCAGAACTAACATATTCAAATTCTCTTTTTTTCCCCGCACCATTACCGAGTGGAATCAGTTACCACCATCATCAACAGTTGACGTTGATGCCATTGAACAGGCTGTTCATTGATTTTTGTTTTGTGCTTTTTTGTATTGTGTTTATTGTGCCCCTCCTGCCAGGGCCCTTCACTGGGCCTGCAGTATGTCCTAAATAAATAAATAAATAAATAAATAAATAAATAAATAAATAAATGAATTGGACCGACGGAAGGCAGTGGAGTTTAGGTCCTTCCTTCTCTACAATGGTCCTGTCGTGCTGCGCGGTTTGCTGGACAACAACCAATACAAACACTTCCTGTGCCTTCATGTGACGATGTGCATTCTGCTCAGTGATGTTCTTGCGACAGAGATGAACAAGTTTGCCTCAGATCTCCTGAAGTATTTTTCACAGCAGTGTGGGGTGCTTTATGAACGTGAGTTTCTGATCTACAATGTACACATGCTGTGTCACATTGCGGAAGACGCCTTAATTTATGGGCCGCTGGAAAATGTTAGTGCCTTCCCATTTGAGCACTGTTTGTGGTGAGTTAAACGGTTGTTGTGCACCAGCAGAAAGCCACTTGGACAGGTGAGCCGCAGAATTTCCGAGTCGGCTTATTCACCGAGAGAACTCCCACCGACTGTGCGCTTGACAGAAGTATCATCCTTGAAAGGAGGTGTAGAGAAAGACTCGTGTTGCTTAATAAGCAGTGGCAGCATTGTCAGTCTGACAGAGGTGTCTCCGAAGTTTCTTCTTGGCCATGAGTTTCTTCATGCAACGAACCTCTATGCTCCGCTTCCATCAGAACAGCTCAAGATTTTCCGCACAGATAATGCTTCACGTGAGATAAGGATGTGGCCTGTGGGTTCATTTCGCTTGAAATGTGTGAAAGTTGTATGGAAGACTGGGTTTATTTTGTTTCCTCTACTTCGTCATAATTAATCGCTAAGACTATATTACAGTTTATCTTGAGCATTGTGTTCCATCTTCATATCCAGCAGAAGTCTATCATGGCAGAAGTGTATTCTCAGTGTTGTTTTTCCGCTCCATTATCATATTTAGCAGAAGTTTATCTTGGCTTAGTGTTTCATAGGTAGTAGCTGTGTACTTTGAGTGTTGTTATATCATAGCTGAATTATCTGAGTGTTTTTCTTAACTGAGTGTTGGGGGTTGCAGGAAGTAAAAATAGCAATTATTGTTCTGTTCAAACACAATAGCTACTTTTGTGTATCTTCTTCATGAGTTGTAGTGATAACGGTGGGGTACACATGTTACCTGTGCTCTTTCTGTTGCAGACACATGCTTCATGTCTTTCTAATGTCTACTGAACTGAGGACGTCTTCTGGCTAGTGTTCACAGATATGCTATCTCGGTCTGGCCTACATAGGTGTGTTTGAGGTGAACACACTGATGGTTTGTAGAGAAAAAAGACCACAACTTCAGACAGGACGTAAGACCACTTCTCTGTCTTGCGTCCGGTCTGAAGTTGCAGTTTCTTTTTCCTCTACATCATTTCTGACCAAGTGGCCCAAAACTTCCCCTTGTGAAACATGGGTCAGCTGCATAGCAAAATGAGAGGCGACACGCTGAGTAATGTGGGCTGTCTGCTTAGTGTTAACCGCGGTTGCAGGTCGATGCGCATGGCACGTTGCTTCGCTCAAGTTGCAACACGGCCGATGCACTGTTGGTGTAGCTGGGACTATCTATGAAGGTTTCTCGTGCCAGAAATAAAAAGCCTCGTCTCTTAGGGTTGTTATCTCTATCTCCAGAGCTTCGGGTAGCACAGCCCTAATATGTCTTGCCTCTGCTATTATTTGACAGCATCAGTTTGCACAAAATCGGTGTTCAATACCCCTTGTCTGGATTGCCAGTGCCCCTTGTGCTACTACTTTACTGTGATAGTGCCTTCTCTTCTAGTACAAGTGATGATGCATGATTTCCCCTGTTTCACTTTATATGCTACGTGATTGAAGTGCTTTGGTGGTGCGCGTTGCCGCTTTTTGTACTCGGTGATTTTGTGCTTATTGCAGGCTCTGCGTTTTTTGCCTATGCACTGTGTCACAGTGGTCACGGTGTCATTCGCCACTTAACATAGTTGGTGGAGGAGCCGGTTGTATGATTGAGCCATGAAGCTTGAAGTAGTCAGACCGGCACAGAGTCACATAGGATGGCTAGCGCTCCTTCAGTAGTTATGGTGTCACCCTGATACCCCGGCATGTTTGGGATTGACGACACAGATGTTGATGACTCGCTCTGCTCATACGTGCCAGTCATCATCTATAACATGTAGGACCCTACACCGATGCCGGCGAATGTCATCTTTTACCTTACCGGCACTGCCAGGGTGTAATATGAAACACATGAGAATGAACTCATGAGCCGGGACACCTGTGAGGAAAAACTACGCATATTATTTGCAAGACCTGATGCATGGAAGGTAACCTCGAAACAACAACTGTCGTCGCGCGCCCAGTCCGCCACAGAGGGCTACATACCTATATTCTGGATGTCCTGGCGCTTCGCCACAAAGAGGACGTTGCTTTGACTCAATCAGACAGCGTGGGCTGCAATGGCATTGTGTATGATGCTTTTCATTTGTTTCTCTGCAAGGACTGCACTATCTTTGACACCATCAAGGAGTGCCATCGCTTCGAGCAAATTGAAAGCTGCTGCATTCCGCAGCTGTTTTCTCGGCTTCCTAAAACAGTAGCAACCCCTTCCTTTGAGGACCAGCAGCTACCACCACGTCCACTCTTTGAAATGCCTGCCTTCGCAGACGCAGTCGCAAGGATTGTGTGACTTAAATTAGAGGCCTTTGTGCCTATCCCAGTCATATGTCTCTGCCTATCGTGTTGCTCATCCAGGCATTCGTGTAGCAAGAAGTTAGCAATTGGAACCTCAATCCAGCAGTGTGTGTGATCTTGGTTGCTCAGCTGGCACTGAGGTTCCAACCACCAGTATCCACCCCCACTGTTTCTCCGGAATCCCGCAGACAACCGACAAAACCGCTTTCACTACTCTCACATAGGCTACATTGTTCGGCACTACTGCAGACAATAGTCGCATCCTTATGGCAACTCCACTAGTCGCTCTCCATGCCTTTCACCTCCCCACAGTGCCTTCACCCTTAGCTCCCACCCAGACTTTTCCTGCCGCTTCTCATCACAAGCTCCACCACAGACCTCGGAGGCATGCTTCTCGCCGATTTTTCCTCTTGTTGTCGCTTCTAGGCTGTTGCTCTCAATCCCCACAGTCGTCTCATCTCGCTCCGATCTGGAAAACTAGCTGATGCAGCCCCCAAAGGTGACGCTGCATATATGCTTTCATGGACACTGGCATGCATGAGTCCGCGATAAGCTCCAACTTTCACCTCTGTCATCGCAATGTCTTTATTTCTGCGACATTTTGTCCGTGCATTGTGGATACTGGAATTCTTGTTTCTGACGGCCAATGCAGCGCTCGTGCTGCTACTGCTGGCCACGGCACCCCAGCTTGTTTGGCCGTTTGACACATGTGCGCCCATAATCTGATTCTCGGTTTAGATTTCCTGTCGGAATATTCACTTCTCATTGGCTGGTTATTGGAGTACTATCTTGAGGTCTCATTATTCGATAACTTCCTTGTGGGCTTCCCACCTCTAATATTCTCTGAAGATAATGTTTTTCTGCCATCTGAAACTGCATCCTTTGTTGCCCTGTACCCATTGCGGCCGGTTCCTGATGGTGACTATATCGTTGCACCTATTCTCGATATATTGCTCATCTGCAACGCTGCGCTGCCCCTTACGTTTGCAGCTGTCAAGGCCAACACACTGTTCCTACCAGTTCTGAATTTCAGCGTCTGCCCTTTAGTACTTCCATCCGCAATCTGTGTGACCATGCTTTCTCGCCTTTCTTGTTGCCAAGTCGCTGCATTAGATGCTACCCTAGTTCGCGGCCCCGATGCCACCCGCCAGCATTTCCCTTTCTCAACAGACGTGTTCACTACCATGTAAGCCACTGACCCCTCACCTGCCTAATCTTCCTAGCTTCTCACGCTTTTCTCGTCTTTTTTGGACATTTTTAATCTGCATAAAGCTGCCCTCGGTCAAGCTGTCAAACATCACATAGGAACTGGTGGTGCCCCTCCTGACTGCTGGCACTCCTACCGTATGTCTCACCCCAAGCGCCAGGTTATCTGAAACGAGCTAGTAAAGATGTTTGCCAAGAACATTATTGAGCCTTCCCACAGCCCTTGGGAATAACCAATGATCCTCTAAAGAATATGGCTCTTGACAGTTCTCCTCGGATTACTAAAACCTCAATAATATTAACCAAAAAAGATGTCTAGCCATTGCCACTAATCAATTGCACCCTTGATAGTCTCTAAGGTGCCAAATTTTTCTCCTTTTCTCCTCCACTGGCCTGTGCTCTGGCTGTAGGCAAATCGCCATGGGTGAACAAGACCGCGAGAAGATGGCATTTGTTGTGCCGGCTGGGCTGTATGAATTTAAGGTTATACCTTACGGCTCATGCAATGCCCCTGCCACCTTCAAGCACATGATATGCACAAATAGCCCCACCTAGCGCCTTAGCAGCACTCTTACCGTTATGCTCGCAATATACATTTCACTGGATCTTCGAGACGGGAATACTGCTTTCGCTTACGTAACATTTGCAAAGAACTCTTCCCTTCATTGCACTTTGGTTGCTCCCTAGTCTATCTTTTGTACGGCGAAGAGCCCCCGGTACCTGTGGGCACTGCTTCCTATCTTTACTGGTGTACTTTCTGAATATGCCCACGACGTGATTGCCAGTTACGACCAAGCCCACCATCTAGCATGCTCCCGACTACCCGCCTCGCAGAAATCACAGCAGGACTATTACAAACGCCTTCACCACATGGTTTCTTTCACCCCTAGCTACCTTGTCCTGCTTTGGTCACTATCTCGCTGCATCAGGCTCTCTGTGCGGTGCTAGGTCACTGCCGTCACCTATGAGATCACTCCGGCCTTCTTGGAGACTACCTTCGACCTACCTGAACCTGATATTGCGCACCTCTTGTGCCTCAGACCCTACCAATCACTGTGCCCTGATGTGCCCCAATCTGACTACACTGCGACTATGTTTTGTGCCCGGAAGGCTATGCTGCGGATAATCAGTGACATCGAAGTGACCGAAGTGTTTCAGTGGCCCATGTTCCTGCTCTCAGTGCTCGCTGCTTT
This sequence comes from Amblyomma americanum, assembly GCF_052857255.1. NCBI lineage: Eukaryota > Metazoa > Arthropoda > Arachnida > Ixodida > Ixodidae > Amblyomma > Amblyomma americanum. Next base: position 89,306 of record NW_027526485.1, read on the forward strand.
TGTGCTCAGTGCGGGTTCTTTGTTCATTGCCTGCGCACCATGTCCAAATCATCACTGCATCTTTCGTCACGTACCGTGTTTACTGTAGTAAGTCAACTTGAAAGTAAGTCGACCTCCCCGCCGCGAAATTTAATGTCCGAAAGAAAAAAAAGGACGTTCCACAATGAAAATTTATTATCCAGAAGCTCCCCACTTGTGTCGTTGTCCTCACTGGTAGTGCTCTTGTCATCACTGCTGCGGCCCACAACACATTCGTCATTGAGTGAAATTCCACACTTTGCAAACAACTGTATCATGACATCACGTGGAACAGCTGCCCATGCCGAGAGTATCCACCCGCACACAGCCGCCCGTGAGGGTGTATTCAATCACCCTGTTGGCGTAACTTCCCTGCCTTCCAAAAAGCGTCCAGATTTTGTCCCACGGAAATCTCATCGCATGACATCACAGTCGAAAATTTTGCGCCACTGCCGCCGCCACGCCCACACACCACCCATTCAGAAACGTTGAACTGGTGGCCACTCGTGAACGTTTTGTTTCTTCAACAAAAATAATGCGCGGCCTGCAGTGAATAAACACCAAATGCTTTTTGGACCGGAGATCTTATCATGATTGACGAAGCACGTGGCTGGCACTCAAGTCAAACGTGCCAACACCAAGACCTGAAGAACAAACCTATTGCTTGAAAAACGCGTATTCAGGACAGAGCTTAAATCATGGACTCCGAGAGCCCAGCACAGGCATTGATTCATTAACAACGTGTGGATTTCTGGCACAAAATTGCAGGCACTGTGAGTTTGAGCCGACCAACGGTGCTACACATCTGCTTGGTACGGGAGGCGCCTAGTTACAATGTGAAATCTGTAAAACCTTCCACATTATAGGGAAGGTGAAGATTGTTTAGCAAGCGATATATTTCTTTGTCACGAAAGGAGTTGGGATATGTCAGTGGCAGTCTGCCTTATGTGTTTAGAAAGCAATATCACTTGTATTTTTCTTGTTTTTCTGTTAATTCCAGTGCAGTGAGCACATGTTCAATTGAACTCTACTTGAGGGTCTTTCATCAAGGTAATAAATTCAGTTATCTTTTTACTGCACCTCCTGTCTGTATTTCTTCGTCCCCATCTGAAGTGGTAATCTTTCATTATAGAATGATATTTATGCTATTCAGATATATGTAATATGGGCAGCTTTGGTAGTCCAAAAATTATGCTTAGTCTATGAAGGATATTGTAGTAAAGTGTTTCAGATAAGACAAGCTGGAGCCCTATAAAGTGCATCAAAATTGCAGGGCAAATGGTTGCTATTGGACTTTGCCTCTATAAAAATTCTGCTACCATATCTGGACTCCATCCCACGATCTTAAGCTTTTCTACTACTTGACATACACGGACAAAATTAAGCGCTGAGGATAGTAGTTAGGCAAGACAACTGCACATATTAACTAGCCTGCACTCTTTCTACCTTCCTTCGATCCATCTTTTCTTTCCGGGAAGTATTTACTCATGAAAGAGATGACTAAAATCAATGATTTGCAAACTGACCAGCACATGCTCATAGCAAATGCACCCTTGAGTTAATTTTTAATCTGTGACCTGGTTTGGCTCCACTGCACAGCAAATTTAGCGAAGTATAGACAAATTTTTGAGGGACTAAAGTTTTTCATGTGTTTCTGCCATGTTAATATGAAAATTTGCAGTGTAGACTATGGCAAAGTGGGAATTCACAGATCCTTTTAGTGTTAATTTATTCCCGCCATGCCACCATAGAAAATGATCAAGACAAAACCTCATTTTCCCCAGCCATATGTTTCCTTTCCTGTACATTGAAATTTTAATGAAAGTATGTATAAACGCGATGATGATGCCTTCATTTTATGTTTTCTGCTTTCCAATGCGAAAGTGGTCCGTCGATGCGCCTTACCATTTGTTACATTGTAAGAATGACTGTGAAGGAAACTTTCTATGCAGAATTTGCCATATCGAACGCCACCTTCAGCACGTATTGGTCGACTGAGTACAAATATGCAGTACCAGCTAGCTTACAGTACATTACCATTCATACTAGAAAATACATATGTTACATCATGAGACGTCATTGTGCATCTTATTACGCGCTCAGCACTTCAGCAAGCATCAAATTATGATAAATAAAATGACCGTCCTGGTGGCGCAGTTGGGCCTTCCAAAATTTTAACAAATTACAACATCACTGCAAACTACTCTACACAGAAGCGACATGAAAATTTTTTTGTGAGCATATTTATTGTTTTTCCTCACAATTATTTATTGCAGACAACTTGATTTATGAGGTTTTTCTGAGGAACCTAGTGTACATTATTAAGAAGCCACAACTGTACATAATATTTATTTTGCATACAGCAGAAACAGATCATTGTTTCGCTGCTGTCTTTATAACTTTTCCTTTATTTTTTGTTCACATCTATGTCATTGCTTCGCAATGCCATTACCTTGATATGCCATTGCCAGCCTTATTCTAATATTCTTGATTGTTTGAAGGAGACTGCACATTGCAAATCTAGAAACTCACTGAAACACCCAGGTTAGGGAAGTAAATACTTAGGTATAATATATAGTTTGGCGCCAGCAGCTCTCGAGAAATATTGCTAGCTGTCTTGCGATCAATGACAGTGTAGCGGCACTAAATTGCCATCATAAGTGTTGCGCCATCTCGGCTTGCAACACGCGCTAGCTCCGGCTGCGCGGAGCCACACGCTAAGGAAAATAAGAGCAGTTTCACACCTGGTTCTTAGCTTATTTTCTTCGTCCACGTCGCACTCGTCTAATTTGTAGGGGACTCTACAGTCTCCGCCGCCCTAAACTATATAGAGACGGACCCTCCAGCACACCTGTCACAGTGGTTCTCTTGGATAAATTTTAACACATAATATGATTCACATTTCCGTTTTCTATACTGTGTGAACATCATTGAGTACATTCTGAATATAAGGTGTGAACTAGCCTCTAATAACATTAATTTTCATGCGATTGAGTGCTGCAAACTGAGCTGTTCATTCTGCACTTTTGCCATGCTTAGTATGCTTATATTATTTTTTTATTATATTCCATACACCTGTACCGCGAGGGGTTGGAGATTCTTGGTTTGACGTGATGATTGTGGCTTTTGTCTTTGCGGTTGGTGCGCATGCGCTTTGTTGTCGAAGGAAGGAGGCGTTGGTGCAATAAACCAGTTGTGAGTCTGCGCTTGTCTCGTGTGATTCTTCTCTCTTGTCCCGTCCTTTTTGCGCAGTTATTCATTGTCTCCATAATTTCGTACCAACTAGCCCCTCACCGCACTCTTTTAGATTACACCTCATGCTGCAGTGAAAGTAGCAGTAATCATCTGCGCCACCCCAAGTGGCATCCTATCCATTTCTGTTCATCTGTTGTTTTTGTTCAGTTGCTGGGCTATCATTGCAGCATATTTAACACACAAATTTTGACAGCTCTGATTGCTCATTAAAATTTTGAGTAGTGGAGTACACGTCTTGTTGACAACTAGAAAAGGCTGAAAAATCACAGCTGAATTGAGATCATGCTACAGATTTCTGAATTATTATTCTGTGCATTGACTTAATGGCTTACCGTGTCAACTGTTGACGAAGATATGACCGTTATGTAACATCTTTGCGGAGAGTTAGTGCATGATCCTGCAAACTGCCGGGATTCTGCAAATAGCATGCAAAATGATTTCCTTACCCCATACAAAGCAAACACAGTTAACAAAATTTGCACTTTGGCGTTTGAGCGAGGAGCTTGCTACAAATTGGTGTTTCAGTCAATCTAACATCCTAAATGATCGTAGGCAAGCCCAACTTGGGCGGCCCCTGTGATACCCCAGTGGATGCCACAAGGGCTCTGCACGGGCTATACAAGCTGGGCTGAGGCCCTATAATACACGCATAGGGTCTCGGTGAAGTAGCTGGGCTGCCTGCAGAAAGAACGCGGGCAGGCCCAACTTGCATGGCCCACTTAATACCCTTGCGGGTCTCACATGGGTCCTGGAGGGGCAAACCGGGGCATGTTTCCATGTAATACACATACATGGCGCTTTGGTAGGTATATGCTTGGGCTAACTTGGTGTGGACCAGCGCTATGGGATGATAGGCGGAATGCCGAAGTTGGGCTTTCCCCTAGTTTTCCTGCACTGAGCCCAACTCGTTTTCAAGTTTGAATTGTTGCTGGCAAGGGACATATGCGGGCTGAACTTGGCAGCATGGCTCACATTACCCCATAATTACCAATATGGGGCCCTAGTTGGCTTCTCATGGGCCAGACCAAATTACCAATATGGGGCCCTAGTTGGCTTCTCATGGGCCAGCCCAAATTGTCTGCCCACATGATGCCCACAAGGGTCCAAGCTGGGCACAAGATGGGCTGTCCAAATTAGGGCTGCCCGTCATGTTTCTCTGTATAGCCCAGTTCTGCATCAAATCGGCCAGATCATAGCCCATTAAGGCCGCATTCGGGTTCTTTTGGGGATGAAAACGAGTTTAGCCCCTTTAAAGCCCATGTTGGACCAATTGTGGTGATAGGCGGGCTGCCCAAGTTGGGCTTGCCCCCAGTTTTCCTGCACTTAGCCCAACTCGTTTTCAAGTTTGCCCTAATGTTGCCGGGAAGGAACCTTTTCGCCTTTAAATATCTTATCCCGCGTATCAATTCCAGCAGTAGCGGCATCATGCGTTCCCTTCCATTTCCTGTATAAATATCCCCTTTCCGCAATAAAAATTCAGTTGAAGTCAGCGCTGTGGTGTCTTGTCTCGCTTCGTCCCCGTCTTTATTCGCGCTGTATCGCATTATGGAAAAATATCAACTAGCCCGATCTGCCACTCTTGCAAGGAACCTGTGCGGGCTGAACTTGGCAGCTTGGGCTCACATTGCCCCAAAATTACCAATATGGGGCCCTAAGTGGCTTGTCATGGGCCAGCCCAAATTGTCTTTCCCACATGATGCCCGCAAGGGTCCAAGCTGGGTTAAAAAGGGGTTTCCCAAGCCCACGTTGCCCACATGGGGCCCAGATGGGCCCTAAACGCTGTGCTACTTGGGTCGTTATCAGTACGAGGGCAGCACTTGTGTGTAACTGGAGCGATCGGTAGCTAAGCAGGCAGCGGTATGTAGAGGACGATTTTTCGAAACCTGTGTGAGGGCAGGTTGCACCCTGCGAGCAAAGGATATGTGCAATTTCATTCTTATGTGCTAGGCTCATGTTTTCTTTTCTTTTTTTTTTGCTGTCTGAAAGCGAAGTAATGCTTTGATGCTGAGAAGGTGGATGTTCGTCGTGGCATCGAGCATTCGACGGCACCCGGCGCGCTTGTTTATTCTACCTGCATGCACCTTTTTAGAAATGCTGAATTGATTGTAGCGCTGGTAACATTTTTTTATGTCACTGTTAGTTTCAAGCCAAAGGTGCACAACTAATAGGATTGGAAACACACTTCACACGATATAAAACAGCCGAAAACAGGAAGCAGTTGTTGAATTGGTCAACAGGATGTCGAGATCCCTTAACTGCGTGCGTGGTGAGGGGTTCCAAATGATATAGCCACAATGGTATGGGATTGAATTATCTCTAATCGCCGACTCGACTTGACTGTACTCCCCGACTCCTGCAAATATTCCAGGTTTCGAGCTCCTCGAAGAGCACATGGCCGGTCACTGGCAGTGAGTTCTTCTTTGGTTAAAGCGATATGTGATGATCATGATACTGACAAGTGGCTTGCGACTTGCCTCGAATAACCATTCTCTTAGCCGACATGAAAGTAGTTTTGTCTGAAATTCGGCCGACATCTGTTTTGTACATCCAAATTCTTACTGACTAAAGCTCAGCGGAAGGACTTTGTATTTTTATGTTATTAAAGCGCATCGATAGAGTCATACTTCGTTAACAGTCATTATTTTCGGATTAGATTCAGCATCAACCGCTTCAGTTTTTCCCAGTACAGCGACGTTTCCATGGCACATGCAGAAAAAAATACTCACGTGGGAGAAAAGATGCTCAAATGCGCCTAGAGCATACCGGCGTTTTAGGGTTGAAGGATATGTTAAAAGCGGAATACGCACTGCGATACTACAGAAGGACAATACAGACGGACAAGCCATTCTCAAGAGGCGCAAGTGCTAGTTCACAGGAGCCTGGATCCGACGCGGCAATGCTTCATTCTATTTCTTTAGGAAAATGCACCGCCACAAAAAGCAACACGCCAACGTGCTCTACAGCTCCTACCGAAATGACCTTTTTATCGGCTTCGCTGATACACGGCCGTATCACGTGACTCTTCAGGACCAGTGGGTTCAATACGTGCTGTTATCTAATACAGTGAAGAAAAGGTAACATGAAAATAATATATATTATCAAGGTTTCCTCAGTGCAATAAAAACAAGCACCCCTTTTATCTTTGATTGTTTTCTTCAATCTTCGAACGCAGTAAGTTCGGCTTCAAACGTCTGTTATGATTTATGGTTTAGGAGGTTTAACGTCCCAAAGTGACTGAGGTTATGAGAGACGCCGTAGTGAAGGGCTCACGAATTTTTGACCACCTGGGGTTCTTTAACGTGCACAGACATCGCACAGTACACGGACCTCTAGAATTTCGCCTGCATCGAAATTCGACAGCCGCGGCAGGGATCGAACCCGCGTCTTTCGGACCAGCAGGCGAGCGCCATAACCACTCAGCCACCGCGGCGGCTCCAAACGTCGCTTAATCACTGTCCATTGCAAATAACTGTGGCTTTCCGAAGCGCATGGAGCTTGTGCTATTCAGTACAGGACAATGGCAGAGGCAATCGAATAAATGCTGCACCAACAAACGAAAATAATTAAGAACAGCTTTGACTTTATTGTTATGTAGTCAAGTTCTCACTCAGGTTTCTCACTTAGGTAATAATCCATGACCCATGATTAGAATCCATGATACAGTATCGAGTATCCCGGGCTTGTAACTGATATATGTTTCAGGAGTACAATCCTTTATGGAATCGGCTTACGGTATTGAAAGCAGTTTTTTTACGTATCGCGCCCAGTACTTCATCAAGGAATGCGTGTGCTGAAAGAAAGCATCGCAAGCAGGGAATTTTATCAAGAAAAAACTTAACGTGCACTTGTCCCTAGGCATGCGTATAATACAGCGCGGGAATACCGCACCTATGTAAAGAAGACCGACAAGCTACCGCCAGCAATGTGCAGCTAGTTGCTTAATAGTGAACTAAAGCGGCTGTTTGGGCTTGTTGGTCAGTGAACATGGTAAAAGAATGCAGCGCGAAAAAAACAAGGACGAACAGAAGTGGACAGGACAGGGCGCTGAACTACCAACACATTTATTCAGAAAGATGAGCAGCTTATATAACGCAGTCCAACACCCACGTGACCAAGAAAATAGCAAACGCGTTCAACTATTTAATACAAAAAAAAAACGAAGTACACAATATCAAAGTGATACATATCTGGATAACGCAAAGTCAGCCAAGAACCGATAAAACCGAGAGGACCACGACGAACCGTAATGTGCACGCATGGAAAATGAACAGTCAGCGACCTTTCCAGTGCGTTTCCAGAACAGCTCGGGTGTGAGCAGCGACAATTTCCTTCGCCTTCTTCAGTTCTACCTTGAATCTACTGTTGTTCAGTACAGCGGTCAGTACTTCGTGCAAAAGAATGGCGTATGCATCGGGTCATCAATCGCGCCAGTCCTGTGTGATATCTACCTGGCGGCAGCCGATAAGCGCATTAGCCAGGTTCTCCCGGGTGAAGTGGTCCATTCTGTCTTCCGGTATGTGGATGATTTTATGATCGTCCTCAGAAGTTGCCCACCTGGTTCGTTGGAGCGTGTCATTCTTGAAATTGTCGCCCTTTTCAAGTCCCATTTTGGGGGTCTGAACTTTACCTGTGAACCGCCGAGAGGCAAGGATGTTCAGTTTTTGGACGTACTTTTTAGTTTTGAACAAACCCACCTCTGTTGGACGTACAACCCTCGCTCTAAGAAAGGTCTTCTTCCGCATGACAGCGCTCACTCGAAATTGATCAAGCGAGGCATTGTTTCTTCTGCCATCCAGGCAGCGCTCACAAAAAGCTGTCCCCATACGATGCAGAGCAGTGTTAACAACCAAGTCCAACGTCTTTACAGTGCTGGCTACTCACCAACACTAGTGAGTAGCGTTTCAGAGACTCTTCTCCAGAAATTGAAAGTGCAAGGCAAAGACGCAGGCAAACTAGAACAGGCCAAACGACCTCCTTTGGCCGTCATCCCGTATCTTCACAAGTTGTCTCACAATTTAAAGAAGGTTGCAAAAAGAAACAACGTAAACCTTGTCTTCTCAGCCCCGTGCAAATTGTCACGAGTGTGTACACTGCTGACAAAGCAAAAGAAAAAGGTTTGCCCTATTAGACATGTAGAACCACTCACACATTGTGCTACTTGTGTCATTTACGAGATTCCCTTGAAGTGTGGACGCGTGTATATTGGGCAAACCGGCAGGTGTCTCAACGAGAGATTGTTTGAACACCGCCGTAGGGTCCGTAACAAAAGCGGCGGGCACCTGGACGACCATTGCAAGTCTTGCAAAGGCTGCGAACCATGTTACACGCGCACGGTTGTCAGAGCACGGGCGCGGACAGAAAATGAAAGGGTCATCATTGAGGCAAGGATGATAGCCAAAGCTGGAGACAAGTGCGTCAGCACGCCTTCAATTTTACTTACAGACAAGGAGTCCAGTTTTCTAGGCCCACTATAAACACGTCTTTTTTATTCACGTCTGCTTTTAATTCTTGTTCTAGAGAACTTTCAACTTTTTTGACTCAGTTTGACTGTGAACGGTTGACTCAGCTTTTGCGTTGCGTTTTGTATTGTTTTGTTATGCGTTTGGCCCCGACCCTGCTTTTAGCTTCGACTTTTACTTATTGTTCGGTGACTATTTTGTTATTGTCGTCTTCGTTTTGCCTCGTGCTGCATTGGCGGCAAAGGTCGCTGACTGTTCATTTTCCATGCGTGCACCTTACGGTTCGACGTGGTCCTCTCGGTTTTATCGGTTCTTGGCTGACTTTGCGTTACCCAGATATGTATCACTTTGATATTGTGTACTTCGTTTTGTTTTGTTTTTTTTTTGTTTTTGTATTACATAGTTGAACGCGTTTGCTATTTTCTTGGTCACGTGGGTGTTGGACTGCGTTACATAAGCTGCTCATCTTTCTGAATAAATGTGTTGGTAGTCAGCGCCCTGTCCTGTCCACTTCTGTTCGTCCTTGTTTTTTTCGCGCTGCATTCTTTTACCATGTTCACTGACCAACAAGCCCAAACAGCCGCTTTAGTTCATCAGATTTCTTCTACATTGGGCTCTTTTCTTTCATCCATGAGCAAGCAAAATGCAGCCATAACCTGCGTGAACCTCATCGCTATTTCTACTTGCAAGGCCAGGATCCTCTCGTTCCATATCAAAAAGAAAATTGTGCCGTTCGAAGTGCGAGTGTTGTTCGGCCCTGTGGAGCCGTCTTGGGGGCATGTTCGGCGTATGTGCAAGATTCTGAAGTCAGAACTCTGGAGACAAGTGCGTCTTTTCCAAGACTGGCTAGGTGTGTTCGCGCCCCAGAGGCCACATTCGACGGGGGTGAGCTGCAGATATTATGAGTACAAAAAGCTCGCTGCACAATCGGCTGAATTCTTATGGCACCAGTACCGTCTGCGCCTTCCAGTAAGGAAGAAGGAAGTGAAGTCGTCTACGACCAACGTCACCGTTCTCGGAGGTGCTTGCATCTCGTCTCAGGACTTGAAGGTCCTACAGAAGGGTCCCAAATTCAGCTTTCAACCACCTTCAAACAAGTACCAGCTCCTGGCTATGGTGCGGCAGTTAGCACAACGAGTACCAGAGCAAGACAAGGCACGAGTCATTGGGGATGGCGTCGATGTTCTACGTCGCTGTGGGGCCTCGCTCACGCATGCTAAGCCTCCCATCGTGTCCATTGCTAAACGCCTCAAGGAGGGTAACCTTATGGCTCTGCAAAGCGACAAAGAAGAAGGATTTGTCATCCTGCCTGACCACTTGTACAAGGAGAAGGCTGAGGTAGCGCTCGAAAACAATTTCAAGAAGGTTCAATTCCGCCTCAGCAGACAGAAAACTTTGGCTTTGAAGCTACTGACAAGTTTCCAGCTCGACAGAATAAGATCATCGGCAGAAAAGGCCCGAGACTGCTTCTTGGAAGTCTTCTTCACAGGCAAAACCCATAAGCCTGACTGCCCTCTGAGGACCATCATCTCGGAAAAAGGTACGTGGCAGGCTGAAGTTGGTGCCTACCTACAACGCCACTTGAATGGCCTACCTTTAGATGACCCTTTTCTGGTAAGGAACTCGTCAGAGGTGTTACAGCGATTCAAAGGCAGTTCAGACGCTACGACTGGCTTTACAATTGACGTTGAAGACTTGTTTTATTCCGTTCTGCACGGTGGTCTATACGCAGCGGTGCGCGACGTGATCCAACAGTCGGGTGAAGTGCGTTTCCAGAACAGCTCGGGTGTGAGCAGCCACAATTTCCTTCGCCTTCTTCAGTTCTACCTTGAATCTACTGTTGTTCAGTACAGCGGTCAGTACTTCGTGCAAAAGAATGGCGTATGCATCGGGTCATCAATCGCGCCAGTCCTGTGTGATATCTACCTGGCGGCAGCCGATAAGCGCATTAGCCAGGTTCTCCCGGGTGAAGTGGTCCATTCTGTCTTCCGGTATGTGGATGATTTTATGATCGTCCTCAGAAGTTGCCCACCTGGTTCGTTGGAGCGTGTCATTCTTGAAATTGTCGCCCTTTTCAAGTCCCATTTTGGGGGTCTGAACTTCACCTGTGAACCGCCGAGAGGCAAGGATGTTCAGTTTTTGGACGTACTTTTTAGTTTTGAACAAACCCACCTCTGTTGGACGTACAACCCTCGCTCTAAGAAAGGTCTTCTTCCGCATGACAGCGCTCACTCGAAATTGATCAAGCGAGGCATTGTTTCTTCTGCCATCCAGGCAGCGCTCACAAAAAGCTGTCCCCATACGATGCAGAGCAGTGTTAACAACCAAGTCCAACGTCTTTACAGTGCTGGCTACTCACCAACACTAGTGAGTAGCGTTTCAGAGACTCTTCTCCAGAAATTGAAAGTGCAAGGCAAAGACGCAGGCAAACTAGAACAGGCCAAACGACCTCCTTTGGCCGTCATCCCGTATCTTCACAAGTTGTCTCACAATTTAAAGAAGGTTGCAAAAAGAAACAACGTAAACCTTGTCTTCTCAGCCCCGTGCAAATTGTCACGAGTGTGTACACTGCTGACAAAGCAAAAGAAAAAGGTTTGCCCTATTAGACATGTAGAACCACTCACACATTGTGCTACTTGTGTCATTTACGAGATTCCCTTGAAGTGTGGACGCGTGTATATTGGGCAAACCGGCAGGTGTCTCAACGAGAGATTGTTTGAACACCGCCGTAGGGTCCGTAACAAAAGCGGCGGGCACCTGGACGACCATTGCAAGTCTTGCAAAGGCTGCGAACCATGTTACACGCGCACGGTTGTCAGAGCACGGGCGCGGACAGAAAATGAAAGGGTCATCATTGAGGCAAGGATGATAGCCAAAGCTGGAGACAAGTGCGTCAGCACGCCTTCAATTTTACTTACAGACAAGGAGTCCAGTTTTCTAGGCCCACTATAAACACGTCTTTTTTATTCACGTCTGCTTTTAATTCTTGTTCTAGAGAACTTTCAACTTTTTTGACTCAGTTTGACTGTGAACGGTTGACTCAGCTTTTGCGTTGCGTTTTGTATTGTTTTGTTATGCGTTTGGCCCCGACCCTGCTTTTAGCTTCGACTTTTACTTAGTGTTCGGTGACTATTTTGTTATTGTCGTCTTCGTTTTGCCTCGTGCTGCATTGGCGGCAAAGGTCGCTGACTGTTCATTTTCCATGCGTGCACCTTACGGTTCGTCGTGGTCCTCTCGGTTTTATCGGTTCTTGGCTGACTTTGCGTTACCCAGATATGTATCACTTTGATATTGTGTACTTCGTTTTGTTTTTTTTTTTGTATTAGATAGTTGAACGCGTTTGCTATTTTCTTGGTCACGTGGGTGTTGGACTGCGTTATATAAGCTGCTCATCCTTCTGAATAAATGTGTTGGTAGTCAGCGCCCTGTCCTGTCCACTTCTGTTCGTCCTTGTTTTTTTCGCGCTGCATTCTTTTACCATGCTTAATAGGGGCCCGAAAATCGGTTTTTATCAATATTGAAGAAATCAAAAAATTAGTTCCAATAAACCACATCACTTCAGCTTATAAAAGCAGTATACTTTAAAGTTTCCTTTTTTTCTGTGGAAGGTGCAAGGCAACAGGCTTTTTCCTTTAACGAATGTACAGCATGACCCATTGGCGAAGCGAATTATAGTAACGCTTCACTAGCATTTTCCAGGCTAGGGTCGTTTGCAAGAAATTTTCGACGAAATTAACGGCTCAGCATGAAAACAAAGTTTAATAACGATATGAACAAAACTTGTAAAAGTCTTTTGAACAAACTGAGGTGCTGTATTTACAGAGATGGGCCCTTTGGTAAATTTTGGAAATAGCTCAATTAAGGTTAGCCTTCATGCAGCGTCACATTTCGGTTCTTGTGGACCCCAGTAGGCGGTGACACGTGAAATGCAAAGCAGCATGGGCGTGACCTTGCAGTGGCAGGAGGGGGGGGGGGGCATTCGAGCCGTTCGCATTAGCAGGAGTACCCAGCCGCTCCGAAACCGCTAAGGCGCGCTCACACTAGCGGGAAACTTCCCGCAGCGGCACAGCGTCAACGTCGACGCTGCCTCGCAGCTCCTCAGAATGACGCTCACACTGCGCGCGTTTTCTCGCTGCCGTTGTCTTGGAATGTGGAGAGAGGAGGCGCTGAGGGAGGACCCGAACGAGCAGAAAGAGAAGGGGATAGTCACGTGACACCAGAGAAGACTGGAAAGCGCACCCTTTTCTCGCGTCGTCGTCTTGATCGCCTGCTAGCTCCCCTCCCGTCGCCCTTTTTGTCTTGAGGATGACTGGTTCGAGCGATGAGCTGTTGGCTACGGTAAACGTACTTATTACTTGTTTGTTCGCTGCTTCTGCACCGTCGCTTCTGCACCGTCTCAAGTCGCATGTTCATGCTGGCAACGCAGCCGCCGAGTGCCCGGCCGGCTGGCCGGCCGGACGCGCGCAGCCTCCGCCTCCGCCGACGGGGTCACTGAACTGGGACCGACGTCACGGTTCACGGTCGGCGCCCATTGGCTGTTCTCGTCAGCGGCACGGGAAAAATAGGTACCGAACCCATCGCTCTGCGGGACGGCACAGCAGGCTGTCCGCGGGAGAAAAACCGGCTTGTGCGGGAAGCGGCACGCGGAAAACGTGCTGCGTTGCGCGTTTTCCCGCTAATGTGAGCGCGCCTTTACGCGCTCGAGTGGCTTTTACGTGTCGGGAAGCCCTCAATTCAAGCTGAAGGACCAGGCGGGACCAGGACACCAAGGAGGAAATTCTGAGGAGACCACGTGTGAGTACCGCCGCTTTTCACAGCTCACCTTCGCGTCGTTTGGGTTCCACTTGCGGCCTAGAGCCTTCGAGTTGCTCCGCAATTTTGTAGGAAGAAATACCATCCACAGTTACGAACTGCGTGGAAAAGGCTGCAAAAAACGGAGGCAGAGTCCTGAAACATGCGGAATCATTTTATCTCATGACTCGTGTTTGAAGTACTCTACCGTCAACTCAATCCATGGTCTAAACCTGTGGCTGCAAGAGTAAGAGAAACAATCAAAGCTCTTTCGCGTGCACCCGCTATAATTATCAATCAATCAATCAATCATTCTTTATTTTTCCCAGAAAGAACTGGAATGGTCTCCTGGGCTAAAAGCTGGGTGAGCAGCTTGACGAGGCCCAGGAGACCGTTACATGGCAGAACAGTGAAGTTGAGAAAAAAAGAATAATGTGAATATAAAGCAATGTACACCATACGCAACATAATACAGTATTGCGGCAACATAATACAGTATGTAATGCACCATATTCGCCAAAATGAGCTAAAAATAGTTAAAAATAGTACAAGTTGACATAAATAACAGTACGAAATTGTAAACAAAGGAAGCACAGTAGAAAAAACTAAGTATAACATCAAAATGTGGTTCACAATGTTATGAAGTACGTGCGCAATTTCTTGGGATTCAGACGAGTTGTGTTTTGGTACATATTAAGCATTGATGGCAGGTTATGTGCTAATGATTGATGTTTATAGTAAGTGCGGAAGTGGGGGATTTCCCAGACATCTTTACTTCTTGTGTGTATATCTGTGCTACGTAGTGTTAAAAATGCCAGAGATGTGAGTAAGTTCTTGACTTCAGTAGAGGAAAAAAAGAATGTTTGGAGTAATCGATATTTGTATAAGTTATCAACCCTTATGATGTTAAAGGAAACAAAGGCATCTTTAGTACTGGCTGTTGGATCGATATTTCCAATGTAGCGGATAACCTTCTTTTGTAACAAATGGAGTTTGTCTAAGTTTGTCTTTGTTGTTGTGGCCCATACCAACGAACAGTAATTTAAATAGGAATTGAATAAAGCATTATAGACTTGAAGTTTAGCTTTTACTGGAAGCAGTCTCCGACAACGCGATATCATGCCTGCAACTGAGGATAGTTTTTTCCTAAGATAGTGAGTGTGTGCATCCCAGCTTAAGTTCTGAGAAAAATGTACACCGAGGATTTTATGAACGTCCACAATTTCTATGTTATGGCACTGAAAATTAATAGACTGATGTATTTCAACAGGTTTATTCCGGGCACGGAATATCATTGCTTTTGTTTTCATTGTATTTATTTTAATTACGTTGAGCTGAGACCATATGGATAACTTCTGGAGGACTTCATTGCATTTTATTATTAGTCGGTCCACATTGTACTCGGGAATAAGTATGGTACTGTCGTCAGCATATATTATAAATTGAACTGTGGCATCTATGTTTACAAGATCATTTATATAAGTATTGAATAATAACGGTCCTAATATGCTACCTTGTGGAACGCCGTGAGTAATTGGTAGGAGGGAGGACATATAACCGTTTACATATACACACTGAGTCCTGTGGCTGAGGTAGGACTCCAGCAGGGCCAAACAATTACCGCGAATGCCATATGACTGCAGCTTACTAAGGAGCACTTTATGATGTAAGCAATCAAATGCCTTGCTGAAATCTACAAAAAGGGCAGCAGTTAAGAAATTATTTTCAATATTCCGCAAGATATTTTCTTTAAGTGCTAACAAAGCTGATTCCGTTGATCTGCCTTTCCTAAATCCGTATTGTGCAGCTGTGATAACGTTTTCTTTATCGAAAAATTGTGTTATCCGAGTGAAAATGATTTTTTCAATTCCCTTGGAGAAGATAGGCAGCACAGATATCGGGCGGTAGTTAGTGGACAAGTTACGTTCGCCACCTTTAAAAATAACAGATACTCTGGCTGTTTTCATTTGCTCAGGAAAGGTTCCAGACTCTAGAATTAAATTAAAGATATGTGCAAGTACAGGACTAATTATCGGTAAAACGTACTTAACCGGTCTTATCTGCAGGTCGTGAATGTCTAATGCTTTACTGTTCCGCAGGCACATAAAAGTACTGTATATCTCAGATTCATCAGTTGGCTGGAGGAATATGGTTTCAGTGACAACACTATGGTGCGAATTTGTGGAGGGGGTGCCATTACATGCGGCAGCAGCGTTTACAAACTGATGATTGAAGTGTTCCACTAGAGCTTTGTCCCGTAATTCATTACCATCTACCATTACAGTATCTGGCATATAATTTTTGCTCTCACGACCGAGGACGTCGTGTTTAATACCGCCGTCCGCCATCGTCCGAACCAGTAAAAGCTTGCCCGCTACTGTGAAGCGCGTAGTTCGCAAGTGGGACTGCCTGAATCGTTGCACCTATCGGAAATAAAGTGAGAATAAAATTAAAAGCTGACAAATATCGAGTCTTGTAGAAAATAATAACTGAGGAGAACGCATACAGTTTTGTAGTGCACCGGTGACTCGAACCTAAGTGATGAATGGGTGCGTAAAACCCGTATTGCTTTAAGGTGTGAAAGTAAAAATGCGTTTGTTGATACTACAATAATTGAAGCCGATGTCGAGTGAGCCGCATCAAACCACGCATTTTTTCTGTTAGGTAAACGCGCCTATGTTTTTCTTTTCGCTGTGGATGGACAAGAGAAAATTTCATGCTATACAGACGTGTTTATTTCTATATTGTACTGGATCACACCAAGAGTAGAAAAGCCTTTCGATTTGGTCCTAACGGACTACGTAAGCACTGGGTGGGGTGTTAACATTGGCAATATTAAAACCCAAGTTATTCAGCCATCGCGTGCCAGCTTACGCAAATATTGTGCGAATAAATCTTGAGACAGGTAAGAACAAGGTTTAAAATGCGGTGTGTTAAGAAGTAACTTCAACGAATGTTATAAGAGATACGCGTTATCTCGAATTGGTTTTCCTTCCACTTGCGCAATCCAAGAATTTTGAAACCCGCCGAGTCCTATCATTAGCCAAGAATACCTATGCTAGGGTAGTAGTACAGTCCATCCTCACGATAGCTGAAGTATTGACATCGACATAAGAGAAATAACTAAGGAATGACGATTCTTGTTGGAAGCTCGGCTAACACTGGCTATAACGAATCTGCGGCTATCATGAAGGAATCACTGGTCCCTATTGTCTTCGCTATAATAAGGTTGACTGTATTTTCTTTATACCCCAGTGCGATTACGAAAGTAGAAGTGGTTGAGACCAATCTATTCAGTATTTTCGGCGGCAACGTAGTTTCTGTTATTTGTTTTCACAGCAATTTAAAAAAAAAGATTGTAGAATATCAAAGAGATCTCTTGCACTATGCGCTACAGTACTGCAGCCTGCGAAACCGAGTTTTGAATGACTTAACGGGTGTGCTGACCGCGTCGATGTGAGCGCACGCTACTGAATCCAAATTTGTCCACCAGTGGTATACGCACAAAGAAAAAGTTGCTATGGCAGACTTCAACAACTGAACCATTTGGTTTCGCCTTCTCTTTTAGTATATGCGATCGCCGAATAAATTCTACGCTGCAGCCGGCTTTACATTGCCTTGCGGTAATTCTTCTTCTATGGTGTCTGAAAAACCGCGAAAAGCGCTCGACAGCAAGTAGCTGGCAGGTCCGAAACAAACCATGAAAGTCATGAAGGGGCCCGAGGTAGCCGACGCCGGGTTCGTTTTTTCTGTCTCCGGAGGTCGGAGCCCGTTGCGTTTGGTGGATGGTCGGGCATCCCTTCATCAGGGCCGCCCCATTGGGCCATCTTGACGCCCTCCCTGTCCTGGAAGGCAGGCCAGTAATGGAGTCGAGGTATATTAAGGGTCAGAGCAAAAAACTCGCTGTCCCCATTTCCATCCCAATACCCATCACGCATTTAACCTATCCTCTCCGCTACGTCGCAGGGGAGATCAGGGGAGTATCCCCGGCCCACTTCCCTTGGGCTTGGGTCGCTACCTAGCTCCCCCCCCCACCCCCTCATTCTTTGATTTTCGCCACATACGGGTGGTAAAAATAAATCCTTGCCTTCGGGCCTTTCCATTTGTCTTCAGATGGCCTTAAGCATTGTGCACGTTAGTGGTGTAAGCAGGGGCTTATTTGTCAATCTTTTTAGGTTGCCCCAACCTAAAACCTCGTGCATGAACCTCGTGCAAAAAAAAAGGCCTACTGCCAGCGGTATCGGCGCATTCGAAACTGGTAAAGAGAGGCATTATCAAGTATTGCCTGACAAATGCGCTCAAAAGCTCATGTGAGCATATGATGCAAGAATGCTTAGCATCACAGATTAGACGACTGTCTGATTCTGGGTATCCTGGGCCACTAATTGTTTCTGTGGCTGAAGGCCTGCTGCAAAAAATGAAAAAAGCACGATTGTTCAACAAGCAGGCAGGTACCAATGGACAGCAGGATCGCAAGAAAGTAGCTGTCATCCCTTACATTCATCATACATCCCACAACCTAAAGAAACTAGGAAAACGAGCAGGCGTTGAAGTTGTATTTTCAGCACCCGTAAAACTGTCTATGCTTTGCAAAAAGACCAATCCGTGCGGTATCCAGGAGAAAAAAAGATGTGTAATAGACCATCAGAAACGATTTGTCACTTGTGAGGAGGGTGTTGTCTATCGCGTACCGTTGTCTTGTGGCCATGAGTATATTGGGCAAACAGGGAGATGTGTGAATAGCAGGCTAAAAGAACATGACTACAATGGTAATGAAAGCAAATCGGGCCACCTAAGCCAACACTGTCGTCACTGCAAGGTCGAGGCTGAGAAACGGGACCTTCCAAATTTGTGCATGCCACTTTTTAAGAAGAGCCAAATCATAACCCGCCACAATGATAAGATTGTTCGAGAGATTATTGAGGCTCCTAGTATTTTGCGTGCTGGTAACAAGTGTGTGAGCGTGGCATCAGTGGCATTGTCAGCTAAAGAGCTCTCCTATCTAGAACGATGGAAACCAGCGAAAGGCTGACTCATCAATCTTTTTTGTTTTTCGTTTCGAGTTGTGGCTCATGTATTTATACGTAGCGACAGCAAGAAATAAACAGTTGATAGTTAGCGCTCGTGTCGTTCCGTGTCTCTCCCTTGTGTCCTGTTTTGTTACGCGCTGCTCTATTTTCATGGATCACCAACTCGCCTAACAAGCAACACTTCTGGATTTCAAGGAACCTTTTTCGGGAAAGGGTGGTTTGATTTGCAGTCTGATTTGAGGGTGTTGAACGTGTGGTCATTAGCCTATGTATTGCACTCGTCTTGGCGCATCCTGGTTGATAACGAAAAGTATCGATTCTAAATTGGTTTCCTATCTTCAGTTGGCGTTAAATGGGTTATGCTCAACTACGTTAGGAGCAACAAACTGCTCAGATTAATTTCTGGATAGGTCTATAGCGGCGAAAGTGCAATATCTCCTTACCCTAAACTTACTAGTGGGTGCTTAGAGACGAATGGTTCGTCGCGTCGCCGGCGTTCTTCTCTCAGCTGAAGTGCTGTTGAATCCTTAACGACAAGCTATTGCTTCCATTTTCGAATTTCCATCCATAAGGCCTATACATTACAGCAACGAAGTTGGTAATCACCGAGAATTTACAAATTAGCGTTCAGGACGGCACGGTTCAGGGAAATTACCACCGGTCCTCATGGGTGCGATGGTATTGCATTTTTTTCAAAAAGGAAAGCTCTCAGGCACAGAGGTACATAGGCTGAACTACCGTGGCATGCACAGACTCCACATTAGTGATTTCGACGTCATGCTGAATGAAAACGTGGCTGTTTTTCAGAAAACGGCAGCATTTGATGTTGTATGTATTCCTAAAATAACGAGTAATAACAAAGTAAACAACAGTGGCAATTTGTTTAAATGACTGAAAGTTGCAAAGACAATCGCTGTGAACCCGCCGTATATACATACCATGATTGTGAAAGCCCACTTTCAGATATCTATAAAAGCCGAACTTTTTTTTTCAAAAAAATCGGAAATGAGTTGACAATTTTCATGCGTCCGCGTTCACTCCCCGCATAATTGTCGAGCATTTTTCCACTGCCTTCCTTCTCTTGATTACAGTCACCTAAGCCCACTGTGCGCCTGCTGCACTCATATATGATACGCATCTACACATGCGGCAATCTGGAAAAATATGGCGATGCTCTAAGACTTTCAAGTTTTACATTATCGCACAAAAGTTTCTATACGTATTGTGCCTACGCGCGACGCGGTATGCTATCTGTAGGCTTGGGCCTCTGTACGAAGCCCATCGTTGACAGAACAGGCGTCTACGTGGAAGCGTATTTTGCTTTTATCGCTGAAGTGCTCTTCTACTTATGACAGTTTCCTGTGAGCTGTTCATCGCCTTTTACAGTTCTTTTCGAATGAAACGTGCCACATATTTGATATCCCTCACTACTCATATCCCTGATATTAGAGACGCATCTCCTGAGCAGCCTTTGAATCCCCTTCAACGTTTCTCACAAAAAAAGAGCGGGCGAGCGACTGACGCGCTTGAAGTATGATATGTAGGCTTCGATAAAACATTACCAGATCTAAATATCGGATATGGAAATACGTTTTTAGGCTTCGATTTATTACTGAAGCGGAGAAGGGTGTGTTGAAGCGTAGGAAAATTGTTGGCATCGCTGGAGATAAGCTTGAGTGTACGGATTCAAGATTCCATGGCCGCTCAAGCCTAAGATATATCGCGCATTTCCCGCGACAGGAACCGAGGCTTCTTAAGTTCCTTGAAGTGGGCTTGCGCAATACATACTGTTTGTCAGTTTCGGGGAATTATTTACTACTTAAGAATAATAATGCAGATATTTCACAAATTATTTTACACCACGCGTTATTACTGAATTTTTAGCGGGGGCTTACTGTTTTTTTTTTCTTCCCGTTAGATGAACCACAAAAATGTGAAGAAAAACCCCGACGTAAATGCACACCATTACGCAACGTCACAATGCTGTGAACCATGTCTTGGAAGAAGTGTACGCGCTATGTCGAAATAAGCAGGCGCCTTCCTCAGGGACAATGACAATGCATGCCGTCGCCCCTGATAAGTGATAAGTAGGCAACTGGTAAATTTCAACGCCCCGATACACACGATCAAAGGAACCAGGAAGGGCAGAAAGAGGCACTGTTTGTGCCCTTGTATTTCCAGTGATTTAACCCTTCGCGCCATTCAATTTTATAGCATGAACCAACTATCTCTACATTCGTTAGGTTGGGGCAACCTAAAAAGATTGACAAATAAGCCCCTGCTTACACCACTAACGTGCACAATGCTTAATGCCATCTGAAGACAAATGGAAAGGCCCGAAGGCAAGGATTTATTTTTACCACCCGTATGTGGCGAAAATCGAAGAATGAGGGGGTGGGGGGAAGCTAGGTAGCGACCCAAGCCCAAGGGAAGTGGGCCGGGGATACTCCCCTGATCTCCCCTGCGACGTAGCGGAGAGGATAGGTTAAATGCGTGATGGGTATTGGGATGGAAATGGGGACAGCGAGTTTTTTGCTCTGACCCTTAATATACCTCGACTCCATTACTGGCCTGCCTTCCAGGACAGGGAGGGCGTCAAGATGGCCCAATGGGGCGGCCCTGATGAAGGGATGCCCGACCATCCACCAAACGCAACGGGCTCCGACCTCCGGAGACAGAAAAAACGAACCCGGCGTCGGCTACCTCGGGCCCCTTCATGACTTTCATGGTTTGTTTCGGACCTGCCAGCTACTTGCTGTCGAGCGCTTTTCGCGGTTTTTCAGACACCATAGAAGAAGAATTACCGCAAGGCAATGTAAAGCCGGCTGCAGCGTAGAATTTATTCGGCGATAGCATTTATTTATTTATTTCATATTTATTTCTTAAAAACTGCCGACTGCCCTTTGGCGGTCAGGGCAGGAGTGCACAAAGGAAAAAAAATTAGAAAGTGGTAACAACAAAATAACAGCGACAAAGGGCGATTACAGTACGAGGACAAAATTCAATAAGACCAACTGGAAGCAAAAAAAAAAGTACAGGCAAATCATCCGACGTCAAACAGTCTAAGTGAACAGAATAAAAACAAGGAAACCGAAATACACTGTGCACTAGACACGCTACTGCGATACATGAGCCGAAACAGCAGACAAGAAGGATTCTGAAGATACCAGGTTGGTGATATCGCTTGGCAGTCGGTTCCATTCGGAAATGGTGCGTGGAAAGAAGGAACAAGAATATGCTTTTGTTCGGCATCGTGGCATCAAGATAGTCCTTTCGTGTTTGTTACGGGTGGGGAGTGTTGTGTTGTATTGCATGTAACTCTGAAAATTCAGTTTTGTTTTATTATGTATGATATTGAACAACATTTTTAGTCGGTGCTGCTTGCGACGGGATTCAAGAGTGGGAAGCCCAGATCTGTTGAGCAAATCAGACACCGAGACCTGCCGACCATAAGCGTGGTAAATAAACCGGAGTGCTTTCCTCTGGACGCCTTCAAGATTTTTTATATCCGTTTTTGTGTGCGGATCCCATACAGCGTCGGCGTATTCGAGCACTGGACGCACAAGTGATGTGTATGCTGTCAGTTTAGTTTTGCTCGTGCAATGCTTTAGGCGGTGCTTTAATAATCGAAGTTTTTTGGACGCTGCTGAGACAATGGACTGGATGTGTACGCTCCAGTTCAGGTTGGATGTCATGGTTACCCCAAGATATTTCACCTGAGTCACTGAGTTGATCGGAAGGCCATTGATTTTGTATGTGCATTGGAGCGGTTGTTTCTTTCGTGTTACTGTCATTTTTCCGCATTTTGAACTGTTTATACCCATTTGCCAAGTACAACACCAGCTGGAAACTGCTGTTAAGTATTCGGCTAGGAGTGTCTGGTCTTCGACTGATGTGATACTATGGTATATAACACAGTCGTCGGCGAAGAACCGACAGCGTATGTGTGAGTTGAAGGACAGGTCGTTCAAATAAATAAGGAAGAGAAGCGGCCCAAGGACTGAGCCCTGGGGAACTCCTGAAAGTACCGGCGCTTTTGTTGAGTGAGATTCAGATATCTGAACAAACTGATGCCGCTGTGTAAGATAGGAATCTAACCATTGTACTACTTGCCGATTATTTAAACACCACCTTATTTTTAACAAAAGATTGCCATGCGATACCCGGTCAAACGCTTTTTCGAAGTCAATGAAAATTAAATCTACCTGTCCATTATTGTCTAGTGACATCATAATTTCATTTGTGATATGAATAAGCTGCGTCACTGTCGACAAGCCTTGCCGAAACCCGTGCTGGCTTTCAATAAAAAAAACGCTTCCCTCTAGGAATGAACTTATGTGCTTGAAAATAAAATGTTCTAACACCTTACTGGACGTACATAACAAAGAAATTGGCCTGTAATTCTTCACGCAAAGCTTGTCTCCTGATTTGTGAATGGGTATCACCTTTGCTGTTTTCCAATCGTTTGGAATTTCTCCTGTCCTGAGACTTTCAGTAAAAATAATGAAAAGGTATTTAGCGCACCACTCAGCATATCTGTACAGAAAAGCGTTAGGAATATCGTCTGGTCCAGAGGATTTTTTTGTGTTCAACTGCAATAGAGCCGAAACAATACCCTCCTCGTTAATAATTAGGTCTGGCAGATTGAAATGGCTAGTTCGAGATTCGGAGACTGAGTTGCTGTTACTCAGGAATACAGAGGAAAAGTGCTCATTGAAGGCAGTCGCTAAGCAGAGGGAGTCGGTAACAACTGTGCTGTTAAGGAGAAGTTTGTTAACCGGGTCTTTTTTCTGTGACAGATGCCTCCAGAACTTTTGAGGGTCAGTTTTTAGAAAATTGTGCATCTTGACATTAAAAAAGTGGTACCGTGAAGATTTTATTTTTGAACGCAGTTCAGCCCGAAGAGCCGGCAAAGCACCACCAACTTTGTTGCTTGACCTTGATAAGCGCTTCACGCGACGTTTTAACTGTATGATCTCGCGTGTTATCCAGGGACACGCCATTTTCAGCTTCTTATGTTTAAGCGGCACGTACTTGCTGATACATTGATGAACCGTACTTTTGAATTCTAACCACAAGTCGTTCACACTTGTACGCCCATCAGTGTATTTTTTAGCAAAGGATTCATACGTCAGTTCAAGCTGATCTAGAACGCTTTCATCCTGAGCATTGTTAAAGTCGCGAAACGCTTTTCCTTCCTGATGAACAATTACTGGTCGCATCAATTCGCTTTTAAAGAGCACCGCTTCATGGTCTGATATTCCGGGAAAAACATCTGTCGAAAAGCCCAATTGACTAACAGGGTCTGATATAAATACCAGGTCAAGAAGAGAACTCGTATTTGCTGTAATGCGCGTAGGTTTCTGAACAACCTGGTTTAAGTTACAATTAAAAGCTATGCTGAGCAAAGCATCCGAGTTAGCACACAAATTTTGAGCGCACAGAGAATCCCAGTTGATGTTTGGCAAGTTAAAATCGCCGCATACGATAACATGGCTGTAGCGCTTTGTATGTTCGTTTAAAAAGTCGTGCAAGTTGTCCAGTACAGAAGTATCAGCATTCGGTGGTCGATAAATAACACCTATTAAAAGACTAAGCTGAAAAAGACGGAGAACAACCCAGACCATTTCAGTGTTGGTGTGATGCGGTATCAGCGTATAGTCGATGCCTTTCTTTATCAGAATAGCGACACCGCCCCCTCTTGAACTGCGGTCGCGACGAACGATTTCGTAATGCTCGGATGTGATAACTGCATCATTCGGAATTGCATCATGAAGCCATGTTTCTGTTAGAACAGCGGCGTCAGGATCGTGTGTGAAGAGGAGGTTTTCAAGTTCGTCGAATTTATTTACTATGCTTCTAGTATTAATATTAAGCATTGAAAAGGAATTCAAAGATGGCTGTGCTCTTAGTGCTCCTGAGCTCTGTGTGTTACTCTGTGCGGACACGGGTTTGGAAACAGACCGTCACTTTGAAGCGCAGGGAACTCTTTCATTGCAGGCGTCGTCCCATCGATACAGTTTGCCATTTATTTTAATTTTGTCAAACTTGAGCATGACCTTCTGTTTTTTCAACCTTTGCTCTTTCGCACTTTCCCAAAGCTTCTTTCGTATTGAGTGCTTCTGTGGTGCATGTTCTTATTTCCCCTGCATTTTGCAGCCTACACTACGTATCGGATCACCCCAAGACTTGGCCCTTTTTCATCAACATGACAAGCACGAGTCCGTTCTGAAGCCTGCTTATCACCAACCCCTGCTACTGCGCACGCCCGCGGAGCGCCATCTGCATCACCTGAGAAGGCCACATATACCCAACTCCGGAATTCGACGCCTTCGTTCGGCAGCAGTGCTTCTGTGGTGCATGTTCTTATTTCCCCTGCATTTTGCAGGTAAGCCCGCGTTTTCTTCCACTTCTAAAATATTGTAGGCCTTTTCCGCGCTGCCGCCGAGCCAAGTTGTGTCTTACGAGTTGCGTCTTACGAGTTGTTGTGCCTTACGAGTTGTTGTGCCTTACGAGCTGTGCAGAGCCAAGTTGTGCTTACAGCTGTTTGCCCTGTGTGCGTAGCCTTCTTCTGATCCCATTCAGTCATGACAGGAACCAGGGGAAAGAAGGATAAGGACGCGTAAGAATGCACTGAATGTACACAGTGCACCAGTATGAGGCAGGAACTTAAAAAATTCCGAAAAGAAGTGTTAGCTGAGTTCCAGGAGCTGAAGAAAAGCGTCGACTTCTGTAGCGAATCATGTGGTGACATATCCGAAACAAAGGTTGATGTTAAGGAACTCATCAAAGAAGTCAAAGCGTTACGAGACACTAATCATGCAATGAAAGAGGAAAACCGCAAGCTTGCTCGGCGAGTAGATGAACTGGAACAATATTCCCGAATAAATAACCTTGAAATAAAAGGGGTTCCTAAGGACGGAGACGCAACAGACATTGTGGTCAAACTAGGAACACTCGTCGGCGAACCTATCTCAAAAACTGACATTGATATCTGCCATAGAGTACCCACCTCAAAAGAAGATGAAAAGAACATCATTGTGCGCTTTGCCCGGCGGGAGAAACGCAATTTAGTATTAGCAAAGGCGAAGAAAACGCGAATAACAACAACAGACCTCGGCTACAGCCCCGAAAGCGCCGTCTTTGTTAATGAACATCTAACACGCAAAAACAAGCAACTGCTAGGTGCTGCCATCACAAAGAAAAAACAGGTTAACTGGAAATTTGCATGGACGAAAGATGGAAAAATCTTTGCGCGTCAAGCTGAAAACAGCACTGTACTCCGAATCAACTGTTTGGACGACTTGGAAAAAATGGCTAGGCAAACCGACACACTTTGATCAGGCTAGCAATCCGGTCCGTGGCCCTGTACCTGCAGTCTTTAGTAGTTTTCTACCGCCCTCATGGCAGTACAACCTTCCGATCTGAAAAAGTTTCATCATAAAGGTCTTTTATCTTTTCTTCACCTTAATGCACGTTCATTAGAAAACAAGCACGATGACCTTCATTATTTAATCAATGCAACTGACATTTCTTTCGATGCGATTATGGTATGTGAAACGTGGTACAAAAATAGCTCTGTCCCGTTCTTGTCGCACGACTACCAAACATTTGCGTTAAATCGCCCCCTGCAACATGGTGGCGGCGTTATGCTATTAATGAATAACAGCTTTAACGTGAACCCTGTTCCTGAGTTTACTGAGTCGACTGACGACTACGAAATAGTGACAGCGCGTGACAATTCACAATTTTTCTCGGTTCTTTATCGTCCTCCAAAGGGTGATCTGAAAAATTTCCTACTTTTTCTTGAAAGCCTTTTAGATTTTATATCTCTTAACAAATACTCTCTTTTTCTTGGCGGTGACCTAAACATTGATATCCTCAAAACTTCTAAGGCTAAAAATGATTTCCTGTCCATTCTAGAGTCATATGGGTTTCTAGACATTATAAATGAACCAACACGTGTTACATCAGTGTCAGCAACTCTACTCGATCTGTTCATCACTAATACTGATAAAAGTGTTTGTTCTTGCGGTGCGCTTGCTAGCGACATCAGTGATCACTTGCCCATCTTCGCCTTCATTCATGTAAAAGATTATCCTGCACCTTCAAACGATCCGCCGATTTGTAGACAAGACATAACCCAATCTTCCTTGGCATCTTTTCGAGCCGATGTTCAGTGTCATGACTGGAGCCATGTTCTTTCAAGCACTGATGTAAATGCAATGTACAAAGCCCTTGTATGTCAAATTACAGATCTTTACCAAAAGCACTTTCCATCTGTAGCGCGACGAAGGAACAGGAAATCGCGGAAACCGTGGGTAACACGGGATCTGGTCAATAAAATTAACATAAAAAACCATCTTTACTGGAAATTTGTGAAAAGCAAGGACATAAATTTATTAAAAGCGTATAAAACATATAGAAATAGGGTAAATAAAGAGCTCAAAGTTGCCAAGGACGAATACTTTGCTACCTATCTGCATGACGCATCCGGGAACGTCGAACTGTTGTGGAAACGCCTAAATAAGATCATTAAACCAATCAGTCATTCCAACATCACCAGCATAAAAATCAACAATGAAGACATAAGCGGCACTGATCTATCTAATGCGTTCAATGCGCATTTTGTCTCCGTTGGGGAAACTGACTGCGCAAGCACAGCTTACTCTCCCACTGCAGATTGCGTCCCTAATATCTCTGGAAGTATGGTATTCTTTCCCACTAATGAAAGTGAAGTGATTTATGTATATAATAACCTCAAAAATTCTAAATCTCGTGATGCAAATGACATGCAAATTGCCCCTATTAAATACATTATTGATATCATCGCTCCAGTGTTGACTAGCATGTATAACTTAGCCTTTGAGCTAAATACATTTTCAGAGCTAATGCAAATAGCCAAGGTGACTGTAATACACAAAGGAGGTGACAAAAATAACATAAATAACTTTCGACCCATTTCAATTCTCCCAGTGTTCTCTAAAGGTTTAGAAAAAATTATGCACATTCGTCTTTATTCATTTTTAGGCAAGCATTCACTCATTTCACCTTGCCAACACGGTTTTCTGAAACAAAAATCCACCGAATCAGCTCTTTTAACGCAAAAAGAAATCATTATTAACGCTCTAGAGCATAAGAAACTAGTTTTAGGCATATATATAGATTTTTCAAAGGCATTTGATTGCGTGTGTCACAAAACGTTAATAATGAAACTTCAGCATTATGGCATACGGGGAAATTCTAATGCTCTCTTATCATCGTACCTTCAACACCGCTCTCAGTATGTTAGCCATAATAATAAAAATTCCAGCGTCAAAAAACTTACTTCCGGTGTCCCTCAAGGCAGTATTCTCGGTCCCCTCCTATTTGTTCTTTACATAAATGACATCTTTTCCACTATAAGCGAGGTACAATGGATTGGATATGCAGATGATACCGCGCTCTTCATTACCGGAGATAACCCAAACAATTTGATACACACAGCAAATATAGCATTACAGTTTGTTAAGCGTTGGTCCGAAAATAACTTTCTGAGAATTAATGCAAAAAAGACTCAAGCAATACTTTTTCGTGCAAGAAACACCACTGTCACTCCCACAGAAAAGCTATTTCTAGCGAATGATGAAATTGATATACGAATGCACGTTAAATCACTTGGGGTCATTTTCTCAGAAAACCTAACCTGGGATAAGCACATTGAACACGTTTGCTACAAATTAAACAGAATCGCGGGAATATTGAGTAGGAATCGGCATATATTACCTACAAAAGTAAAAAGGATGGTGTACAACGCCTTATTTTTATCTGCACTTAATTATTGTCATCTTGTATGGGCGACCACATCCAAAGAAAACATTCATAAACTAAAAATATGTCAAAAACGCGCAATTCGAGCCATTGCGAATATTTCATACCGTGATCATACGTCCGCATACTTCGAATCCTATCGCATACTTCCAATTGAAACCATGTATTCGTTCCGCCTTCTTTGCCAGTACAAGACTGCTGTTCGCACCAATAATCAGTATTTTCTTCAGCTATTCAACCTTGACACGCGCACTCATAGTCATAACACCAGACACAATAATTCATGGGTCGAACGTTTCTGCCGCACAACATATGGCAATCAATCTTTATCGTACCACATCGCCGTCCTCTTGAACGCACTTAGTCGCGTTGGTGTTGATACACATACAGAATCTGCACGCTCACTTTTCAAAAAATTAGATCGTAATGCATCCGCTTTCTGTTAATACCCTCAGCATTGTCTCTGGCTTCATTTCTTATCCTCCGCTGCACTATTGCCCACCTGTATGATTTTATATCCCTTCCTTTTTTCTTTATTTCGTGCAGCTAACGACATTTTTGCTTACATATTGCTGCAACTACGCCCTGTATCACGTGCATTGTATTATGTCAGCCGCTTACTTTTTGCATCTCACGTATAAAACCCTGACATTGTCGTCCATATGTATATATCTTGTACAATGCTTCTCATTGAGCGTCCTTTGTTTATTTTTCTTGAATTGCTGCTGAACTGTACCCAAGGGGGCCGGGCTTCGTCAAGCTGCGCATGTGCAGCTTTTTTCCATTGCCCCCTTTCTTCCTCTCGGAGAAAAATAAATTTGACTTTGACTTTGACTTTGACTTTGACTAAAAGAGAAGGCGAAACCAAATGGGTGCAGTTCAGTTGTTGAAGTCTGCCATAGCAACTTTTTCTTTGTGCGTATACCACTGGTGGACAAATTTGGATTCAGTAGCGTGCGCTCACATCGACGCGGTCAGCACACCCGTTAAGTCATTCAAAACTCGGTTTCGCAGGCTGCAGTACTGTAGCGCATAGTGCACGAGATCTCTTTGATATTCTACAATCTTTTTTTTTTAAATTGCTGTGAAAACAAATAACAGAAACTACGTTGCCGCTGAAAATACTGAATAGATTGGTCTCAACCACTTCTTCTACTTTCGTAATCGCACTGGGGTATAAAGAAAATACAGTCAACCTCATTATAGCGAAGACAATAGGGACCAGTGATTCCTTCATGATAGCCGCAGATTCGTTATAGCCAGTGTTAGCCGAGCTTCCAACAAGAATCGTCATTCCTTAGTTATTTCTCTTATGTCGATGTCAATACTTCAGCTATCGTGAGGATGGACTGTACTACTACCCTAGCATAGGTATTCTTGGCTAATGATAGGACTCGGCGGGTTTCAAAATTCCTGGATTGCGCAAGTGGAAGGAAAACCAATTCGAGATAACGCGTATCTCTTATAACATTCGTTGAAGTTACTTCTTAACACACCCCATTTTAAACTTTGTTCTTACCTGTCTCAACATTTATTCGCACAATATTTGCGTAAGCTGGCACGCGATGGCTGAATAACTTGGGTTTTAATATTGCCAATGTTAACACCCCACCCAGTGCTTACGTAGTCCGTTAGGACCAAATCGAAAGGCTTTTCTACTCTTGGTGTGATCCAGTACATTATAGAAATAAAAACGTCTGTATAGCATGAAATTTTCTCTTGTCCATCCACAGCGAAAAGAAAAACATAGGCGCGTTTACCTAACAGAAAAAAATGCGTGGTTTGATGCGGCTCACTCGACATCGGCTTCAATTATTGTAGTATCAACAAACGCACTTTTACTTTCACACCTTAAAGCAATGCGGGTTTTACGCACCCATTCATCACTTAGGTTCGAGTCACCGGTGCACTACAAAACTGTATGCGTTCTCCTCAATTATTATTTTCTACAAGACTCGATATTTGTCAGCTTTTAATTTTATTCTCACTTTATTTCCGATAGGTGCAACGATTCAGGCAGTCCCACTTGCGAACTACGCGCTTCACAGTAGCGGGCAAGCTTTTACTGGTTCGGACGATGGCGACGGCGGTATTAAACATGATAATTATAGCGGGTGCACGCGAAAGAGCTTTGATTGTTTCTCTTACTCTTGCCGCCACAGGTTTAGAGCATGCATTGAGTTGACGGTAGAGTACTTCAAACACGAGTCATAAAATAAAATGATGACGCATGTTTCAGGACTCTTCCTCCGTTTTTTTTGCAGCCTTTTCCACGCAGTTCGTAACTGTGGATGTTATTTCTTCCTACAAAATTGCGCAGCAACTCGAAGGCTCTAGGCCGCAAGTGGAACCCAAACGACGCGAAGGTAAGTGAGCTGTGAAAAGCTGCGGTACTCACACGTGGTCTCCTCAGAATTTCCTCCTTGGTGTCCTGGTCCCGCCTGGTCCTTCAGCTTGAATTGAGGGCTTCCCGACACTTAAAAGCCGCTCGAGCGCGTAACGGTTTCGGAGCGGCTGGGTACTCCTGCTAATGCGAACGGCTCGAATTTCCCCCCTCCTGCCACTGCAAGGTCACGCCCATGCTGCTTTGCATTTCACGTGTCACCGCCTACTGGGGTCCACAAGAACCGAAATGTGACGCTGCATGAAGGCTAACCTTAATTGAGCTATTTCCAAAATTTACCAAAGGGCCCATCTCTGTAAATACAGCACCTCAGTTTGTTCAAAAGACTGTTACAAGTTTTGTTCATATCGTTATTAAACTTTTTTTTCATGCTGAGCCGTTAATTTCGTCGAAAATTTCTTGCAAACAACCCTAGCCTGGAAAATGCTAGTGAAGCGTTAGTATAATTCGCTTCGCCAATGGGTCATGCTGTACAAGCCTGTTGCCCTGCACCTTCCACAGAAAAAAAGGAAACTTTAAAGTATACTGCTTTTATAAGCTCAAGTATATACTTCTCAAGTATATAAGCTCAAGTATATACTTTTATAAGCTCAAGTATACTTCGGCTGCGGTGGTGGCAGACAGCGGTTCGCAGCCTAATTGCTCCGTACAACTGGTTGCAGGTTGCAGGTTGCAGACTGCGCGACGGATTTCTCCTTCGCCTGGAATTCCCAAGACTGTGGGACCTGCAGTAACCTTCTTTGAACTGATCGGCTGTGGATGCACGGCATTTCGTTTCCTCAAGCAACTACCGCTGCTAGCGTCACCAGGCTGCTATCACCGGAATGATTTGTGCCGCTCCTGTCACGCCCACTGCTCGTCACTTCGACTGCGGTGGTGGCAGACAGCGGTTCGCAGCCTAATTGCTCCGTACAACTGGTTGCAGGTTGCAGGTTGCAGACTGCGCGACGGATTTCTCCTTCGCCTGGAATTCCCAAGACTGTGGGACCTGCAGTAACCTTCTTTGAACTGATCGGCTGTGGATGCACGGCATTTCGTTTCCTCAAGCAACTACCGCTGCTAGCGTCACCAGGCTGCTATCACCGGAATGATTTGTGCCGCTCCTGTCACGCCCACTGCTCGTCACTTCGGCTGCGGTGGTGGCAGAGAGCGGTTCGCAGCCTAATTGCTACGTACAACTGGTTGCAGGTTGGTGCTTTCGCCTTTACATTTTCAGTCTAGGTCTTACCCTGCTGCCACCGCTGCCGAAAGTGTCTTGCTTTGTGCTGTGCCTTTTTGACTTGTTGGCCCGTGTTAGATAAGACATGGCTGGCCGCGATAAAATATGTGCGGCATGTTCGAAAGCAATTCCAGCCAAAGGCCGTGTAATGGAATGCTCTGAATGTAGCAACTTGTTCCACCTAGGAAAATGTTCTGGGGTGTCTGAGGCTGCTGCGAAGGGAAAGGCTGAGGCTTTTTTCGAGGTCTGGAAATGTGGCACATGCTATTCGTCACGCCTGAGAGGGGCGGGAGGCGGCAAGGAGGGAGACGAAGTCAATATACCTGTCATTCTCAGTGCTATCCTTGCGAGACTTGAGAAACTTGAACATCTTCCAGAAAAAGTTGACAATATTGACAAGTCGATCAATATGATGTCAGAGAAATATGATGAAGTGTTAAAAACAATGGCTAGACAAGAGGCAGAGATTAAGGAACTTCGAAAGTGAGTTGTTGTCCTTGAAAGTTGTAGTAACAATGAGGAAGTGAATCATCTGAAGGTCACTGTGAACGATTTGGAGTGGAGGAGTAGACGGCAAAATTTGGTATTCCATGGCATTTCGGAGTCAGATGGTGAGAATTTGCTTGAAAAAGTGAATGATGTGGCCCACTCAATTGAGCTTCCTGAGCTGTGCGAGGGTGATGTGGATGCCGTACACAGGCTTCCCGCGAAACAAGGCAAAGTTCCAGGTGTGCTAGTTCGTTTCACTTCCCAGAAGCTCAGAGATCAATGGTTTTTGAAAGGCAAATCACTCAGAACGTCTAGCTCTGAGGTCTCAATAGTAGAAAACCTGACTCGGTTGAACAGAACGCTTCTCGATTCTGCAAAGAAATGGGCTGATGCGAATGCCTACAAGTATGCCTGGCACCGGAACAACAAAGTGCTTGTACGAAAGGCGCACGGGGAACTGGCACACGTGATTCGATGCGATGACGATTTGAGGAGGCTGTTGCAGTGAGTCACTGCTCTTGATTGTAATTAGTTCCTTCTAGATGGGTGATACTTACCTCTCTCCGAATGATATTAATAATGAGGTTCAGGGTCAGTCTAACCATTTTTCAGTGCTATGTTTGAATATTCAGTCCGTTCGCGATAAACATGACATTTTACGTGCATTCCTTGAACAGTTTAAATTCATGTTCTCTGTGGTAATGCTTACTGAGACATGGGTCAAAGACAAAGTTGATTGTCCTGAGCTGCTCAACTATCATTCTTACTTCCTAAACAGAACAAGCAGAAGAGGTGGAGGCGTTTCTTTGTTTGTGCTTGATAGTGTTCAGTGTGAAAGGGTTGATGAGATTACTTCGGTTACACCTGATTATGAGGTGCTCTCAGTTTGTAGCAATAAGAACCTCTTCACTGTTGTGTATCGCCCCCCGAATGGTTGTGTTGAGAACTTTTTTCACTATATGGAGCATGTTTTTCAATTTGCCACTGAATATAATTACACTGTATATATAGGTGGTGATTTCAATGTCGATATGCATGAAAATACACCCAGAAAGTCACGACTATTATTACTAATGGAATCATATTGTCTTGTAAACGTTGTGGCATTACCTACACGCATAACACCCACTACGGCAACACTTCTTGATTTGCTGATTACAAATAACGCAACAAATGTGCTCTCAACCGGGGTTATTAATTATGCTATTAGTGACCACCTGCCTGTTTACATCGTATGTAATAGTGTGCCTGTATTAAAATCAACCTGTAAACAAACAAATGTAAAAATACAGCAGATCACCCCAACCACGTTAGAAACATTTCGACGCAAAATAATGAACGTCAACTGGGAACCAGTTTTTGCTGCATTGACTGCTGACATAGCGTTTAGTTGTTTTCTGAAGATATTCGCTTGTATATATCATAACAGTTTTCCGTACAAAGATGTAAAGAAACCAAAACGAGCTCGTAAACCCTGGATTACCTCGCATATTCTTCGAATGATTGCCAGGAAAAATTCCCTCTATCAGAAATTCTTACAAAGTCGCAGTCCAGAATCGTGGGCAACGTTCAAGAGGTACCGAAACAAACTGAACTTAACTTTAAGAAAAGCGAGGAATGCATATCACCTTAACATGTTCGCTGGTCTGACCGATCAAAAGAAAGTTTGGAATAGGTTGAATCGAGTCTTGAACCCTAACTCTACAAATACAATTGACAGTATTACAATGGAAGGCATTAGTTATAGTGGACTCGCACTCGCAAATAAGTTTAATAGCTATTTCAGTGGACTTGTTGATAGTGAACACAACAATATGGCATTGGATTACATTACGAATCATACAAGTAACAGTATTTTTATAACATGTTGTGACGAAAATGAGGTGCTTAATATATATAAAGGCATGAACAATACAAACAGTGAAGATGCTTTTGGACTGAAAATGAAACCTGTTATGTACGTCTTGGACATTATCTGCCCAATTTTAACTTATATTTATAACTTGTCTTTGACTACCGGCATTTTCCCTTCGGACATGAAAATAGCAAAAGTAGTTGTTCTTTATAAAGGTGGTTCGAAAAACGATCTTGGTAATTATAGACCAGTGTCTATATTGCCTATTTTTTCTAAGGGCTTGGAAAAAACAATACATTTACGACTTTCCAATTTTCTTGAAAAATACAACGTGATAACTCCAAGACAGTTTGGATTTAGACCTAAGTCCTCTACTGAAATGGCTCTCTTGAAGCAAAAAGAAATAATCCTAAATAACATTGAATGTAAACAAATAACCCTTGGAATATACATAGATTTCTCCAAAGCCTTCGATAGGATTCATCACGAAACTCTTCTTCTTAAACTTTCTGCATACGGTGTCCGGAACAAAGCACTATCTCTTATCACCAGCTATTTAACTGACCGATATCAGTACGTTTCTATAGATAATCATCGCTCTACTTACAATAAAATAAAGCATGGTGTACCTCAAGGTAGTATCCTTGGTCCCTTATTATTTAATGTATATATTAATGATTTAGTACAGATTGACTCCGAAACAGAATACGTAATTTACGCTGACGACACTACTTTATTTCTGACCGGCACCAACGCGAATGATATAGTAGAAAAGGCTAATAGCGTGTTGGGAAAACTTAACTCATGGTCTGAAAAAAATTCCCTACTAATAAACACGCGGAAAACGAAGGCGATATTTTTTAGAGCTAAAAATGTCAAATGGGCTGTACATACAGATTTAGTATTGGGTGGTAATATAATAGAAATAACTAATGTTGTAAAAATACTTGGCATTCACTTCAATGAATTTATGTTATGGGACTACCACATCGAGCAAATAGAGAGAAAGCTAGCTCGCGTTGTCGGCATACTCAGAAGGTTAAAGTGCATGATACCTACTAGGACAAAACTTGTTATTTACCATGGCCTCTTTGACTCTCATGTTAAATATTGTCATTTGGTTTGGGGTACAACGACGCAAACTAATATTCAAAAGGTTTTGACATTACAAAAAAATGCAGTCAGAGCAATTGCGGGTGCCACATACTTAGCACATACGAGTGCTCTATTTGCAAAATACCGCATTATGGATGCAAGGGTTATTCATCAGTACCGTGTAATTCAGCAGTACAAATCTCAGGTACATAGTGACAGCACATTTTTTTCTGACCTTGCCAATCTACAGGAAAATACCGCTGTTCACAACACAAGACACTACGAATATTGGTATGTACCTTGTCCACGCACAAATTACGGTTTTCAAACACTCAGGTATGTGTTGCCATCTTTCCTTAATAGAAATGCTTTCACTAATCAATCCATTCTTTCCGTTTCATATAACGCTATCAGAAATATGTTCTTACAAAACAATGAATCATATCCAACGGTAAAATAAACTAAGTATCCATGTGCTGTGATTAAACTATCATTTGCGTGTGTGTAACAGTACCGAGACTATTCTGGTGATCTGTTATGAAGATATTGTACATATTTGTTATTTCATGCATTCTCTTGTTATTGTTTTACTGCTGCCTGTCATCGCCGTGCCAAGCCGCTACGGGAGATGGGAGCTTTGTCAAGCCGCGTGCGCGGCTTTTTTTCCTTTCTCCTCAGCCATTGTACATGACTGAAATAAATGCAAAATGAATGAAATGAAAATGAAAGTGATGTAATTTATTGCAACTAATTTTTTGATTTCTTCAATATTGATAAAAACCGATTTTCGGGCCACTATTAAGCAACTAGCTGCACATTGCTGGCGGTAGCTTGTCTGTCTTCTTTACATAGGTGCGGTATTCCCGCGCTGTATTATACGCATGCCTAGGTCCAAGTGCACGTTAAGTTCTTTCTTGATAAAATTCCCTGCTTGCGATGCTTTCTTTCAGCACACGCATTCCTTGATGAAGTACTGGGCGCGATACGTAAAAAAAACTGCTTTCAATACCGTAAGCCGATTCCATAAAGAATTGTACTCCTGAAAAATATATCAGTTACAAGCCCGGGATACTCGATACTGTATCATGGATTCTAATCATGGGTCATGGATTATTACCTAAGTGAGAAACCTGAGTGAGAACTTGACTACATAACAATAAAGTCAAAGCTGTTCTTAACTATTTTCGTTTGTTGGTGCAGCATTTATTCGATTGCCTCTGCCTTTGTCCTGTACTGAATAGCACAAGCTCCATGCGCTTCGGAAAGCCACAGTTATTTGCAATGGACAGTGATTAACCGACGTTTGGAGCCGCCGCGGTGGCTGAGTGGTTATGGCGCTCGCCTGCTGGTCTGAAAGACGAGGGTTCGATCCCTGCCGCAGCTGTCGAATTTCGATGGAGGCGAAATTCTAGAGGTCCGTGTACTGTGCGAAGTCAGTGCACGTTAAAGAACCCCAGGTGGTCAAAAATTCGAGAGCCCTTCACTACGGCGTCTCTCATAACCTCAGTCACTTTGGGACGTTAAACCTCCTAAACCATAAATCATAACAGACGTTTGAAGCCGAACTTACTGCGTTCGAAGCTTGAAGAAAACAATCAAAGATAAAAGGGGTGCTTGTTTTTATTGCACTGAGGAAACCTTGATAATATATTATATTTTCATGTTACCTTTTCTTCACTGTATTGGATAACAGCACGTATTGAACCCACTGGTGCTGATGAGTCACGTGATACGGCCGTGTATCAGCGAAGCCGATAAAAAGGTCATTTCGGTAGGAGCGGTGGAGCACGTCGGCGTGTTGCTTTTTGTGGCGGTGCATTTTCCTAAAGAAATAGAATGAAGCATTGCCGCATCGGATCCAGGCTCCTGTGAACTAGCACTAGCGCCTCTTGAGAATGGCTTGTCCGTCTGTATTGTCCTTCTGTAGTATCGCAGTGCGTATTCCGCTTTTAACATATCCTTCAACCCTAAAACGCCGGTATGCTCTGGGCGCATTTGAACATCTTTTCTCCCACGTGAGTATTTTTTTCTGCATGTGCCATGGAAACGTGGCTGTACTGGTAAAAACTGAAGCGGTTGATGCTGAATCTACTCCGAAAATAATGACTGTTAACGAAGTATGACTCTATCGATGCGCTTTAATAACATAAAAATACAAAGTCCTTCCGCTGAGCTTTAGTCAGTAAGAAATTGGATGTACAAAACAGATGTCGGCCGAATTTCAGACAAAACTACTTTCATGTCGGCTAAGAGAATGGTTATTCGAGGCAAGTCGCAAGCCACTTGTCAGTATCATGATCATCACATATCGCTTTAACCAAAGAAGAACTCACTGCCAGTGACCGGCCATGTGCTCTTCGAGGAGCTCGAAACCTGGAATATTTGCAGGAGTCGGGGAGTACAGTCAAGTCGAGTCGGCGATTAGAGATAATTCAATCCCATACCATTGTGGCTATATCATTTGGAACCCCTCACCACGCACACAGTTAAGGGATCTCGACATCCTGTTGACCAATTCAACAACTGCTTCCTGTTTTCGGCTGTTTTATATCGTGTGAAGTGTGTTTCCAATCATATTAGTTGTGCACCTTTGGCTTGAAACTAACAGTGACATAAAAAAATGTTACCAGCGCTACAATCAATTCAGCATTTCTAAAAAGGAGCATGCAGGTAGAATAAACAAGCGCGCCGGGTGCCGTCGAATGCTCGATGCCACGACGAACATCCACCTTCTCAGCATCAAAGCATTACTTCGCTTTCAGATAGCAAAAAAAAAGAAAACACGAGCCTAGCACAAAAGAATGAAATTGCACATCTCCTTTGCTCGCAGGGTGCAACCTCCCCTCACTCAGGTTTCGAAAAATCGTCCTCTACATACCGCTGCCTGCTTAGCTACCGATCGCTCCAGTTACACACAAGTGTTGCCCTCGTACTGATAACGACCCAAGTAGCACGGCGTTTAGGGCCCATCTGGGCCCCATGTGGGCATCGTGGGCTTGGGGAACCCCTTTTTAACCCAGCTTGGACCCTTGCGGGCATCATGTGGGCAATGACAATTTGGGCTGGCCCATGACAAGCCAATTAGGGCCCCATATTGGTAATTTTGGGGCAATGTGAGCCCAAGCTGCCAAGTTCAGCCCGCACAGGTTCCTTCCCGGCAACATTAGGGCAAACTTGAAAACGAGTTGGGCTCAGTGCAAAAAAACTGGGGCCAAGCCCAACTTGGGCAGCCCGCCTATCACCACAATTGGTCCAACATGGGCTTTAAAGGGGCTAAACTTGTTTTCATCCCCAAAAGAACACGAATGGGGCCTTAATGGGCTATTATCGGGCTGATTTGATGCAGAACTGGGCTATACAGAGAAACATGACGGGCAGCCCTAATTTGGACAGCCCATCTTGTGCCCAGCTTGGACCCTTGTGGGCATCATGTGGGCAGACAATTTAGGCTGGCCCATGAGAAGCCAACTAGGGCCCCATATTGGTAATTATGGGGCAATGTGAGCCATGCTGCCAAGTTCAGCCCGCATATGTCCCTTGCCAGCAACAATTCAAACTTGAAAACGAGTTGGGCTCAGTGCAGGAAAACTAGGGGAAAGCCCAACTTCGGCATTCCGCCTATCATCCCATAGCGCTGGTCCACACCAAGTTAGCCCAAGCATATACCTACCAAAGCGCCATGTATGTGTATTACATGGAAACATGCACCGGTTTGCCCCTCCAGAGCCCATGTGAGACCCGCAAGGGTATTAAGTGGGCCATGCAAGTTGGGCCTGCCCGCGTTCTTTCTGCAGGCAGCCCAGCTACTTCACCGAGACCCTATGCGGGTATTATAGGGCCTCAGCCCAGCTTGTATAGCCCGTGCAGAGCCCTTGTGGCATCCACTGGGGTATCACAGGTGCCGCCCAAGTTGGGCTTGCCTACGATCATTTAGGATGTTAGATTGACTGAAACACCAATTTGTAGCAAGCTCCTCGCTCAAACGCCAAAGTGCAAATTTTGTTAACTGTGTTTGCTTTGTATGGGGTAAGGAAATCATTTTGCATGCTATTTGCAGAATCCCGGCAGTTTGCAGGATCATGCACTAACTCTCCGCAAAGATGTTACATAACGGTCATATCTTCGTCAACAGTTGACACGGTAAGCCATTAAGTCAATGCACAGAATAATAATTCAGAAATCTGTAGCATGATCTCAATTCAGCTGTGATTTTTCAGTCTTTTCTAGTTGTCAACAAGACATGTACTCCACTACTCAAAATTTTAATGAGCAATCAGAGCTGACAAAATTTGTGTGTTAAATATGCCACAATGATAGCCCAGCAACTGTACAAAAACAACAGATGAACAGAAATGGATAGGATGCCACTTGGGGTGGCGCAGATGATTACTGCTACTTTCACTGCAGCATGAGGTGTAATCTAAAAGAGTGCGGTGAGGGGCTAGTTGGTACGAAATTATGGAGACAATGAATAACTGCGCCAAAAGGACGGGACAAGAGAGAAGAATCACACGAGGCAAGCGCAGACTAACAACTGGTTTATTGCACCAACGCCTCCTTCCTTCGGCAACAAAGCGCATGCGCACCAACCGCAAAGACAAAAGCCATAATCATCCCATCAAACCAAGAATCTCCAACCCCTCGCGGTACAGGTGTATGGAAGCCTGGCTAACACATTTGTCAGGCCCTAATCTTGTGATTTTTAAGGCTTCGATAACTTCACGCTCTTTTTGTATGATTCTTCTCTCTTGTCCCGTCCTTTTTGCGCAGTTATTCATTGTTCCTATAATAGCACGAGGTGCTTAGAAACACTGCTCGGGAGATGCTAATCAGATTAAGTAGATTATTACAAAAAAAATAATTTAAGCATACTAAGCATGGCAAAATTGCAGAATGAACAGCTCAGTTTGCAGCACTCAATTGCATGAAAATTAATGTTCTTAGAGGCTAGTTCACACCTTATATTCAGAATG
Source organism: Amblyomma americanum (assembly GCF_052857255.1). Classification (NCBI taxonomy): domain Eukaryota; kingdom Metazoa; phylum Arthropoda; class Arachnida; order Ixodida; family Ixodidae; genus Amblyomma; species Amblyomma americanum. Next base: position 129,704 of record NW_027526485.1, read on the forward strand.
TACTCAGTGATGTCCACGCAGTATAGAAAACGGAAATGTGAATCATATTATGTGTTAAATTTTATCCAAGAGAACCACTGTGACAGGTGTGCTGGAGGGTCCGTCTCTATATAGTTTAGGGCGGCGGAGACTGTAGAGTCCCCTACAAATTAGACGAGTGCGACGCGGACGAAGAAAATAAGCTAAGAACCAGGTGTGAAACTGCTCTTATTTTCCTTAGCGCGTGGCTCCGCGCAGCCGGAGCTAGCGCGTGTTGCAAGCCGAGACGGCGCAACACTTATGATGGCAATTTAGTGCCGCTACACTGTCATAGATCGCAAGACAGCTAGCCATATTTCTCGAGAGCTGCTGGCGCCAAACTATATATTATACCTAAGTATTTACTTCCCTAACCTGGGTGTTTCAGTGAGTTTCTAGATTTGCAATGTGCAGTCTCCTTCAAACAATCAAGAATATTAGAATAAGGCTGGCAATGGCATATCAAGGTAATGGCAATGCGAAGCAATGACATAGATGTGAACAAAAAATAAAGGAAAAGTTATAAAGACAGCAGCGAAACAATGATCTGTTTCTGCTGTATGCAAAATAAATATTATAAACAGTTGTGGCTTCTTAATAATGTACACTAGGTTCCTCAAAAAAACTTCATAAATCAAGTTGTCTGCAATAAATAATTGTGAGAAAAAACAATAAATATGCTCACAAAAAAATTTTCAGGTCGCTTCTGTGTACAGTAGTTTGCAGTGAAGTTGTAATTGGTTAAAATTTTGGAAGGCCCAACTGCGCCACCAGGACGGTCATTTTATTTATCATAATTTGATGCTTGCTGAAGTGCTGAGCGCGTAATAAGATGCACAATGACGTCTCATGATGTAACATATGTATTTTCTAGTATGAATGGTAATGTACTGTAAGCTAGCTGGTACTGCATATTTGTACTCAGTCGACCAATACGTGCTGAAGGTGGCGTTCGATATGGCAAATTCTGCATAGAAAGTTTCCTTCACAGTCATTCTTACAATGTAACAAATGGTAAGGCGCATCGACGGACCACTTTCGCATTGGAAAGCACAAAACATAAAATGAAGGCATCATCAACGCGTTTATACATACTTTCATTAAAATTTCAATGTACAGGAAAGGAAACATATGGATGGGGAAAATGAGGTTTTGTCTTGATCATTGCCTATGGTGGCATGGCGGGAATAAATTAACACTAAAAGGATCTGTGAATTCCCACTTTGCCATAGTCTACACTGCAAATTTTCATATTAACATGGCAGAAATACATGAAAAACTTTAGTCCCTCAAAAATTTGTCTATACTTCGCTAAATTTGCTGTGCAGTGGAGCCAAACCAGGTCACAGATTAAAAATTAACTCAAGGGTGCATTTGCTATGAGCATGTGCTGGTCAGTTTGCAAATCATTGATTTTAGTCATCTCTTTCATGAGTAAATACTTCCCGGAAAGAAAAGATGGATCGAAGGAAGGTAGAAAGAGTGCAGGCTAGTTAATATGTGCAGTTGTCTTGCCTATCCTCAGCGCTAAATTTTGTCCGTATATGTCAAGTAGTAGAAAAGCTTAAGATCGTAGGATGGAGTCCAGATATGGTAGCAGAATTTTTATAGAGGCAAAGTCCAATAGCAACCATTTGCCCTGCAATTTTGATGCACTTAATAGGGCTCCAGCTTGTCTTATCTGAAACACTTTACTACAATATCCTTCATAGACTAAGCATAATTTTTGGACTACCAAAGCTGCCCATATTACATATATCTGAATAGCATAAATATCATTCTATAATGAAAGATTACCACTTCAGATGGGGACGAAGAAATACAGACAGGAGGTGCAGTAAAAAGATAACTGAATTTATTACCTTGATGAAAGACCCTCAAGTAGAGTTTATTTGAACATGTGTTCACTGCACTGGAATTAACAGAAAAACAAGAAAAATACAAGTGATATTGCTTTCTAAACACATAAGGCAGACTGCCACTGACATATCCCAACTCCTTTCGTGACAAAGTAATATATCGCTTGCTAAACAATCTTCACCTTCCCTATAATGTGGAAGGTTTTACAGATTTCACATTGTAACTAGGCGCCTCCCGTACCAAGCAGATGTGTAGCACCGTTGGTCGGCTCAAACTCACAGTGCCTGCAATTTTGTGCCAGAAATCCACACGTTGTTAATGAATCAATGCCTGTGCTGTGCTCTCGGAGTCCATGATTTAAGCTCTGTCCTGAATACGCGTTTTTCAAGCATTAGGTTTGTTCTTCAGGTCTTGGTGTTGGCACGTTTGACTTGAGTGCCAGCCACGTGCTTCGTCAATCATGATAAGATCTCCGGTCCAAAAAGCATTTGGTGTTTATTCACTGCAGGCCGCGCATTATTTTTGTTGAAGAAACAAAACGTTCACGAGTGGCCACCAGTTCAACGTTTCTGAATAAGTGGTGTGTGGGCGTGGCGGCGGCAGTGGCGCAAAATTTTCGACTGTGATGCCATGCGATGAGATTTCCGTCGGACAAAATCTGGACGCTTTTTGGAAGGCAGGGAAGTTACGCCAACAGGGTGATTGAATACACCCTCATGGGCGGCTGTGTGCGGGTGGATACTCTCGGCATGGGCAGCTGTTCCACGTGATGTCATGATACAGTTGTTTGCAAAGTGTGGAATTTCACTCAATGACGAATGTGTTGTGGGCCGCAGCAGTGATGACAAGAGCACTACCAGTGAGGACAACGACACAAGTGGGGAGCTTCTGGATAATATATTTTCATTGTGGAACGTCCTTTTTTTTCTTTCGGACATTAAATTTCGCGGCGGGGAGGTCGACTTACTTTCAAGTTGACTTACTACAGTAAACACGATACGTGACGAAAGATGCAGTGATGATTTGGACATGGTGCGCAGGCAATGAACAAAGAACCCGCACTGAGCACAAAAGCAGCGAGCACTGAGAGCAGGAACATGGGCCACTGAAACACTTCGGTCACTTCGATGTCACTGATTATCCGCAGCATAGCCTTCCGGGCACAAAACATAGTCGCAGTGTAGTCAGATTGGGGCACATCAGGGCACAGCGATTGGTAGGGTCTGAGGCACAAGAGGTGCGCAATATCAGGTTGAGGTAGGTCGAAGGTAGTCTCCAAGAAGGCCGGAGTGATCTCATAGGTGACGGCAGTGACCTAGCACCGCACAGAGAGCCTGATGCAGCGAGATAGTGACCAAAGCAGGACAAGGTAGCTAGGGGTGAAAGAAACCATGTGGTGAAGGCGTTTGTAATAGTCCTGCTGTGATTTCTGCGAGGCGGGTAGTCGGGAGCATGCTAGATGGTGGGCTTGGTCGGAACTGGCAATCACGTCGTGGGCATATTCAGAAAGTACACCAGTAAAGATAGGAAGCAGTGCCCACAGGTAACGGGGGCTCATTGCCGTACAAAAGATAGACTAGGGAGCAACCAAAGTGCAATGAAGGGAAGAGTTCTTTGCAAATGTTACGTAAGAGAAAGCAGTATTCCCGTCTCGAAGATCCAGTGAAATGTATATTGCGAGCATAACGGTAAGAGTGCTGCTAAGGCGCTAGGTGGGGCTATTTGTGCATATCATGTGTTTGAAGCTGGCAGGGGCATTGCATGAGCCGAAAGGTATAACCTTAAATTCATACTGCCCAGCAGGCACAACAAATGCCATCTTCTCGCGGTCTTGTTCACCCATGGCGATTTGCCTACAGCCAGAGCACAGGCCAGTGGAGGAGAAAAGGAGAAAAATTTGGCACCTTAGAGACTATCAAGGGTGCAATTGATTAGTGGCAATGGCTAGACATCTTTTTTGGTTAATATTATTGAGGTATTGGTAATCCGAGCAGAACTGCTAAGAGCCATATTTTTTAGAGGATCATTGGTTAGTCCCAAGAGCTTCGGGAAGGCTCAATAATGTTCTTGGCAAATATCTTTACTAGCTCGTTTCAGATAACCTGGCGCTTGGGGTGAGACATACGGTAGGAGTGCCAGCAGTCAGGAGGGGAACCACCAGTTCCTATGTGACGTGTGACAGCTTGACCGAGGGCAGCTTTATGCAGATTAAAAGCGTGAGAAGCTGGGAATATTAGGCAGGTGAGGGGTCAGTGGCTTACATGGTAGTGAACACGTCTGTTGAGAAAGGGAAATGCTGGCGGGTGGCATCGGGGCCGCGAACTAGGGTAGCATCTAATGCAGCGACTTGGCAACAAGACAGGCGAGAAAGCATGGTCACACAGATTGCGGATGGAAGTACTAAAGGGCAGACGCTGAAATTCAGAACTGGTAGGAACAGTGTGTTGGCCTTGACAGCAGCAAACGTAAGGGGCAGCGCAGCGTTGCAGATGAGCAGTATATCGAGAATAGGTGCAACCATATAGTCACCATCAGGAACCGGCCGCAATGGGAACAGGGCAACAAAGGATGCAGTTTCAGATGGCAGGAAAACATTATCTTCAGAGAATATTAGAGGTGGGAAGCCCACAAGGAAGTTATCGAATAATGAGACCTCAAGATGGTACTCCTATAACCAGCCAATGAGAAGCGAATATTCCGACAGGAAATCTAAACCGAGAATCAGATCATGGGCGCACATGTGTCAAACGGCCAAACAAGCTGGGGTGCCGTGGCCAGCAGTAGCAGCACGAGCGCTGCATTGGCCGTCAGAAACAAGAAATCCAGTATCCACAATGCACAGACAAAATGTCGCAGAAATAAGGACATTGCGATGACAGAGGTGAAAGTTGGAGCTTATCACGGACTCATGCATGCCAGTGTCCATAAAAGCATATATGCAGCGTCACCTTTGGGGGCTGCATCAGCTAGTTTTCCAGATCGGAGCGCGATGAGGCGACTGTGGGGATTGAGAGCAACAGCCTAGAAGCGACAACAAGAGGAAATATCGGCGAGAAGCATGCCTCCGAGGTCTGTGGTGGAGCTTGTGATGAGAAGCGGCAGGAAAAGTCTGGGCGGGAGCTAGGGGTGAAGACACTGTGGGGAGGTGAAAGGCATGGAGAGCGACTAGTGGAGTTGCCATAAGGATGCGACTAGGGTCTGCAGCAGTGCCGAGCAATGTAGCCTATGTGAGAGTAGTGAAAGCGGTTTTGTCGGTTGTCTGCGGGATTCCGGAGAAACAGTGGGGGTGGATACTGGTGGTTGGAACCTCAGTGCCAGCTGAGCAACCAAGAACACACACACTGCTGGATTGAGGTTCCAATTGCTAACTTCTTGCTACACGAATGCCTGGATGAGCAACACGATAGGCAGAGACATATGACTGGGATAGGCACAAAGGCCTCTAATTTAAGACACACAATCCTTGCGACTGCGTCTGCGAAGGCAGGCATTTCAAAGAGTGGACGTGGTGGTAGCTGCTGGGCCTCAGAGGAAGGGGTTCCTACTGTTTTAGGAAGCCATGAAAACGGCTGCGGAATACAGCAGCTTTCAATTTGCTCGAAGCGATGGCACTCCTTGATGGTGCCAAAGATAGTGCAGTCCTTGCAGAGAAACAAATGAAAAGCATCATACACAATGCCATTGCAGCCCACGCTGTCTGATTGAGTCAAAGCAACGTCCACTTTGTGGCGAAGCGCCAGGACATCCAGAATATAGGTATGTAGAGTTCTGTGTGAATTCGTCGGTTATGTGCGCGCGTTCTGTGCCCGCGTGTATCTATTCTGCGCATTTTAGTCGTGTAGTAAAATCATCGACTGAACTCCCGATTGCACTTTTCACGTGTCTATAACTGAACGAGCTAGATGTAACAGCACAAAATAATGTCAAAACCTAAGCGACCATGCAAAGAGACGCCTTCGAGTGCCGCTGTGCAAAGGCGGTTACCGCTCGAACAAGGAGCGTGTATCCTTATGTTTAATGCACAACCTTATGGTACAGGTCTTGCAGAATGGAAACGAAACTTCAAAAGAGAAAAGAGAAGGCATAGGCCGGCAAAATCAGTCGTGAATCGGCTCACTCGTCCTCACTCACGTTAATATCAGATCATGATCTGAGCCGTGGAGTAAGTCCGGACTCACATCAGATCACGTTCTGAGCCGCGGGATGAGCCCGGACTCATGTGCATATCATGATCTAAGTTGGGAGTTCGGGCTCGCGTTCAATACAATATACAATACTGCCAGTCTCAGTAAGAGACCGTGGCAGGTGGGCAACCAGTACAATATAATGTTCAAAACACAAAAGAGAAATTACAAGCAGATCAACAAAAAGAACTCTTACAATACATGTTACATAACTACTAGTAGGCAGGTTACTAAAGAATACCTTTAAGAGTCAGAGCTGTAACAAAAAAGAAAACAAGTACAGCAGCAGTCATTCATGCCAGCAAGCATGCTGGTATTCGAAATATTTAACAATAGGAACTTGAAGAAAGCGATAAAAAGGCAACGGGTGGCAATAGACAATGCAATCATCCTTAAAAGTAACATAGTATCAAGAGATGTAATTGTTGGGCAGTCATCTGGTAAGATGTGGGCCTATTGGCACATTACTGATTCTTGTTACATTCTACTAATCTTGAAGCGAAGGAAGATAGTGAGTCCGACATGGTAATCGATGGATCGAGTCGATTCCATTCGCTGATGGCTAAAGGAAAGAAAGAATGCTTGAGAGTGTTCGTTCGGCATGAGTATTCAGCTAGCATGTGCGCATGTTTGTGCCGGGATTGTCGTGACTGTGAGAAACATACGTATTCAAACACATCTATTCTGTAATTGTTGTGTAGTAATTGATATAAAAACTTCAGGCGGGATTCTTTTGCCCCAGATAATAGTGATGGAAGGCCAGATGATGCGGCAAGATCGGTAGGTGAAACAGAGGGTTTGTATTTGTTATGAATGAACCTTACAGCTTTTCGTTGCACCTTGTCAAGCCGAGTGATGTTAGTGATTGATTGTGGGAACCAAGCAGTGCTTGCGTATTCTAAACTTGGCCTTACGAGGGCAGTGTAGGCAAACAGTTTGGTGTTTTGAGGGGCCAGACGTAGGCATCTTCTAAGAAAGAACAGCTTTCGCAAGGCCGCAGAGGTAATATTGGCTATATGTGCGTCCCATCTTAGGTCAGAAGTTAAAGTTAACCCTAGGTATTTATGTTCAGAAACCCTTGAAAGAGTTGATTCCTTGATACTGCAGGCATAGTTATGTGGCTGTTTTTTCCTGGTGACTGTCATGCAAGCGGATTTTTTATTGTTTAATGTCATCTGCCAAGTTTTACACCATTCAACAATTGTGTTAAGAGAGCTGCTTAGCATAAAGTAGTCTTCAGGATTTTTTATCGTTTTGTACAGAATGCAATCATCGGCGAAAAGTTTTATGTTACACTCAATATTGTTGGCAATATCGTTGATGAAAACTAAGAACAACACTGGTCCTAGGACAGATCCTCCGGGACTCCTGATGTAACGGGAACTGGTCTTGATTGAACTTGTTCGAAATTTACAAATTGTGAGCGGTTCGTCAAAAAATCTGTGATCCAGTGTAACACTTGGCCATCTCCAATTATGATGCCTAGTTTTGTTATTAGTTTGTTGTGGCTTACACTGTCAAATGCCTTAGAAAAGTCTAGTAGTATTATATCTGTTGGTCTGCAGTCGTCAATACTAAGGGCTAGGTCATGCACAACCTCTGTTAGTTGGGTGACAGTTGATAAGCCACGACGAAAGCCATGTTGATGGGGTGATAATAGGTTTTCCGTCTCCAGAAAGTGCTTTAAGTGTTTTGCTATAATGTGCTCCATGATTTTGCACGACGTACTGGTGAGGGAAATGGGTCGATAGGGTGAGTTTGTATCTCCGGATTTATGAATGGATAGAACCTTTGCTTTTTTCCAATCGTCGGGTAGCTTCGAAGTTGATAAACGTGCTCACATTCAGAGCCTGGCCAGGCTGTGTGTGTGTGTGTGTGTGTGTGTGTGTGTGTGTGTGTGTGTGTGTGTGTGTGTGTGTGTGTGTGTGTGTGTGTGTGTGTGTGTGTGTGTGTGTGTGTGTGTGTGTGTGTGTGTGTGTGTGTGTGTGTGTGTGTGTGTGTGTGTGTGTGTGTGTGTGTGTGTGTGTGTGTGTGTGTGTGTGTGTGTGTGTGTGTGTGTGTGTGTGTGTGTGTGTGTGTGTGTGTGTGTGTGTGTGTGTGTGTGTGTGTGTGTGTGTGTGTGTGTGTGTGTGTGTGTGTGTGTGTGTGTGTGTGTGTGTGTGTGTGTGTGTGTGTGTGTGTGTGTGTGTGTGTGTGTGTGTGTGTGTGTGTGTGTGTGTGTGTGTGTGTGTGTGTCTGTGTCTGTGTCTGTGTCTGTCTGTCTGTCTGTCTGTCTGTCTGCGCCTGCGCCTGCGCCTGCGCGTGTGACTGTTTAGGATAGCTGCAGTTAAAAGCTCACCGCATCATCGTGTCTTCGGCATTGTAGGCGCGCAACTTGGGCTGTTGGGAGTAAAACCTATTCATCTGTCCTTTGTGCGAGTTTATAGGAGTCCTGCGTCAAGGGGAGCATGGGTTAGTTATGAGTTGAAATGTGCAAGTCTGCACGAAATAGTGATGCGTAGGTGAGTCACAGGCGAGCTTATCTACCTGAGGAAGATAGAGGAGCCAAAACATATGCCATCACAATTAACTTGCAAAAGGCCGAATCCTTGATCATGGAGGTTTCCTTCAAAACTTTTAGTGGTGGATGCGGCGTATATAAAGCCGACCTCAGGGAAGAACACAGGGAAGGAGTGTTTATTATCTACGAGGCCCGAAGCAGAGCCCTGAGCTTTCTGTAAGTACCAAATAATTGTGGCTCAAAACCGAACACGCACAACACTTAAATAAAAGCCCATAAAACTAACTGACGCGTTTCACTTGCTTCGTTAGAGAAAATGCTACCGAAAGAGTACTTTTGTAATCGCGTCTAGAAAACAAATTTCCTGTTTCCTTCGGAAGCGCCAGGTGTTCGAACCTCGAAGATGTTCTGAACTTCATAAAGACTTTCTCGCAAGCGACAAGCACAAAATGTGAAGCTTATTGTGGGAGACTCAAAAGAGACACTGAAACCTGCAATCAGCTGCCTCTATGGCAGCTGTGGTCGCTTACGACTTAACAAAAGCAAATTCACAGCGCGCCTTTACCTCATGTCACAAGAGCGAGGCAGCGCGGCCCACACCCTCCCGTCCCGCAGTGCTCCACGCCACGCCGCAGCGTTCCACGCGCTTCGGCCGTCGGCATTCATCGCTTGCGGTGCCACCAGGGAGGCCCCGGTCGGCTCACAAGTCAGTATATTCTAGGCACTAAAACTAGGCCGCCATTTCGTCCCCTGACGTCATACTCACATAGTTGCACTCTATCCACCATATTAGACCTTGACGTGATCATTGGCACGCGGCAGGTGCTTGCTTCTACAATGCTATTGTAGATGTCGCTACAATTCTCAGTGCAAGATGCGGTGTTTTCTAGTTGCTGCCACCGATTGCGCTGTGATCTTTGGGTGGTAGCAGACCCCACGACAACTCGAAATCTGATGAGTAAGAGCTCACTCTCTTAAAATTAGATTGATGAATTCTAATTAGTTAATTAAATAAACTGCGAAACTAATACTTTGGCGTCACAGGAGACAAGTGTACATGTCCCATGTTTCGTCACGATTACGTCGTTCTGTGAAAATAAATGTGCAAATGTTTGATTGTGGTAATGCGTGATGAGATCTTGCTGTGCGAACATTTGGTTGATGAATTGCGATTAGTTAATTACACTTCGACGACACAATAGCTACGCATATGGACATAGCACATGGATGTGAAAACAGCTATGAACGTCGACATAGAATGTGGTCATGAAAATAAAAGCAAAAACAAAGAAAGAAGCAACAATTACAAATTAATAAAAATAAAGATAAATAAGAATACATAAAAAGAAACTAAAAAATGAAGAATTAACAATTCCGTTCTGCCGTCGTGGAAAACAACCGCATTCAAGAAGTTCGTGCTTTCGCATTTCTCCCCGTAAGAAAACTTAAGTCCCTTGGTAATTATTGACCATTGACTACGGATATCGTGACGGCATATAGAACAAACATGGTGACACGAGATGGGAACAGGAAGCAGAGTTCTTAAACCTGCGGCAATTATTTTAGCCAGTAACTTGTAATATGAAGTTAACAAAGTGACGGAATGCCAGTCTTGAGAGCAAGACGGGGAATGACCATTTTTAGGGATCAGTAATATGCTTGTTTTGCGCTCGTGTGTGTGTGTGCGTGTTTCTCCCTCCCGTCCTGTGTTATTCTGCGCAAAGTTTTTAAATATGTCGCTACGCCAACTGGCCCAACGTCCTACCCTAATAGGCTACCTAATAGGCTAAAATGAAAATTGATTGTTGGGGAACGGAAATGGCGCATTATCTGTCTAATGTCGCTGGACATCTGAACTGCGCTGTAATGGAAGATAACTTCGGGAAGGAAATGGCGCAGTATCTGCCTGATGAGGAGAGAATGAAAGAAAGGAAAAATTTGGTGCCGTATTGGAGAGCTCTGGAATTATTTCGTCCACCTGGGGATCTTTGACGTGCACTGACATCGCACAGTACACGGGCGCCTTAGCGTTTTGCCTCCCCAAAAACGCAGCCGCCACAGGCGTGTTCCAACCCGGGAACTCCGGATCAGTAGCCGAGCACCCTAATCACTGAGCCACCACGGCGGGTCTGTAAGAGACGAGATTTTTTAATTTCAGTTTTCAAACGCAAAACGCGGCCGTGTGCTGTGGCGGTGGCGAAAGACACGCGCAGAGGGCACGCGCAGAGAGGCACGCGCAGAGAGGTATGATTGGACTCACTACTAAGAGGCCGTCCCTAACAAATACTAGGTGGGGCCCCTAGCACGGGACCCCAGTGGCGTCGGCCACGAGCCGCGCGCGCTCAACTAGGGTATTTTGAGCCTGTAGGTCAGAGCAGCCGAGCAGGGCCGCCTCCCAGTCCTCCCGGGTGGAGTTGGTGTGAGGGAGATAACAGGGTTGAAGGGGAGGCAGACACCATCTGAGAGATGTCCAAAGACTTCACCGCACAGTGCGGACAGCTGCCGGAGAAAGCAGACCTGCCGGATGTCAGTGTAACGAAACAATTCAAGGGGGCACTTTGTTGACCTAAATAGCGGTAAGGCGAAAGCCTTTATCGAGCTGTGGCTGCTTGGTCGCTGTTGTTCCTTAGCGCGCGTGCTTGGTTGCTGGAGACACAAGAGAGCGTTTAAACGGCATCCTTCCTTATCGGCGTTCGGGAGGCGTCCGGTAAACTGCCTGGGGAGCGCTCCTCTAGAACGACTGTGGCGCTACTCAGTGACGTCACACGCATGCGCAGTAGGCTAAAGCACAGATGCGTTACTCTGCTTAGGTGCAAGAATGCGAAAGCATGTATCTTGAGGAAAGGAAAGGTTGTTTAGGGAAGGAAAGGACGCCGTAAATCTCAGATTTCGACATCTCAGTGGACACCTCAACCGTGCCTTGTACCACGCAACTGAAGGTGGTTATACTTCAATAAAGGCCGAGTTTGGGCGAGTTGGTTTACCATGCTGAACGTAAAAGCGCAAAAAACAAGGAAGTAGAATAAGACAAGTCCTTGTTTTTTGCGCTTTTACGTTCAGCATAAAGGTGCATATATCATTGGTCCAAACCACTGTCGCAAGCTAGCCCGGAACTTGGCTAAAACATGCAGACTATCATGATGATGATAATATCCAAAGAGATATTCTAAGACACTACTCGGATACCTGCCGCGGAGGCTCAGAGGTTAGAGCGCTCGGCTACTGATCAGGACTACCCGGGTTCGAACCCGACCGCTGCGGCCGCGTTTCGATGGAGGCGAAACGCAAAGGCGCCCCTGTGGTCGAAATTGGTCGAAGATGGTCGAAATTATTCCGGAGCCCTCCACTACGGCACCTCATTCTCCCTTTCACTCCCTCCTTTATCCATTTCCTTGCGCAGAGGTTCAGGTGCCCGCCGATATGAGAGACAGATACTGCGCCATTTCCTTTCCACAAACACCAATTTCCATTTCACTCAGAATGCAGTAGTACGAATGGTTGCTCAAGATTTTGTGAATGCATTCAGGAATAATGCCACGACATTGAGGTAACCAGTGCCGACATCGCTGGGACTTCGTATGCACTTACGATATCTGTTGCTCAAGCCAGCGTCGGCGCTGAGGGAGACGCGGTTATGCGCCGTGCCTCTGTTTCCATCATTCAACTTTTGATAAAGATTTCTTTATCGAGTTAATTTAGTCATCGGTGTGACACGATTTGAGACCGGGCATGACCTGAGACCGGACAAGGTCATGGCCGCCACTATCAGCCATTAAATGCTTTCGCCCTAATAGTGCAATTGGTTGCGGACTTGCATATTTCAGTTTTTGCGGCATCTTACTCTCTGGTTTTTTTTCGCAGCATTTTAAAGAAAAGCTTGAAAAATATGAAGGAAGTGTCATGTTGTTTACGTTGGAGTATTGTAGCCTGCGCAACTGACTTTTTAACCGAACTAGGCAGGTGCGCTAAGCGCATTGATGTGGGCCGCCGCCACCGACGTCGAAGATTGCGCAGTGGTGTACACAAAAAAAAACAACAAGAAATTACTACGCCTGCCTTGACAACTTCAGCTCACCCATTCAGCTTCTTTCTTTTTGTATATGTGATGACTAAACAAAATCGACGTTTAGGCTGGCTTTATGTTGCCTTGAAGAATTTCATGCTGGACTTCATGCTGGATTTTCAGAGAATTTTTCAGAGGATTTTCAGAGGACTTTCAGAAATAGTGCAATTAAGAAAAGCACATATGCAGCGTCACCTTTCGGTTCACGCGGACTTTACTAGGTGGCGACACATGAAACTCATAAAGTGGCATGGGCGTAACCTAGCAGTCCCAGGAGTGTGGCGCATTCGAGCCGTGCGCATTAGCACTAGTGCCCACCCACTCCAAAGCATTTACGCACTCTAGCGGCTTGTAAGCGTCGTGAAGTGCTCATTTCACGTGAAGGACCAGGCGAGATCAGACTACCTAGGAGGAAATTCTGAGGACACCACGTGTAAGTACTGCAGCTCTTCCCAGCTCATCTGCTTCGCGTCCTTTGAGTTCCACTTGCAGCCGAGCACCTTCGAATTGCTCAGTATTCGTTTACCAAGAATTTTAATCCACAGTTACGACTTGCGTGCAACAGCTCCCGCTGACACAGGTTGCACAAAACAGTAGAAGTCTCGTGACACATGCGGCCGTTTTGATTTTCTGACTCGCGTTTAGACTATTTTACCGTCAACCTGTTGCATGCAAGCAGATTCCTAGGAGTCCATGATATGAACCTGCGGCAGCAAGTGAAAGAAAAAAGTCAACGCTATTTCGCGTGGACACGCAATAATTAGAAAGTTGAATGTCTCCGTCTACCAACGTCATAACAACTAAAAGCTAACCCGCTATTGTGAAGCTCGTAACTCGCATTAGGACACATAAACAATATCCCATCTGCATTATTTTACCTTGGGAACGCCCGCGTCCGGCGGAGCGAGCGGACGCATCGCGCCTGGGCTCCGTGTTTTTCTAGCGTGAGCCGGAGGGTCGGCGTTCCTGGCTTGGTGTGCAGAGGTGTGTGCGTATAGGCTCCGGCCATTTTTCTTATTTTCACCAACTTTTTACATTCCGCTGAATTTTATTGTGTCTCCCGAAGTTCAAGAAAGTGCCCGGCACCTTCCCAGCCCATTTTCGACTCCGGCACTCTGTTTCTGTGGCGCACATGGACGCTTGTTTCCACCGAGCCCAAGGCAAGCCTCGCTAAGCCTACCGCCGCTGGCGATAGGCTCCGATTCGCATCCGGGCCCACTGCTTCTCCAAACGTGGACGTCGTCACCGTGGAGGGGGAGGATCTAGCTCCTGAACAGTATATACCCACAAACTGGACCTACGTAGACCACTGATATGAACGAGGCTTCGCCACTCCATCATCTTCAAAACGCACTCCCAAGACACCGCTGACGGCGTCACCTTCCGCGTCCGCACAGCATTCCGCGTCCCAACAGCCATCTCCCTCCTCAACACGTAAGCTGCCTCGCCACGCTGCGTCACTGCCACGTCTTCCTCTTGAAGACTTTCAAGTCATCATTCGTCCTCGCGCGGGGGTCAGTCTGCGTGCCTGGGACAGAACTGTCTTCGCAGAGCGATCATCTCAAGCCTTCATTTGACCTAATCCGACACTGCAGACGACAGCCATCGGGTGAATTTCGTTCACAACACCCTCACCTTTAGCACCCCGAACCGGGACCGCGCCATCACCTATGCGAAGCTCCAAGCAATCAACCTGCGTTCGACAAGCTACACAGTTTTCCGCCTCTTTTGCCCCACCAGGCGCATACGCCCGAGGTATCATTCACCATCAATACGTGGATCAGACACAGAAGGAAATCATAGACTACTGATACCCCAAAATCGAGAACACTGGATTCTCTCCGCCCGCCGTTTAGGCAAGACCGAATCTATTCTCATCACTTTCGCAGGGATCAAGTTCCCCCGCCATATCTCCTACGCCAGCAGTGCTGTGCACCGCTACATCTTCAACAACAAAGTGGAAGCCTGCCTTAACTGTCGAAAAACGGGACACCGAGACGACGCTTGCCCGTCTCCTATGCACTCCAAGTCTCCTCACTGCGGAGCTCGCGACCATGACGAGGCCCATAAATGCAACCCCCTTTTTTAGTTTGTTCTGTGCCTCACCAGACTGCTTCCTCCAAGTGTAAACGCCGCTACAATGTGTCTGCTGTCGTACTGCAACGCCAGCTACACGCTGCGAACTAAGACAGTGCCCCCACCTCCCGTCGTTCCCGATCCCGGACACGACGCTAAGGGGCGGGGAACACCTAATCCGGCGAGCACAGCTGGCAGCGCCATCAGGCGGAGCCCTGGACTAGGGGCAGACGACCATTGCTAAGAAGACGGACGACACACCTGACTCCGCCAAATTGCTCACCTACTCTCTAGAGCTATATAATTATAATTGGTTTTTTGGTGAAAGGAAATGGCGCAGTATCTGTCTCATATATCGTTGGACACCTGAACCGCGCCGTAAGGGAAGGAATAAGGGAGGGAGTGAAAGAAGAAATGAAGAAAGTGGTGCCGCAGTGGAGGGCTCCGGAATAATTTCGACCACCTGGGGATCTTTAACGTGCACTGACATCGCACAGCGCACGGGCGCCTTAGCGTTTTTCCTCCATAAAAACGCAGCCGCCGCGGTCGGGTTCGAACCCGGGAACTCCGGATCAGTAGTCGAGCACCCTAACCACTGAGCCACCACGGCGGGTAATCTCTCTCTAGAGCTCAATAAACGTTTTCTTTCCTTCTTTCCTTCCTTCCTTCCTTCCTTCGGCCAAAATGGATTCCGACCACTCCTCCTCCTCTTACCGGCGCTCCAGCCGGAATCCCTCCAGGTCCTTCCCACCCCTGGACTCCAGGTTGTCTCTCACCGAGAGTTCTTCACGAAAATTCAGGTGAGCCGGGCAGTCGCGGCTGCTCACTCTCAGCAGTCTCAGTCTCGCGATTCAGAACAGCATACCCTCCGCGACAAGATAACACCGTTAAAGCTGGCAACCATAGACGACAACAAGAGAACGCTTCTTTAAAGCGTCCACTGTTTGGATCCGATCCACCATCTCAAATAAATTCTACTCTACCCGTTCGACCTGTTTCCACCACCTCGCCTCAGGCGCCCACATCTACCCCCTCGCAACCCAAACATACTACCTCGAGTCCTCCCTCTAAGCGGAAAGCTATCTCCCGCTCAGAAAGATACGTTAATTTTGATGACCTCGACGAATGTGGGGGCTCGTCTAGAACACAAATTAGGGGCTAAAAATTGATTCCTCAGCTCGTAGCGAAATTTGCTGAGTTCTCCCGATAAATCCAACAGCAAATGCACCAGTTCCACCAACAAATGCTGCAGCAAATCGAAAATCGAATTAGCACCCTCATGCAGCAACTCCAAACACGTGTCACAGGTCCTTGAAGCTAGGGTAGACGCACCGGCCGCCCTCCCCACTATGCGAGTTAAACCATACGATTCTAGTCTCGCTAACCTTTTCCTATTAATCTTGGTCACCGTACCTACGAGTATATACCGCACCTTCCTCTCTCGTTGTAAAGCTGAAATTAGCTTTGGCTCTCTTCCCTCTTACCATATAGCCTTCGTTAGCAATGACACCCCCGAAGGATCCGTTCTCTCCCCCTTTCTTTTCATGTCGCCTTGCTCATGCTACCTTCAACATTAGACGCTATCCCCTGCTATCCCACACCTTATACGCAGAAGATATCACCCTCTGGGTTTCAACAGGCAACGATGCTGAGGTTGAATCCCCACTTCAACAAGCGGTGGATGTCATTGAGCGCCACGTAGCCGGAGCCGAACTCTCTTGCTCACCACAGCAGTCCGAGCTGCTCTTTCGAGGTCAACCCGGCATCCACGGCCATCCTCCCATCTGCATTACTGCTAGTGGCCAGCCCATACGCGAAGTATCCGCCATTAGGTTATTGGGGCTTCTCATCCAGAGCAATCAGAAAAACCCCGACATTCTGGCTAAACTCATAGTCTCTGTCTCGCAGACCATTCTTCTAATTCGCCGCATTGCTGATAAACATAAAGGCATGCGAGAGATGGACTTACGATGTTTTGTTCAGGCGTTTGTTATCAGTCGCCTCGCATATACCGTCCCTTACCTCTACCTTAGCTGCCAGGAACGGAACCGCGTTGACTGCCTTATTAGACAGGCATACAAGGCTGCTCTCCATCTCCTCCACCGGACCCTCACGTATAAACTAGTGTCATTAGGGGTCTACAACACTGTTACAGAGCTCTCGAAAGCTCATCTCACCTCTCACTAGGAGCGTCTCAACCACATCTCCACGGGACGTCACATACTCGACAAGCTTGGAATAGGCTTGGAAACGACCTTCGCCGACAAGGCCCAGCTTTCGTCCCATATCCGCAGCAACCTTATCGTTACACCTCTACCGAGAAACATGCACCCAGGGTATCATGCCGTTCGCCGCAAGGACAGGGCGAAGTCTCTGCATAAAGAGTATTTAACAGATCAGACAGCGGTCTACGTCGACGCTGTCGAATACTCCGATCGCGATGTTTTTTTGCTCGCGCTTGTAAACTACTGTGGACGGCCTTTGGTTGCGTGCTCCATTCCGTTTAGATCATCTGAAGAATCCGAGGAGGCGGCCATAGCCATGGCGATGGTCTCCACTTCTGCAGGAATTATCTTCAGCGACTCTAAATATGTGATTCGCAATTTCACCAAAGGTCGGGTCTCCCCCACCACCCTATCTCTCCTCTGCTCCACCAAGGACCAAATCCGCCCGATCCATTTGATCTGGGTAACTGAGCTCTCATCCCAGACAGGGAACAAGGTGGCCCGAAATCATGTCCGTGGATTCGTCGACCGCGATGTGGTGTCGCCCGTCCTGCGTGCGGCGAGAGATCGTATGGTTACATTTCATGACATGACCATGCACTACCGCTTAGGTAGACTTCTATATGCCCCCGCACATATTTCTCTAATCAAGCCCCAAGAGGTTGCGTGGAGGCAACTCCAAACGAACTCCTTCCCCAACCCCCCGCGATATATGCCCGCATATACCCTGGACTCTACTCTCCCTCCTGTCAACTATGTAGCCAACATGCCACTCTATTCCACATACTCTGGGCTTGCCTTCAGGTCTCCCCTCCGCGAGGTTTTCAGCTCTCGAATCTAGACCAGCGGGAGGCCGCATTTCTCAGTTCCTTCTCGGACACATATATCCGGGTTGTCACAAGAGCCCTAGAAGTCGCCGAACGCCCACGGACTCATGGCCACTTAGTGAGGCTATAACCCCAAACCAACTGCTACCTTGGTGGATGAAATAAAAAAAAAAGTTTATCCTCCTTTTCCTCCTCCTGTATCGTGCGCAACTCTGGCCGAGACTGCGCAGTTTCACGTAATTCCTGGAGAGCCATGCTGCGCATGCGCGAGGAGCCCTCCACTACGGCGCCTCTTTCTTCCGGAGTCCTTCCATTATCTCTTCCTTTTCTTTATTAAAGTTTACCTCCTCCTTCTCCTTCTCCTCCTCCCTTATGGCGCGCTTCAGGTGTCCGCCGACATGTGAGAGAGGTACTGCGCCATTTCCTTTCCTGAAAACCAATTTAATTTTTTATTTATTTAATATAAACCTTAATTTCATTGTTTTTAATTTATTTAATTTAATTTAGCGATGGATCAGTGGCCAGGGCGCTCGGCTACTCACCTGGAGTTCCCGGGTTCGAACCCGACCGCGGCGGCTGCGTTTTTATAGAAGCAAAACGCTAAGGCGCCGTGTCCTGTGCGAGATGTCAGTGCACGTTAATGATCCTCAGGTGGTCGAAATTATTCCGGAGCCCTCCACTGCGGCACCTATTTCTTCCTTTCTTCTTTCACTCTCTCCTTTATCGCTTCCCTTACGGCGTGGTTCAGGTGCCCAACGATATATCAGACAGATGCTGCGCCGTTTCCTTTCCACCACAACCAATTATTGCGGCCACGGTCCGCGGTGTGGGTCTCCACGGCAGGCGTCGCATGGATCACACCTACCGTTCCGCTGAACGCACGAAAGTGCACCGGCGTGGTGGTGGTGGTGGTAGTGGTTTTATTAAAAATAATAGCAAAAAGGAAGGAAAACATTTTTGCTAGCCCCGGCATCTGCCATCGATACTGAAGCACCTGAGCTGGGGCAGCGGAAATAAACGATAGCAGGCAGAATGGAGAAATGAAATGAAACAGGTGAGGGGGAGAGGAAGAGAGGTTAGGGGGAGAAGTAATATTGCCGCGAATATTTGCAGTGTGTTCGTTTTTCAAATCTGCCGCCGCATCACTTTATCGCTTTGTTTGCGACGCAAGACAAGGCGGATTTATCTCGATTGATCGCAGCCAGGCAGAGCTGATTCTACGTTGTTCCGGAATGTTCTAGTAACTTTGCGCTCTTTATCTCGAAAGTTCGCTGTCAGCTTTAAATTGAGCACGGCCGACAGCGGCCGGCATTCAGTTCGACGACCGCCGAGCACGCTTGTCGCTTCGCCGCCGCCGAGTGATTCAGTCCATTTTGGGTGCAAGTCAGCCCAATAAACAGTTCTTTTAGAAGACCCTTTCGTCCATCTTCATCGCTGCTTCGACTGCCGTCACCACTACGTGACATTTGGCGGAGGTGCTGGGTAGCCTTCCATGTTCCGGACGCCCCCTTCTAGTCGTGAAGCCAGCCCTGAGCGCTTCGCACCCGTGGACGAGCCAGCCGACGTCTCCAGGGAGAGGAGCCTGAGTTCGGGAAACTGCCGGACCGCACAAGACAGCGAAAAGACGCGGCTACGAGCACCGCAACCTCGCCGAAAATGTCGACACCGATCATACTGCAGCAGCCGCGGGTGCCGCCAACTTTCAATGGATCCCTAGGCGAAGACCCTGAAGAATGGTTGGATCAATTTGAGCGCGTGGCGTCATTCAACGGGTGGGATGATGCGGCAAAAATTGGACACCTGTTCTTCTCATTGGATGGCTCCGCACGCACGTGGTACAAAAACTACGAGTCGTCCCTTGCGACATGGGTGTTATTCAAGAGAGAACTATTGAAGGTATTCACCAGTGTCGTGAGGAAAGAAAGAGCCGAACGACTCCTCGAGTCCAGGACCCAGCTTCCGAATGAGCCCGTCCGCGGTTACGTCGAGGAGATGAAGCGCCTATTTCGCCGCGCCGACCCCGGGATGACCGAGGAAAAGAAAGTTCAGTTTTTAATGCGCGGCGTAAAAGAACAACTCTTTGCATGCCTCGTCCGCCACCCGCCAAAAACAGTCGAGGAATTCATGCAAGAAGCATGCACGATTGAGAAGACCCTCGACGTCCGAGCTCGGCAGTACAATCGTCCTTCCTCTGCCGGTGCAATCCTTTCGGACACGCCGGCCACCACCAGCGACAGCTTGCGGGAAGTTATCCGCGAAATCGTCAGAGAGGAGCTACGCCGATTACTGCCATCCTCCCCACAGCGCACAAGCAGCGACTCTGATGGACGTGGTACGGGAAGAAGTGCAACAAGCACTTGGCACCCGACGGCCACAGAACCCCGGGTCATGACCTACGCCGCTGCAGTAAGAACTGCCCAGCCCCAACGACAACCCCCACGTCCTCCCCGAGATGAGCCACTTGTACCACAACGCCGCCTCCCAGCCCCCGCCTGCCCAGCCTATGACCGACGCCCCAGGAAATGCGACGCCTGGAGGACTTCCGACAACCGGCCGTTGTGATTCCATTGCGGTGAGGCCGGCCATATCTTCGTCACTGCCCGTACCGACGTATCGGTCTTCGAGGATTTGCCATTAACGCCCCACGACCACGCTTCGGGCAACGCCCGCAGGAAATCGACGAGTACCTGCTTCGAGAAGAGTACACGCCAAACCGCTTTTCGTGCTCACCATTGCCGTCAACCTCGCGCTTTGCGTCGGCATGCCGCAGCTACGCAGCCGCGGTACGAGGAAGATCTCCCAGCCCCCGTAGGGGAAACTGAAGGCAGCAACCTCTGTAGGTGAGGTTGCTAAAGAGCGAAACGCCGAAGATCCTCCACCGACCACGCCCCATGAAGACGCTGCACCCGCGACGCCACATGAAGAACCGACACTCGCTGCACCGATGCCGCACACAATGAGAACCCCGACCACGACGCAGGCTGCCTTGAAAACGACGCCGCCACCCAGAAGAGCTTCGACCATACGCCCCACCCGCGACTCGCATACGCGACGAAGCCGTGACCCGACGCCAAGAGCGACGTGCAATGCAAGAGCCAGGACCTCTGACTTAAAAGTGACTATCGACGGCCGGAAAGTTACCGCTCTAGTCGACACAGGAGCCGATTACTCGGTGATGAATGGAACATTCGCTGCGCAGCTGAGAAAAGTCACAACGGCTTGGGACGGCCCACAAATTCGCACCGCAGGGGGACACCTCATTACGCCATCAGGACGATGCACAGCGCGAGTGACTGTCAAAGGACATACCTATCCTGCGACCTTTGTTGTGCTACCGCAATGCTCCCGCGAAGTGATCTTGGGTATGGATTTCCTTAATGAGCATCAGGCGATCATCGGCCTGCGATGCAAGCTGATCACGCTTTCGACGGACGAAGCCAACGCTTCGATGGAAACTCGGGAAAATCACGTTGCCCTGAGTGTCCTGGAGGAAGAAGTGAGCGTCCTACCCCGATCAAGCGTTATCCTGACCGTAGGCGCCGCGAAAGCCATTAACGCTGAAGCCATCATCGAGGGCAACATGCAGTTGCTCCTAGACCGAGGAATCAGCATCGCAAGAGGCATCGCACATTTACGCAATGGCCAGGCCGAAGTACTGCTGACTAACTTCAGCGAAGAATACCGGCACATTAACAGAGGAACGGCGATTGCTTTCTTCGACGAAATATCTGACGTACGAGACTCCTCCGCCCTCTCCGACCCCTTCGCAGAAGATTCGCCTGACCAAGAGAACTCGCCCGCTTTGGACATCAACCCAGCCCTGCACCGGAACAGACAAGACCAGATCCGCAATCTGCTTCAAAGCTACAGCGAGTTTTTCGACATCGCCGAAGGTGCGACAGACGCCAATTGCCAAGCATCGCATCATAACGGATCAACACGCTCGACCTCTCCGTCAAAGCCCCTACCGTGTGTCCCCGCGAGAACGACAAGCCATCCGGGACCAAGTCGAAGAAATGCTTCGCGACGACGTCATCCAGCCTTCAAACAGCCCATGGGCGGCACCGGTTGTTCTAGTGAGAAAGAAAGACGGCTGACTTCGATTCTGCGTGGATTACCGCCGCTTGAACAACATAACAAAGAAGGACGTCTACCCCCTCCCCCGCATCGACGACACACTGGACCGCCTCTGCAATGCCAAATATTTCTCATCGATGGACCTCAAGAGCGGCTACTGGCAAATTGAGGTCGACGAAAGAGATCGCGAAAAGACAGCATTCATCACTCCGGATGGGCTGTTTGAGTTCAAGGGGATGCCATTTGGTCTCTGTTCCGCACCAGCGACGTTTCAGCGAGTAATGGATGCAGTGCTGGCAGGCCTGAAGTGGCATATTTGTCTGGTATATTTAGATGACGTTGTTGTCTTCGCCTCGAACTTTGAAGAGCACCTCAAAAGACTTCGAACAGTACTAGACGCAATCAAGTCGTCTGGCCTAACGTTGAAAGCAGAAAAATTCCACTTTGCTTAAGAAGAGCTGCGGTTTATAGGCCACATCGTTAGCAAGGAAGGAGTACGCCCAGGCCAGCAGAAAACAGATGCTATTGAACAGTTTCCACCGCCGGCCGATAAGAAAGCAGTGCGCAGATTTCTCGGACTGTGCGCATACTAACGACGATTTGTGAAAAACTTTTCGCGCATCGCCGTGCCCCTGACCCAACTGACGAAGGCAGACGCGCCGCAATCAGAAGCCTTCAAGGAACTTCAGCGTTGATTACAGTCCCCACCGATCCTTGCGCATTTTGATGAAAACGCCGATACTGAAGTTCATACCGACGCAAGCAGCGTGGGACTAGGCGCCGTCCTCGTTCAAAAAAGTGACAGGCTGGAAAAAGTCATCGCATACGCTAGCCGTTCCCTTTCCAAGGCCGAGGCTAACTATTCGACAACTGAGAAGGAGTGCCTTGCCATCATCTGGGCTACGTCAAAATTCCGCCCCTATCTCTACGGACGGCAGTTCAAGGAGGTCAGCGACCACCACGCGCTCTGCTGGCTTGCCAATTTGAAGGACCCCTCTGGCCGACTCGCTCGATGGAGTCTGCGTCTCCACGAGTTTGACGTCACCGTCGTTTGCAAGTCCGGACGCAAGCACTCTGATGCCGATTGCCTCTCACGAGCCCCTGTAGATGCACCGCCGCCGGACGACGATGAGGACGCCTTCCTGGGACCCATCAGCCCCAGCTCTTTTGCTCAGCAGCAACGCTCGGACCCCGACCTAAGAGGCTCTCATCGAGTACCTGGAAGGCAAGGTTTCTTCACCCCCCGCTTCATTCAAGCGAGGACTGTCTTCCTTCTGTGTGCAGAATGAGGTCCTTGTGAAGAAGAACTTTACAGCGAACAAAACAGCCTACCTCCTTGTTGTACCTACTTGTCTCCGCGAAGAAGTTCTACAGGCTTCACACGACGAGCCGACAGCTAGACATCTCGGGATTACTCGCACCCTCCGCCGCATTCAAGACAAGTATTACTGGCTCCGACTGTCTGCCGATGTCGCACACTATGTGAAAACCTGCCGAGATTGTCAGCGACGAAAGCCTCCTCTCACACGACCAGCAGGATTTCTGAGCCCCATTGAACCTGCCTCAAGGCCCTTTCAGCAGATCGCCATGGACTTGCTTGACCCTTTTCGAACGTCAACATCTGGAAATAAGTGGATCATCATAGCGACCGACTACCTGGCCCGCTACGCCGAGGGGATAGCCCTACCGAACGGAACAGCAGTAGAAGTCGCCAAATTTTTCGTGGAGTGCATTCTTCTTCGACACAGAGCCCCCGATGCGCTCACCACGGAAAGAGGAACTGCATTCACGGCGGAACTAACGCAAGCCATCCTGCGGTACAGCCAAACCAGCCACCGGAGGATAACTGCATACCATCCGCAGACCAACGGACTGACCGAGCGCCTGAACAAAACCATCGCCGATATGCTCGCTATGTATGTCGATGCCGAACACAAAACCTGGGATGTCATCCTGCCTTACGTCGTTTTCGCCTACAACACCGCAGTGCAGGAGACCACCCAGATGACGCCTTTTAGGCTCGTCCATGACAGGGAGGCCACGACCACGCTAGACGCCATGCTGCCCAACGTTACAGAAGAAGAGAACGTCGACGTTGCCGCCTACCTTCAACGCGCAGAAGAAGCTCGAAGGCTTGCCCGATTACGGATCAAAGATCAGCAGCGGTCCGACGCCAGACGCTACAACCTACGAAGACGCAACGCGGAATACAAGCCAGGAGACCAAGTCTGGGTGTGGACGCCCATTCGCCGCCGTGGATTGAGTGAAAAGCTTTTGAGACGCTATTTCGGCCCGTACAAGGTTCTTCGTCGGCTGGGTGAACTGGATTATGGAGTCATCCCTGACGCAATGACAGCATCCCAGCGACGCCGCGTA
Source organism: Amblyomma americanum (assembly GCF_052857255.1). NCBI lineage: Eukaryota > Metazoa > Arthropoda > Arachnida > Ixodida > Ixodidae > Amblyomma > Amblyomma americanum. Next base: position 153,910 of record NW_027526485.1, read on the forward strand.
CGACCAGAAGTTGTCCATGTAGTCCGTCTGAAGCCGTATTATGCGCGCTAAAGGCCGCTGCATTTCCATGCTCTATTTTCGCAAGATCCGTTTTTTTTCCTTACTAGTCGCATTATTTGTTTTAATGCATCTGGTCGATGCTTCTTTGAGAGGGCAGTAATGCCGCGAATATTTGCAGTGTGTTCGTTTTTCAAATCTGCCGCCACATCACTTTATCGCTTTGTTTGCAACGCAAGACTCGACCAGATTTATCTCGATTGATCGCAGCCAGGCAGAGCTGATTCTACGTTGTTCCGGAATGTTCTAGTAACTTTGCGCTCTTTATCTCGAAAGTTCGCTATCAGCTTTAAATTGAGCACGGCCGACAGCGGCCGGCATTCTGTTCGACGACCGCCGAGCACGCTTGTCGCTTCGCCGCCGCCAAGTGATTCAGTCCATTTTGGGTGCAAGTCAGCCCAATAAACAGTTCTTTTAGAAGATCCTTTCGTCCGTCTTCATCGCTGCTTCGACTGCCGTCACCACTACGTGACAATATGTACAAACTCTTTACACAATAAGAAATGTGTCGAGGTTGTGCGTGTGATTAGTTCATTTTAGAGGAATTAAATCACACATGCGCACAGCACTGTGTTGGTTACCACTGGAGAGGAGCGTCCAGTTATTAATCGTTCAAGGTAGAACTCGCGTAGCGTTCGGTCACTGCGTGTAACTACCTGACGGAGAACAGGCGGGACGTCAAGTCTGTGTGTTCGAGGAATGCACAGAGGCTGCACCAAAGTTCGCTCACGAGTGCGCGCAATGCCCTGCGGCCACAATAGCGTCTTGATGTAGTCTGGTAGTATGCCCTGCGCCCTATAGGCCGCGAGAATATCGCGACGAGCATCGGCGAACGCGGCACAGTGAAGCAGCATGTGTTCTAGTGTTTCCACTGCACCGCATCCGTCACACACATCACTCGTCGCGATTCCGTGACGCAACCGTCGTTCCCCGGGCCACACGCAGCCAATAAGCGCGCGGAGGATCATTGCACGATGTGGCCGTGTAAGTGCGCGACAGCCGGTGACACTGTCGATGCGCTCACCTCCCGCAATGCTTGGGTCGGGGTGCAGCTTTCGGAGATGGTCATGGATGGCCGCACGCACGTCCTCCAGCGCAAGGGGCAGATCGCTGGCAGGTAGTTGGTGTGCAGCGGTCGCGAGGTCGTCAGCTTCTTCGTTGCCTGCGATGCTGCAGTGACCGGGTACCCACTGTGCACGCACGGCACAACCTCTCTGCGCGAGGCGCTCGATGCGCGAGCGAATTTCCCGCACTAGTGGGGTACCGCGGCCGTTAGATTGCAGGCGGCTGAGGGCGGCGCGGGAGTCGCACAGCAGAGCACTCCTGGGCGGCGGAGGGCCGAGGGTGAGCAGCAGGTCCAGCCCGAGCCGGATCCCCATCAACTCCGCCGTGGTGGAGGAGCCCAGGAATGCTGCATGCTGCTGGCTGTGCCGTCGCAGGGCGGGATGGTGGCCGCCGCAGCAAAGGAGCAGCTGTCGCGGGCCGCTGAGCAGTCGGTGTACACGAGGAGATGGTCCTGGAGCTCCTCGTGTATGACGGCTCTGGCCAGCTGCTGCACAGCACAGAGGGGTGTGCTCCGCTTTCCCGCAATGCCGACGATCTCTCGCTGTACCTCCGAGGCAGCAGGCCAGGGCGCGTAGGAGCCGGAGGGGTGTGGGCCTTGTGTCAATTGCTCATACTCAAACAGCGCCGCGCCCATTTGTGATCGCGGGTGCGAGCGCATACGCTGCAGCAGCGAGCCGCCGTCCGGTGCGCGGTGAAGCCGGTCGATGTGATTCAATGCCCTGCGCGCTGCTTGGAGCTCAAGTGGCCACGCTCCTGCCTCGGCCAACGTTGCGGCGCACTGCGAGTTTTTGGGCAGGCCTATGCACACGCGCAGGGACTTGCGGTGCTGAAGCTCGAGTTTCTTCCAGCACGGCTTGCGCACCGTGACGAGCTGCAGCGCATAAAGCACCGCCCCCAAATCTGCGGCATTGTATAGACGCAGCGCGGCTTGCTGAGAGATGCGCTGGCCTCGAGCGGTGAGCTTGTGCACGGCTGCGGTGATCCTCTTCAACTGCAGACAGGCCTTGGTCGCCGCGGGGCGGAAGGAAAGGCGCCAGTCGATGTCCAGGCCAAGGTACCGCACCGATTTACGCCACGGAATCGGAATCCCGTCCAGTGACAGTGGCGCAAGGTGCACGCGCGAGCTCGAAACGCAGGCCATGGCAACCGATTTGTCCGCGCTCAGCGATAGACCAAGGCCGCGCAAGCTGGCATCGATTGTGGTCAGGGCTGCCTGAAGGCACCCCCGCACGCGGAACGCCTCGCCCGGTGGTCCCCGGCACCACAGAGCTCTGTCGTCTGCATATATGGACATGTACACATGGTGTCGGCCGCTCGTGGGGAGCGAGGCCTGCACCACCGACATTGCCACATTAAACAGGAAAGGTGATAGGACCGAGCACTGCGGCACGCCCATGTCCACCGGGCGAGGCTTGGAGAGCTTACCCCCTACTCGTACGCGCATGGTGCGCCCGCTCAGGAAGCCATGAACGTATCGCAAAAGGCGCCCGCTCACACCAGCCCCCTTAAGCACCGCGAGAATTGGTGCGCGGTGAACGTTGTCAAAAGCGCCCGATACGTCCAGTAGTAGCAGCAGCGCAACCTGGCCTGCCGCCCTGGCATGCTCCAGCGCTGTAACAACGTCCGATATAGAATCAGCCGTGCACCGCATCCCACGGAAACCCGTCTGCCGCTCGTCAAACAAATCAGCCTCCGCAGCCCGCTCGTTCAGACGCTGCAACGCCATATGCTCCATGAGCTTACCTGCCGCCGATGTTAATGCCACTGGCCGGTATCCGCTCAGCTCCATAGGTGGGCGCCCTGCCTTTCTGATGGGACAAACGACCGCGGTTCGCCAATCCTCCGGTAGCTCCCCTCGTTCCCACACCAGGTTGATCTGCGCAGGAGGTTGCTGCGCATCCAGGTTTCGCAGCATCTGGTATGTCACCCCGTCCGGTCCGGGGTGACGCGCACCTTGATTTCCCGGGGCGATGAGATGTGACACAACAGGGCACTGCGGCACAGGTGGGTTCCTCGCACGTGGTGGCTGAGTGGTAGCCAGTGTAGCCAGGTAGCCGCATCTGGGGCTCCCCATCATGTGAACCTACGTCTCCTGCAGCGCGATAACTTCCGGCGAATCCTGTGCGATGCGAACTCGCATTTCGGCGTACCGCGCTGCAAGTGAGCGCACGTTCCACTGCATGATGGATGGTATGAGTGAGGGATTTCGGCGGCTAGCCATCATGCTGGCTTATCTGTGCGGGAGCAGCCGCTGCTTCTAAGCAAGCCCGATGTCCATCGGTGCCCTCCGGGAAAAGTGCGCTGAGGGCGCGCAATGCCAGCTTTAGGCGCGCGCTCTCCGCGTCCCGTGCGTCAGGGGGCTGGCCATGAAAAGCGGCCGCAGCCTCGGGCCGCGCTGTACGGGACGCCAGGCAACCGGATCGCCGCTGCCGCTGCCGGCGCTGCCGTTGCTTCGGTGACTGCTGCTGCTGGGGTGTTCCCCTGACGGCCTGCGCATAAGAAAGCGCGCGGGGCGTCAGCTGATGTTGCTGGGCTGGGGCCGCTGTCTCAGCCTAGACGACGGTTCGGACAACCTGTCTGGACATCGGTGCCATGGACGTGGCCATTAAAGTGGCAACGTGACGCTCTCGCTGCCAGTGCGGGCACGCTTGGTCAATGGCTGCATGCCGCTCCCCGCAGTTAATGCAGCGGGGCTTCCTCGCGCAGGTACCAGGCTCGTGCGGCCCGCCGCAGCGCGTGCATCGGGCAGGAGCACGACACACCTCAGTGGCATGCCCCAGGCTGGCGCACTTGGCACACTGGAGCGGCCGGGGACGGCAGGGGCGGACCGCGAGCCTGCGCTTGAATATGGTGATGAACGCCGGGGGTGTCGGCGCCGCAAAACGGAGAGCGAGTTTGCTGCACGACAGAGACGCCGACACCATCGGTACCGTTGACTCCGCCGCCGCTAGCAGCTACTCCGCCGTCCTGCGCCCGTCCACACCGAAGACCAGGCTGGAGCTTTGATTCCGAGGAGGAGGCTCCTTGGCGCAGACCGGCACGCCGCAGATGACGGCTGTGGCTAGCAGGGCCTGGAGAGCATCGCTGCTCCCCGCGTCCACTGCCACCACATTCCGCCGAATGTTTACCCGGAGGGCGAGGACGCCCGGGCGGGATCCGATCTCCTCGGCCAAGTCCTAGCCCTGTTCCCTGGTGAAGGCGGTGCCCCGGTTCGCCGGCCGAAACAGCACCGTCCCCACCAGGCTGGACGGGACCTCCACGGCGGCCGCGGCTCGCTCCAGGGCAGCTCTCCGACGCCGCTGCGCCTTGGTAGTGATAATGCGCCACGGGACCAGGCTGACCCCAGCATCAGCGTCGCCGCTGTCTGCGGCGCATTGCTGCGGCGCGCCGCGGAGTTGGGCGCGCTCGCTGCCAGCAGACGAAGCCCCAGCCGCAGCCTGATCTCGTGCTCCGGGATTTGATGAGGTCGCACCCGGTTTTCTTCCGGACGCCGTCGCCCCAGCAGCAACAGCAGCAGTATCAGCAGCAGGCTGGAGGTGGGCTCCATGGGGCTCGTGCTGCGAAGGCCCTGCTCCTTCGAGTGTGGAGGGAGAGGGAACAGTGACGATGGGGGGGCTTCGGGCTTCCCGCTTTGCCACCGCGATGTCCCTTTTGGTTTCCGAGTCCCTCGCCTCCTCGGACCCCGTTGAGCGTCGCCGTTTCCGGAGAGCTGACTTGTCCATTGGGGAGCAGATGCTCTCCTCGGCTGAGTTGTCCGCAGTGTGCCTGCAGCAGCAGCATCAGGGGGAGAGGGCATCACAGCCGGTTCCCCAGGTGTAGAAATGGCGGCAGTAAGCGCAGGGGTGGCCAGAGGCGGGGAGGGAGCCGCCGTGGAGTTCTGCGTCTGGTGAGCGAGCGCCATGGCGTCCCTCAAGGCTAGAACGCGTGGGTCCGCCGGCGACACGTCCAAGGTCCCGATGACGGACTCGAGGTTCTCCGAGGTGGTGATGAGCGCCGCCGTCAGGCACCTCACCGTGTCCCGCAGATCAGCGATCTCGGCCTGCATTCGCCGAATGGTGCTGGACGACCTTGTTCTGGATGGCGTTCGTCTCCGTGATCGTCAGCATGAGCGGCCTGCCCTGCGTTGCTCATTGTCACCGCCGAACACAGGTCTTCGCTCGTTCACGGTGTCTATGGCCTCCATGGGGAGACCCCGCAACGCCGCGAAGCTTTAGGGCCAGCGTCCGAAGGAGCAGAGAGCTAAAAAACGTGTCCGCTCGCTTCAAGCGCCCGCCGAAGAATCCCACCGGCGTTTGATGAAAATTTGGTTTTGGGGGAAAAATGGCGCAGTATCTGTCTCACAGTAACGGCAGACACCTGAACCATGCCGTAATGGAAGGGATGGAGGAGAGACTGAGAGAAGAAAGGAAGAAAGAGGGGCCGTAGTGGAGTGCTACGGAAAAATTTCGACCACCTGGGGATCTTTAACCTGCACTGACATGGCACAGCGCACTGGCGCCGTAGCGTTTGGCCTCCATTGAAAGGCAGCCGCCGAGGTCGGGTTCGGACCTACGTACTCCTCCGCATCCTGGGCTGGAACGATTGACCTTGTGTACGCAGCATTGATACAACTGCGTGTTACTTTACCGATCATCGGGCAGTGTTTATCTCTGCCAAATCAATTCAATAAATAACGTGTCTCACCGCATACTTTTTGAATGCTTAACATTTTAATCACCACAACCTCAACAGCATGTGTAACCTGCGGGGAACTTCAGCTCTCGCTACGTATATCCTTGCATAGCTTAGCTAAGCCACTGCTAATGTTTTTAAAGCGAAAGCTATACTATGACAGCCAGCGAGCCATTTCTGCTCGGCGAGCCGTATGCCGTATATAGGTAGCCGTATGCCGTATGCGCTAGCCGACGAATGACCTTGAGCCGCCGTTGCCTAGCAACGCCGCAGCCGCGCTCCAACAGATGACGCCGCCGTCAACGCCGCTGCCGTCACGCTCGCTCCACCAGATGTTCTCCACTGAGGTAGAGAGAGAGGAGGTGTTACCTCCCGGTGATGTATATATATGCGCTTCGCGTCAGTGTAGGAGGTGGCTCTGACACCACCATGATATCTGATACTTGATTTAATATCTGATGCGGGTCCTTGGACTCAAGATATTAAACTTATTTTCGAATATCTCCGAGTGCTGGGCTTGAAGCACTCCGGCACGGGTCTGTCCGGTACTGCACTGCCTCCCGGATCGGCCCTGGGCATATTAGCGCGCGCCTTTTTTTCTATCGTTGCTCTTCTATCCTTTAACTCTCCTACTTCCAGCACGCAACAGCGACTGTGGCTGGGCTTGAGCCAGTAGGCAGGAACGTGCACTTTCCTTTTGTTCCTTCCTATCAACAACAGCAGCACCAGAAGTGTATTGTAGGCCAGTGGCATTAACATCGGCGGCAGGTAACCTCATGGAGCATATGGCGTTGCAGCGTCTGAACGAGCGGGCTGGGGAGGCTGATTTGTTTGACGAACGGCAGACGGGTTTCCGTGGGATGCGGTGCACGGCTGACTCTATATCGGACGTTGTTACAGCGCTGAAGCATGCCAGGGCAGCAGGCCAGGTTGCGCTGCTGCTGCTACTGGACGTCTCGGGCGCTTTTGACAACGTTCACCGCGCACCAATTCTCGCGGTGCTTGAGGGGGCTTGTGTGAGCGGGCGCCTTTTGCGATACGTTCATGGCTTCCTGAGCGGGCGCACCATGCGTGTACGAGTAGGGAGTAAGCTCTCCAAGTCTCGCCCGGTCGACATGGGCGTGCCGCAGGGCTCTCTCCTATCACCATTTCTGTTTAATGTGGCCATGTCGGTGGTGCCGGCCTCCCTCAACACGAGCGGGCGACATCATGTATACATGTCCATATATGCAGACGACATAGCTCTGTGGTGCCGGGGACCACCGGGCGAGGCGTTCCGCGTGCGGGGGTGCCTTCAGGGAGCCCTGACCGCAATCGATGCCAGCTTGCGCGGACTTGGTCTGTCGCTGAGCGCCGACAAATCGGTGGCCATGGCCTGCGTTTCGCGCTCGCGCGCGCACCTTGCGCCACTGTCACTGGACGGGACTCCGATTCCTTGGCGTAAATCGGTGCGGTACGTTGGCCTGGACATCTACTGGCGCCTTTCCTTCCGCCCCGCGGCGACCAAGGCCTGTCTGCAGATGAAGAGGATCACCGCCGCCGTGAACAAGCTCACCGCTCGAGGCCAGGGCATCTCCCAGCAAGCCGCGCTGCGTCTATACAATGCCGCAGCTTTGGGGGCAGTGCTCTATGCGCTGCCGCTCGTCACGGTGCGCAAGCCGTGCTGGAAGAAGCTCGAGCTTCAGCACCGCAAGTCCCTGCGCGTGTGCCTAGGCCTGCCCCAAAAACTCGCAGTGCGCCGCAACGTTGGCCGAGGCAGGAGCGTGGCCCCTTGAGCTCCAAGCAGCGCGCAGGGCACTGAATCACATCGACCGGCTTCACCGCGCACCGGACGGCGGCTCGCTGCTGCAGCGTATGCGCTCGCACCCGCGCTCACGAATGGGCGCGGCGATGCTCGAGTATGAGCAATTGACCCAAGGCCCACCCCCCTACGGCTCCTGCGCGCCCTGGCCTGCTGCCTCGGAGGTACAGCGAGAGATCGTCGGCATCGCAGGAAAGCGGAGCACACCCCTCTGCGCTGTGCAGCAGCTGGCCAGAGCCGTCATACACGAGGAGCTCCAGGACCATCTCCTCGTGTACACCGACGGCTAAGTGGCCCGCGACAGCTGCTCCCTTGCTGCGGCGGCCACCATCCCCGCCCTGCGACTGCACAGCCAGCAACACGCAGCCTTCCTGGGCTCCTCCACCACAGCGGAGTCTGATGGGGATCCGGCTCGGGCTGGACCTGCTGCTCACCCTCGGCCCTCCGCCGCCCAGGAGTGCTCTGCTGTGCGACTCCGGCGCCGCCCTCAGCCGCCTGCAATCTAACGGCCGCGGTACCCCACTAGTGCGGGAAATTCCGCTCGCGCATCGAGCGCCTCGCGCAGAGAGGTTGTCCCGTGCGTGCACAGTGGGTGCCCGGTCACTGCGGCATCGCCGGCAACGAAGAAGCTGACGACCTCGCGACCGCTGCACACCAACTACCTGCCAGCGATCTGCCCCTTACGCTGGAGGACGTGCGTGCGGCCATTCACGACCGTCTCCGAAAGCAGCACCCCGACCCACGCATCGCGGGAGGTGAGCGCATCGACAGTGTCACCGGCTGTCGCGCACTTACACGGTCACAACGTGCAATGATCCTCCGCGCGCGCATTGGCTGCGTGTGGCCCGGGGAACGACGGGTGCGTCACGGAATCGCGACGAGTGATGTGTGTGACGGATGCGGTGCAGTGGAAACACTAGAACATCTGCTCCTTCGCTGCTCCGCGTTCGCCGATGCTCCTCGCGATATGCTCGCGGCCTATAGGGCGCAGGGCATACTACCAGACTCATCAAGACGCTATTGTGGCCGCAGGGCAGTGCGCGCACTCGTGAGCGAACTTAGTGAGCCTCTGTGCATTCCTCGAACACACGGGCTTGACGTCCCGTCTGTTCTCCGTCAGGTAGTTACACGCAGTGACCGAACGCTCCGCGAGCTCTACCTTGAACGATTAATAACTGGACGCCCCACTCCAGTTGTAACCTACACAGTGCTGTGCGCGATGTGTGTGATTTAATTCCTCTAAATTGAACTAATCACGCGCACAACCTGGACACATTTCTTATTGTGTAAATAGTTTTGTACATATTACTTCTCCCCCTCCTCTATTCCTGTCCCCTCACCTCTTTCATTTCATTTCTCCATTCTGCCTCCTGTCCTTTATTTCCGCTGCCCCAGCTCAGGTGCTTTCAGTATCGATGGCAGATGCCGGGCTAGCAAAAATTTTTTCCTTCCTTTTTACTATTATTTTTAATAAAACCACTACCACCACCAGTCGTTGTGGAGAGCGTTAAAGAGTCGCGAGAACGCAGAACGAGGAAGAGACAACGCGCTTAACAGATGCAAGAAGAACGCGGCGCACGACTTGAGAAGCGTCGTAACGAAGATGCGGCTGGAAGTGATGCCACGTCCCGGAGTGACTCCTCAGCTGTGGAAGAGACCGGCTTGAATTCTCGAAAGCGTGGGAATGAGACGCTGCGTAAACGACGGGCAGAGGAAAGGAAGTTTCCGCAATTCAACTAGGGTTAACCAGCGCTAAACCATAGCCAATTTTTTTTCTTCTTTTAACTTCCGCTTTTTTTAGTCAAACCTTAAAGTGCATCGACCGGATACATGAAGGTTTGTGGACCACCGGGAACCCAAATTCCGACGTAGAGGACCGCTTTTCCCGAATTTAGAGGACTTTGTCTGCCGAGAGGAGCGTCCGCTGCTGGGCCTAACGTCGACTTCGGCCTTAGCGGGGGAGCGATAGGCCCAGCCCGAGCCTCGGTGAAGCAGCCAGCGGAACATCGAACCATCGGAGATTAGGCAAGTGAGCATTGACCTAAGATGATTACCAGTATGTGTGTAGAGGTGGACGGCATCGAAACTCCGCCAGACCAGTGCACAAGATTACAAGGCTGGAAAACTGCCTGGAAAATCCCGTGCTTCAAACGAGCCAAGATGGCGCCAAGGCCACGGCTGATGTCAACTGCCGAAGCAACAGCCACGGCGGTGGCGCCACTGGCAGCGATAACTTCACTTAAGGCCGGAACGTGTAAATAAGGGCAAATTGATGAAGGGGCGCGCGCATGTCAGACTCCGCGCGGCGACATAAAGATTGTGTTAAAACCACGAGGCGGGCTTCGCGTGAGCGACGTGACCCGCGTTGAACTAAGTCGTGCAATTGCGGCCGCGACACAGATACCGGCCAATGAAACATGTCAGGACGTCATGTGCCCAAACCTCCAGCAGAATACCGTCGTGGTGAGCATCTCCAAAAAGAGAGCATTCCGACCTGTACGCTCGAGCAGGAAGAATCGACATACGCGGCACGGTGCACGAAACAAGTACCTACGAAGCGGCCCCCCACGGCATGATGAAGGGCATCATAAAGGGCATCCCGCACGACTATACGGCCCAGGAGATTCAGGACAATGTAGTGCGCAAGCTTCACCCAACAGCCCTACAGGCGAACCGAATCGGTAAGACCCGATCAGTCGTCATTGCCTTCTAAGGGCAAAAAGTACACATTATGTGAGATACGGTAATCTGCTCACGGAGTGCACGTTGCGCAGAAAAGAAGTCGACGTATGCTATGCGTGCGGAAGAGTGTTCCACAAAATGGACGTGTGCGCGGATCCTTCGAACACGATCTGCAGAGGGTGCGGAGTCTCCAACCCCGCCGAAGAGCACGCGTGTGTCCCGAAGTGTGGCTTGTGCGGAGGCAAACACCAGACCGCGAATAAGGCCTGCAAAGCACGCTTCAAGATGCCCTACGTCGTCCGCCATCGTAGCTGGAAACGGCGCCGAGCGGAGGAACACAGCGCTTTGTATGTCTCCTTCTATGCCGCGTCCTTCGTGCCCTGTGCCTTCAGTTAATACCATGTACCGACTAGACCATACAAACACCTTATCGGAGGAAGAACACGCCGGGAGAAGGAACCGAGACAATAGAGGTCCTTCAGGCGGACCCCGATGTAGCTCTTTGAAATAACTGGGCGGTCACACACGCCAGGCTACAGCAGCAAAAACAGTGGCGGCGAAAACGGCCGCCACAGTCGCTCCGATCGAATACACTATCCGGGGGCGGCAACGGCTGCGGCAACCGGCGCTCGCGCTTCCGGGCCAGTTCGAGATCCGGGCCAGTTCGAGGGCCCCGAGCGAGTCAACCGGACGCCGAGAGATCACCGAGAAAAGCGTGGGCTGGAGACAACTGGTCGCCCGTCGCTCGAACCAGCGACACCGAATTCAAAGCCCTCATTGCTCTCAATCCCTTTTCCCACAAGCGAATCCGCAAAAGACAGTAGCGAAGTGATATAGCTTAACAGGTTCATAGAGCGCCAAAACGCTAAGATCCAGGAGCAGTACGCCCGAATACGCATATGAATCAGATCAAAACGCTGGAGAGTAACGGCAGCTCGGCAAATGCAAGACCTCAAAACAACCGCACGGCGGCAAGCAACGCCGCAGGCTTGCGCAGGGGGCCGCGGAGGGGCCCCCTCGCCCCGCCTAGAGCGGGCAGCGGGAGAGGCTGGGGCCACACAGCGTTCATCAAATAATCAAGAGGGGATGGACGCCGAAGAGAACCCCGCGAGCGGTGAGGAAGCGCCGACCGCAGAAATCGCGACCACGACAACGGCACAGATCCCGCGAGAAGAGCTGACGGCCATTTTGGTTGCAATTTCCCAACATAACACAAGGCTAGGCAAAATGGACGCCCGAATCGAAGCTTTAGAAAGTCAGCCTGACAAGCCATCGGTGAGACGCAAGCTCCTAGCGACAAAAGTAGGCTCAACATCGGTAAGGAACCGCTTCGCGTCCGTGAAAAATGAGCGGACCAAAAAAATCAAAGACGCGATCGCGAGAAGGCGCAATCGACTCAAGACGTCCAAGAAGTATGATTCAGAGGCCAAGTAAAAGACACAAGAAGAAGACAGGGGGGGGGGGGGGACGCCACCGTAGTTTACCAATGAAACTGCCGTGGGGCTTGCAACAAAGAAGCAGAAATAATGTTACACGTTGACGGGCAAGAAAACAAGCCCGATGTAATTGCTCTACAGGAAACAAACAGGAAATCAAGACTCCCAGGGTACGTCACTTACACGGACCCCACGGAGAACGGAACGGCGATGCTCGTACGCAGCAAGGTGGCGGCAACTGAACATATCAAGGCGCAGGGAGGGTGCGAGCACACGCTGGTCGAAATGCATGCCAGAAAATTTGGCAGCTCGGACAATTTATTTGTAATCAGCGCGTACTGCCGGCCGTCACAGCGGCAGTACGAATTTGACCGCATCCTGAGCCAGGCGAACGGGCTGGAGGGGACAAGGCCGCTCCTGTTCCTCGGTGACTTTAATGCCCGTCACACAGCGTGGGGCTGTATGGTTAAGTCCAAGAGAGGAAAAGCATCGGCCAAAGCAATGGAGGATCACGAAATGGCGCTCCTGAACGAGCCGGACGTAACCAGCAGAAGAGGCAACAGTGCCACGAGGGACAACACGCCAGACCTGTCGTGGTTGTCGGGCACGCTAGATGTCTCCTGGAAAAGCGAAGATGTGGACCTGCGGTCTGACTGCAGCTTGATCGGCATCACGATCCGAGGCTCTCGTGATCATGCTGTTATGGGGACTGCGCGGATCACGGATTCGGGCAAGATGACAAAGTTTACTCAAGATCAAGAAGAGGCGTCTGAGGAAGGAACACAACAGACCTACACCTAATGGGCGAAGGACCAGAAGATGGCCCTCCAAACATTTGTCCAAGAAATTGCAACGACGTCACAGACACCGTATGTGGACGCCAGACTCGCCCACATGTGGGCGGCCCGGCACTCGTTAACGCGGGAGTGGCAGCGTCAGAGACACAACAGAAAGCTGGTGAAGCGCATTGCAGTCTTGAACAAACAGATCGCCGAGCACGCGGCCAAACTATGTAGGGAGAATTGGCTGAAGACCTGCGATGGTCCGCAGGGCAAGCTCTCGACGTGCTAGACGTGGTGTCTGTTGAGGCATCTGATCGACCCGCTGATTAGCAAAACTGGGACCAATCGCGCCCTCGCGAAAGTATTGAACACGTACAAGGGAGACGGCCGCAGACTCCTGAAAGACTCATGACTGAAGAAAAAGGAACCTCGACCAAAAGGTTGTTGTTTAAAACGAAGACGTTTCGGCTTCCATACGGAAGCCTTGATCACTCCTGGAGGCGAACTACCCAAAGATAGAGAAGGGCCAGTACCCGGTGCCCTAGAGGTACGACGGACACGACAACGAGCAGCTGGACCGGCCGTCTACCATGACGAAACTGTGGACAGCGTTAGATGAAAGTAACAAGACAAGTTCACCCGGCAGCGACGCCATGTCTAACAAACTACTCAACAACATGAGCGGACAAGCGCACCCTCTTAGAGCACATCAAGGAAGCCTGGGAGAGCTCGCGGTTGCCGCAGGAATGAAAAGACGCCCAGGTCCGCTTCACTCCAAACCTCGGCAAGGCCCTCACGATAGACAACATGCGGCCCATCTCCCTCACGTCGTTCGTGGGAAAGGTGATGGAGCGCATCTTTCTTCGCCGGCTGCAGAAGCACCTTGAAGGAACGGATCAGATGACGGAGGTGATGTACGGCTTCAGGCAACATTTCAGCACTCAAGACGCGATGATCCCACTCCACGAACTGGTCGTCAAACCGGCAATGAGGCACGCGAAGCGCGGGATACACGCCCTCAACCTGAAGGGAGCGTTTGACAATGTGTCCCACGTGAGCGTGTTGCAGTCTGAATAAGACCAGGTGTGGCCGAAAGACATTAGGAGCACATAAAATATTTTCTGTCAAACCCAATGGCGACCATCAGGATAGGGAGGAGAAGTCGGACCCTGTAAAGGTCGGCAATAGGGGCACCCCTCAGGGATCGGTCTTGTCGCCCCTGCACTTTAATCTGGCCCTCCTGATCTCCTCAAGCGAATAGAAGGCATGGACCACACTTTCTACGCCGACGATATTACTGTGTGGACGGCCCGAGCCGGGTTCCATGCCTGTATGGATGAAGCCTTGCAGTGGGAGGCAACTACCGTGCACGAGTACGCAAAGTTGTGCGGACTGAGCTGCGCTCCCCAGAAATCAGAGCTGCTCATGATCCAACCGGGAAAATTCAAGGAGCTGCCGCCGAACGTGATCATCACCGTCGGCGGAACGGCCATCAAGCCAACACAACAGATTAGGCTTCTCGGCCTACTACTTCAGAACGACGTTAAGGCACACACCGCAGTCACAAATATCAAGATGACAACCGAACAGATATTTAGTATCATTCGGAGGGTATCTAACAGAAACCGAGGCCTTAAAGAAGACGATGCCATGCGCCCGGTACGCGCGTTCGTCATGTCGCGGGTTACCTACTCCGCTCCGTACCTCTAGCTGACGAAGGCGAAAAGGGACACCCTAAGCACGATTCTTCGTAAGGCGACGAAGTAAGCACTGGGCATGCCCATACACTCGTCCACGCAAAGACCGCTAGACATGGGCGCCCACAACAAGGTGGAGGAGCTCATCGAAGCCCACCTCTCTAATCAGAGAATCCAACTGAGTCACACGGAACACGGACGAGCCGTCCTACCCAAGATAGGATGGCAGATCGAGCCAGTACCCATTAACGCGGCCCTTCCGGATGCCTGGAAAACAACCATTCCGACTAAACTCCTTCCCCGGAACATGACGCCGGGGGAGGACGACGAGAGGCGCACCGCGCGGGCCAGAGCCATAGCTCCAAAGCTGAAAGAGAACCCCAGGGTCCTCTACGCGGAGGCTTCGCTCCGAAAACACAGTCACCGTGCAGCGGTGGTGCCTACGACAAAAAACAGGCTTATCGTCAGCGCGTCCCTGAAGAAAACAGACCCCGCAGTTGCCGAAGAAGCGGCTGTGGCCCTCGCACTCGCAGAGCCGATCCTGGACACCGCGGTCACCGACTCAAAGACTGCCTACGGAAGCTTCCGCAGGGGGATAATCTTATCTGCGGCCCGAGTCATTCTATCCAAGTGCAAGCCTCCGGGTAGAGCCATATAGCTCGTGCTGGTCCCGGCTCAGTCGCAAGTAGCAGGCAACATCATCGCCGACTACCATGACCGAGAAATGTCAACCGGGCCGAGCACGAGCCGGAAGAGCAGCCGCACCCGGTTATCAGCTTTCGGGACATTACCCGGATGTACCGAGATTAAAGGTGCAGACTGCCAGAAGCACACCCTAAACTCACCAGGCAAGAACAGACGATCCTGCGTCGAGCGCAGACGGGATCGCTTGCGCATGCGTACTGATGAACCGCACGTACCCTGCGGAACACGATATGTTCTGTCCTTTCTGGAAAAGAGAAAAGGACACCCAGCCGCACGTCTTGGCAGAGTGCACGGAAATCAAGACCCCCCTCCTCCCTTCCCGCCAGCACCACCAATCGTCAACCCCTTGAGCGATGGGAGACCTTGTTATCCAGCCCCGCCCTACCGATTCAGCTCGCACTGACGGACAGGGGCTAGCAGCCGCATGGAATATATGGGTCCCGTAAATAGGGAACCACCCCGTCTAGCACCTGCGTGCACCACCGATTTATTTAGGGCCCAGCAAAAGTTGATTCATCATCCTCATTACTTTAGCTTTCGGAAATAGTGTACGACCAAAAAAATCTTTACAAAGATCAAGTCGTTACAAAAAGGGAATTGAGGGGAACGCTCGCAGTTTTCTAGTGCACCACTGACTCGAACCTAAGTGATAAATGTTTGCGTAAGAACCGCATTGCTTGAAGGCATAGAAGCAAAAAAGCGTTGCTTGTATTACAATTACTGACGCCAGTGTTCAGAGAGGCGCATGAATTCACGAATTTTTTCCCTTTCATAAAAGGGTCTACTTTTTCTTCTGAATGCGGATGAACCAGATTGATTTTCATGATATGCAGACCTTTCTTTCGTGTATATTGTACTGGATCCAATCAAAAGCAGTGGAGCCTTTCGGTTTTGTGAACCAGTACGTAAGCACTGGGTGGGGTGTTAAAATTGGCAAACCAAGAGGCAAGTGATCCACCAATAGCGTGCCAGCTTACGTAAAACTTGTACGAATAAATGTAGAGACAGCTGAGAACGCAGTGTAAAATGCGGATTTATTAACAAGTTACTTGAACCAAAGTTATAAAATAAGAGATATGCGTTATCTGGAATGGGTTTTCCTTCCACTTGCGCCATCCAAGGAAATTATAAATCCCACCGAGTCATATCATTAGCTAAGAATACCTTTGCGAAGGTAGTACTACAGTTGATCCTCATGATAACGTAACGGATTACAACGAAATAACATAAATAACAAAGGAACGACGCCTCTCCCTAGAAGCTCGGCTAACACTGCCTATAACGAAGATGGGGCTATAACGAAGGAATCGCAGCTCCCCTTTGACTTCGTTATAACGAGGCCTAACTTTACTTTCTTAATGCCCCAGTGCACGTATTGAAAATGTAGATGTGGTTGAGACCTGTCGATTCAGTATTTCTGGCGGCAACATACTTTCTGCGCGTTTTTTCCACCGCAAATTAATAAAGATAGCAAAATATGAAGGAAATCTCGCGCATTCTGCGCTACACAATTGCAGCCTGCGCAACCGTGTTCTGAAGTTGTGCTGAGTGTGCGATATATCGCACAGTACACGGACCTCTAAAATTTCGGCTTCCATCAAAATTCAGCCGCTACGGCAGGGATCGAACCCGCGTCTTTTGTGCCAACAGCCCAGCGCCATAACCACTGAGCCACCGCGGCGGGTTCAAGGTTTACTGTCGCTACAGTAGACTTGTTAAAATAAAACAAAAATTTGGTTTTATTTTGATTAAGCTTAGGTTTCTTGCAACCAGAATACATCTTCCTGCATGCGGAAATCCTTCCGCGAGCTTTATGTGCCAAACGCGTTTCGTCTTCCTATTTGAAACTGCGCAAGGCGATGAAATAACACTTCTTAGCTCGCTGCTTTTTAATATTCGTTTGACGCTACTTGTTCTGATGCGGTGTTTTCATTCCTATTCTATGATTACAGGTTTTATGCTTCCTTTTCAAGATACCCGGTGAGAGTTGAGGAGACACTGCACAGCTAGCCTTTCATTTCGTGTCCTCCAGCGTATCGAGCGAGGCGTCCACTTATCGTTAGAAGTTTATGTAGTCGCGAATCTTTGCAGTGTTTGTCCATTCTTCAAAGCTACTGTAGCACCGCTTTATCTCTTTTTTGCGATGCAAGACGCGACCAGATTTATCTCCACTGATCGCATGCAGGCAGACGTGACTCTACTTTGTTCCAGAATAATCTAGTAACTTTGCACACCGTATCTTGAAAATTCGCTATCAGCTTTAAATTGAGCACGGCTGACAGCGGCGGGTATTCTGTTCGACGACTTCCGAGAACCCTTGTTGCTACGCCGTCGCTGAGTGATTGTCTATTGCGGGAGCAATTTAACCCAAATGAAGAGTTTTGTTAAGGCACGATTTTCGCAGCCTTTCTCCTCTACGGACTGCAGTCACAACTTCATGACAATATCGAAGGAAATTCTTGCACTTTTAAGTGAGCATTTCTCAGCACGACAGGATTTGTCAGTGTATGGTCACCTTTATGTAATTTCTTCGGCGGCTGCATCATTATTCTGAGAGTGAGGACTGTATTAAAAGGGCCTAACGCCAGCACATGGCCTCTCCATCACCTACCCTATTTCTGCGAGACATCAGAGCATATTGTCATTTCTTTCCCATTGGCATCTGGATAAATGGTGGTTGATCTTTTGATGGGATTCACCACCAGCGCAACTGTTTAGAGCTGGAGAATGTGGAGGCTACATGTGAGAGACTGATGGGGTTTGCAACTTTTGCAGAAGTTCCTGCGCTAGCCTGCTCTTGGCAAGAATGGCCCTGTGGATGCTTTAAAGAGGCGCCACTCCCACTTCTTGAAGGAGCGTTTCTATTTCGCCTATACGGTGGGCTTTTCGTTTGGACAATGACGCACTCTGTTTAAAGCCTTTTTACAGCTGAGGCCGCCGCTGTGGCTCAGTGGTTATGTAACTATGCTTCTGACCCCAAAAACGCGGATTCGATCCCGGCTACGGCAGTCGCATTTCGATGAAGGCGAAGTACTAGAGGACCGTGCACTGTGATTATTTCAGTGTACGATAACGAATCTAAGGTGGTCGTAATTATCCGAAGCCCTCCACTACGACGCCCTCATATCCTGAGCTGCTTTGGGATGATAACCCTATAAAGCAAAAACCACCTTTGCGCAGATAACTACAATGACAGCGCGCTCTGCAGCGGTTGCGTTTTAAGAGGAGGGAAAGTTAATCACTTAAAAAGACAGTGGTGTCTTCCTGTGATTATGTGCTCCTGGTGTCACCAATTTACGGGTACACCAGACCCTAAAAAGATTTTACCTCCCCATTAAAAAAGGATCGTGAAATCAAGCTCAGACAGAAACGCGGGACCACGAAAGGATTTTTCAGGCTCTTCGCGGGCAACGCGAGAAAATATATTTCAGGCAATCGCGTGCCGCCTAAACATTTCGTTCCTGGTTTACATCGCAAAGATTTAAATTTTCAAAACATATCATTTTCATTCTTGCAGGTGTTCACAAGGCGTAATCTGAAGAGATCATCGGGGATTTTCGCCATACGGACGGGTGGTGAAGTTAACCAGCAACCCTTAGGCCGAATCAGTCACGCCCCCCCCCCCCCCCCTCCTCCATAAGCCCTAATTGGAATTACCATGGACTTTCAGCAGGAACCTAACCACCAAGTGAAAAACGGTGAGGGGGATTTGGGGGGAAGTCGCTTTCGCCGCTTCCGGCCTCGAGAATGGGTCGCAGTGAACGAGTTCACTGAACCGCGCTTTCTACACATGGGACGCGGTTCAGAGATTTTACAGATTTGTCATATTTCTACAAAACAGAGCGACAGCACACAAAGCTGTACTTGACAAATAAAGGAGTACAAAGAGATATTGCAACACTGTACCCGTAAATCAGCAGCCAAGGAACAAAAAAAAAATTCTAACCGCCCTCTGCGACATTCTGGCGACTTGAATGTTCGCGGTAGGGTCCGACCCGAAGACTATCTTCTGTTCCCTAGATCATTCGTGGCTCGCAGACAGACTTGTCGCTGCGGAAGTCGTGCGGTAGAGCTTTCTTTTAGGTAGCACTCATACGTGTATACGGATTTTATGCGTGTATAGAGATTTTTCTTAGCGGTATAATTTTTAGCAGTGTCATAGGAACAGCACAGTAAATCAGGCTTGGAAACTCATGTTCTCATCACATATGGGAAATTTGCTCAGCGTGTTTTTATCTTTTTGCTCGGGTAAAGAGCGGGTTTCTTTCCGCATTCAACCTTCTGAGTCGTGAATACTATTCTCTAATGTTTCACAAAACGTTACGTCTGAATTCTGAACTCTTGAATGCGCCTTTGTGAGGTGCCTTGAGCGCTTTAATTAAAATTCTCAAGAATTTTCATAACCTCAAGAGAATTTCCTACCATGGATAATATGGCTTCTCTGGCTATATCGTAGTTTTTCGAAGTTTAGAGAACGGCTATGTATATGACCACCAAGTTGAGTAGTTGAGTCCGATCAGCCACACCATTCGCCCTGGCATCGTCGTTTCGTAGTACGTAGGTACACGAAGCAGAGGCCTGCATTTGTGGATAAAACGCAAACTTGAGAGCAGTTATTTCGTCAGATGGTGTTGTGTACATATTTCAAGGCAACTCTTCTGTTTACGCAGAAAATATCTCCTTTCCCTTAAGCTTGTACTTCACTCGCTCTTTGACACCTAACTGAAGTGGATGCATATTTTCAACTCATATAAATCACGTGTATTCTTTGCGTACGCTTCTCTCTTTGTTTTTTGTTGTATTATTGGTGATAATTTGGATAGTTCTTATAAGCACTTGTACAGTGTATTTTTGGCTTTCATTCATATCGACAGTGTAAAGTTTTCTTTTTATGAATGGCTTGGCTGCAATTTTTTTTATTTCTGAGATCGTGTATTACAGCATTTCACACGAATTTCTGACGCCTCTTAGTTTTGTGCGAAGTGCGTAGACATATTGATCTACTCAGATGAAATACTGATTTCAAAAGTGGCGATCTGAATAATGTGGTGTTAATATAGAATGAATTCTAATGTTCTCTAGTAACTGCGCCACCGCGGTTGCACAGCAGATGTGGAGCTCGGCTGCGGCTACGTTCAAATCGACGCTGGTCGCATTTCTATGGGGGCGGAGTGATACAGGCCCTTGGACTGCCTGATGTCAGTGCACGTTGATCAACCCCAGGTGACCGAAATTATCCGCAGCCCCTCACTACTGCATCCCTCATAACACGAGTCGCATCGGCATGTGAACCCCATAAGACAAAACAAAACTGATGGGCTTCGAAACGATACAACCATTGTACGGTCTAAATTTAAAGGGTGGCCAGAGAAGAGAGTAACCGCGTTCTAATCGGCATACATGTAGCCTGGGGCTACACAGAGTGCGCAAACATCAGACGCTGCCACAGCTATATATTTGCGTTATGCACAATGGGACGAAAAAAGCTATCCACTTCCGAGGGCTATCAGAGCTGCATTTGAAAGCCGGGCAGCCCAAATCGCATTACCGATTGTACGCGTATCGCGGCTTAAAATGCATTGTCCTCGCTTGAAATTTTTTTGATAGTTTGAGTATTCGTCGATGTGGTGCATTTTCTCACTGTGTCTACATACTGTGTGTTGTTTAGTACCAGTTTGTTACAGTGCGTTGTGCCAAATGGTGTGGCATTTTTGAACCATTGCACGAAAATGTCTAATGTGGTGGTACTAAACATCAGATCTTCCCTAAAGTACACTTTTTACCAACGTTGATTTCAGATGTTGCATCCAATCCGGAATACCCTCCTGCGAGTTCTGTTCTACAATCGCCGTCTACCTCTCGGCCCGGATGTGTGATGCATGGAAATTGGAAGCACCAGGGCTCTTCGATGGCTACGAATGAAGAAAACTCTGTTCAGTATCAGAACCCTGGCATAACAGGAGAGCCCTTACGATGCCCCCATTGCCCGTACACTTCTACGAAACACGCCGATGTTAAGAGACACATCAATACGCACGCCCCAGGAGAGAAATTTAAATGCCCCCTGTGCTTAAAGGCGTTCGCTACGTCCAGCAACCTTAAAAGGCATATGTCCTCCCACACTGGGGAAAAACCTTACAAGTGCGAAAACTGCCTTTTTGCAGCTGTTACAAATAGCCAGCTTGTTCGGCACAGGCGTATGCACACAGGCGATAAACCTTACAAGTGCGACAACTGCCCGTTTTCAGCGGTTACAAGTGGCGACCTAGTTCGGCACATGCGTAGGCACACAGGTGAAAGACCCTACAAGTGCGACAGGTGCCCTTATGCAGCAGCTAGAAGTGACGACCTTCTTCGGCACATGCGTGGGCATACAGGCGAAAAACCCCACAAATGTGAAGTGTGTTCGTATTCGACGATTCAGAAAGGGCATTTAGACCGTCACATGCTTACGCATAAAAGCGCTGAAGGCTTTCATTGTAGTCTATGTTCTTTAGTGTTTTCAAGTATCCAGAGCCTCAAACAGCACATCTCCGGCCACAGGCTGTGAATTGTTTAATAATACGCGCGTGTGATGATGAAACTGGGTAGAGGCACAACACTCCACGCAGAAATAATTATCCATTCATTGCAGACACGAGGGAAGTATTAGGTTATATGTGAAATATAAAGTTTACATCCACCGTTTTTGAACGACATTGTTACCACGAGGCGGTGTTAGCAAGAGCTTTGCAGGTTCGAGTCATTAACATCTAATTAATCTGAGCTATTGTAGCCTTAGACAGAGCGCATTAAGTGCACCGATTTTTCTGCAGAACAGCTGTTGGTGTGTATTGTGGATAATTTTGATACCAATAAAGTGGAGACTTCGAATACCACCGTCGTTCAGCGCAAACTCTTTCAAAATTTGACAGTGCAACTTATCGCAAAACATATTCCTCTTTATTTAGAACATTTATTCATTAAATTCAGTATATTTATGGCGTACCATATGCCCTGTGGTAAGGAAGTTTAAAAGCAACCCATAAAGCATTTAGCGCAGTTAATGTTCAACCAGATAAAGCGTTTGGCAAGCCGCTACTGCAGTAGATGTGCTTCTTTCAGCCGCTGCCGCGTCCGGCTAGATTTTCGGTCATATGATAGGAAACATTATTTGCAAACTAGGTAAGCCGATTAACAGATGCTCACTCTACTCCTGCGCGCATAATGTTCTTGCCGAACCAGTCCTATTCATCGCATGCCTTCGTTGTGCAAGGGCCCCTGGCCTTCCCAGATGGCATATTGCGTGTACAAAATTTAGCTCGAATACTTATATTTTGAAAGTCATTGAATACCGCCATCTTTTTCGATAGTGCTGCGCGCGTTCATGCGTAGCGTTGACGAGTGCAGCAGGTGCTCTTCGTGACCTGAGGAGGCTCTAGTCTAAAGAAAAAATCCGGAGGAAAATTGCCCGACAAGTAGACGAGGAGTGAGCACGGACGCCTCGCAATCGTCAATTGATGTCAGATTTCTTTGTAATTAAAAAATTCTGCATCTATAGATATCGCAAATTGGGCTTTCAATATCATGGTACGTATATTCCGCGGGCTCGTAGCCAATGCCTTTGTTTGGAACTGAACTTATAAACACACGACATCGCGCCTGGCTGACTGCACAAGCGAAAGAGAAACAATCGTGTCCTGAGAAGAGCAACACCACAATGTTGCGAAGTACCAATTAAGGGCTGCATAACACAATGGAGACCAATGATTTCATTTAAACCGTCATTCGGGACACATTTTGACCGACTCCGACAAACCGATTGCCTCCTAAGGACAGTATCTTCGGCTTGTAAGGCAAGGGTTAAATGTCTAAGAACAATTCGGGAAAAGGTGTAAACGAGAAGAAAAATCAGCAGGTTCTTAGATTGAATTTTCAAAACAGTAAACTGGCGCCTGGATGGCGCCCTCCCTTTTATCTCGCCTCATTTCCCCCTTCGATCCCCCCTTTCCTATTGGGGGAGGGAGGGGTGGGCTAACCCTGTCGAAAAAGCTCAGATTCGCTATTATGCCCCTCTCCCTTCCTAACCCGATCTTTCCCAACATAAGCTCCCACTCCAGCTAGTCCCTTGCTTTCCCCCTCCCTTCATCTATTTCAGGCTGTTAATCTTGCTGTCAGCCGTCCTAGTCTCCGGGGAGGGATCAGGATTGATTTCAAAACGTAGCCTTGAAATAAGATGTTTGTTGAGCAGGACGCAGATTCCTATTAATTTATATAAAAATGTAACTTTTTCCTTAGGAGCTGTCTGCAGTCGAAGACACCACCACCGAACTTTTATGCGTCAAAACACAAGCTGTCAGTTGCTGACGCAAGGACTGCCGTGCCATCCAGGATAAACGCCTCCGAGGTTACCACCGATTAGGTGGCACATTTCTGAAAGTAGCTGCCATAATCCTTGATCGATTACGGTGTCTAATCTTTCGATTTGCACCGTTTATATGATCGAAGAAAACATGCGAGACTACAGCAGCGGCACACAAAGAAAAAATGCAATTCGTATCGACAGCGACATTCTAAGACTAATAGTTGAGCATGCTGGGCTTAAACGAATGCATTCCGTGAGCAGTTAATCTACACTCTATGCAATTTTTGGTCTTTGTGCAGACTTCAAACACCAAATGTAAAACTGTCAGTTTCAAGCAGACACAGTGAGGCACATATCACACTCTATTTATTCCTCCTGGTCTTCCTCTGCACCGGCGTAATTCTTCAGCTTTCATTTATGTTTGCTGCTCCTGCATTCGTGTTCCTTGTGAACAAAGTCGTCGACGGTGCACAAGAACTGAAACTGATAACCAAGTAATGTTGTTCACGAGCAAAAGCACGCCGCGGTGGCGCTCATTCCGCTTCCGGAAGCCGCAGCGTACGGTCGTGTGATGGGAAGCTCTGTGTGCGCTTTGTTATCGGTCATGCCTGGCCGAGGTTTCAGTGAGCGACGCCCACCAGTGGGCTATCGCTTAGTTTTACCTACGCTGCTTACGGGAGACGCATTGAAGACTACGGTTTTCCTTCACTTCGATATTTCCAAGCACCCTTATCGCATACAGGATTTTCGCGAGCCATTGGAAACTGCCGGTGCTCTACCCTTCGTGGCGGGCATTGGGCCCTTTCAAATGTCGCATGTGTGGATGTTGAAGCTGAAAACTGCGGAAGCGAAGGAACTACTGCTGACAGAAGGAGCACAAGAAGTGAAAAAAACGCTATTGTGCAGTCAATGAACCCAACAAACGCGAGTTGGCTTTCAGGGTGCACTGGGTGCCCTTCTATGTGTCGAATGAGTCTGTGTAGCAGGCTTTTGAAGACTTCGGAGATGTAACAGATGTCACTCGTGAGCAGTGGAACAGTCCGGGTTTGGAAGACGCCGAGTCGACAACCCGGCTGGTGCGTATGGTTCTGAAGGAGGGGCTCTCTATCGATGATTTACCACACATGTTCAAGTTTTACGGAGGGCAAGTGTTAGTGCTGGTGCCTGGTCCGCCAATATGCCTACGGTGCAAGAGGACGGGACATATTCGACGCGTCTGCCGCAAGCCGAGGTGCAGCTTATGTCGGTCCTTCGGACACGAAAGGGACGGATGCGTCCTCACGTATGCGCGTGTGGCTACGGGTACTGCTCCGCCGCATGACGACGGAAGCGAGCTGCTCATGGATCAGGAGGAACTTGAGAACGCCGGAGCCCCGCCCCCATCAGGACTCAGCAACGGCCCTGCTTTCGAGCAGCCGGAGCTGTCTGCTGGCAACGAGAAGTCACAAGGTGACCCCACTGCAGAAACGACTGGCAAGAAGGCGGATGCTGCTGCGCCGCCAGAAGAGCCAACGAAGGGCAGCACTACAGGCGACCACGACTCGGAGGAACCGATGGATACGACAGTCGCTTCCATTAAGCGATCTCGTGACTTCGAAAAGGCACCGGCTACGGACAGAGAACTTCGTCGGCTAGAAAGACATTGTATAGGGGAGTGAGCCAAGAAAGGCAGGTTAGCCTTGTCACGGTCCTCGTCGTGACGAGAGACCCAAGCAGTGAGCTTTGAAAGCACTGTTGTTTGTTTCCTGTGTGTACTCTATGGCTTACTTGAAGAAACCGCTAAAAGTAGGCACGCTGAACGTACGAGGACTTGCCTCGAAGCGTAAGCAAGTGCTGTTGAACCGACTGTTCGGCGAGTTAGATCTAGATATCGCGGCTATTCAAGAAACAAAAGTTGAGGACGACCAGCAAACAGATAACATGGTGCTTGGTTTTCGGTCGCGATTCAATGTTGCTGTAAGCCATGTGGATGGTTTGTCGCCGGGATGCTGTCTTTTCCTGAGGAAAAACATAGGCATATTAAAGGAAAAAATAACTTGTCCAAGGGGGCGGTTTATCGTGTGTTACTTCACATACGAAACACTCGCGGTGACGGTTTTTTCCTGTATGCTCCTACGACACAAAAGGAACGCCGCGGATTTTTTAAACAGTTAGGGTCGTTCCTTGAATGCAGTCGAATGCCCATATTATTGGGTGATTTCAATTGTGCGTTAGACCCTAGAGATCGTTCAAATATAAAGCATGTATAAGACCGGAGTGCTGATTTGTTGAAGCGTGTCCTGAACGAGTGCAGCTTAGAGGACGTAATGGGCCTGGCGAAAAGTCATAAACATGTGCATTTTACGCATTTTCAAGGACGTAGCCATGCACGACTTGACAGAATATAAGTCGCCGGAGTTTTCGCCTTCCTGTGAGCAGTATGAAGTGAAGCAAGTGTCCTTTAGTGACCACTGCCTTGTTACGGTAACTTTGGGAGGAAGGAAGCAGCGTAAAACAAGAATGAACCGGGATATGTGGGAGATAAACTCAAGGCTTATAGAAGACGGCATATGTTTAAGAAAAGTTAAGGAAGGCATGGTTATGTTTAATAATAGTGAAACAGGATGTATTGAATCTTGGGAACGCTTTAAGCAGGAGGTGAAAATTCGTGCCATTGAGCGTTCAAGCATAATAAAGTATGAGGAAAAAAAGAAGAAAAGCAACTGCGAGAGCTTCTGGCGAATTTATGGCGAGAAGAGGAACAAACGCAGGGCATGTACATGCATGACATAAAGGGCGCCAAAGTTAGTCTAGAAGCTTTAAATGCTCAGGAGTACAGAGGGCCAGCGATAAGAGCACGCACAGAAAAATGGCTTACTGGCGAAACGCCAACAAAACGCGCGCTCTCCAGTGAAAAGCGATACGCGCGCTCGAACCAGATCTCAGTTATCGAATACAAAGGGCAAATCCTGAGTGATCAAAGTGGAATTTTGAGTGCATTCGTGGAGCATTACCGTGAGCTGTTTACAAGCAAAGCACCAAGTGCGGAAAGGTTTCGGGAAAACTTTTTGCCTCTTATGCCAGTATTAAGAAATGAGATCACTGAAGAATTACAGAACGAATTAA
Source organism: Amblyomma americanum (assembly GCF_052857255.1). NCBI lineage: Eukaryota > Metazoa > Arthropoda > Arachnida > Ixodida > Ixodidae > Amblyomma > Amblyomma americanum. The sequence goes on from NW_027526485.1 coordinate 180,255, forward strand.
GTATTGACGAAATAGTGACAGCAATTGGTGAACTGAATGCCGGAAAGTCGCCGGGACCTGACGGTTTGAGCGCGGCCTTTTATAATAGCTTTAAATATGACCTTGCCACTATGCTTTATAAGCTTTTCAAGGAGTGTTTTGAGGTCGGTAGGCTGCCACCTTCGTTTAGCAATGCTCATACGGTCTTAATTCCTAACGCAGATGACCCAGTCAAGCTAATAAAGGTTACAGGATATAGACCGATCACGTTAACAAACGTTGATTATAGAATTCTGATGAACGTGTTAGCTAAGCAATTGCAATACGTCATTAAGGATATTGTTGGACCTCACCAAACGTGTGGAATAAAAACAAGAAGCATATTTAAAAATATTCATGTAGCACGCAGCGTGCTCGTGTGCTGCGATGCTCTAAATAAGAAAGTGGCTATGGTTCAAATTGACTTTGAAAAAGCGTTCGATCGCGTGTCTCATGAAATACTCTACTGTTTGTTGGAACATATTGGTATTGGTTCAGTTGTCCTCAAAGGGATAAAAATGGCTTATGCATGTTGTTTGACACGTCTTATGATAAATAAACTGTTATGTGAAAGAATTGATGTAAGGGCATCTGTTCGACACGGATGCCCCACTGTCCCCTCTACTATTTGCAATTTATTTGGAGCCTTTTTGTAGGATGATAACTGCGAGTGGGCACATGCGAGGTTTTAGGTTGGGAGCGTGTGAGGTGAGAATACTGGCATACGCTGATGACGTAGCGCTCTTTCGTGAAGACCGTAAAAGTGTTGTATAAGTGTTACAAATAACCAAAAGGTTTTGCAGGCAAACTGGCAGCGTTGTTAACTTAGACAAATGTCTCTGAGTCTGGCATGGGCAATGGGACTTACAACCAGAATTCTTCTGCGGAGTACGTTGGGCTACAACTTCCGGGGTCTATTTGGGAGTCCCGCTGAACAAATATGGGGAGAATACCAATTACAGGAATGAAAAAGCAGAAGAAATGCTAGACAGGACGAAAGGGTGAATGGGCCGTAATCTTTCCATTTTCGCGTATGCAACTGTATGTCACACCTTTCTTGTTGCAAGGATCATGTATTTACTCCAATAATATATTGTGCACGAAACAATATCCAAAGGTTCCATCGGGGATTTGCTGTTTTCATTTGGGCGTCCGATTGGAAACGAATTCGCAGAGATAATCTCTTCCGGAGAGTAAAGGTTGGCGGACTGCCTCTTATGCATCTATATGTACGGCAGGTGGTTTTAAGGTTTTGTTTCTTGCGTGACGAAAATGACGCCTTCTTGCGAACATTCATACAAACCATGCTGACAGTGCACTTCCAGAATTCCTTGTCTCTTCGTGCAATGCTCGGAGGTACACAGTGTCTCGCTTCCTGTGAGAGGTGGTCTGGTCGTTCAGGTTTTTGCAAGAGCGGTTCTCTCTAGAGTATTTAGCGAGTGTAACGCCGAAGCGACTATAGAAGGTCTTATTGAGCAGTTGTTTCCAGCTCCACTGTACAGAACCTTATAATGTGAAGGCCCTGGAAAAGGCGTTCTCAGGCCAGTTAAGAAGATGACACTTGCACCTGGCGTTAAAACATTATTTTTCGAATTGCATACAGGAACCCTACCAGTAAAAACATGGTTAAAGGAAAAGGGCCTTTTTGTTCTTTGGGGCTCAAACTGTCTCTTGTGTAGAAAGCTAGAGACGGTAGAACACTTGTTCTTGGACTGTTGGGATGCGGTGTTCTGGGACGTTTTGCAAAGAACCCTAAAAAAGACTTGTCATTGACACCGCGCGGAATTCGGTACCTGAACACTGAAAGTGATGTTGCGCAGTATGACCAGATTATGTTATGGGCCTTCACAGCATTTGCAGGAGTAAAATGGCTTTCAGATATTGTGACTTGGATGCACGATCGGTATGTGATTATTTTGTCGAACATATGTATAAATTAAGAGAAGTCCTGAAGCAGTAGGACTATGCAGATGATGTATTGACTCTGATAGACCAACTTGTAATGAAAGTCGATTAGACACGGTTGTCTGCCAAGGGGCATGTCCACTATGATATTTTATTGATGTGTATATTCATGCATTAAGGAAAAAAGCCGTGGTGGCGCTCTGGTTATGGTGCCCGCCTGCCGACTCAAACACGCGGGTTCGATACCCGCCGTGGCGGTCGAATTTCGATGCAGGCAAAATTCTAGCTGCCCGTCTACAATGCGATGTCAGTATACGGTGAAGAACCGCAGGTGACCCCCATAAACCCAGTCGCTTTGGCACGTTCAACCCCCATAAGCCAAACCAAACGAAAAAAACCTTCGTCTCCAAGTAGCACAATGTGGACTCCGAATTGGGGCCCCTTGTCGGCCCCAAGTGATCAGCCCATATGGACCCCATGTGGGATTTGCAACCCGTGCCCAGGAGGAGCCCAAATGGGCAGCCCACTTGGGCTAACCTAAAGAAGCCAGAAGAGAACCAGTTTGGGCAGCCCATTTCGCTTGCCAGAAAAAAAAAACAGATCTGGCCCAACGTGGGCAGCCCATTTCAATGCACTGGTGGGGCTCTTGTTGGGCCCGATTGGGCAGCCCACTTTCAATGTGCTGTTGGGGCCCGTGTTGGGCCCGAGTGGACAGGCCATTTTCAAAGCCCTGGTGGGGCCCTTGTTGCGCCTGAGTGGGCAGCCTACTTTCAATGCCCTTGTGAGGCCCTTGTTGGGCCCGAGTGGGCAGCCCTTATGCAGCCCAGTTCGGCACAAAGTGGGCAGCCCTCTTTAGTTGCCCAGATGTAGCCCAGTCTGGGCACAAGTGCGCTGCCCAATTTGGCCCAGACCAGCATTTATAAGGGCAACCAAACTGAGCTGCCCTGATGAAACCCAGTTTGGGCAACTCATTTCAACTCTACAAAATACTGGCTGCACACACATTATTCATGCATAAACAGGTCAAATTATACAAAATCCCATGTATTCAAAGCAACATCTTATGCAGATGCACCAATATCTTAAGCTTCTCTGCATTAAATTGGCCAGAGTCAGACTCTGGTATGGCAGTGCAAAGCTGAAGTATGATATATCAAATTGAAAAGTAGTTTTCTTGCACGTTTTATTGCATTATTTCACAAAAGCTCCATCAGTGGTCAGGATGGAGTGCCCGCGTAAAGATCATCCTGACCTTCCGGCCACCGTCCCGGTCCCTGGCGCCACACAAAAAGCTTAGAATACGGGAGTTCATGCGGGCCACATCTGCATCAGGCACCCTCCGCTCCACAGCAGCTGTAATCAGACACTTAATTACAAACTGTGGAAAACATGAATTCTCAGCTATGTGGCCAAACCTTGTAATAACATAGAGAATACTGCAGCAAAAACACATTAAGTGTATTTGCATTACCCACAAAAGTAGGCACGAAATTTGTGCAAATCTTAGAAGGCGTGGAAGCTGCACAAACCAAATTGAAGAGCACAATGTTGCTAGCGACTCACAAAATGGACTGTTTTCTGAGAAAGCAAAAGAAAAGGGAAAAATCACAGCATGCTCTATTCAAAATTACGGCAAATTAACTCTACCTCGAAAACTTGAAAGCATTGTTCCATTCGAATGTGCACCATACTTTTTCGTTATGTAAACCAAATAAAACAAATTTGACCAGCTGTCTGTAGCTTCCCAATTATTAGCACATCTTTGTAAACATGACAATAAATTTCAGCAAATGCTAATAAACAATGAGCAGAAATCAGTAAATAAATTTTGCTTCTCGCAAACATGTACTTTTATGTTATAGCCTGTGTATCATACCTTTTATTTCGAACCAGAATATTCAGCTAGAGTCGCATATCATCTATATTATATGTATCTGCTCTACTAAGCCTGTGAAAGAATGTAATTCCAGTTTCCTGTAATGGCATCACTTTACCTAGAGAACGCTACTGTTAGCCTGTTTGAATAAGTAATGCATGCTGATCCCAAAAAACTCATCCCACTGAAAACAGCCTTGGTAAGCTAAAAATAGCCACAAATTAAAATACAGGTACCACTGCTGCTCACTAATTACACAGCTGAAAGCAGCACTAACCAATTTTTAGCACATATTCTACATGCTATGTTACACGGCAACTTGAAGATGGTGACCATGGGATCTTTTCTATTGTAAACATCACAAACTTGGAACAAGAGGTGGAAAAACTTTAAATTTAAATTCGATATTTTCTGCATTCAATGCATTTTTCCATCTCACAGGCATCAACATACCAATGAGTCCCGCAAACTTTTTACTGTTAACAAAAAAAGAACAATGTCCTTAAAGGGTGTACTTCTGCGCGCCAATTTAATGCTGGATTATATACTACAGTAATTACTAATAAAAGATGAGGCTGAATGAAAATGCTATTCTACATTCTCCAGCGGCTGCTCATCATGCATCCACAAAACTATTCACCCATACGACATCTTGGAACTAGACAATGTTATAAGTACTTTGCTATTGGCAGTTTCCACAGAACCAATGCCATACTGTGGCAGTGCACAGGCGATCAATCAGTCTAGAACATTTTCTCTGATGCATAAGTAGTTAACAGTCCATTTGTACATTGTCAGTATTCCAAGGCGGAACTAAATATAGTAAGGGGTACCTTTCACATCGGCATTAGGCAAGCAAGTGACAAGTTGAGTGCCGCTGCACAATTTGTCTAGTGCCAGCATCGCATAGCACGGAAAGTTTCTAGGAGGTAGTGTAACACTGACAGGGTTTTCATTGACAATGTGGCCTGCCACAGATTACCCCAATCTACCGTATTTACTCGAATGTAACGCTAGTTTTTTTACCGAAAGTAGAAAGAAAATGTCATCCCCCGCGTTACCATCGAATACTAGGATTAAAAACGCTATGAAGAGCACCAAACACACACTATTAAAATCATTTCATGTGTCAAACGTGTGCGTTGATCGTACTGGTCATTCGAAATCACGCAGTCCAACTCGCCGGTCAACCAGTACGCGAACCACAGGTCACAACTGCTAGGAAAAAGCGGCAACCTAATCGCAAACGCAAAAAAAAAACGACGTCTATGAGAACGAGCCAACAGGAGTTGACGCCAGCTAGTCACTGGCGCGATAAGAGGGCACCACCTCTTGACGAATGCTCGCAACCTGTAGCGAGGTTGTCTAGGAACCATGACCGCAAAATGGAACAGCCATCTCGGAGGCACTGAGCGCTCGCAATCGCCGCCAAGATGCCGGCAAAGGAGCGAGCGATCCCATCGCCATCTGTCTGTTAATCCTTGCAACTGATCCAAAGACGTGGCCACGTGACTAACATGCAGCAAGGCATGGAGCAGCGCGCTTTGTTCGCTGTTTCTCGTGTTTGGTGCCAGTGCGTGCAGTTGTGCGTTCCGTGCTTCGAGTCTTAGGCCTATCCCCATAAAACGGTCGAGTTGTCTTCAAGCGGAATGACGTGCTCACACGTTCAGTATACAGCTGGCATCAAGTACAACGCTATTTCGCTTGCTGAGAGAAATTCAGCGGCTTCAAGACATTTTTGACGTCAACGAATTGACGATCAGGGGATGGAGGAAACATCGCGAGGAATTGTTTAACTGCAACAGCCTGCGAAAAGGCTTTCAGGGGCCCAAGAAAGGCCGCTTCCCGGCGTTGTAGCGTCGCGTTGCAGAGTTCATTAGCGAGCAACGTTCTTGACTACTTAGAGTAAGCATTGAAATGCTTCAGTGCAATGCACAGGAGTTTGCGCGAAACACGGGTTTGACCCAAAACCAGTTTAAGGCATCACGAGGCTGGGTGCAGAAGTTTATGCGAAGGGCCGGGTTCTCCCTTCGACGCACGACTTCTATTTGCCAGAAGCTGCACGGGGACTTCGAATCAAAACTTCGAGAGTTCCAGCGCTACGTCGTCAATCTTCGTCGTTCTCCCAACATGCCACTTGGACATATCGGCAATGCCGACCAGACCCCCGTGTATCTGGACATGCCTATGTCCAGAACAGTGCACAATTCTGGTGAGCATGAAGTTCGCCTTAGAAGCACAGGCAACGAAAAAAATTGGATTACCATTATGCTGGCATGTTTAGCTGACGGCCGCAAGCTCCCTCCATCATTTTTCGCCGGAAGACGATCCCAAAGGAAACTTCCGAAAGACGTTATCGTGAGCTCTTACGAAAAAGGTTGAATGGACTCGAATCTTGTCATAGATTTGATTCAATGCGTGTGGGACCGAAGGCCAGGCGCATTGCTGCATCTGGAAGCAATATTGGTTCTGGACTCTTTCTAAGGTCACCTGCCACCCGGCGTCAAACAAAAGCTACAGCGTGACTGAACGCATCTCGTTGTTATACCGGGTGGCAAGACCTCCATTCTCCAGCCTCTGGACGTTTGCATGAACAAGCCCTTCAAGGATGGCTTGCGACAATTATACTGGGAGTGGATTGAAAGCGGGTCAACAACACCTGCAGGTAGGCTGAAATGCCCAAGCGCGTCTACCGTTGCCCACTGGGTTTCAGCAGCCTGGTACGGGCTGCCTGATGATTTGGGTTACCGCGCATTTAATAAATGCTCAATTTCAAATGCTCTAGACGGAAGCGAGGACGACCTGCTGTGGGAGGCAGCTAGTGACAAAGAAGAGTCAAGCTATGATGATGAGAGTGACGGCGACAACTGCCGTGAGGAAGAGGGTGTATAGGAACGCCTGTTTGGCTTGTATTTCAATAAAGTTGTCTTTGACCCTCAGAACTATGCGATGTCAGTTCCTCGCGTCATATTCTGGTTCTTTCAGTTTTTCTGTCGCACGCCCGAAGTCTAAGCTCGCCTTACAAACGTAGTTTTTTTCCCCCTTTTCACACCCTAAAAGTCGACCATCGGGTTACAATCATGGTCGCGTTACATTCGAGTAAATACGGAAGAATGCTGCTTCGCCCAATGGTTTACCCCTAATTAGGTTCATCATTGTCATCACGCTAAGAGGAACCTTAGTAGTGCACGCATTTACGCTTAGCCGCATTCTATACGCAACCCCATATCTCAAATTGAACCGCACGGAAATCGAACGCGTGAACGCAATCATCCGCCTTGCGACTAAGGCAGCCCTAAACCTACCTCGTAGCGCTAGCACAGCCAAACTTCTTGCACTAGGCATGCATAATACCATTCAGGAACTAGTTGACGCGCACCTTCAGACACAGTACCTTAGACTTGCCACGAGCGCCACTGGCTGCCATATACTCTCCTCCCTTCACATCAACATACCGCTAACCAGTCAACCCTTATAGCCATCCCTCGACACATCCATTCACCTCTCGTTGTGAAACCCCTTCCTCGAAACGTCCATCCCCAATATCACATCCCTCGCCGCGTACCTCGCTCTAATGCCCTCCATAAGTATTATGGGCAAGCCCACGATGCCGTTTGGGTAGACGCCGCATGTACAGCGCATGAAGCTGTAGCAGTTGCCTACAATCCAACCCTACCTCACCCCCTAACTCACCGTCTTCCCTCGAGCTCTACGCCTGAGGAGGCAGAGGAGACCGCCATCGCCCTAGCCCTTGCACATTCTTACGCCCCAATACATCTTCAGCGACTCCAAAACGGCTCTGTCCAACTTTACCAGGGGCAGGATTCACGCCCCTGCCTGGCAATTGTTGAACACCCCTACCAAAAATTTACCACGCAGGGTAGAGCTTCAGTGGCTGCCGGCTCACTCTGGGAACCATGGAAACGAGGCTGCCGATAAATTGGCCCGAGGTCTGATTTGCCGGGCTCGGGACAGTCTCGATCCAGGATTCTCGAGCGAGCGGGCGCACACATTTGCGGAGCTCACGCAAATACCCCGTTTGGACCGTCGGACTTACCCTCCTCCCCACCCCTCTCTTAAGCATTCCCAACAGATGCTCTTCAGACGCCTCCAGACCCGCTCGTTGTCATCCCCTCAGCTTTTATCCCACTACTGCGGCACATCCCCTGCATGCTCCCTATGCGGTGACCTCCACGCCACACTCTCCCATATCCTTTTCGGCTGCCCTGCTGACCCTCCCCCGCGAGAACAGCACGCCATCTCGAGCTGGGAGGACTGGGAGGTCCTGCTTATGTCTGCAGACCCGACATCGCAGCTTGCTGCGGTGACTCGGGCTGCCGACGACATGTCCCGGCATGACCTACTTGATGCAGTGCGGGACCGCGCAGTGGCCCAGGCACCCAGCTGGGTCTAAAACTCACCTGCTCAATAAAGTTTTTCTGTCTGTCTGTCTGTGTAGTTTTTCACACGATATGTGACAGGCTTACCTCGACCACAAAAGGAAGGAGCAAACAACTGAAACGTTATAAAAAATTTCAAAGCCAATAAAAAGAGGGGGTTGTACCAATACAGGGCCTGATCCCAGAACTGGCCCAGCTAAAAGAGGGCTGGGCAAATGCTAGAAAATATTAGCTAACAAATGTCAGTGTCAAAATTCTTGTGTGCGACTCTCTCAACTGCTGTTTGCATTTTGCAGGGTTTTTTTCGCAAATTACTTTTCTGGCCTCTAACTTAAGGGTGTCCACTTGGAATCGAAGGTGGTCTAGATGTGAGTAACGTTGAAAATTAAAGAGCTCAAATTTAAGCTATAGGGTCGCAAAAGGGGGGGTTGAAAAAGTGGGAATCAAATATGTGCATTATATAGTGGAAATGCCACTGAGCGTTCTTGTCACGTACAAGTCCTCGAGAGCAAGCTGGTAAATTGCAAGACATTTTCGAAAATTCGCGCTCTTGCGCCGCAACTCATGTCACCAGATGTTCGCCAGAGATTGCGCGCATTGCATTGGCTAACGCAAATGACGTCATGATGCAGAGTGCTATCACTGGTTCGCGAGCAATACAGAGAAAAAGGACGGTTGCTTGCCCGGCCCCGAAGGTGACTGCACCATCTCCCCCTTTGTATTCCCTCCTCTGTCTGTAGCTGTGGCGGCTGGTGTACGAGTTGAGAGGTAAAACGTAGAGGCAGTACTTAATTGCAAATATCTCTGCTTTACATAAGCTATAATGAAAATTTTTTGCAGGAGGCTGATAGGCCATTCAGTATCTACCAGTTTCATCAGCATTTCTTACCCTCATTGGGCCCCTCCCCTTTCAGTGCCTTTTTAAGGCTCGAACAAGAATGCCACAATTTGGTGCTTGGTTTTGGTCAGATGATAATCATTTCCTGATAACGAAACAAGCTTGTAAATTCAACAGACCATTAAGCTATGATAATTAAGATTTAGTGTTTTAGAGCAATTCTCAAGAAAAGCATACAAAAAATTTATTTTAGTAATAATCGAAATAAAAAGCTCTTTTAATGCACTGCAAGTTGAGAGAACCAAAGTAATAGTTCAGAGAAATCAAAATTCAAATTAAAGAGTTCTTTTACTTTTTGTTGTCCAGTAAAGCAACTACAGTGGCCCTAAAAGAAATATCAATCATCTCTTCAAGCAGATAATTCTGAAGGCCAAATGCTTGCTGCCAGTTAAATTGAACCAGAAGTACCAGGAAAAAGGGTGTATCTATGGATCATTTCTTCTCAAAACAATTGAATTTACTGCTTAGCACATAAAATCAAAGCCACAGTGAATCAAGCAACCAGTTAAACACAATGCTTAAAGAGAATGCGAGGGACCAGAAACATCACAAAGTGCAAACAAGGACAAACAAACATGGCATGCGAAAACTCCCCAACAACAACACTATACAGGCAAAGCTTCCTAAAAGGTCGCCTGTGCCTTCCACCTTCCAGCGTAAACTGCAAGGCGACTGGAGTCTTTACAAAATTTTTCAGGATGAGGTGTGTAGCCTCGTCCACTGTGTCGCCTCCGATCAAAGAGAAGCCGCTTGATGCGAAAACCATTATAGCACAAATTATAATAAGATGTGGAGTACAAATAAAGAATGAATGAGCATTTATAAATTGTCATATTTATTGCATACAAGGCACAGCAAATAAGGCCTCTATCTATGCTTGGCACCCAGAAATTGTTATACCCTTTTTTCCCCAAAGAATAGCTATTTCATGCACATGATGAAAAAAAAATGCATGTGCAGCCATAATAAATGCAGCGTTACACCTGCCTTCACTGCATTGCTTAGAAGAATGTGCTGGTACCAAGCTGATCGAAACATGCTCAAGCCATGAGCGACAGCTTTTCAGTGTGATGCGACAAAGCATGCCCTATTAACCCCTCAACCCCCTCCCCGAATATTCCTTAACTGTACCGGAAACCTAAGATTCTTTTCATAAAATTTCATGCAAGCAAACTGCAAGACATTGATCAAGAGTGACAAAGGTAAAAAAAGGCACAGCAAAGAGATGAAGACCATGCTGAAACTTCCAAAAAATGCAAATCTGTGAGAACAATACAAATACACTTATCTCGCACTCCATATTTTCATGCCTGCAGGTTCCCGCAAAAGTTCAATTTTCTAGGCGGGTACTTTTAATTTTCGTTACTTCGAGCAGCCATAAATTTAAGTTCAAGCATACTGCATAACTGATAACCTGGCGACATCAAAAATCAGGAAATTTTATTCGTGCTATCCTGGGAGTGGGGGGAGGCACTGCATCAATCTGTGTCGAGACCTTCACGGCACGGACTGTGCTGTCTACACTAGCACCGTGCCATGGCAGCCAATTCGGAAGGCTCACAGGAAAAGCTACACCTCCTCAACTGAAAACTAAACATATTGACAGATTTGCCTGTCTGGTTGGGTTTGAAGACATAACAAACTCACAACTCCAACCAAAATTCAAATTTTTTTCAGGATTCGGGCGACAGCATCGCCCAAATCCTGAAAAAATCGAGCATCCAGGTTACGCACGAGCCCACAAACACTGTTGGGCTTTGCCTACCTGTTCTCAAAGACCAGCCGCGGAGAGAAAGAGCCCAAGGCATTGTCTACAAAATTCCATGCGCCAACTGCGACGCAAGCTACATCGGCAACACCAAAAATTTCAGAAAGAATACGGCAACATAAAAACGACGTCCGCAAATTCGCAAGAGAACGCAATCCAGTAGCCGAACATTCCGAGGACTCCGACCATAGAATCAACCTCGAAGAAACCCGCATCCTCGGAACCGAAACAAATTACCACAAAAGGCTCCTTCTGGAATCCTGGCATATACCGCACAAAATGAAACCTGCCCCCAGTATATGCCCAGGGACTTCGCTCTTCAACCACCTCAATGCAATGCGCCAGCTTGACTAACAGCCTAAACCCCCTCCCCCTCCCCCCGCGCCTTTTGCGTCACAGCTGTCGTTCCTTTGACCCCCCCCCCCTCCCCTCCATACATAAAAGACGCTAGCTATACTGCCCTCAGTCACCCCTGATGATGGAGCCGAGTCGGCTTCGAAACGCCGGGTTAAAGTTGAAATTTTCGGTTGGAGTTGTGCAGTTTATTATAAACTTCCTCTGCTGCAGCCTTCTAGAATGCTGTACCCATGCTGTCCCACAAAATAAGCCATAGCCACTTCAGCTTTGGCTTAAAGCTGTACTCAAGGTGATTGTGAGCTCATCTTTTCACCGCGTGAACTCAAGCACCAAGTAACCACATAATTTTGAATAACCAGTGAACACTGCCGACAGATACAATGCTGATTGCAGAATTTCCATGTTTACGAATCAGATTATAAAACTTGCAATGAGAAAAACATTTCTTTACAACAACCACTGAAAAGCCTGGCTTACCAGAACAGCGCTTCTGTCAGGGTCTTCAAGGATTTCTTCTAGCTCCTCAACATCTCCCATGGAACTCAATGGGATCAGCTCTTCTCCAAGACAATGCTACAGACCAGCTGCGTGATTCCCTTTGAGCTCTTTGATGCCAGCTCTGATCTCCATCAGGAGCTGCACTGTCCGACTTTTGAAGCCTGAAATGTTCAAAATCCATGATTAGAGAAAGACTGCTTATATCCCTCTGAGTTCTTTGGTATGACTAAAGGTATCACAATTTGGTTTAGACCAAACACTGATTGCATAGCACAGAAATAATTTTTTTTTAATTCGGTGCCACTTGAAAATGGTCAGTATCCCCGAGATGAACGCACTAGTTGCTGCACTACAAAGTACAAGTTGTCGAGTGTTTTGAAGGAAAAAAAAGTAGAACACGACTGCATTACTGGGTCCCATTCGCATCACGCATTTATTAGGTCTACCTTTATCCAACTTGAACCCAACAAGCTTCTCAGCTTGATAGAGCCGCTGTGTATTCTGAAAAGGTTCGAGGTTTTTGATATGAGCGAAACGCATGTCCACTCATGATTTTGAGAGCGCACTGCACAACATAATCTGTTTGTGACCTGTAGTAAACTGTCAAAACATGCATCAGAGCAAAAAAGAGAAAGCTTCATGGCCTGTGGGTAGCGCGCCTGTCTCACAGGATTCAATTTCCACTACCACCTCTTAAAGAAATTTGGTGTATCTGAACATTGCTGAGCTGTTCCTGAATTTTTTTGTCTATCTGTTTCATTAGGATTTTCCACCCTTGGCCAACGCCACTGCAGAGTTTTCTGTGACAAAGGATCGATAACACTGTTGCATTAAAATTCAGAAATAATGTGGGGCCTGGACAGCAGTTAATGTGGTCACTGTGATGACAGCATTACATGTTATAGCCTTATGCTCCGGGTACTATCAGCAGATATGCCAATCAGTTGTTTTTAAAAACCATAACTTTTAAATTTCTGAGACTGACAAATTGCCCACATATTCACATTTTATGGAACTTCTCTGGAACTGCAATGCCACGACTAAGGGTGATGTCATAGGAAACGACAGGCTATCTCACACAGCCATTCACAGCAGTCATGACATTCTTGACAGTTGTCTGGAAATGAAACAGCACTATACAAAATTGAATGTGGCCCACTCACGTTGCGAACATGGAGTGTCCATATCTCGTGGATATAAAAAATCAATTCAATGATATATTGCCAAATTCATTATATAATCAGCATATAACTTTCCTTCCACTGCTATTGTAGACAAGCAAGCAAGACTGAAGCAAGAAATATTAGAGGTAAGAAAATTCATATTCAAAATTCTGACTAAATTTCAGACAGCATTTGGTATTCGATTCGCACTTTCACTATAGTTTATTCTCGTTATAACGAACATGAATACAGCGACTTATCAGTATAATGAAATGAACAGTGCATAATCTGACACTCTATTGGTTTTAATGGAGCTGTTTTTGTATTCGCATAGCTCAAAATGCACAAGGAGTCGTAAAAACTTCAAGCAATGCAATATTTTGATCATCTGAATAGTCCGCGGTAGTTGTGTGAATGAATTGAGCGTGCATTCACATGCCGCACCATAGAGGGGCAGTACGAACTAGCATCAAGCTGACAGACGCATGACCGGCACGTGATCGAACCATCTTGCCGCACTCCCCTGCCACATGTGCAGACCTGCGCGCAAGTGGGCTGCACTCCATGACTCAATCAACTCCGTTGCGCAAAATGGCAATGCAGAAGCATAAAGTATTCTCATTTGAGTCGATGTTTTGGTAGTCCACAGCGAGCGCAAAAGGCCACATTACTGAGCAATACAGTGTTGCATCTAGCACTCAGTCGGCAATTGTGAACGCAAGACAGAAGATTGCATTTGTTGACAACTGTTCCAAAGGAGACATGAAGAATGATCACCTTGTCATCATGTCGACTGGTGCTTCTGAATGTTACGTTTGAGAACTTAGTCTCTGCTTATGACAAATTGGTGGTGGCACCTGAACTGACCGACCAAGAAATCGCTGACGAGGCCGGTTCTTGCAGATGATGCAAGTAGGGTTGATGACAGTGAACCGGAAAGTGAAAAATGAGCTCTAAAAATTGCAGAGGCTGCCGACACGGAAAGGAAATTGAAGGGCTACCTTGAGAAAGTACCTGTGGCCTGATGTGGAGAAAGCTCTACATTTAATTGATTTCATAGAGAATTTAGTCCTCTGAAATACTGCTCAGTGCCACCAAGCAAAGATTGCATTGTTTCTTAAATAAATCTGGGCGGAGCCAGCATCCCCATCTAGTGTTCATTTCTGCTCTACAACACAGAACAAAGCGATATTTCGCATGCTTATAGCAAGCTCTGAATTCAACAATTGTGCGTTATTACACCTTTCTGTTGTCCCCCTGCGAGAAGCCTTTGCTTGGGTTTATTTGCAGACTTTTGCAGATTTTTAGAACGATTGTTTAGTATAACAAAGTTTAGGCCAAAATTAGGCTTAGTTATAACGGGATTTGACTCTATTCGAAACTCTTTGACCAGAAATTATGAATTTCTGGTTCATCTAAACTACCAGTGAAACATCGCGACATTCTCAGACAGAAGTATCTTGCACTTTTGAATGGAGCCTAGAGACATTGACATCAATGAAAGCATAGGAATTTTTTTTATGTTGATCATTTTAAAATAATAATGTAATCATTGAGATAATTGATTAGAAAGAAAGTGGGATGCATACCTATGAGCGCCGTATCATGTTCTTCGTTCCAACTGCCCGGCGGAAAAAGGGAGCCATCCTGGCGACTCAAGGAGAGGAGACTACGCGGGGGCTATAATACGGCTTCAAGCGGCTGACGTGAACGACGTCGCGGCCACGGCGGCGATGGTCCGAAGAAGGTGTCACCGGTTCGATAATGTAGTTGACCGGTGACGCTCCAAGATGCGGTAAGGGCCGATGTGCTTGGCCGAAAATTTGGACGTATTCGGAACAGAGAGCCAGACTAGTGAGCCAGTGGAGAAGTGAACCGCGAGCGTGTCTTGATCGGAAGCATGGGTACGACGGAGACCTTGACGTTCGGCGGTGAAGGAGCGAGCCAACTGGCGGCACTGCTCAGCATGGCGGGTGATGTCAGAGAGGGAAGCATGTTCCGAGCTGTCGGGGTTGTAGGGAAGGATTGTATCCAACATACAAGAAGGTTCGCGTCCGAATAAAAGAACTGGTTACTGTTTTGAAAGCTGGGCATAGAATATAAACACGCGTACAAAAACAAACCCAGAGACATCATTGGTATTTTTTAAATATGTTTTCAAACATTCTTAGCTGCATCTATCTGGCTTTATTGCTTTACTTTTTGATCTTGGATAGCACTGCAATCGCAGGACCTGATTCTCATAGGCCTTTGTGGTGCCCGTGTGACAGGGGTATTATATGGGCAGGTATGACCAAAACGTAATCAACCAATCCAGGCAACTTGCACAGCTAGCGGAAATAAGCTAAATAACATAGAGAATTAGACGGCGAAAATATTTAATTATTAAAACAAACACTTTAAGAATATCGCTTGTTACATATACAAGGGGGGCTCAGCAAGCATCTACTGAAGTACCTTCTGTCAGCATTACAGAGTTCAGCTTTTTTGTGCTGATTGTGACAAGTCTAAAAATAAACAGATTAGCGGCACAGTCTAATTAAAATATTGGAAGTGACAGGACAGCAAGTGCAGTGAAATATCGGCTACGTGGAAAGGAAACCCCATTTTGCAAGTCAATTGTTTTCAAAGAAAAGAATAAAAATGAAATCTATGAAAGGAACACTCCTGAACGTTCATAAATCGAGGAGGCATCCAATCTTGCATTGTTGTGGGAGATGGAACATGAGTCACACACCATGATCCATAGTCCAAACACGAGTGCACGCTATGGAAAAAGGGTCATCAACTCCAAGAAATTTCATGAGGCATTGTCAGCTGGAAAAACTAGGCAAACAGAAATCCAGATAATAGGAAGTGTCTTTTTTTACTAAAGTTTACGCCACACAAGCAATTAACAGATACTCCTATGCTTCATAACTAAACCTAGGCATTGTGTGGGCAGTCAAAGTGAAATTCTGGGAAGTTGTCAGAAAATTTGCTGCTCTTTCACAACAATGCCCTAACTCACAAGTCTTTCAAATTGCACTATCTGGGAATATGACTACGAAGCTCAACCACTGAACCTGCTGTGCAGGCCTGTGTCCCGGTGGTTACTTTTTCTTCCGTAACATGAAGAAACCTCTGCACAGGCTACAATTGCCTGTTGATAATGCAGTCAAGGATGCAGTAACAGGTTTTCTCCTGCAGCAGAAACACATTTCTTTCTGTTGCAAGAGAAACAATATGTGGTGAATTGAAATTGGCGCGCTAATGTCAAGAAGGTTAGACTGATAAGTGGAAAGTTTAATTTTCGACTAAATACTTTTTATACATTTTGGCAGACAACTAACTGAGTACCCTTTGTAGTAGCCTGGTCAGGAAATAACCGCGTGTATGCAGTCAGTGAATGGCTCCACTAACGCAGATTGTGTATGGAGTAAGAAAAAAAAAAGAAATTTTCTCTTCTTCTGTCCTGGCTTTCAAGCTGATGATTGCTTCTTAAAGGACTGTAGACACCAAATTTTGGTTGCACGTTTCAGTGCTTTTAATGATGCACAAGCTTTTATTATACACAGATCCCCATGTCATATTTGCCTAAGACCGTTTAATAGTTTTTAACCAAGTTTTTTGCTCGTCTGTCTAGGTTTCGATGCGAACAATTCAGCGATGGCTATGATGTCAAAGTCTAGGTCATGTGACGGATAAAAAACTGCGATATATTTGCTGCTTCTTCACTCCTTGCGATTCTTGTTTTTGAAGTAGGCTGGCTTTAGAATTTTAGTGAATCAAAACGGCGAAGCAGCGATTAGATTGCGGCGAATCTTTGCAGTGTTTGTTTGTTTGGTCATTCTTCAATGCTGCCAGCGCGCCGCTTTATCGATTTGTTTGCGATGCAAGACACGACAAGAATTATCTCGATTGATCGCATCCAGGCAGAGCTGATTCTACGTTGTTCCGGATTGTTCTAGTAACTTTGCCCGCTTCATCTCGAATGTTCGTTATCATCTTTAAAATGAGCACGGCCGAGAGCGGCGGGCATTCTGTTCGACGATTGCCGAGCACGCATATTGCTACGCCGCCGCCGTTTGATTCAGTCCATTGTGGGCGCAAGTCGGCCCCAATAAAAAACTTTGTTTAGACGCCATTTTCGCTGCCGTTCTGCTTCCCGTAATGCAGTCACTACTTCGTGACAATATTGCAGTTTTTCATCTGTCACTAGCCCTAGACGTGAAAGCCATCGCTCGGCTGTTGAAACCAAAACCAAAACAGGTGAGCTGAAATTCGATTACAAGTTATACAGCAGCTGTAGGCAAATACCACATGATGATCTTCGTATAGTAAAGTATTGTGCATTGTGATAGCGCGACGCTGTGCTGTGACGTTATAGCGGCCTATGACGAACCATGATTCCGTGCTCTGTTATCACGCCGCTCGGGCCTTTAAATATATATATCCTGTGTGCGTTTGAATAAACGTTCTTCGCTCGTCGTCCACGTCTGGCGTCAGTCATATCATCTGGCGACGAGGCACTTCGGCCACGCGGGGGAGGCCGGCTCGGCACGGCGGCAGCAACGTTCTGCACGAAGAAAACCAGCGGAAGGAACCGGCACGTTTGTCGAGAGCCTGACCGTGGACTAGCAGTACGTGTTCAAGGAGCACGACAGCGAGCGAAAGCATCGACAGACGCCCAGCGGAACTGCCGACGGAGGAAAGTGACAACGGACGCAACGTGTGATGAGTATTGCCAAAAATGCCTTCGTACGGAAAGATAGCGGAGTTTGATGCTAAGACGCAGAACTTTGAATCATACGTGGAACGTTTTGAACTTTTTGTTGGCGCGAACGAAATCACTGAGGAGAAGAAACTGTCTGTGTTTTTGACTGTTATTGGCGCGGAAGCTTATGAGGTGCTAAAGAGTCTTAGTGTTCCGAAAACGCCCGCTGAACACACGTATACTGAGGTAAAGCGCTTGCTTCAAACCCATTACTGCCCGAAAAGCTCTGTGATTGGCGAACGTTGCAGATTCAATCGCCGCGTGCAACTAGAGCATGAAGGTGTGGAAGAGTTTATTGTTGAATTGAAACACTTGGCCAGGAAGTGCGACTTTGGCACATTCTTGCACAAGATGCGCTGCGGGACAGGTTAGTTGCAGGATTGCGGAACGAGGAAAGCCAGCGCGCATTGTTCGCTGCCGAGAATTTAACGTTCGAGGGGGCGTGCAAAATTGCATTGGACCGGGAACTGGCTGCAAAAGACGCCGCGACAATGCAAGCGAAGGAAGCAAACTTATCGTTGCATTCCTTGCAGGCTAAGAGCAAGAGCGCAAGGAACGAAAGATTGCCGAGATCGACTCCTGACCAAGTGCCAGTGAATTCGTCCTGTGAAAGATGCGGCAGGAAGCATGAATCACAGAAGTGCTGGTACAAAAATTTTAAGTGCCATAAGTGTTCAAAAGTTGGTCACTTGCAGAAAATGTGCCCGAAGGCAA
Organism: Amblyomma americanum; assembly: GCF_052857255.1. Lineage (NCBI taxonomy): Eukaryota > Metazoa > Arthropoda > Arachnida > Ixodida > Ixodidae > Amblyomma > Amblyomma americanum. The sequence goes on from NW_027526485.1 coordinate 198,608, forward strand.
AGCGCGTGAATGCAATGGATGATACTGAGAACGAGGAAGAGGAGTTAGACGTGTACCATTTTAAAAACTTGACGCGATCAAGTTACGAAGTGAATGTTGAAGTGGAAGGCAAGCCATTGAAAATGCAGATCGACACAGGCGTGGCTGTTTCAATTGTTCCAGAGAGTGTGTACTCAGACACCCGGCTCAATGTCAGGTTCCGCTTTGTGGCCTTAGCAACTTCCGCAGCATTTAACGGCAGGCTCTCGAATACTGCTAAGCATTCTTCCGAGACATCAGGGGCGCGATTACGGATCAGTCTCAAAAAACTGTCTCAATATTGAGACAGTGACGTCAAAATGACGACACCGAGAAATGCCGACCGCCGAATCGGCCAATGCGGAGCAAGGAGGCGGTGGGCTCCGCCCCGAAACCACTAATCGCACGACAAGGGACCGTAGACTAATGTTTTGCAGTAAAAACGCAGTGAATAAAAACGAGTAATGTTTTATTTTGCTAAGTAACTGTATTTCAAACCCAACAGCACCAAGCAAAAGAACCAGTGTTTTCATTTTTGCAATTAAGTTTGCTGTTCAGTCACTTTTTTTGCCGCGAAGGTGTGCTGTCAGCGGTATAGCGTGAACATGTTAGTCTGAAAATGAACAAAAACGCAATGAAGAAAACAAGCAATGTTTTATTTTGGTAGTAAACTGTGTTGCAATCTCAACAACACGAGGGAAAATTAGAAGCATTCTCAGTTTTGCAATGAAATTTGCTGCAGGTTAACTTCTTTTGCCATGAGGGCGCGCTGGCAGCGGCATAACGTGAACATGGCGGCCTGCAAGAAAACAGCTGATTCCATGGCTAGTTCCAGTTTTTTCGCGTGTCGTCTAAAATCAAGGCACTTTGCGGATGTCTGAAGTGTGCAGAAAAATCTGATTGAAGGCAGTGAATGCTACGGGCCTGCCGAGATCAACTTACAAGCAGCGCTCGGCTCGAAAATCGACGAAGACAACTTTAGTGTGTGTTCTCGGTCGGCGCCTATCGATCACCGAGTGACGTGTGGTTCTGTTTATTTTCTTTAGAAAATACCAGAAAACCATGAATCATCACATAGAAGCAACTGCCGACAGACAGGTGCAGCTGCTGATAGCTTGCAATCTCGGTGCGGGAAATGAGAGCCGACACGGCCTGCCTCTGTGGCAGCACTCTTCTGCCTCGTAACCAAGTGTTGCCGCCCACATCGGGCTAAGCACTTGATGTTCCGTTTGTATTTTTGTAGCTCCGTTCGGTTTATGTTCAGTTGTTGCCGTAGTTTCTTTTTTTTTTCCTGTGCAAGATGCAGAAATTGTGATGTTTATGCTCCACTTTGTTTAGAGAGAAAGGAAGCACTTGACTTGATAACTTTGCTATTGTCACCGAGGAGAGAACGAGCTTGTTCCATTAACGTTATTTACTGATCATGTAGTAGATCCAGGGTCAACCAGGAAAGAAGTAGTTTGCTTGTATAGAGGCTAATTGCAACTGGGCAGAAAGTTGAGCAAGTTTGTTCATGTTTGCTGGTACACAGCGCTTGAATTGCATATGATCCAGGGCAGTGAGGTAGGTAGGACAGGGCAGTGATGTGTAATATTGTATTTTGCTCAGCAGGCGAAGTGATGTTGGTATAACTGGGTTTGGTGAGGGCAGTGTTTGAAGGGCTTTAAATACTTTGCATAGCTTCTAACATGCACTTTCTTTCAGGTCGGAAGACCACTTTTTTTTTTTAAATTATGGTCCATCATATCTGAGACACCCTGTATACAGGCCACTCCAGTTTGAAAGGGAACAGCCAGTTGAAAATAACTAGGACATTAAATACCTAGGCGAAAAGTAGCTTGAAAGCAGTTGCACTTATCACACATATTATATGATAGCACAAGGAGCTTGTCCGGCCATTCGGCATTGTCACCGTCTCGTGTCATCATGGACAAGACTTCATAGCCCTGTGTTACGCAAACCAAGCTAGGTGTCAGTTACGGGGCAATAACAGAGTGCTCAAAATTTCCCACAATGGAGCTGCCTGTATATTCTTAGAGCTGTAGAGCATTTCCAGTAAAGGTGTTGCATGATTTGTGATTGTAAACTAACCTCTAATCACACACCATCTCCTTGATGATGTGTCTGTGATGTTTACACATCTTTGTCTATCAGTGAAGATGTTCTAGTCATTCAGCAGTCATTGTAGCCACTGCACCTTACAATCTTTATTATGCATTGTTGTACAGCGGTTTCCTTGCAGTAGGTACAGCTTTTAGCACAGAGCGAAACCCCTAGCCACACACCATTACGCTAAAAGCTTAGCTTTGGTATTTACACTACTTATATGTGCCAAAATGTTTTGTAGTCCGGAAAATGCATCATGTACACTGTACTATGCCATATTTATTGTACAGGTAGCCTCTGTATGAAAGAAAACATGCACTTTGAACTCAATTTTTCAGATTTTTTTTCTTAACTGCACTCAGAAATGCCATACGGTAATTGTACATCAAGGTAAAGTATGCTTGTATGTACACTGCCTTTTCTGCAATAGAAACACTCGTGTCAAATGCTGTGCCTAAAAAAATAAACGCGCTTACTGAATGTATGATGCAATAAAAAACAGCTTTTTGATTCCAACAGGCATCACAAATATTTCATGCCTTATTCCAGCACTACACGTTTGGTTCATGCATGTTCGTCACACAGGTAATGACCACAGGCACTCCACCAAGCTGGAAGGAGACAGCAGAGAAGGGGCAGGTGGGCTGACATAAGCATTGACAAAAGAGAGTTCAAAATGATGCTTTTCAGAAATTGGGCGAGCTGCTTCAACACCTTTTCCGTCTTCAGGAAGAGACTGTGCAACACGCTGCTGAGGGACTGGAAGATATACTAGCAAACACACTGAAAATGAAGTGGCAGCCGGTGGGGGGCACTTGTTTGTCACTGCTGGCTTCTCGCTGCACACAGGTTGGCCAAGGGCACAACCACATCACACAATTGCTCACACACTTGCAGATGTGTGTTGTGCAATGACACAAGGAAATGACAGTGGCAACAGGGGAAGAGTGCCTGATATGACTCTCTATGCCAGCATGGTGAGTCATCTCTGGACGCTAGATTTTCCATCGCAACTGCCGCTACACCATCCCTCGGTACGCCTTCCTCTGGAGACGGGTCGTCCTAGAGAGGCCAAAAGTACAGCACCGCATGCTCTTCTCAGGAGGCAGGTGAGGAGGGATCCCGTCTGTACGAGGCAGCCACCATTTAGAGGTGGCCCGTTGTTATCTGGGTCAGAGGCAGTGTCGCCTGCACCCTCTGCTGATATGGGCACATCCAAACAGAGGCTGTGAAGTGCAGCACGTGCGGTGATGATGCGCACTGTCCACTTCCACTGGCACTGGTGCATCCGGTGCCCTTGAAAGCAACGGAAGCAGCTCTTCGGCACACCAATACAGCGCTCAGCCACAAATTGTGTGAAAGCATGTGGCGTGTTGTACAGGCCTTCTGCTGAGTCAGGTCTGTAATGTCATGCAACTGGTGCAGGCAGTCATGGCTCCAGTGGGTAGACATAGTCTCCTGCATAACAAAAAATGATGCGGCTAAGCATGTCCTTTCTCAGTGATCTCAACAGCATTACAGGACACTCTGCTATACAGTAGAAGACTCACGCCAAGTAGCCCACATCCAGGCTTTGCTGAATATGACATTCAAGAGCATACATACATGCAGGATTTAGATGTATAAGTGAGCACTACTGTAAGGTCAGTCTTTTACCACCATATTCATATAAATGATGCGCTATGATTGCCTACAAAACACAAGCGCTGTCAGGTGCATTTTGCTTTGGTTTCTTCAACAGGAAAGGCTATGCATTTCAACAATGTAATATGTGTCCTGTGTTTCTGCTGCAATTATATGTAACAAAAGGAAAGGGTGGCAATACACTGTATCATACTGTAAAGTGTCTGCATTTGTGTAACTGTCCAGACTGATTCTTGTAGCTTTAGCAGATCCGGCCAAATGCATAGTGCTGGAGCTCAATAGATGTGACTGAGTTCGCCCGACGGGTGACACGGCTATTTTACTGCTTACCCAGAAAAAAAATCACCGTCGTCCAGCAGGCCTTCCTCCGCCTCGGAATGCCGCCAGACAAACGCGTCGCGGAAGGATCCGGGTCAGCGCGAGTCCACGGCCAGGATGCACATGTTCGCGCCACAGATCTGAGAAAAAACAAGCACAGCCCGTACTCACTCTCGCTGCCGAGGCCCGCACTTGTAGCTCATGCACTTGTAGCACTTGAACTCATGCGGTCAAAAACAGTGGCCGAGGTATACTCACTATTACGTCCGCAGCGTAGAACCGCTTGCGGCTCGTTCGCAGCACTGCCCCCAGACTCCTTGATAGTGATGAGTGCCCAATCGACACACCCGACGACGCCGGAGATGCTGCCGCGGCGAACGTTTAGGCAAAGGACGCCCTCCTTCGCCGCCGCCTTCTCCTCGGGTCTCCTCGGAAAGCAAACACCCCCCTTCTGTTACCCAACGTTGACATTGGTCTCCGCTGCCCGCCGCAAAGGCTTGTTCACAGTCGGTTGGGCTGCGCCGACGTTTTCTTCATTTCCAACGGCGCCTTGAAACCCACCGGAGCGCGAGGCGAAGAAGCGCAGCGCGCACAGCACCTGCCGCTCCACTGACAGCGCACTCACCCGCGCACTTCCCACTTCAACGGCGAGTTCGTCGCACAGACACTGCGCAGTCTCCTCGAAATAACTCTCCCGCGCGTCAAAGTCGTCTTCATGCACCCTCCGACACCGTTGCTCGCGCGGTCACCCGCGTATACGACGATGTAAACAGCCGCCATTTTCTGTCTCAAACGTGCTGATACTACTTTTTCCAGTCTCAAAAAATCGTCTCAATCTGCCCGCATAATTAGATGGCCAACGTCACCACTTCTGCGCCATTTACGACGTCAGTCAGTGACGAAAAAAATCAAAATGGCCGCCGACCAATAGGAGAGAGGCAAATGATATACTTTTTGAGACAGTTTCGATTGAGACTGACCCGTAATCGCGCCCCAGTTGCCTTCTCTGCCTGCGGTAATCTGGACAGCGCGTCCGCTACTTCCAGGTATCGCAAGGGCAAGAACCTGGAAGTAGCGGACGCGCTGTCCAGATTACCGCAGGCAGAGAAGGCAACTGATGTCTCGGAAGAATGCTTAGCAGTATTCGAGAGCCTGCCGTTAAATGCTGCAGAAGTTGCTAAGGCCACAAAGCGGAACCTGACATTGAGCCGTGTGTCTGAGTACACACTGAATGGTTGGCCAAATCAATACCCTGAAGAAATGAAGGCATATCACGTGCGCCGTTATGAGTTGTCTCTTGAGCAAGGGTGCTTAACATGGGGCACTCGAGTAGTAATACCGGATCAGCTGCGGGAACGTGTATTGGACTTGCTTCGTGACGAACATCCAGGCAGCACACGCATGAAAATGCTAGCTAGAAGCTTTGTATGGTGGCCTGGTATGGATCAAGCTGTCGAGATGTACGTCCGAAAGTGCAAAATCTGTCAGGCAGTTCAACCAGCTGCTCAACCCGTGCCGCTCCATCCGTGGAGCTACCCGTCGAGGTGTTGGGAGCGGGTTCACGTTGATTTTGCTTGCAAACATTCTAGTGTGTTCCTTGTTTTAGTTGATTCTTTTTCCAAATGGGTGGAAGTTTGGCCGATGTTATCATCGTCTACCACGAAGACAATTGAGAAATTAAGCAATGTGTTTGCGGCCTACGGGCTGCCTGAAACGTTGGTCAGCGACAACGGGCCGCAGTTCACATCTACAGAATTCTCGGATTTCCTGGAGAGCAATGGTGTGAAGCATGTCCGTACCCCGCCATATCACCCCGCGTCCAATGGTGCGGCTGAGCGCACCGTGCAGACGGTCAAACGAGCGCTGTTAAAGCAGGTCATGGAACGCGACGTCACTCGCGTGCGTTCGCTTCAGGAGTGTATTGATAGTTTTCTTTTTGCCTACAGAAATACGCCAAGTTGTGTGACGGGGCAAACACCGGCGCAGTTGTTGCTAAAGCGTCAACCGCGCACGAAGCTTTCTTTGCTCAAGCCCAGCTTTGTCGGGGACATGCAGCAAAAACAAATTGACATGAAAAAGAAGCGTGACGTGGCGCGTGGTGCTGAGCGCGTGTTTTGCGAAGGTGATCGCGTGAACGTGAAAACGGTGCGCGGGGAACATGCCTCTTGGGAGGCAGGTGTGGTGCACCAAGTTGTGAGTGCTGTGACGTATATTGTGGAAGTGCACGGGCACCTTCGATTCACCCACGCTGACCATCTACGGCCACACCATGCGGACCCTGCGGCAGCCTCAGAGCGACCATTTGCAACAGAAACACTGAATGGACGGTCGCCACTCAGCGGTCCTCTGCTTGATGAGGGGGCACAATCATCTCAACTGTCAGCAGAACAGAATCCGACCCCTCTTCCACCGCCTCTAGTGAATGACGCAGTGCCAACCTCTGCTAGTGCAGACCTGCCACCGCAGCAAAGCCCAGGGCGGCTACCAGCATCAGAGCCGACGCCATCCACTGCGAGGGAGGAGCCACCACTTCGTAGAGGCACTCGTTTGCGCAAGCAACCGGACTGGTTCACACATGAGAACTTTAAGTAGAGCCTGTGGGGGGGAAGAAATGTGATAGCGCGACGCTGTGTTGTGACGTTATCGCGGCCTATGACGAACCATGATTCCGTGCTCTGTTATCACGCCGCTCGGGCCTATATATATCCTGTGTGCGTTTGAATAAACGTTCTTCGCTCGTCGTCCACGTCTGGCGTCAGTCATATCATGCATCATTAAAAACAATAAAACAAGCAACCAAAAATTAGGTGTCTATAGAACTTTAAACAAAGATACTTTTTCGCTGTTCGCTAACATATAATACTGCAAGGCCTGAGAACCTAGACATGTAACCATAGTAGAATTCAAATAGGTTATAAGTTTTAAATTAGAACCCCCTGCCCCATCTCTTCATGCCAGAGACAGGAATTATCCTCAAGAACATTTGCAGGTGTAGTGAAAAGGTTGTGTGTGAAACAAAATCCGGATGATTTATGTATCGTCCTGGTCACTTCAACGCCATTACCTGCTGCTCGGTGGTGTCTTCATACCAAATGAAACAGAAGAATGAGAGTTTCGGACTTGAAACAATGAGTTCATACAGAGTTAAGCAAGACCTTTCCACAAGTGCAGTGTCACCACCACTGTCACCGCCCCCCCACTCCTGTGGTGCACTGTATCTCCTTGAGCCATATACCCCTCACCCCTCTAATGTGATGCCACTGCATTAAAACAGTAACATACAGACTCGGATGTTGAACACAGAAAACACAATATGATACTATAGTTGGATGCAACTCAAGCAACAACGCAGCTTTTTCCCATCAAAGGACTTCCCTGCAGCTAGTGGTGTCAGCGGATTCTCATTATGTCATAGATAGTAATCCCCTTAGACCTGCTAGCTTGACACCACAGGGTATGACAGATGATAGAGGGTTCATCATCATCAACCTGACTACGCCCACTTCAGCAAAAACATCTTTTCCTGTATCCGTCCAATTAACCCGGCCTTGTGCCAGCTGCATCCACATAATCCCCGCAAAATTCCTAACCTCATCCTAACACCTGTCTTTCTGCAGCCCCCTCCTACACTTCCCTTCCCTTGGAATTCAGACCATTACCCTTGCCTTCACATCACATGCCCTGCCCACTTCTTCTCGAGTGCAACTATATTATCAGAAACGTACGTTTGTTCCCTGACCCACTCTGCACGTTTGATGTCTCTTAACATTACACCTATCATTTCCCGTTCCATAGCTTTCGGCGTTGACTTCAATTTAAGCAGAACCCGTTTTGTTATGTTGCCCTTCACTTTATGCCCCACATGCGAGTACCGGTAAGACAGAGCTGTCATGTGCTTTCCTCTTAAGTGATACTGATAACTTGCCATTCATGATCTCAGAGTATGTGACAAACGCACTCCATCTCAATCTGATCAGTCTAGTCATTTCCATTTCATGACCTGGCTCTGCGGTCACTACCTGCCCTAAGTAGACGTATTCCCTTACCACTTCCAGTACCTCGCTACCTATCGCAAACTGCTGTTTCCTTCGGAGGCTGTTGAACATTAACGTTACATTAGATAATCATAGATTCCTCAGGCGTTCTCCACTGAAAGGGGGTTCACCATGACTTACTCGGATTAACCGCGACATCACGAAAGTCACAAGACACCAATGGCAGAAGGGCCTTGTTCTAAAGGGCATCTGCTTCTTTTTTCTTGAGTTGTACACAACTACACTGCATTATATATATATATATATATATATATATATATATATATATATATATATATATATATATATATATATATATATATATATATATATATATATATATATATATATATGTGAAGAAGAAGGGAATCATCCCAGCCGCACTGCCATCGCTCAGAGCGAGCGCCTGCTGACCTGAACAGACGAGAGACTCGGTCGCCGTCGTGGTTTCGCTACCGCCTGAACGTTAACCTAAGCCCCCGTTACATTTGGTGGAGGTGCGAGGTACCTAAAACACCGCCATGACGACGGTCAGCTTGATCCGGATTTCCAACCCGGTTCACTCGTCTAGCTGTGGATCCCTTCCACTGCTTCCGGCCTCTCAAAGAAACTTCTTTCGAAATACCATGGCCCCTACTGCGTCCTGGAGCGCACATCCTTCGTGAACTACCTTACTGATCCCCTCGCACCGTCTGCCGACCTCCGCCGACGTGATCGCGAGGCTGTGCATGTCCAACGACTCAAGCCATACTATGACCCGGTTGTGTTGTCGGCACCATGGTCTGCGCTAAGATGGCTCCTTTTCTTCCTGGGGCCATTGTGAAGAAGGGCATCACCCTAGCCGCACTGCCATCGCTCAGAGCGAGCGCATGCTAACCTTAACAAACGAGAGACTGTCGCCGCCGTGGTTTCGCCGCAGCCCGAGTGTTAACCTAAGCTCCCGTTATAGCGCCTACAGTCTACACTCAAGCAAATTTTGATAAATGCACAAAACTTAAAAAAGAAAAAAGATACCCATTCTTGGCGAACACAATCCTCGCCACTAGAGTCTGCAGACTTCAAGTGTGAAGTCTGTTCGGCTAGTGCCATTTTTTCGCAGGCTTTCGCATAGGAGACTAGGTTGTAGGAGATACAAGGCAGCAAAATTAGGCATGGAAAGCATCAAGGGGTGTATTTAAGTAACACTTGGGGCACACTAAACCCAATACCAACCCTGCTGGTTTCCAACACAGCTTGCCTCGCAGAAACTCATGAATTACAGAAACCGGAATTTGTCAGTAATTTGAATTCGGAACTCAGGCAAGAAAAAAAATTGAAAACTGCAGACTCGCTCTCTCTTTTTAAAGTATTCTCCATGCCTACAACTCCATTGAGAATGCCTTCCCAGTTGGTGACTTGTTGCATTAACATTTCAATCAAAAGGGACGAAAGAAATAACATTTGGGTATATGGCGCTGTGGATGATACTTCTGAGCAACTAGCCTGCGGTTTATAATGAATAAAAAGGTGGTTTCCTGGGTCCTAATCTAGGCAGAAATTTTGGTAACAGGCAATCTGCAATGGGTACATGCACAGGGAATAGTGCAAATGAACATAGCTTTGATACCTCGACTACTCTCTCTTTTGCTGAAAACGAAAAAAACCTACAAATGAATTATTAACCAGCTAACTTACTTTATTATGATCCCAGGGGTTACAGTGCCATTTCAGAACTGCATCTGAACTTCAGCTCGGTCTTTCTTCCCAATTACATATCCAAGACATCGTGATGTGGATATGAACTTAATCTAGTCCAATTTTTGTGGCATACTTTTCTGTCACGTGCAAGACATCACGATGTGGATATAAACTTAATCCAACCCAATTTTTGTGGCTTATGTTTTATTGTCATGAACAAACAGCCACAAATTTATCACGAAAAAGCAAGCAATTCATGTTCCAGCTTAACAATAATAAATGGGTTGAATCGCCAAGGCTCAAACACAATAATAATGCTTACTTGAAATGTAAGGCCTAGGCATCTTGTTTTTTTTAGATTTTAGTTTCGAATGTGGCTAAAAATACATCCTGCAGATCCAGCACATTCATATTTAAGACACGTTTCAGCGATCTGAAGGCTCAGGCTAAAGGCATGCCGGTTGTACCCAGTAACCCAGTACATTTGTTTTTCTTCAAGACACAGCGAGACTGATTCCATCCTATCTGTGTTTTCTCAAAGAATTGATCCCACAATATTTTCCTAGCAATTTTGACTATGTGAAGCGGATACGTTAGCAACCCTAATCCAGTATGAGTTGTAGCAAAGAAATGAAGTTGATACGCTTTGGTAGCGCGAGTGGTGGCACCACTTCTTGGATATGCCCTGGGCATTTAATCCTTGCACATCTGCTCGATTTTACCCTAAGTTTCCTTCTAGCTGCTTCTTTCACTGTGGCAGTTATATCTCTGATTTGAGAATATTTACCTGCTACCCGGAATGAAGCTACTGGTGTTGAGTATGCAAGCTTCGAGTGTATGCTACGCGCCCTGTTGCACTTACACGGCAAATAACTGGTTACCTGTTGTAGAGCTTGCTTTCCGCTGTTAGTTCCAATGGGATAAATGCAGAACCACTCCTGGTTAACCGCATGTAATCATGATGTGCATGTGTTTGCCCGTGTTTACACTTCAAGCAGGCGACTACTGCTCTGCTATGTCTCCAACTCTTCTGGTGTCTTCGACTGGTAGCTTTAGTTTGCTCTAGGTTGCTCTGAGAGGCGACCGCACATTCCGCTGGTCGAAACTGGCCGCTCTGACGCGCTCCGAGAAAAAAGTCGGAGCGGCTCCGAGATGAGTCCACGTGACAGAGCCACTTCCGCCATTTCGCAAAAGCGGTGCGAGGCCTCGGCGTCCCCTGCGCGTAGGCAGAAGCAAGTGTAGGCTTTTTACGCAGTAGTAGCGTCCTTGCTGTGTTGTGTTTTGCGGGCGCCGCGCTGTGCGAGGCAAAATGTCCAGCAGACGCCGGATAACTACGCAAGGAACGCGGTCTGTGTTGCTGTCGCATGACAACAGCGACTCCAGTAGCAGCACAGACGAGGCCGACAGTACTATCCACAAGGCGAGGTCAAAAAATGAGTGTCCCGTGGGACGGAAAGCTGGGGTAGCGATTTATACAGGCTAAGCGGCGACTGCCATGCAAACTGTGTGCGGCCACGTGCGGCTAAAGGTAATCAAGGGATCTTACGTGCGGCTACTGTTCACATCAGCAGCGGTGCCACGTAGTGGCTCCGGAAGTTGCGTGCCCCTTCTGCCTCCTGTGCTCCCGCTCTAAAAACTCGCTGACCATTCGACTTGACTAGTCTCGCTATGCGCTCAGAGCGAGAGCGGCTCCCACTCTGCCAGATCCTAACCGGATGACGGGAGCGACCAGTCGAAGACACAATTTTTGAAGTCCATAACTTAAATTTTTTATTCAGCTCTGTGACTAGGGAAGAAAAAACCGAAAAAGAATGTTCTGAGTTTCTCGAAAGCACATCTCTTTTCTTACCTGCATATCCCAACATCTTACAAGGGCATCGCTGCCAGTCCAGTAGTGGCTCTACCCTCTTCCTCGCCATGTGCTCAGTGGCAGACTGCAGTGCCTTGAGGTGGCCACAAGCACCTTTGTCTTGACTTCGTCAGCCAGTTAGTCGGCACTGCACCGACTGAATCCATTTCTTTCGCGAACGCTACCACGCAGAAAACGTACTGCGGTTTTGGCCTCTTCCTTTTTCTGAAACGCAATTATGCAAGGTAAAGCCACAAATATGTAGAGCAAGCTTATGCTTGACTCGTTCCATACTGCTTTTGTCGACACTCGCGAAAATTTTACACGCGTTAGGCGTATTCACTCTCGCTAAAAAATTTACGTTCCCGACAGGATTACTACAGTCCAGCATGACTACTAGGATGAAAAATACGGGTTATGGGGGCCTAACGTCCTTAAGGTTCCAGCTGGTCAGACGTAAGTTATCGTTGCTGTCGACTAATCTAGAAAACGGCCAACCGCTTCACAGCAAAACGCGGCACTACGGTTGCAATATACCGCGTTGTCAGAGCCCGCGGTTGAAAGCAAGGCGGTGGTCACATGTTAGGATTGTCAGCATGCAAACAACGCTAGTCATAATGCACCCGAGAAGTGCAAGAGAGATTTATGTATAACTAGAAATTGCACACAAGCTGATAGTTTAACCACTTGAGAAAGGCACTCGAGCGCATCGGTGCTGCTCCATTGCAGTGCCTGGGTATACATACATATGCGTGTGGTCCCATTTTTACGTGTAGCATCCAAAGTGGCTACTTAAATCCAGCGCTAGTACTGACAAAAATTTACTTACCTATCTTGGCGAGCAGTCTTCCACAAAACGGATGATAAAGCCGACAAAGCTGGTGTTTCACGCTGGACTGCACGCACCTATTCAAGCTCCAACACGGGCACGGCGAGCACACGGGGAAGAAATTTCAAATACGAGCCGTGTTTTTACATGTCACTGCGCTTAGTAGTCCGGGCCGGAAGTTCCTGTTTGTTTCCTTACTGCTGGGCACTGAAGACCAAACGGTTGTCATCACAATTTCTTGAGCATATAGAGTTTTCCATCAGTATTTTAATTTATCGGCATAAAGTGACGCAAACTGTTCTGTACAAATTTCTCAGCTAGGTATTCATCCCCGTCATTATTCGGATTATATTCTGCCACGGAATGACATTGCGCTTCGGTCTTCCAACCTGGTATATGTGGATAGATGATATGTTTGCTTTTTTTTTTAAACAGAGCAGTCGCTGGCGCCACCGTGACTACACTGTGCCATGACCATTCTCTGAAACCATTTTTAATGATTTCTTTCTTAATCTGGATAATCATTCTCATGAAATCCTATACTGATATTAGTTATTTGCTGGCGTCTAAGATTTCTTGACCTGGTAGTGGTGGCTTATCAAAGCAACACCAAATAGAATGAAATAATGTGGCTGGCTGCGGCATTCAGTGCAGAAACCAAATTTTGGCTGCATATTTTCTTCTTGTTAGTGATGCGCAAGACATCTTAGCGATGTAGTAAATCACAACGACGAAGGCGTGATTACACCGCAGTCTTTTCATTCCTAGCATCACCAGTACTGAACTTGGAAGACGTACACTTTTTTTCATCACTCCGCTATGTAAACCGAAACATAAGAATGGCGAATGCCAAATGGTGATCAGTGTATAGTTATTTGCTTTACGCATCATTGCAAAGAATAAAACGCAATTAAAAGCTATCTATCTATTCTCACTATCAGCCTGACTACACCCACTGCAAAGGCCTCTTCCGTGCTTCTCCAATTAACGCGGTCCTTTGCCGGCTGCGCCCACCCTATTCCTGCAAATTTCTTAACCTCATCCGCCCACCTAACCTTCTGCCGCCCCCTGTTACGCTTACTTTCTCTTGGAATCCACTCCGTTACCCTTAAGGAGCAGCGGTTATCTTGCCTGCGCATTATATGCCCTGCCCAAGCCTATTTCTTCCTCTCGATTTCGACTAGGATATCATTAACCTGCGTTTGTTCCCTCACCTGCTCTGCCGCTTCCGGTCTCATAACGTTACACCAATCATTTTTACATATTTCGAACAAATATAACCAGCAGAAGGACGCAGACAGACACACAGCACGACGCTGGATCGTCCTGTGCGCCTCTCTCTGTGCGATGTTTTTTTTTTATCTTGCCTTTAATAAAAGCTCTCTATATATTCCTTTAAGCACACGAGCTACTGCCTATAGTGTACTACCAGGGTCAGGGAAAGAACGAGAAATACACCAGTGATACAAAAATTGCTTTTTCAGGAAAGGAAAGCGCAGTATATCTCTCTCAATTCTACGTGGACACTTGAACCGCGATGTAAGGAAATTGCCCCGCCGCGGTGGCTCAGTGGTTAGGGCGCTCGACTACTGATCCGGAGTTCCCGGGTTCGAACCCGACCGCGGCGGCTGCGTTTTTATGGAGGAAAAACGGTAAGGCGCCCGTGTGCTGTGCGATGTCAGTGCACGTTAAAGATCCCCAGGTGGTCGAAATTATTCCGGAGCCCTCTACTACAGCACCTATTCTTCCTTTCTTCTTTCACTCCCTCCTTTATCCCTTCCCTTACGGTGCGGTTCAGGTGTCCAAAGATATATGAGACAGATACTTCGCCATTTCCTTTCCCCAAAAAACCAATTATAATTATATAATGTAAGGAAAGAGAGGAAGGTGGGAGTGAAAGAGGCGCCGTAATGGAGGGCTCTGGAATAATTTCGACCACCTGCGGACGTTCATCTTGCACTGATACCGTTTTGGGTTTCGCCTTCATCGAAACACAACCGCCGCTGTCGGGCTGGAACCTGGGTACTCTGGTCAATAGCCCACAGCGTCAGCCACCGTGGTGGTGCAAGTAGACCTAGACCGGCGGTGCAAGAACTCCAGACCGTATAGGGACACTGATCTGGCTGGCATCGACATACCAAAGCGTCTCAATAAAATATATGTTCAGTCATATCTTCCTGGGTATATTTTTCCTGGGTATATTTTCGCTCCTGCATGTCGATCCTCTTTCTCTTCTCTGCGGCTCCTCTACGAAAATTGAGGGTGAGCTTAAGTGCGCGAGGCGAAAGCCATTCTGCACCCACTTTGGCTAATTAATGACTAATTTCTAATTAATGAACGCTTGTTGGGCAGGACGGCTACAAATTCAGGAACACTAAAGGGGACGTTAACGATCGTTTCTTTTTAATTCTTATTTGTTCTTTTTATTTTTATTTCTTTTACCTTTTCCTTTAACGCATCTGCAGCTCCCTTGAAGACCAGGCCATTGATTTTCAAACTATACGACAAGAACTTTCAAGCAACAACTACCCGACCTCATTTGTGCAATCCGTGGAAAAACAGTTATGTCGCCCAGCAAGCGATACTCCTCTGTCACCCTTGAAACGTGCTGCCGTGCCCTATGCTCCCGGACTAAGCGAGGCTTTAGCACGCATCATGCGCACCTTTGGTGTTCATATCGCCCACGTTCCGACAAGAAAACTGCGCCATGCGTTGGTAAATGTCAAAGACCCCCTTCCCAAAGAAAAATATCCAGGCGTAGTGTACAAGGTTCCTTGTTCCGACTGTGACTACGCATACATTGGCGAAACCGGAAATTTCGAGAGGCGGCTAAAGGAACATAGTAACGATGTACGCAACAAAAAAGTGGATTCAAATGCTATCGCCGAGCACGCAGTATCTACAGGCCATGACATCGACTGGGGTCGGGCACACGTGCTTTCAACCGAAAAGAAGCTATACCCTCGCCTGCACTTGGAATCATTAATCATCCAAACTACTAGTCACACCCTAAACCGCAACGATGGAAATCTTAACCCAATCTACGCACGCTCCCTGCGCCCTCTTTTCAAGCATATGTAATGCCACTGAGCTGCTTGCTTCATTTCAATGTGAACAAGGCTCCCGTACGGGAGCCGAAACGTCTGTTTATGTTTTTTGTTTTCTTTGGTCGGCGCTCCTTCTTCTTCGTCAGTATATGCATTATAGCAATTATGCTATTGATAACGTCATAGTGTGACAGAATTCGCAGACGGAGGGACAACGATGAGCTATTAAGGGCTTTCGCCTTAAAAAAAATTACAGGAATGCACTTCAGTCTGTTTAAGAGCGGAAATGCGAAGGCCTTTCTTTTTCGCTTCTCCCTGAATTTTTCATTTTTTAATTTGTTTTCTTTATTACTAGAAGTTTTGTTGGTTTGTTTTATTTATTTTTATTATTTTCCCGTTCTTTACTTTAGTTTTATTTTATTTTTATTATGTTCATTTCCTTTTTTATGCTTGATAAGCCTTTTCACGCGTTTACATCGTTTTTGATCCAATCAGTCACAGAAAACCTCCTTCAAACACAAAACATAAATACCTGAAGAGCGCGCTCAAACTAAGCATTGCCGAGTACCGTAATCGTCGGTCAGTTCCTGGTCGCCAGAAAACGTTATGGAGGGCTTTAAGCACATGTATCACTGAAGAACTTTAAGTAGCCTACAATTTGCGATTTACTCATTTGAGCGTGATCTGAATTTTGCTCATTAATTGTGAGCATAAACAATGCACGTTTCGTCTGGAGCCCAGCACTGGATATTTGCCAGCTTGCTCGTCTAGTAACTCAGTTACAGTCATGGTGGAAGAAAATAATTTAGTAGTAGTAGCTCCGTTAACTTATTGAAAGTGATCACTCAAGTCCTCTTATGAGAGGTCATCATGTTTGACGAAAACATTCCAAAAGCTGAATTTAAGTTTGCCGCTTTAACTTCGCTTCCCAGGTACCTCAGTCCACCCACACGTACTTCCGCCACTTCCGCTTCTACCACTTTTCTTTTTTCGCGCAAGCCGATGACAGCTGAGCCGGCTGAGGAGAAGAGCCGATCGACTCGCCTACCTTCGAAGAGCTCCAGCTCGTTGCGCACTCAGGTTGAGTCTTCTCGATAGCACTCGTTCTCATTTTGAATGGCCAGTAAGTGGCAAAAATACGGGCGGCTGAACCGGGAGGTCACCGAATTTTTACCGCGACATTTCCTCTCCCGCCGAGGGCGGCCTTGGGCCTTCCACGACTGCACGCGAAGACAGTGAAATCGATGCCGACAATGCGGACACACGCAGAAGGCCCGAAGAATGCTCTGAAGCATCCGCAGGACGAATCGGAGTTTCTGAATGGCCTCACTTGCCAGCCGATTCTGATGACAGTGCCAAATATTCGTGGTCGTCCGAGAAGGATCCGTCTACCGCGCAAGAAAGCACAGAAGCAAGCCCCTCAACGACAGAAGCTGCACGAGAGCTAGCGGACATAGCTCGGAAGCATTCACTCACCCATTCGGCAGTCAATGACCTCTGTCTGCTTTTGTGTCGCCTTGTCCATCCATTACCTCGTGGCGCTCGCACGTTACTGACGTCTGAGCGAAAAGCTGATGTTCTTAAAGACTACGGGCATTTTCCCCTACGAAGTCAGATGATCTAAAGAGTGAAGAACGGTCTTCGCGATGTTGCAGGTACTATCGTTGACCTCCACGTGAACATCGACGGATTACCTGTATTCAAGGGCTCTTCGCTGGTCTTCTGGGTTTTGCTGTGTTCAGTGGCGAATGCAGTTGACAGCCGACCATTTGCTGTCTCTATATTGTGGCAAAAAAGAAGCTTACAAATATTGCATAGTTTTTGCGGCCATCTCTATAAGAAATGAAAAATATGGAAACTTCTGGTGTCATCATCAAAGGTGTATGTCACAGTGTTTCACTTGCTGCAGTAATCTGTGATGCGCCAGCCTGTTCGTATGTCAAATGTACCAACTGGTACTGGTTATTAGGTTGTGACCGCTGCACACAGAAAGGAGAAAGAATTGAGCACAGGCAAAGAATCCCATGTGTGCTGCTTTCAAAAATGGAATAGGAGATATGATTCTTGCCGCACAATGGCCGACGCTGGCCACCACAACGCTGCAAGTCCACTTTTGGAGTTGCATGTGGACGTGGTGAAACACTTTCCGCTGGATTAAATACACACGGTGTGCTTGGGAGTGGTCTGTAAGTTGCTGCAGACGTGGACTTTGAACCATTACTGCATTGTCTCGGAGCACAGCAGCAGAGCATTATGAGTTCAAAGACTGCAGCAAACAAGTCTGCCGTCAGAATTTGCTTGGCACCCCAGACACCTTGATGAATTGGACCGACGGAAGGCAGTGGAGTTTAGGTCCTTCCTTCACTACAATGGTCCTGTCGTGCTGCGCGGTTTGCTGGACAACAACCAATACAAACACTTCCTGTGCCTTCATGTGACGATGTGCATTCTGCTCAGTGATGTTCTTGCGACAGAGATGAACAAGTTTGCCTCAGATCTCCTGAAGTATTTTTCACAGCAGTGTGGGGTGCTTTATGAACGTGAGTTTCTGATCTACAATGTACACATGCTGTGTCACATTGCGGAAGACGCCTTAATTTATGGGCCGCTGGAAAATGTTAGTGCCTTCCCATTTGAGCACTGTTTGTGGTGAGTTAAACGGTTGTTGTGCACCAGCAGAAAGCCACTTGGACAGGTGAGCCGCAGAATTTCTGAGTTGGCTTATTCACCGAGAGAACTCCCACCGACTGTGCGCTTGACAGAAGTATCATCCTTGAAAGGAGGTGTAGAGAACGACTCGTGTTGCTTAATAAGCAGTGGCAGCATTGTCAGTCTGACAGAGGTGTCTCCGAAGTTTCTTCTTGGCCGTGAGTTTCTTCATGCAACGAACCTCTATGCTCCGCTTCCATCAGAACAGCTCAAGATTTTCCGCACAGATAATGCTTCACGTGAGATAAGGATGTGGCCTGTGGGTTCATTTCGCTTGAAATGTGTGAAAGTTGTATGGAAGACTTGGTTTATTTTGTTTCCTCTACTTCGTCATAATTAATCGCTAAGACTATATTACAGTTTATCTTGAGCATTGTGTTCCATCTTCATATCCAGCAGAAGTCTATCATGGCAGAAGTGTATTCTCAGTGTTGTTTTTCCGCTCCATTATAATATTTAGCAGAAGTTTATCTTGGCTTAGTGTTTCATAGGTAGTAGCTGTGTACTTTGAGTGTTGTTATATCATAGCTGAATTATCTGAGTGTTTTTCTTAACTGAGTGTTGGGGGTTGCAGGAAGTAAAAATAGCAATTATTGTTCTGTTCAAGCACAATAGCTACTTTTGTGTATCTTCTTCATGAGTTGTAGTGATAACGGTGGGGTACACATGTTACCTGTGCTCTTTCTGTTGCAGACACATGCTTCATGTCTTTCTAATGTCTACTGAACTGAGGACGTCTTCTGCCTAGTGTTCACAGATATGCTATCTCGGTCTGGCCTACATAGGTGTGTTTGAGGTGAACACACTGATGGTTTGTAGAGAAAAAAGACCACAACTTCAGACAGGACGTAAGACCACTTCTCTGTCTTGCGTCCGGTCTGAAGTTGCAGTTTCTTTTTCCTCTACATCATTTCTGACCAAGTGGCCCAAAACTTCCCCTTGTGAAACATGGGTCAGCTGCATAGCAAAATGAGAGGCGACACGCTGAGTAATGTGGGCTGTCTGCTTAGTGTTAACCGCGGTTGCAGGTCGATGCGCATGGCACGTTGCTTCGCTCAAATTGCAACACGGCCGATGCACTGTTGGTGTAGCTGGGACTATCTATGAAGGTTTCTCGTGCCAGAAATAAAAAGCCTCGTCTCTTAGGGTTGTTATCTCTATCTCCAGAGCTTCGGGTAGCACAGCCCTAATATGTCTTGCCTCTGCTATTATTTGGCAGCATCAGTTTGCACAAAATCGGTGTTCAATACCCCTTGTCTGGATTGCCAGTGCCCCTTGTGTTACTACTGTACTGTGATAGTGCCTTCTCTTCTAGTACAAGTGATGATGCATGATTTCCCCTGTTTCACTTTATATGCTACGTGATTGAAGTGCTTTGGTGGTGCGCGTTGCCGCTTTTTGTACTCGGTGATTTTGTGCTTATTGCAGGCTCTGCGTTTTTTGCCTATGCACTGCGTCACAGTGGTCACGGTGTCATTCGCAACTTAACATAGTTGGTGGAGGAGCCGGTTGTATGATTGAGCCATGAAGCTTGAAGTAGTCAGACAGGCACAGAGTCACATAGGATGGCTAGCGCTCCTTTAGTAGTTATGGTGTCACCCTGATACCCCGGCATGTTTGGGATTGACGACACAGGTGTTGATGACTCGCTCTGCTCATACGTGCCAGTCATCATCTATAACATGTAGGACCCTACACCGATGCCGGCGAATGTCATCTTTTACCTTACCGGCACTGCCAGGGTGTAATATGAAACACATGAGAATGAACTCATGAGCCGGGACACCTGTGAGGAAAAACTACGCATATTCAAATTCAAATTCACTTTATTTCTGGTAGAAAGCAAGTATACATCATGAGCAAGAGAGTTTAAAAGAGGATTATTCTACCAAGGAAGACGAGGCAAAAGGCGTTTCATCTACGCCTGACAAGGCCTCGCCTCCTGGCGAGATACATTGCACTCTCTATGCTACAAAAGCCGTTGTAAAAAATATATTGTACCATTCATTACGTGTAGAAAACAGAAGCATTGTGAACAAGCATTATATGAAATTAAAACCGTAAGTACTACAAAAAACAAGAGAAATTTTCTTCAAAAAAAAGAAAAAAAAAGAAAAAAGCTTACTTCACAACCTGTTAGTTATTATTGTGTCAGAAGGTAAGAACCGCAGTTGCATAAATATTTATCTCAACAAAAGATTAGCTCCTAACCAGAAAATTATTACAGAGTCAAAAGCCTGAAGAAGCAACATTTGTAAGGATATATTTCAAGAATCTAACAAGGAACACAGCAATACAAACGAAACACAAACCTAAATGAGATAACAAGGAGACAGGTCATTTTTTTTCTACCAGGAGTACTTTTTTTATCCGTGCTTTATAAGTATACGGTGACTGTACATTCACTGCGATGTCAATAAGCTCTGGAAACAAATTTAAAAGGACAGGAATCTGGTAGTCTAACGATTGTGTACCATAGGAAGTTCTGACTTTTTTCTTAACAAATGAATTTGCCCTAAAGTTATAGCCGCATTCTTGACGTCGGTACTTCCCAAGAAATGAATTTGCAAGACCTGATGCATGGAAGGTAACCTCGAAACAACAACTGTCGTCGCGCGCCCAGTCCGCCACAGAGGGCTACATACCTATATTCTGGATGTCCTGGCGCTTCGCCACAAAGTGGACGTTGCTTTGACTCAATCAGACAGCGTGGGCTGCAATGGCATTGTGTATGATGCTTTTCATTTGTTTCTCTGCAAGGACTGCACTATATTTGACACCATCAAGGAGTGCCATCGCTTCGAGCAAATTGAAAGCTGCTGCATTCCGCAGCTGTTTTCTCGGCTTCCTAAAACAGTAGCAACCCCTTCCTTTGAGGACCAGCAGCTCCACCACGTCCACTCTTTGAAATGCCTGCCTTCGCAGACGCAGTCGCAAGGATTGTGTGACTTAAATTCTAGGCCTTTGTGCCTATCCCAGTCATATGTCTCTGCCTATCGTGTTGCTTATCCAGGCATTCGTGTAGCAAGAAGTTAGCAATTGGAACCTCAATCCAGCAGTGTGTGTGATCTTGGTTGCTCAGCTGGCACTGAGGTTCCAACCACCAGTATCCACCCCCACTGTTTCTCCGGAATCCCACAGACAACCGACAAAACCGCTTTTACTACTCTCACATAGCCTATATGGGCAGCTTTGGTAGTCCAAAAATTATGCTTAGTCTATGAAGGATATTGTAGTAAAGTGTTTCTGATAAGACAAGCTGGAGCCCTATAAAGTGCATCAAAATTGCAGGGCAAATGGTTGCTATTGGACTTTGCCTCTATAAAAATTCTGCTACCATATCTGGACTCCATCCCACGATCTTAAGCTTTTCTACTACTTGACATACACGGACAAAATTTATCGCTGAGGATAGTAGTTAGGCAAGACAACTGCACATATTAACCAGCCTGCACTCTTTCTACCTTCCTTCGATCCATCTTTTCTTTCCGGGAAGTATTTACTCATGAAAGAGATGACTAAAATCAATGATTTGCAAACTGACCAGCACATGCTCATAGCAAATGCACCCTTGAGTTAATTTTTAATCTGTGACCTGGTTTGGCTCCACTGCGCAGCAAATTTAGCGAAGTATAGCCAAATTTTTGAGGGACTAAAGTTTTTCATGTATTTCTGCCATGTTAATATGAAAATTTGCAGTGTAGACTATGGCAAAGTGGAAATTCACAGATCCTTTTAGTGTTAATTTATTCCCGCCATGTCACCATAGGCAATGATCAAGACAAAACCTCATTTCCCCCAGCCATATGTTTCCTTTCCTGTACATTGAAATTTTAATGAAAGTATGTATAAACGCGATGATGATGCCTTCATTTTATGTTTTGTGCTTTCCAATGCGAAAGTGGTCCGTCGATGCGGCTTACCATTTGTTACATTGTAAGAATGACTGTGAAGGAAACTTTCTATGCAGAATTTGCCATATCAAACGCCACCTTCAGCACGTATTCGTCGACTGAGTACAAATATGCAGTACCAGCTAGCTTACAGTACATTACCATTCATACTAGAAAATACATATGTTACATGATGAGACGTCATTGTGCATCTTATTACCCGCTCAGCACTTCAGAAAGCATCAAATTACGATAAATAAAATGACCTTCCTGGTGGCGCAGTTGGGCCTTCCAAAATTTTAACCAATTACAACTTCACTGCAAACTACTGTACACAGAAGTGACCTGAAAATTTTTTTGTGAGCATATTTATTGTTTTTTCTCACAATTATTTATTGCAGACAACTTGATTTATGAAGTTTTTTTGAGGAACCTAGTGTACATTATTAAGAAGCCACAACTGTTTATAATATTTATTTTGCATACAGCAGAAACAGATCATTGTTTCGCTGCTGTCTTTATAACTTTTCCTTTATTTTTTGTTCACATCTATGTCATTGCTTCGCAATGCCATTACCTTGATATGCCATTGCCAGCCTTATTCTAATATTCTTGATGGTTTGAAGGAGACTGCACATTGCAAATCTAGAAACTCCCTGAAACACCCAGGTTAGGGAAGTAAATACTTAGGTATAATATATAGTTTGGCGCCAGCAGCTCTCGAGAAATATGGCTAGCTGTCTTGCGATCTATGACAGTGTAGCGGCACTAAATTGCCATCATAAGTGTTGCGCCGTCTCGGCTTGCAACACGCGCTAGCTCCGGCTGCGCGGAGCCACGCGCTAAGGAAAATAAGAGCAGTTTCACACCTGGTTCTTAGCTTATTTTCTTCGTCCGCGTCGCACTCGTCTAATTTGTAGGGGTCTCTACAGTCTCCGCCGCCCTAAACTATATAGAGACGGACCCTCCAGCACACCTGTCACAGTGGTTCTCTTGGATAAATTTTAACACATAATATGATTCACATTTCCGTTTTCTATACTGCGTGAACATCACTGAGTACATTCTGAATATAAGGTGTGAACTAGCCTCTAAGAACATTTATTTTCATGCAATTGAGTGCTGCAAACTGAGCTGTTCATTCTGCAATTTTGCCATGCTTAGTATGCTTATATTATTTTTTTTGTAATAATCTACTTAATCTGATTAGCATCTGCCGAGCAGTGTTTCTAAGCACCTCATGCTATTATAGGAACAATGAATAACTGCGCAAAAAGGACGGGACAAGAGAGAAGAATCATACAAAAAGAGCGTGAAGTTATCGAAGCCTTAAAAATCACGAGATTAGGGCCTGACAAATGTGTTAGCCAGGCTTCCATACACCTGTACCGCGAGGGGTTGGAGATTCTTGGTTTGACGTGATGATTATGGCTTTTGTCTTTGCGGTTGGTGCGCATGCGCTTTGTTGCCGAAGGAAGGAGGCGTTGGTGCAATAAACCAGTTGTTAGTCTGCGCTTGCCTCGTGTGATTCTTCTCTCTTGTCCCGTCCTTTTGGCGCAGTTATTCATTGTCTCCATAATTTCGTACCAACTAGCCCCTCACCGCACTCTTTTAGATTACACCTCATGCTGCAGTGAAAGTAGCAGTAATCATCTGCGCCACCCCAAGTGGCATCCTATCCATTTCTGTTCATCTGTTGTTTTTGTTCAGTTGCTGGGCTATTATTGCGGCATATTTAACACACAAATTTTGTCAGCTCTGATTGCTCATTAAAATTTTGAGTAGTGGAGTACACGTCTTGTTGACAACTAGAAAAGACTGAAAAATCACAGCTGAATTGAGATCATGCTACAGATTTCTGAATTATTATTCTGTGCATTGACTTAATGGCTTACCGTGTCAACTGTTGACGAAGATATGACCGTTATGTAACATCTTTGCGGAGAGTTAGTGCATGATCCTGCAAACTGCCCGGATTCTGCAAATAGTATGCAAAATGATTTCCTTACCCCATACAAAGCAAACACAGTTAACAAAATTTGCACTTTGGCGTTTGAGCGAGGAGCTTGCTACAAATTGGTGTTTCAGTCAATCTAACATCCTAAATGATCGTAGGCAAGCCCAACTTGGGCGGCCCCTGTGATACCCCAGTGGATGCCACAAGGGCTCTGCACGGGCTATACAAGCTGGGCTGAGGCCCTATAATACACGCATAGGGTCTCGGTGAAGTAGCTGGGCTGCCTGCAGAAAGAACGCGGGCAGGCCCAACTTGCATGGCCCACTTAATACCCTTGCGGGTCTCACATGGGTCCTGGAGGGGCAAACCGGTGCATGTTTCCATGTAATACACATACATGGCGCTTTGGTAGGTATATGCTTGGGCTAACTTGGTGTGGACCAGCGCTGTGGGATGATAGGCGGAATGCCGAAGTTGGGCTTTCCCCTAGTTTTCCTGCACTGAGCCCAACTCGTTTTCAAGTTTGAATTGTTGCTGGCAAGGGACATATGCGGGCTGAACTTGGCAGCATGGCTCACATTGCCCCATAATTACCAATATGGGGCCCTAGTTGGCTTCTCATGGGCCAGCCCAAATTGTCTGCCCACATGATGCCCACAAGGGTCCAAGCTGGGCACAAGATGGGCTGTCCAAATTAGGGCTGCTCGTCATGTTTCTCTGTATAGCCCAGTTCTGCATCAAATCAGCCCGATCATAGCCGCTTAAGGCCCCATTCGGGTTCTTTTGGGGATGAAAACAAGTTTAGCCCCTTTAAAGCCCATGTTGGACCAATTGTGGTGATAGGCGGGCTGCCCAAGTTGGGCTTGGCCCCAGTTTTCTTGCACTGAGCCCAACTCGTTTTCAAGTTTGCCCTAATGTTGCCGGGAAGGAACCTGTGCGGGCTGAACTTGGCAGCTTGGGCTCACATTGCCCCAAAATTACCAATATGGGGCCCTAATTGGCTTGTCATGGGCCAGCCCAAATTGTCATTGCCCACATGATGCCCGCAAGGGTCCAAGCTGGGTTAAAAATGGGTTTCCCAAGCCCACGATGCCCACATGGGGCCCAGATGGGCCCTAAACGCTGTGCTACTTGGGTCGTTATCAGTACGAGGGCAACACTTGTGTGTAACTGGAGCGATCGGTAGCTAAGCAGGCAGCGGTATGTAGAGGACGATTTTTCGAAACCTGTGTGAGGGGAGGCTGCACCCTGCGAGCAAAGGATATGTGCAATTTCATTCTTTTGTGCTAGGCTCGTGTTTTCTTTTTTTTGCTATCTGAAAGCGAAGTAATGCTTTGATGCTGAGAAGGTGGATGTTCGTCGTGGCATCGAGCATTCGACGGCACCCGGCGCGCTTGTTTATTCTACCTGCATGCACCTTTTTAGAAATGCTGAATTGATTGTAGCGCTGGTAACATTTTTTTATGTCACTGTTAGTTTCAAGCCAAAGGTGCACAACTAATAGGATTGGAAACACACTTCACACGATATAAAACAGCCGAAAACAGGAAGCAGTTGTTGAATTGGTCAACAGGATGTCGAGATCCCTTAACTGTGTGCGTGGTGAGGGGTTCCAAATGATATAGCCACAATGGTATGGGATTGAATTATCTCTAATCGCCGACTCGCCTTGACTGTACTCCCCGACTCCTGCAAATATTCCAGGTGTCGAGCTCCTCGAAGAGCACATGGCCGGTCACTGGCAGTGAGTTCTTCTTTGGTTAAAGCGATATGTGATGATCATGATACTGACAAGTGGCTTGCGACTTGCCTCGAATAACCATTCTCTTAGCCGACATGAAAGTAGTTTTGTCTGAAATTCGGCCGACATCTGTTTTGTACATCCAATTTCTTACTGACTAAAGCTCAGCGGAAGGACTTTGTATTTTTATGTTATTAAAGCGCATCGATAGAGTCATACTTCGTTAACAGTCATTATTTTCGGATTAGATTCAGCATCAACCGCTTCAGTTTTTACCAGTACAGGCACGTTTCCATGGCACATGCAGAAAAAAATACTCACGTGGGAGAAAAGATGTTCAAATGCGCCCAGAGCATACCGGCGTTTTAGGGTTGAAGGATATGTTAAAAGCGGAATACGCACTGCGATACTACAGAAGGACAATACAGACGGACAAGCCATTCTCAAGAGGCGCTAGTGCTAGTTCACAGGAGCCTGGATCCGACGCGGCAATGCTTCATTCTATTTCTTTAGGAAAATGCACCGCCACAAAAGGCAACACGCCGACGTGCTATACCGCTCCTACCGAAATGACCTTTTTATCGGCTTCGCTGATACACGGCCGTATCACGTGACTCATCAGCACCAGTGGGTTCAATACGTGCTGTTATCTAATACAGTGAAGAAAAGGTAACATGAAAATAATATATATTATCAAGGTTTCTTCGGTGCAATAAAAACAAGCGCCTCTTTTATCTTTGGTTGCTTTCTTCAGGCTTCGAACGCAGTAAGTTCAGCTTTGACATTTTCAGAAGCGCTAAAACACCGAGGACGCAGAGGGAACAGACAGGGACGAGCGCTACTTCCAACTGTTTATTTCGTAAAACCGCAAGTGCTTTAAACAGTTCTCGAACGCTTTTATGACACGGCAGTAAACTACACGTGCGAGAATACACAGTATAGCTACCGAGACTAAAAGAACCAAGGAGATAAGTGCACGATTACGTTGATACCCTGAGGAAGGCAAGTTCTTTTTTTGACAATGAAATGGACGGTGAGCTTACACAAGTGCTACCCAGTGATGCTATGTTCTGTGCTTCTATAATCTCTCGGGTTAGTTGATCACGACTACGTCCGATGATGTGGCACTGATTTAACAATGGAGCACAATTGCGGCACTTACTGCAGTGAATGGCTAGGTTGCTTCCGAAGGAATTTTTAACATTGTTGTTGTGCTGGCGTAGCCGGTCATTGAGACAACAGCCCGTTTGCCCAACATACTTTTTGCCACAAGATAGAGGGATGCAGTACACAACACAGTCTACACAGTCCACGTACGCTGTTTGGTGTTTGGTACCACATAATTGTTTGACAGAAGAGTAGGGTTTCGTCAGCTTGCAAAGCTTGTTTAGCTTGTTAGGGGCCGTGAAAACAACTCTAACATCTGCTTTCTGCGCTACCTTTTTTGGGTTGTGTGAAACAGTGTGCACGTAAGGGAGCACAGCAACCTTTTTTCTCTCACTAGACTTATTTGCGATTTCGTCGCGACCGTTCAGGTTCCTAAGGACGCGTTCTGCTACCGAGATCTGAAGTGGAACCGGGTAACCAGCGGCGGATGACCGGTTCACTTGTTTATGAAAACTACGGGGCATGCAGTGGTGGCAAGATTTCGTCAACGCATTCCTGAAACAAAGTGCAATCACTCCTCGCTTAACCAGCTTAGAGTGGGCGGAGCGGAAAGCTAAGAGGGGTTTATTGCCGCGAGGTTCGTAGCTCCAGCAAACGTGGTTGTCGGTGAGTGAGAAGTTTATATCAAGGAAGCGGATTTCCCCGCCAGATGGTAGTTCATGGGTTAGTTTTAGTGGGCTGAGATTATTCTGGAAGGCTACTAAAGTCTGGCTAGCTTCGTGTTGAAGGGATTTCTGGTCACAGTCAATAAAAACTAAAAAATCATCCACAAATCTAAACACCTTAAAATCCTTTGACCCCTCCAGGTACCGCTGGAGGGCTCTGTCATGGTAGCTTAAAAACAGATCGCTGAGCACCGGTGCTATACAGGAGCCTATACATACGCCTTCCTTTTGTAGGAAGGGTTGGTTGTTCCAGGAAATAAAAGTATTTTTCAGGTAAAACTGCAAAAGTTCAAGAAAGCCACTACATGAAACCCCGGCATCATTTTGTAAGGGGACAACACCGAAGTGGTCGATGCTGTCTTGAACATATTCTAGTAAAGAAGCATGTGGCAGTGAGTCAAACAATTATGTGGTACCAAACATCAAACAGCGTACGTGGACTGTGTAGACTGTGTTGTGTACTGCATCCCTCTATCTTGTGGCAAAAAGTATGTTGGGCAAACGGGCTGTTGTCTCAATGACCGGCTACGCCAGCACAACAACAATGTTAAAAATTCCTTCGGAAGCAACCTAGCCATTCACTGCAGTAAGTGCCGCAATTGTGCTCCATTGTTAAATCAGTGCCACATCATCGGACGTAGTCGTGATCAACTAACCCGAGAGATTATAGAAGCACAGAACATAGCATCACTGGGTAGCCCTTGTGTAAGCTCACCGTCCATTTCATTGTCAAAAAAAGAACTTGCCTTCCTCAGGGTATCAACGTAATCGTGCACTTATCTCCTTGGTTCTTTTAGTCTCGGTAGCTATACTGTGCATTCTCGCACGTGTAGTTTACTGCCGTGTCATAAAAGCGTTCGCGAACTGTTTAAAGCACTTGCGGTTTTACGAAATAAACAGTTGGAAGTAGCGCTCGTCCCTGTCTGTTCCCTCTGCGTCCTCGGTGTTTTAGCGCTTCTGAAAATGTCAAATCTGCACCAACTAGCCCGATCCGCTACCCTTCTGAAGTTCAGCTTCAAACGTCTGTTATGATTTATGGTTTAGGAGGTTTAACGTCCCAAAGTGACTGAGGTTATGAGAGACGCCGTAGTGAAGGGCTCACGAATTTTTGACCACCTGGGGTTCTTTAACGTGCACTGACATCGCACAGTACACGGACCTCTAGAATTTCGCCTGCATCGAAATTCGACAGCCGCGGCAGGGATCGAACCCGCGTCTTTTGGACCAGCAGGCGAGCGCCATAACCACTCAGCCACCGCGGCGGCTCCAAACGTCGCTTAATCACTGTCCATTGCAAATAACTGTGGCTTTCCGAAGCGCATGGAGCTTCTGCTATTCAGTACAGGACAAAGGCAGAGGCAATCGAATAAATGCTGCACCAACAAACGAAAATAGTTAAGAACAGCTTTGACTTTATTGCTATGTAGTCAAGTTCTCACTCAGGTTTCTCGCTTAGGTAATAATCCATGACCCATGATTAGAATCCATGATACAGTATCGAGTATCCCGGGCTTGTAACTGATATATTTTTCAGGAGTACAATTCTTTATGGAATCGGCTTACGGTATTGAAAGCAGTTTTTTTTACGTATCGCGCCCAGTACTTCATCAAGGAATGCGTGTGCTGAAAGAAAGCATCGCAAGCAGGGAATTTTATCAAGAAAGAACTTAACGTGCACTTGTCCCTAGGCATGCGTATAATACAGCGCGGGAATACCGCACCTATGTAAAGAAGACAGACAAGCTACCGCCAGCAATGTGCAGCTAGTTGCTTAATAGTGGCCCGAAAATCGGTTTTTATCAATATTGAAGAAATAAAAAAATTAGTTCCAATAAATTACATCACTTGAGCTTATAAAAGCAATATACTTTAAAGTTTCCTTTATTTCTGTGGAAGGTGCAGGGCAACAGGCTTGTACAGCATGACCCATTGGCGAAGCGAATTATACTAACGCTTCACTAGCATTTTCCAGGCTAGGGTTGTTTGCAAGAAATTTTCGACGAAATTAACGGCTCAGCATGAAAACAAAGTTTAATAACGATATGAACAAAACTTGTAAAAGTCTTTTGAACAAACTGAGGTGCTGTATTTACAGAGATGGGCCCTTTGGTAAATTTTGGAAATAGCTCAATTAAGGTTAGCCTTCATGCAGCGTCACATTTCGGTTCTTGTGGACCCCAGTAGGCGGTGACACGTGAAATGCAAAGCAGCATGGGCGTGACCTTGCAGTGGCAGGAGGGGGGAAATTCGAGCCGTTCGCATTAGCAGGAGTACCCAGCCGCTCCGAAACCGTTACGCGCTCGAGCGGCTTTTAAGTGTCGGGAAGCCCTCAATTCAAGCTGAAGGACCAGGCGGGACCAGGACACCAAGGAGGAAATTCTGAGGAGACCACGTGTGAGTACCGCAGCTTTTCACAGCTCACTTACCTTCGCGTCATTTGGGTTCCACTTGCGGCCTAGAGCCTTCGAGTTGCTGCGCAATTCTGTAGGAAGAAATAACATCCACAGTTACGAACTGCGTGGAAAAGGCTGCAAAAAACGGAGGGAGAGTCCTGAAACATGCGTCATCATTTTATTTTATGACTCGTGTTTGAAGTACTCTACCGTCAACTCAATGCATGCTCTAAACCTGTGGCGGCAAGAGTAAGAGAAACAATCAAAGCTCTTTCGCGTGCACCCGCTATAATTATCATGTTTAATACCGCCGTCGCCATCGTCCGAACCAGTAAAAGCTTGCCCGCTACTGTGAAGCGCGTAGTTCGCAAGTGGGACTGCCTGAATCGTTGCACCTATCGGAAATAAAGTGAGAATAAAATTAAAAGCTGACAAATATCGAGTCTTGTAGAAAAAAATAATTGAGGAGAACGCATACAGTTTTGTAGTGCACCGGTGACTCGAACCTAAGTGATGAATGGGTGCGTAAAACCCGCATTGCTTTAAGGTGTGAAAGTAAAAGTGCGTTTGTTGATACTACAATAATTGAAGCCGATGTCGAGTGAGCCGCATCAAACCACGCATTTTTTTCTGTTAGGTAAACGCGCCTATGTTTTTCTTTTCGCTGTGGATGGACAAGAGAAAATTTCATGCTATACAGACGTTTTTATTTCTATAATGTACTGGATCACACCAAGAGTAGAAAAGCCTTTCGATTTGGTCAACGACTACGTAAGCACTGGGTGGGGTGTTAACACTGGCAATATTAAAACCCAAGTTATTCAGCCATCGCGTGCCAGCTTACACAAATATTGTGCGAATAAATGTTGAGACAGGTAAGAACAAGGTTTAAAATGGGGTGTGTTAAGAAGTAACTTCAACGAATGTTATAAGAGATACGCGTTATCTCGAATTGGTTTTCCTTCCACTTGCGCAATCCAGGAATTTTGAAACCCGCCGAGTCCTATCATTAGCCAAGAATACCTATGCTAGGGTAGTAGTACAGTCCATCCTCACGATAGCTGAAGTATTGACGTCGACATAAGAGAAATAACTAAGGAATGACGATTCTTGTTGGACGCTCGGCTACCACTGGCTATAACGAATCTGCGGCTATCATGAAGGAATCACTGGTCCCTATTGTCTTCGCTATGAGGTTGACTGTATTTTCTTTATACCCCAGTGCGATTACGAAAGTAGAAGAAGTGGTTGAGACCAATCTATTCAGTATTTTCGGCGGCAACGTAGTTTCTGTTATTTGTTTTCACAGCAATTTAAAAAAAAAAGATTGTAGAATATCAAAGAGATCTCGTGCACTATGCGCTACAGTACTGCAGCCTGCGAAACCGAGTTTTGAATGACTTAACGGGTGTGCTGACCGCGTCGATGTGAGCGCCCGCTACTGAATCCAAATTTGTCCACCAGTGGTATACGCACAAAGAAAAAGTTGCTATGGCAGACTTCAACAACTGAACTGCACCCATTTGGTTTCGCCTTCTCTTTTAGTATATGCGATCGCCGAATAAATTCTACGCTGCAGCCGGCTTTACATTTCCTTGCGGTAATTCTTCTTCTATGGTGTCTGAAAAACCGCGAAAAGCGCTCGACAGCAAGTAGCTGGCAGGTCCGAAACAAACCATGAAAGTCATGAAGGGGCCCGAGGTAGCCGACGCCGGGTTCTTTTTTTCTGTCTCCGGAGGTCGGAGCCCGTTGCGTTTGGTGGATGGTCGGGCATCCCTTCATCAGGGCC
Organism: Amblyomma americanum; assembly: GCF_052857255.1. Lineage (NCBI taxonomy): Eukaryota > Metazoa > Arthropoda > Arachnida > Ixodida > Ixodidae > Amblyomma > Amblyomma americanum. Next base: position 230,444 of record NW_027526485.1, read on the forward strand.
GCCCCATTGGGCCATCTTGACGCCCTCCCTGTCCTGGAAGGCAGGCCAGTAATGGAGTCGAGGTATATTAAGGGTCAGAGCAAAAAACTCGCTGTCCCCATTTCCATCCCAATACCCATCACGCATTTAACCTATCCTCTCCGCTACGTCGCAGGGGAGATCAGGGGAGTATCCCCGGCCCACTTCCCTTGGGCTTGGGTCGCTACTTAGCTTCCCCCCACCCCCTCATTCTTCGATTTTCGCCACATACGGGTGGTAAAAATAAATCCTTGCCTTCGGGCCTTTCCATTTGTCTTCAGATGGCATTAAGCATTGTGCACGTTAGGGGTGTAAGCAGGGGCTTATTTGTCAATCTTTTTAGGTTGCCCCAACCTAACGAATGTAGAGATAGTTGGTTCATGCTATAAAATTGAATGGCGCGAAGGGTTAAATCACTGGAAATACAAGGGCTCAAACAGTGCCTCTTTCTGCCCTTCCTGGTTCCTTTGATCGTGTGTATCGGGGCGTTGAAATTTACCAGTTGCCTACTTATCACTTATCAGGGGCGACGGCACGCATTGTCATTGTCCCTGAGGAAGGCGCCTGCTTATTTCGACATAGCACGTACACTTCTTCCAAGACATGGTTCACAGCATTGTGACGTTGCGTAATGGTGTGCATTTACGTCGGGGTTTTTCTTCACATTTTTGTGGTTCATCTAACGGGAAGAAAAAAAAACAGTAGGCCCCCGCTAAAAATTCAGTAATAACGCGTGGTGTAAAATAATTTGTGAAATATCTGCATTATTATTCTTAAGTAGTAAATAATTCCCCGAAACTGACAAGCAGTATGTATTGCGCAAGCCCACTTCAAGGAACTTAAGAAGCCTCGGTTCCTGTCGCGGGAAATGCGCGATATATCTTAGGCTTGAGCGGCCATGGAATCTTGAATCCGTACACTCAAGCTTATCTCCAGCGATGCCAACAATTTTCCTACGCTTCAACACACCCTTCTCCGCTTCAGTAATAAATCGAAGCCTAAAAACGTATTTCCATATCCGATATTTAGATCTGGTAATGTTTTATCGAAGCCTACATATCATACTTCAAGCGCGTCAGTCGCTCGCCCGCTCTTTTTTTGTGAGAAACGTTGAAGGGGATTCAAAGGCTGCTCAGGAGATACGTCTCGAATATCAGGGATATGAGTAGTGAGGGATATCAAATATGTGGCACGTTTCATTCGAAAAGAACTGTAAAAGGCGATGAACAGCTGACAGGAAACTGTCATAAGTAGAAGAGCACTTCAGCGATAAAAGCAAAATACGCTTCCACGTAGACGCCTGTTCTGTCGCGCGTAGGCACAATACGTATAGAAACTTTTTTGCGATAATGTAAAACTTGAAAGTCTTAGAGCATCGCCATATTTTTCCAGATTGCCGCATGTGTAGATGCGTATCATATATGAGTGCAGCAGGCGCACCGTGGGCTTAGGTGACTGTAATCAAGAGAAGGAAGGCAGTGGAAAAATGCTCGACAATTATGCGGGGAGTGAACGCGGACGCATGAAAATTGTCAACTCATTTCCGATTTTTTTGAAAAAAAAAGTTCGGCTTTTATAGATATCTGAAAGTGGGCTTTCACAATCATGGTATGTATATACGGCGGGTTCACAGCGATTGTCTTTGCAACTTTCAGTCATTTAAACAAATTGCCACTGTTGTTTACTTTGTTATTACTCGTTATTTTAGGAATACATACAACATCAAATGCTGCCGTTTTCTGAAAAACAGCCACGTTTTCATTCAGCATGACGTCGAAATCACTAATGTGGAGTCTGTGCATGCCACGGTAGTGCAGCCTATGTACCTCTGTGCCTGAGAGCTTTCCTTTTTGAAAAAATGCAATACCATCGCACCCATGAGGACCGGTGGTAATTTCCCTGAACCGTGCCGTCCTGAACGCTAATTTGTAAATTCTCGGCGATTACCAACTTCCTTGCTGTGATGTATAGGCCTTATGGATGGAAATTCGAAAATGGAAGCAATAGCTTGTCGTAAAGGATTCAACAGCACTTCAGCTGAGAGAAGAACGCCGGCGACGCGACGAGCCATTCGTCTCTAAGCACCCACTAGTAAGTTTAGGGTAAGGAGATATTGCACTTTCGCCGCTATAGACCTATCCAGAAATTATTCTGAGCAGTTTGTTGCTCCTAACGTAGTTGAGCATAACCCATTTAACGCCAACTGAAGATAGGAAACCAATTTAGAATCGATACTTTTCGTTATCAACCATGATGCGCCAAGACGAGTGCAATACATAGGCTAATGACCACACGTTCAACACCCTCAAATCAGACTGCAAATCAAACCACCCTTTCCCGAAAAAGGTTCCTTGAAATCCAGAAGTGTTGCTTGTTAGGCGAGTTGGTGATCCATGAAAATAGAGCAGCGCGTAACAAAACAGGACACAAGGGAGAGACACAGAACGACACGAGCGCTAACTATCAACTGTTTATTTCTTGCTGTCGCTACGTATAAATACATGAGCCACAACTCGAAACGAAAAACAAAAAAGATTGATGAGTCAGCCTTTCGCTGGTTTCCATCGTTCTAGATAGGAGAGCTCTTTAGCTGACAATGCCACTGATGCCACGCTCACACACTTGTTACCAGCACGCAAAATACTACGAGCCTCAATAATCTCTCGAACAATCTTATCATTGTGGCGGGTTATGATTTGGCTCTTCTTAAAAAGTGGCATGCACGAATTTGGAAGGTCCCGTTTCTCAGCCTCGACCTTGCAGTGACGACAGTGTTGGCTTAGGTGGCCCGATTTGCTTTCATTAACATTGTAGTCATGTTCTTTTAGCCTGCTATTCACACATCTCCCTGTTTGCCCAATATACTCATGGCCACAAGACAACGGTACGCGATAGACAACACCCTCCTCACAAGTGACAAATCGTTTCTGATGGTCTATTACACATCTTTTTTTCTCCTGGATACCGCACGGATTGGTCTTTTTGCAAAGCATAGACAGTTTTACGGGTGCTGAAAATACAACTTCAACGCCTGCTCGTTTTCCTAGTTTCTTTAGGTTGTGGGATGTATGATGAATGTAAGGGATGACAGCTACTTTCTTGCGATCCTGCTGTTCATTGGTACCTGCCTGCTTGTTGAACAATCGTGCTTTTTTCATTTTTTGCAGCGGGCCTTCAGCCACAGAAACAATTAGTGGCCCAGGATACCCAGAATCAGACAGTCGTCTAATCTGTGATGCTAAGCATTCTTGCATCATGTGCTCACATGAGCTTTTGAGCGCATTTGTCAGGCAATACTTGATAATGCCTCTCTTTACCAGTTTCGAATGCGCCGATACCGCTGGCAGTAGGCCTTTTTTTTTGCACGAGGTTCATGCACGAGGTTTTAGGTTGGGGCAACCTAAAAAGATTGACAAATAAGCCCCTGCTTACACCACTAACGTGCACAATGCTTAATGCCATCTGAAGACAAATGGAAAGGCCCGAAGGCAAGGATTTATTTTTACCACCCGTATGTGGCGAAAATCGAAGAATGAGGGGGTGGGGGGAAGCTAGGTAGCGACCCAAGCCCAAGGGAAGTGGGCCGGGGATACTCCCCTGATCTCCCCTGCGACGTAGCGGAGAGGATAGGTTAAATGCGTGATGGGTATTGGGATGGAAATGGGGACAGCGAGTTTTTTGCTCTGACCCTTAATATACCTCGACTCCATTACTGGCCTGCCTTCCAGGACAGGTAGGGCGTCAAGATGGCCCAATGGGGCGGCCCTGATGAAGGGATGCCCGACCATCCACCAAACGCAACGGGCTCCGACCTCCGGAGACAGAAAAAACGAACCCGGCGTCGGCTACCTCGGGCCCCTTCATGACTTTCATGGTTTGTTTCGGACCTGCCAGCTACTTGCTGTCGAGCGCTTTTCGCGGTTTTTCAGACACCATAGAAGAAGAATTACCGCAAGGAAATGTAAAGCCGGCTGCAGCGTAGAATTTATTCGGCGATCGCATATACTAAAAGAGAAGGCGAAACCAAATGGGTGCAGTTCAGTTGTTGAAGTCTGCCATAGAAACTTTTTCTTTGTGCGTATACCACTGGCGGACAAATTTGGATTGAGTAGCGTGCGCTCACATCGACGCGGTCAGCACACCCGTTAAGTCATTCAAAACTCGGTTTCGCAGGCTGCAGTACTGTAGCGCATAGTGCACGAGATCTCTTTGATATTCTACAATCTTTTTTTTTTAAATTGCTGTGAAAACAAATAAAAGAAACTACGTTGCCGCCGAAAATACTGAATAGATTGGTCTCAACCACTTCTTCTACTTTCGTATACGCACTGGGGTATAAAGAAAATACAGTCAACCTCATTATAGCGAAGACAATAGGGACCAGTGATTCCTTCATGATAGCCGCAGATTCGTTATAGCCAGTGTTAGCCGAGCTTCCAACAAGAATCGTCATTCCTTAGTTATTTCTCTTATGTCGATGTCAATACTTCAGCTATCGTGAGGATGGACTGTACTACTACCCTAGCATAGGTATTCTTGGCTAATGATAGGACTCGGCGGGTTTCAAAATTCCTGGATTGCGCAAGTGGAAGGAAAACCAATTCGAGATAACGCGTATCTCTTATAACATTCGTTGAAGTTACTTCTTAACACACCCCATTTTAAACCTTGTTCTTACCTGTCTCAACATTTATTCGCACAATATTTGTGTAAGCTGGCACGCGATGGCTGAATAACTTGGGTTTTAATATTGCCAATGTTAACACCCCACCCAGTGCTTACGTAGTCGTTGACCAAATCGAAAGGCTTTTCTACTCTTGGTGTGATCCAGTACATTATAGAAATAAAAACGTCTGTATAGCATGAAATTTTCTCTTGTCCATCCACAGCGAAAAGAAAAACATAGGCGCGTTTACCTAACAGAAAAAAATGCGTGGTTTGATGCGGCTCACTCGACATCGGCTTCAATTATTGTAGTATCAACAAACGCACTTTTACTTTCACACCTTAAAGCAATGCGGGTTTTACGCACCCATTCATCACTTAGGTTCGAGTCACCGGTGCACTACAAAACTGTATGCGTTCTCCTCAATTATTAGTTTCTACAAGACTCGATATTTGTCAGCTTTTAATTTTATTCTCACTTTATTTCCGATAGGTGCAACGATTCAGGCAGTCCCACTTGCGAACTACGCGCTTCACAGTAGCGGGAAAGCTTTTACTGGTTCGGACGATGGCGACGGCGGTATTAAACATGATAATTATAGCGGGTGCACGCGAAAGAGCTTTGATTGTTTCTCTTACTCTTGCCGCCACAGGTTTAGAGCATGCATTGAGTTGACGGTAGAGTACTTCAAACACGAGTCATAAAATAAAATGATGACGCATGTTTCAGGACTCTTCCTCCGTTTTTTGCAGCCTTTTCCACGCAGTTCGTAACTGTGGATGTTATTTCTTCCTACAAAATTGCGCAGCAACTCGAAGGCTCTAGGCCGCAAGTGGAACCCAAACGACGCGAAGGTAAGTGAGCTGTGAAAAGCTGCGGTACTCACACGTGGTCTCCTCAGAATTTCCTCCTTGGTGTCCTGGTCCCGCCTGGTCCTTCAGCTTGAATTGAGGGCTTCCCGACACTTAAAAGCCGCTCGAGCGCGTAACGGTTTCGGAGCGGCTGGGTACTCCTGCTAATGCGAACGGCTCGAATTTCCCCCCTCCTGCCACTGCAAGGTCACGCCCATGCTGCTTTGCATTTCACGTGTCACCGCCTACTGGGGTCCACAAGAACCGAAATGTGACGCTGCATGAAGGCTAACCTTAATTGAGCTATTTCCAAAATTTACCAAAGGGCCCATCTCTGTAAATACAGCACCTCAGTTTGTTCAAAAGACTTTTACAAGTTTTGTTCATATCGTTATTAAACTTTGTTTTCATGCTGAGCCGTTAATTTCGTCGAAAATTTCTTGCAAACAACCCTAGCCTGGAAAATGCTAGTGAAGCGTTAGTATAATTCGCTTCGCCAATGGGTCATGCTGTACAAGCCTGTTGCCCTGCACCTTCCACAGAAAAAAAGGAAACTTTAAAGTATACTGCTTTTATAAGCTCAAGTGATGTAATTTATTGGAACTAATTTTTTCATTTCTTCAATATTGATAAAAACCGATTTTCGGGCCACTATTAAGCAACTAGCTGCACATTGCTGGCGGTATCTTGTCTGTCTTCTTTCGATGGAGGCGAAATTCTAGAGGTCCGTGTACTGTGCGAAGTCAGTGCACGTTAAAGAACCCCAGGTGGTCAAAAATTCGTGAGCCCTTCACTACGGCGTCTCTCATAACCTCAGTCACTTTGGGACGTTAAACCTCCTAAACCATAAATCATAACACACGTTTGAAGCCGAACTTACTGCGTTCGAAGCTTGAAGAAAACAATCAAAGATAAAAGGGCTGCTTGTTTTTATTGCACTGAGGAAACCTTGATAATATATATTATTTTCATGTTACCTTTTCTTCACTGTATTAGATAACAGCACGTATTGAACCCACTGGTCCTGAAGAGTCACGTGATACGGCCGTGTATCAGCGAAGCCGATAAAAAGGTCATTTCGGTAGGAGCGGTAGAGCACGTCGGCGTGTTGCCTTTTGTGGCGGTGCATTTTCCTAAAGAAATAGAATGAAGCATTGCCGCGTCGGATCCAGGCTCCTGTGAACTAGCACTAGCGCCTCTTGAGAATGGCTTGTCCGTCTGTATTGTCCTTCTGTAGTATCGCAGTGCGTATTCCGCTTTTAACATATCCTTCAACCCTAAAACGCCGGTATGCTCTGGGCGCATTTGAACATCTTTTCTCCCACGTGAGTATTTTTTTCTGCATGTGCCATGGAAACGTGGCTGTACTGGTAAAAACTGAAGCGGTTGATGCTGAATCTAATCCAAAAATAATGACCGTTAACGAAGTATGACTCTATCGATGCGCTTTAATAACATAAAAATACAAAGTCCTTCCGCTGAGCTTTAGTCAGTAAGAAATTGGATGTACAAAACAGATGTCGGCCGAATTTCAGACAAAACTACTTTCATGTCGGCTAAGAGAATGGTTATTCGAGGCAAGTCGCAAGCCACTTGTCAGCATCATGATCATCACATATCGCTTTAACCAAAGAAGAACTCACTGCCAGTGACCGGCCATGTGCTCTTCGAGGAGCTCGAAACCTGGAATATTTGCAGGAGTCGGGGAGTACAGTCAAGTCGAGTCGGCGATTAGAGATAATTCAATCCCATACCATTGTGGCTATATCATTTGGAACCCCTCACCACGCACGCAGTTAAGGGATCTCGACATCCTGTTGACCAATTCAACAACTGCTTCCTGTTTTCGGCTGTTTTATATCGTGTGAAGTGTGTTTCCAATCCTATTAGTTGTGCACCTTTGGCTTGAAACTAACAGTGACCTAAAAAAATGTTACCAGCGCTACAATCAATTCAGCATTTCTAAAAAGGTGCATGCAGGTAGAATAAACAAGCGCGCCGGGTGCCGTCGAATGCTCGATGCCACGACGAACATCCACCTTCTCAGCATCAAAGCATTACTTCGCTTTCAGACAGCAAAAAAAAAAAAAAGAAAACATGAGCCTAGCACAAAAGAATGAAATTGCACATATCCTTTGCTCGCAGGGTGCAACCTGCCCTCACACAGGTTTCGAAAAATCGTCCTCTACATACCGCTGCCTGCTTAGCTACCGATCGCTCCAGTTACACACAAGTGTTGCCCTCGTACTGATAAGGACCCAAGTAGCACAGCGTTTAGGGCCCATCTGGGCCCCATGTGGGCATCGTGGGCTTGGGAAACCCCTTTTTAACCCAGCTTGGACCCTTGCGGGCATCATGTCGGCAAAGACAATTTGGGCTGGCCCATGACAAGCCACTTAGGGCCCCATATTGGTAATTTTGGGGCAATGTGAGCCCAAGCTGCCAAGTTCAGCCCGCACAGGTTCCTTCCCGGCAACATTAGGGCAAACTTGAAAACGAGTTGGGCTCAGTGCAAAAAAACTGGGGCCAAGCCCAACTTGGGCAGCCCGCCTATCACCACAATTGGTCCAACATGGGCTTTAAAGGGGCTAAACATGTTTTCATCCCCAAAAGAACCCGAATGGGGCCTTAATCGGCTATGATCGGGCTGATTTGATGCAGAACTGGGCTATACAGAGAAACATGACGGGCAGCCCTAATTTGGACAGCCCATCTTGTGCCCAGCTTGGACCCTTGTGGGCATCATGTGGGCAGACAATTTGGGCTGGCCCATGAGAAGCCAACTAGGGCCCCATATTGGTAATTATGGGGCAATGTGAGCCATGCTGCCAAGTTCAGCCCGCATATGTCCCTTGCCAGCAACAATTCAAACTTGAAAACGAGTTGGGCTCAGTGCAGGAAAACTAGGGGAAAGCCCAACTTCGGCATTCCGCCTATCATCCCATAGCGCTGGTCCACACCAAGTTAGCCCAAGCATATACCTACCAAAGCGCCATGTATGTGTATTACATGGAAACATGCACCGGTTTGCCCCTCCAGAACCCATGTGAGACCCGCAAGGGTATTAAGTGGGCCATGCAAGTTGGGCCTGCCCGCGTTCTTTCTGCAGGCAGCCCAGCTACTTCACCGAGACCCTATGCGGGTATTATAGGGCCTCAGCCCAGCTTGTATAGCCCGTGCAGAGCCCTTGTGGCATCCACTGGGGTATCACAGGGGCCGCCCAAGTTGGGCTTGCCTACGATCATTTAGGATGTTAGATTGACTGAAACACCAATTTGTAGCAAGCTCCTCGCTCAAACGCCAAAGTGCAAATTTTGTTAACTGTGTTTGCTTTGTATGGGGTAAGGAAATCATTTTGCATGCTATTTGCAGAATCCCGGCAGTTTGCAGGATCATGCACTAACTCTCCGCAAAGATGTTACATAACGGTCATATCTTCGTCAACAGTTGACACGGTAAGCCATTAAGTCAATGCACAGAATAATAATTCAGAAATCTGTAGCATGATCTCAATTCAGCTGTGATTTTTCAGTCTTTTCTAGTTGTCAACAAGACGTGTACTCCACTACTCAAAATTTTATTGAGCAATCAGAGCTGACAAAATTTGTGTGTTAAATATGCCGCAATGATAGCCCAGCAACTGAACAAAAACAACAGATGAACAGAAATGGATAGGATGCCACTTGGGGTGGCGCAGATGATTACTGCTACTTTCACTGCAGCATGAGGTGTAATCTAAAAGAGTGCGGTGAGGGGCTAGTTGGTACGAAATTATGGAGACAATGAATAACTGCGCCAAAAGGACGGGACAAGAGAGAAGAATCACACGAGGCAAGCGCAGACTAACAACTGGTTTATTGCACCAACGCCTCCTTCCTTCGGCAACAAAGCGCATGCGCACCAACCGCAAAGACAAAAGCCATAATCATCACGTCAAACCAAGAATCTCCAACCCCTCGCGGTACAGGTGTATGGAAGCCTGGCTAACACATTTGTCAGGAACTAATCTCGTGATTTTTAAGGCTTCGATAACTTCACGCTCTTTTTGTATGATTCTTCTCTCTTGTCCCGTCCTTTTTGCGCAGTTATTCATTGTTCCTATAATAGCATGAGGTGCTTAGAAACACTGCTCGGCAGATGCTAATCAGATTAAGTAGATTATTACAAAAAAAATAATATAAGCATACTAAGCATGGCAAAATTGCAGAATGAACAGCTCAGTTTGCAGCACTCAATTGCATGAAAATTAATGTTCTTAGAGGCTAGTTCACACCTTATATTCAGAATGTACTCAGTGATGTCCACGCAGTATAGAAAACGGAAATGTGAATCATATTATGTGTTAAAATTTATCCAAGAGAACCACTGTGACAGGTGTGCTGGAGGGTCCGTCTCTATATAGTTTAGGGCGGCGGAGACTGTAGAGTCCCCTACAAATTAGACGAGTGCGACGCGGACGAAGAAAATAAGCTAAGAACCAGGTGTGAAACTGCTCTTATTTTCCTTAGCGCGTGGCTCCGCGCAGCCGGAGCTAGCGCGTGTTGCAAGCCGAGACGGCGCAACACTTATGATGGCAATTTAGTGCCGCTACACTGTCATAGATCGCAAGACAGCTAGCCATATTTCTCGAGAGCTGCTGGCGCCAAACTATATATTATACCTAAGTATTTACTTCCCTAACCTTCTTGAACAAACGACACGGCGCTGTGTCTTTCTTGTCTTTTGTGCTCGTCTTTGTTCGCGCTGTTTGTTCAAGATGCTTAACCAACTAGCCCGCCAAAACGTGTTAACGCAACTTATTCCCTAACCTGGGTGTTTCAGTGAGTTTCTAGATTTGCAATGTGCAGTCTCCTTCAAACCATCAAGAATATTAGAATAAGGCTGGCAATGGCATATCAAGGTAATGGCATTGCGAAGCAATGACATAGATGTGAACAAAAAATAAAGGAAAAGTTATAAAGACAGCAGCGAAACAATGATCTGTTTCTGCTGTATGCAAAATAAATATTATAAACAGTTGTGGCTTCTTAATAATGTACACTAGGTTCCTCAAAAAAACTTCATAAATCAAGTTGTCTGCAATAAATAATTGCGAGAAAAAACAATAAATATGCTCACAAAAAAATTTTCAGGTCGCTTCTGTGTACAGTAGTTTGCAGTGAAGTTGTAATTGGTTAAAATTTTGGAAGGCCCAACTGCGCCACCAGGAAGGTCATTTTATTTATCGTAATTTGATGCTTTCTGAAGTGCTGAGCGGGTAATAAGATGCACAATGACGTCTCATGATGTAACATATGTATTTTCTAGTATGAATGGTAATGTACTGTAAGCTAGGTGGTACTGCATATTTGTACTCAGTGGACGAATACGTGCTGAAGGTGGCGTTCGATATGGCAAATTCTGCATAGAAAGTTTCCTTCACAGTCATTCTTACAATGTAACAAATGGTAAGGCGCATCGACGGACCACTTTCGCATTGGAAAGCACAAAACATAAAATGAAGGCATCATCATCGCGTTTATACATACTTTCATTAAAATTTCAATGTACAGGAAAGGAAACATATGGCTGGGGAAAATGAGGTTTTGTCTTGATGATTGCCTATGGTGACATGGCGGGAATAAATTAACACTAAAAGGATCTGTGAATTTCCACTTTGCCATAGTCTACACTGCAAATTTTCATATTAACATTGCAGAAATACATGAAAAACTTTAGTCCCTCAAAAATTTGGCTATACTTCGCTAAATTTGCTGCGCAGTGGAGCCAAACCAGGTCACAGATTAAAAATTAACTCAAGGGTGCATTTGCTATGAGCATGTGCTGGTCAGTTTGCAAATCATTGATTTTAGTCATCTCTTTCATGAGTAAATACTTCCCGGAAAGAAAAGATGGATTGAAGGAAGGTAGAAAGAGTGCAGGCTAGTTAATATGTGCAGTTGTCTTGCCTAACTACTATCCTCAGCGCTAAATTTTGTCCGTGTATGTCAAGTAGTAGAAAAGCTTAAGATCGTGGGATGGAGTCCAGATATGGTAGCAGAATTTTTATAGAGGCAAAGTCCATTACCAACCATTTGCCCTGCAATTTTGATGCACTTTATAGGGCTCCAGCTTGTCTTATCTGAAACACTTTACTACAATATCCTTCATAGACTAAGCATAATTTTTGGACTACCAAAGCTGCCCATATTGCATATATCTGAATAGCATAAATATCATTCTATAATGAAAGATTACCACTTCAGATGGGGACGAAGAAATACAGACCGGAGGTGCAGTAAAAAGATAACTGAATTTATTACCTTGATGAAAGACCCTCAAGTAGAGTTCATTTGAACATGTGTTCACTGCACTGGAATTAACCGAAAAACAAGAAAAATACAAGTGATATTGCTTTCTAAACACATAAGGCAGACTGCCACTGACATATCCCAACTCCTTTCGTGACAAAGTAATATATCGCTTGCTAAACAATCTTCACCTTCCCTATAATGTGGAAGGTTTTACAGATTTCACATTGTAACTAGGCGCCTCCGTACCAAGCAGATGTGTAGCACCGTTGGTCGGCTCAAACTCACAGTGCCTGCAATTTTGTGCCAGAAATCCACACGTTGTTAATGAATCAATGCCTGTGCTGTGCTCTCGGAGTCCATGATTTAAGCTCTGTCCTGAATACGCGTTTTTCAAGCAATAGGTTTGTTCTTCAGGTCTTGGTGTTGGCACGTTTGACTTGAGTGCCAGCCACGTGCTTCGTCAATCATGATAAGATCTCCGGTCCAAAAAGCATTTGGTGTTTATTCACTGCAGGCCGCGCATTATTTTTGTTGAAGAAACAAAACGTTCACGAGTGGCCACCAGTTCAACGTTTCTGAATGGGTGGTGTGTGGGCGTGGCGGCGGCAGTGGCGCAAAATTTTCGACTGTGATGCCATGCGATGAGATTTCCGTGGGACAAAATCTGGACGCTTTTTTGAAGGCAGAGAAGTTACGCCAATAGGGTGATTGAACACACCCTCACGGGCGGCTGTGTGCGGGTGGATACTCACGGCATGGGCAGCTGTTCCACGTGATGTCATGATACAGTTGTTTGCAAAGTGTGGAATTTCACTCAATGACGAATGTGTTGTGGGTCGCTGCAGTGATGACAAGAGCACTACCAGTGAGGACAACGACACAAGTGGGGAGCTTCTGGATAATAAATGTTCATTGTGGAACGTCCTTTTTTTTCTTTCGGACATTAAATTTCGCGGCTGGGAGGTCGACTTACATTCAAGTTGACTTACTACAGTAAACACGGTACGTGACGCAAGATGCAGTGATGATGCAGGCAATGAACAAAGAACCCGCACTGAGCACAAAAGCAGCGAGCACTGAGAGCAGGAACATGGCCACTGAAACACTACGGTCACTTCGATGTCACTGATTATCCGCAGCATAGCCTTCCGGGCACAAAACATAGTCGCAGTGTAGTCAGATTGGGGCACATCAGGGCACAGCGATTGGTAGGGTCTGAGGCACAAGAGGTGCGCAATATCAGGTTGAGGTAGGTCGAAGGTAGTCTCCAAGAAGGCCGGAGTGATCTCATAGGTGACGGCAGTGACCTAGCACCGCACAGAGAGCTTGATGCAGCGAGATAGTGACCAAAGCAGGACAAGGTAGCTAGGGGTGAAAGAAACCATGTGGTGAAGGCGTTTGTAATAGTCCTGCTGTGATTTCTGCGAGGCGGGTAGTCGGGAGCATGCTAGATGGTGGGCTTGGTCGTAACTGGCAATCACGTCGTGGGCATATTCAGAAAGTACACCAGTAAAGATAGGAAGCAGTGCCCACAGGTAACGGGGGCTCTTCGCCGTACAAAAGATAGACTAGGGAGCAACCAAAGTGCAATGAAGGGAAGAGTTCTTTGCAAATGTTACGTAAGAGAAAGCAGTATTCCCGTCTCGAAGATCCAGTGAAATGTATATTGCGAGCATAACGGTAAGAGTGCTGCTAAGGCGCTAGGTGGGGCTATTTGTGCATATCATGTGTTTGAAGCTGGCAGGGGCATTGCATGAGCCGAAAGGTATAACCTTAAATTCATACAGCCCAGCAGGCACAACAAATGCCATCTTCTCGCGGTCTTGTTCACCCATGGCGATTTGCCTACAGCCAGAGCACAGGCCAGTGGAGGAGAAAAGGAGAAAAATTTGGCACCTTAGAGACTATCAAGGGTGCAATTGATTAGTGGCAATGGCTAGACATCTTTTTTGGTTAATATTATTGAGGTATTGGTAATCCGAGCAGAACTGCTAAGAGCCATATTTTTTAGAGGATCATTGGTTAGTCCCAAGAGCTTCGGGAAGGCTCAATAATGTTCTTGGCAAATATCTTTACTAGCTCGTTTCAGATAACCTGGCGCTTGGGGTGAGACATACGGTAGGAGTGCCAGCAGTCAGGAGGGGCACCACCAGTTCCTATGTGACGTGTGACAGCTTGACCGAGGGCAGCTTTATGCAGATTAAAAGCGTGAGAAGCTGGGAAGATTAGGCAGGTGAGGGGTCAGTGGCTTACATGGTAGTGAACACGTCTGTTGAGAAAGGGAAATGCTGGCGGGTGGCATCGGGGCCGCGAACTAGGGTAGCATCTAATGCAGCGACTTGGCAACAAGAAAGGCGAGAAAGCATGGTCACACAGATTGCGGATGGAAGTACTAAAGGGCAGACGCTGAAATTCAGAACTGGTAGGAACAGTGTGTTGGCCTTGACAGCAGCAAACGTAAGGGGCAGCGCAGCGTTGCAGATGAGCAGTATATCGAGAATAGGTAATCTTTCAGATAATCTTTCATGGGCCACACACATTCAATCCATCTGTGCCAAAGCTTCAAGATCACTTGGGTACCTGCGCCGGAACTTGCGAAACGCCCCTAATAACGTGAGAAAAGTCGCTTACTTAACAATCGTGCGTCCTCAACTAGAATTTGCTTCACCTATGTGGTCCCCTTATCAAAATTACCTGATCAACAAGCTTGAATCCGTACAAAATAGAGCCGCTCGTTTCATCACACAAAAGTACCACCCCCAGTCCAGTATCACTAAGATTAAACTTGATATCTCCCTCGAACCATTACATATTCGTCGCTCCATCGCTCTTTTATGCTTACTTCATAAATATCGTCATAGCACCAGGCCATCTCCCTTGCCCCTCGAAGAGCCTTCACGCATTTCACGCCGCCTACATAATCAGTATAGCATTACACGCATTTACGGAAGAACCTTAGCATTCAATTCATCTGCACTTCCACGTGCCATTATTCCTTGGAATGATCTTCCCAACTGTATCGCATCTATCGGCAACCACCAATCATTTCAAGACCAACTGCACAAACATTTTCTTTAACGACATTGTGTCTTGCTTCAGGTTGTTCTGTGTCCTTGGTCCCCTTTTCTTCTCGTTGGTATTTTACAAAGTTTTGGTTTCTTGTGCAATTTCAGCCATCTGTATGTTTTTTATGACTACTGCTTTTTCTTTTTGATGCCTATTGGGCACTTGCGATGCATTCTTGCTACTAATTTAATTTTTGTTGCTCGCGGTGATGTATGTCTTTTAGTTACGTTTTGCCCTGTATATTTATAATTGTGTTTAATTTTTGCCTTGTATCACGCGTTGTTTTTAATTTATTCTTCCTATTTGCTTAATCTATTGTTTTGCCCCCCTTACTCAATGCCCTTCTGGGCCCTGTAAGGTATTTTGAAAAAAAAAAACAAACCATATAGTCACCATCAGGAACCGGCCGCAATGGGAACAGGGCAACAAAGGATGCAGTTTCAGATGGCAGGAAAACATTATCTTCAGAGAATATTAGAGGTGGGAAGCCCACAAGGAAGTTATCGAATAATGAGACCTCAAGATGGTACTCCTATAACCAGCCAATGAGAAGCGAATATTCCGACAGGAAATCTAAACCGAGAATCAGATCATGGGCGCACATGTGTCAAACGGCCAAACAAGCTGGGGTGCCGTGGCCAGCAGTAGCAGCACGAGCGCTGCATTGGCCGTCAGAAACAAGAAATCCAGTATCCACAATGCACAGACAAAATGTCGCAGAAATAAGGACATTGCGATGACAGAGGTGAAAGTTGGAGCTTATCACGGACTCATGCATGCCAGTGTCCATGAAAGCATATATGCAGCGTCACCTTTGGGGGCTGCATCAGCTAGTTTTCCAGATCGGAGCGCGATGAGGCGACTGTGGGGATTGAGAGCAACAGCCTAGAAGCGACAACAAGAGGAAATATCGGCGAGAAGCATGCCTCCGAGGTGTGTGGTGGAGCTTGTGATGAGAAGCGGCAGGAAAAGTCTGGGCGGGAGCTAGGGGTGAAGACACTGTGGGGAGGTGAAAGGCATGGAGAGCGACTAGTGGAGTTGCCATAAGGATGCGACTAGGGTCTGCAGCAGTGCCGAGCAATGTAGCCTATGTGAGAGTAGTGAAAGCGGTTTTGTCGGTTGTCTGCGGGATTCCGGAGAAACAGTGGGGGTGGATACTGGTGGTTGGAACCTCAGTGCCAGCTGAGCAACCAAGAACACACACACTGCTGGATTGAGGTTCCAATTGCTAACTTCTTGCTACACGAATGCCTGGATGAGCAACACAATAGGCAGAGACATATGACTGGGATAGGCACAAAGGCCTCTAATTTAAGACACACAATCCTTGCGACTGCGTCTGCGAAGGCAGGCATTTCAAAGAGTGGACGTGGTGGTAGCTGCTGGGCCTCAGAGGAAGGGGTTCCTACTGTTTTAGGAAGCCATGAAAACGGCTGCGGAATACAGCAGCTTTCAATTTGCTCGAAGCGATGGCACTCCTTGATGGTGCCAAAGATAGTGCAGTCCTTGCAGAGAAACAAATGAAAAGCATCATACACAATGCCATTGCAGCCCACGCTGTCTGATTGAGTCAAAGCAACGTCCACTTTGTGGCGAAGCGCCAGGACATCCAGAATATAGGTATGTAGAGTTCTGTGTGAATTCGTCGGTTATGTGCGCGCGTTCTGTGCCCGCGTGTATCTATTCTGCGCATTTTAGTCGTGTAGTAAAATCATCGACTGAACTCCCGATTGCACTTTTCACGTGTCTATAACTAAACGAGCTAGATGTAACAGCACAAAATAATGTCAAAACCTAAGCGACCATGCAAAGAGACGCTTTCGAGTGCCGCTGTGCAAAGGCGGTTACCGCTCGAACAAGGAGCGTGTATCCTTATGTTTAATGCACAACCTTATGGTACAGGTCTTGCAGAATGGAAACGAAACTTCAAAAGAGAAAAGAGAAGGCATAGGCCGGCAAAATCACTCGTGAATCGGCTCACTCGTCCTCACTCACGTTAATATCAGATCATGATCTGAGCCGTGGAGTAAGTCCGGACTAACATCAGATCACGTTCTGAGCCGCGGGATGAGCCCGGACTCATGTGCATATCATGATCTAAGTTGGGAGTTCGGGCTCGCGTTCAATACAATATACAATACTGCCAGTCTCAGTAAGAGACCGTGGCAGGTGGGCAACCAGTACAATATAATGTTCAAAACACAAAAGAGAAATTACAAGCAGATCAACAAAAAGAACTCTTACAATACATGTTGCATAACTACTAGTAGGCAGGTTACTAAAGAATACCTTTAAGAGTCAGAGCTGTAACAAAAAAGAAAACAAGTACAGCAGCAGCCATTCATGCCAGCAAGCATGCTGGTATTCGAAATATTTAACAATAGGAACTTGAAGAAAGCGATAAAAAGGCAACGGGTGGCAATAGACAATGCAATCATCCTTAAAAGTAACATAGTATCAAGAGATGTAATTGTTGGGCAGTCATCTGGTAAGATGTGGGCCTATTGGCACATTACTGATTCTTGTTACATTCTACTAATCTTGAAGCGAAGGAAGATAGTGAGTCCGACATGGTAATCGATGGATCGAGTCGATTCCATTTGCTGATGGCTAAAGGAAAGAAAGAATGCTTGAGAGTGTTCGTTCGGCATGAGTATTCAGCTAGCGTGTGCGCATGTTTGTGCCGGGATTGTCGTGACTGTGAGAAACATACGTATTTAAACACATCTATACTGTAATTGTTGTGTAGTAATTGATATAAAAACTTCAGGCGGGATTCTTTTGCCCCAGATAATAGTGATGGAAGGCCAGATGATGCGGCAAGATCGGTAGGTGAAACAGAGGGTTTGTATTTGTTATGAATGAACCTTACAGCTTTTCGTTGCACCTTGTCAAGCCGAGTGATGTTAGTGATTGATTGTGGGAACCAAACAGTGCTTGCGTATTCTAAACTTGGCCTTACGAGGGTAGTGTAGGCAAACAGTTTGGTGTTTTGAGGGGCCAGACGTAGGCATATTCTAAGAAAGAACAGCTTTCGCAAAGCCGCAGAGGTAATATTGGCTATATGTGCGTCCCATCTTAGGTCAGGAGTTAAAGTTAACCCTAGGTATTTATGTTCAGAAACCCTTGAAAGAGTTGATTCCTTGATACTGTAGGCATAGTTATGTGGCTGTTTTTTCCTGGTGACTGTCATGCAAGCGGATTTTTTATTGTTTAATGTCATCTGCCAAGTTTTACAACATTCAACAATTGTGTTAAGAGAGCTGCTTAGCATAAAGTAGTCTTCAGAATTTTTTATCGTTTTGTACAGAATGCAATCATCGGCGAAAAGTTTTATGTTACACTCAATATTGTTGGCAATATCGTTGATGAAAACTAAGAACAACACTGGTCCTAGGACAGATCCTGCGGGACTCCTGATGTAACGGGAACTGGTCTTCATTGAACTTGTTCGAAATTTACAAATTGTGAGCGGTTCGTCAAAAAATCTGTGATCCAGTGTAACACTTGGCATCTCCAATTATGATGCCTAGTTTTGTTATTAGTTTGTTGTGGCTTACACTGTCAAATGCTTTAGAGAAGTCTAGTAGTATTATATCTGTTGGTCTGCAGTCGTCAATACTAAGGGCTAGGTCATGCACAACCTCTGTTAGTTGGGTGACGGTTGATAAGCCACGACGAAAGCCATGTTGATGGGGTGATAATAGGTTTTCCGTCTCCAGAAAGTGCTTTAAGTGTTTTGCTATAATGTGCTCCATGATTTTGCACGACGTACTGGTGAGGGAAATGGGTCGATAGTTAGAGGGTGAGTTTGTATCTCCGGATTTATGAATGGGTAGAACCTTTGCTTTTTTCCAATCGTCGGGTAGCTTCGAAGTTGATAAACGTGCTCACATTCAGAGCCTGGCCAGGCTATGTGTGTGTGTGTGTGTGTGTCTGTGTGTGTGCGTGTGCGTGCGTGTGCGTGTGCGTGTGTCTGTGTCTGTCTGTCTGTCTGTCTGTCTGTCTGTCTGTCTGTCTGTCTGTCTGTCTGCCTGTCTGTCTGTCTGTCTGTCTGTCTGTCTGTCTGTCTGTCTGTCTGTCTGTCTGTCTGTCTGTCTGTCTGTCTGTCTGTCTGTCTGTCTGTCTGTCTGTCTGTCTGCCTGTCTGCCTGTCTGTCTGTCTGTCTGTCTGTCTGTCTGTCTGTCTGTCTGTCTGTCTGTCTGTCTGTCTGTCTGTCTGTCTGTCTGTCTGTCTGTCTGTCTGTCTGTCTGTCTGTCTGTCTGTCTGTCTGTCTGTCTGTCTGTCTGTCTGCGCCTGCGCCTGCGCCTGCGCCTGCGCGTGTGACTGTTTAGGATAGCTGCAGTTAAAAGCTCACCGCATCATCGTGTCTTCGGCATTGTAGGCGCGCAACTTGGGCGGTTGGGAGTAAAACCTATTCATCTGTCCTTTGTGCGAGTTTATAGGAGTCCTGCGTCAAGGGGAGCATGGGTTAGTTATGAGTTGAAATGTGCAAGTCTGCAGGAAATAGTGATGCGTAGGTGAGTCACAGGCGAGCTTATCTACCTGAGGAGGATAGAGGAGCCAAAACATATGCCATCACAATTAACTTGCAAAAAGGCCGAATCCTTGATCCTGGAGGTTTCCTTCAAAAATTTTAGTGGTGGATGCGGCGTATATAAAGCCGACCTCAGGGAAGAACACAGGGAAGGAGTGTTTATTATCTACGAGGCCCGAAGCAGAGCCCTGAGCTTTCTGTAAGTACCAAATAATTGTGGCTCAAAACCGAACACTCACAACACCTAAATAAAAGCCCATAAAACTAACTGACGCGTTTCACTTGCTTCGTTAGAGAAAATGCTACCGAAAGAGTACTTTTGTAATCGCGTCTAGAAAACAAATTTCCTGTTTCCTTCGGAAGCGCCAGGTGTTCGAACCTCGAAGATGTTCTGAACTTCATAAAGACTTTCTCGCAAGCGACAAGCACAAAATGTGAAGCTTATTGTGGGAGACTCAAAAGAGACACTGAAACCTGCAATCAGCTGCCTCTATGGCAGCTGTGGTCGCTTACGACTTAACAAAAGCAAATTCACAGCGCGCCTTTACCTCATGTCACAAGAGCGAGGCAGCGCGGCCCACACCCTCCCGTCCCGCAGTTCTCCACGCCACGCCGCAGCGGTCCACGCGCTTCGGCCGTCGGCATTCATCGCTTGCGGTGCCACCAGGGAGGCCCCGGTCGGCTCACTAGTCAGTATATTCTAGGCACTAAAACTAGGCCGCCATTTCGTCCCCTGACGTCATACTCACATAGTTGCACTCTATCCACCATATTAGACCTTGACGTGATCATTGGCACGCGGCAGGTGCTTGCTTCTACAATGCTATTGTAGATGTCCCTACAATTCTCAGTGCAAGATGCGGTGTTTTCTAGTTGCTGCCACCGATTGCGCTGTGATCTTTGGGTGGTAGCAGACCCCACGACAACTCGAAATCTGATGAGTAAGAGCTCACTCTCTTAAAATTAGATTGATGAATTCTAATTAGTTAATTAAATAAACTGCGAAACTAATACTTTGGCGTCACAGGAGACAAGTGTACATGTCTCATGTTTCGTCACGATTACGTCGTTCTGTGAAAATAAATGTGCAAATGTTTGATTGTGGTAATGCGTGATGAGATCTTGCTGTGCGAACATTTGGTTGATGAATTGCAATTAGTTAATTACACTTCGACGACACAATAGCTACGCATATGGACATAGCACATGGATGTGAAAACAGCTATGAACGTCGACATAGAATGTGGTCATGAAAATAAAAGCAAAAACAAAGAAAGAAGCAACAATTACAAATTAATAAAAATAAAGATTAAATAAGAATACATAAAAAGAAACTAAAAAACGAAGAATTAACAATTCCGTTCTGCCGTCGTGGAAAACAACCGCATTCAAGAAGTTCGTGCTTTCGCATTTCTCCCCGTAAGAAAACTTAAGTCCCTTGGTAATTATTGACCATTGACTACGGATATCGTGACGGCATATAGAACAAACATGGTGACACGAGATGGGAACAGGAAGCAGAGTTCTTAAACCTGCGGCAATTATTTTAGCCAGTAACTTGTAATATGAAGTTAACAAAGTGACGGAATGCCAGTCTTGAGAGCAAGACGGGGAATGACTATTTTTAGGGATCAGTAATAGGCTTGTTTTGCGCTCGTGTATGTGTGTGCGTGTTTCTCCCTCCCGTCCTGTGTTATTCTGCGCAAAGTTTTTAAATATGTCGCTACGCCAACTGGCCCAACGTCCTACCCTAATAGGCTACCTAATAGGCTAAAATGAAAATTGATTGTTGGGGAACGGAAATGGCGCATTATCTGTCTAATGTCGCTGGACATCTGAACTGCGCTGTAATGGAAGATAACTTCGGGAAGGAAATGGCGCAGTATCTGCCTGATGAGGAGAGAATGAAAGAAAGGAAAAATTTGGTGCCGTATTGGAGAGCTCTGGAATTATTTCGTCCACCTGGGGATCTTTGACGTGCACTGACATCGCACAGTACACGGGCGCCTTAGCGTTTTGCCTCCCCAAAAACGCAGCCGCCTCAGGCGTGTTCCAACCCGGGAACTCCGGATCAGTAGCCGAGCACCCTAATCACTGAGCCACGACGGCGGGTCTGTAAGGGACGAGATTTTTTAATTTCAGTTTTCGAACGCAAAACGCGGCCGTGTGCTGTGGCGGTGGCGAAAGACACGCGCAGAGGGCACGCGCAGAGAGGCACGCGCAGAGAGGTATGATTGGACTCACTACTAAGAGGCCGTCCCTAACAAATACTAGGTGGGGCCCCTAGCACGGGACCCCAGTGGCGTCGGCCACGAGCCGCGCGCGCTCAACTAGGGTATTTTGAGCCTGTAGGTCAGAGCAGCCGAGCAGGGCCGCCTCCCAGTCCTCCCGGGTGGAGTTGGTGTGAGGGAGATAACAGGGTTGAAGGGGAGGCAGACACCATCTGAGAGATGTCCAAAGACTTCACCGCACAGTGCGGACAGCTGCCGGAGAAAGCAGACCTGCCGGATGTCAGTGTAACGAAACAATTCAAGGGGGCACTTTGTTGACCTAAATAGCGGTAAGGCAAAAGCCTTTATCGAGCTGTGGCTGCTTGGTCGCTGCTGTTCCTTAGCGCGCGCGCTTGGCTGCTGGAGACACAAGAGAGCGTTTAAACGGCATCCTTCCTTATCGGCGTTCGGGAGGCGTCCGGTAAACTGCCTGGGGAGCGCTCCTCTAGAACGACTGTGGCGCTACTCAGTGACGTCACACGCATGCGCAGTAGGCTAAAGCACAGATGCGTTACTCTGCTTAGGTGTAAGAATGCGAAAGCATGTATCTTGAGGAAAGGAAAGGTTGTTTAGGGAAGGAAAGGACGCCGTAAATCTCAGATTTCGACATCTCAGTGGACACCTCAACCGTGCCTTGTACCACGCAACTGAAGGTGGTTATACTTCAATAAAGGCCGAGTTTGGGCGAGTTGGTTTACCATGCTGAACGTAAAAGCGCAAAAAACAAGGAAGTAGAATAAGACAAGTCCTTGTTTTTTGCGCTTTTACGTTCAGCATAAAGGTGCATATATCATTGGTCCAAACCACTGTCGCAAGCTAGCCCGGAACTTGGCTAAAACATGCAGACTATCATGATGATGATAATATCCAAAGAGATATTCTAAGACACTACTCGGATACCTGCCGCGGAGGCTCAGAGGTTAGAGCGCTCGGCTACTGATCAGGACTACCCGGGTTCGAACCCGACCGCTGCGGCCGCGTTTCGATGGAGGCGAAACGCAAAGGCGCCCCTGTGGTCGAAATTGGTCGAAGATGGTCGAAATTATTCCGGAGCCCTCCACTACGGCACCTCATTCTCCCTTTCACTCCCTCCTTTATCCATTTCCTTGCGCAGAGGTTCAGGTGCCCGCCGATATGAGAGACAGATACTGCGCCATTTCCTTTCCACAAACACCAATTTCCATTTCACTCAGAATGCAGTAGTACGAATGGTTGCTCAAGATTTTGGTGAATGCATTCAGGAATAATGCCACGACATTGAGGTAACCAGTGCCGACATCGCTGGGACTTCGTATGCACTTGCGATATCTGTTGCTCAAGCCAGCGTCGGCGCTGAGGGAGACGCGGTTATGCGCCGTGCCTCTGTTTCCATCATTCAACTTTTGATAAAGATTTCTTTATCGAGTTAATTTAGTCATCGGTGTGACACGATTTGAGACCGGGCATGACCTGAGACCGGACAAGGTCATGGCCGCCACTATCAGCCATTAAATGCTTTCGCCCTAATAGTGCAATTGGTTGCGGACTTGCATATTTCAGTTTTTGCGGCATCTTACTCTCTGGTTTTTTTTTCGCAGCATTTTAAAGAAAACCTTGAAAAATATGAAGGAAGTGTCATGTTGTTTACGTTGGAGTATTGTAGCCTGCGCAACTGACTTTTTAGACGAACTAGGCAGGTGCGCTAAGCGCATTGATGTGGGCCGCCGCCACCGACGTCGAAGATTGCGCAGTGGTGCACACAAAAAAAAACAAGAAATTACTACGCCTGCCTTGACAACTTCAGCTCACCCACTCAGCTTCTTTCTTTTTGTATATGTGATCACTAAACAAAATCGACGTTTAGGCTGGCTTTATGTTGCCTTGAAGAATTTCATGCTGGACTTCATGCTGGATTTTCAGAGAATTTTTCAGAGGATTTTCAGAGGACTTTCAGAAATAGTGCAATTAAGAAAAGCACACATGCAGCGTCACCTTTCGGTTCACGCGGACTTTACTAGGTGGCGACACATGAAACTCAAAGTGGCATGGGCGTAACCTAGCAGTCCCAGGAGTGTGGCGCATTCGAGCCGTGCGCATTAGCACTAGTGCCCACCCACTCCAAAGCATTTACGCACTCTAGCGGCTTGTAAGCGTCGTGAAGTGCTCATTTCACGTGAAGGACCAGGCGAGATCAGACTACCTAGGAGGAAATTCTGAGGACACCACGTGTAAGTACTGCAGCTCTTCCCAGCTCATCTGCTTCGCGTCCTTTCAGTTCCACTTACAGCCGAGCACCTTCGAATTGCTCCGTATTCGTTTACCAAGAATTTTAATCCACAGTTACGACTTGCGTGCAACAGCTCCCGCTGACACAGGTTGCACAAAACAGTAGAAGTCTCCTGACACATGCGGCCGTTTTGATTTTCTTACTCGCGTTTAGACTATTTTACCGTCAACCTGTTGCATGCAAGCAGATTCCTAGGAGTCCATGATATGAACCTGCGGCAGCAAGTGAAAGAAAAAAGTCAACGCTATTTCGCGTGGACACGCAATAATTAGAAAGTTGAATGTCTCCGTCTACCAACGTCATAACAACTAAAAGCTAACCCGCTATTGTGAAGCTCGTAACTCGCATTAGGACACATAAACAATATCCCATCTGCATTATTTTACCTTGGGAACGCCCGCGTCCGGCGGAGCGAGCGGACGCATCGCGCCTGGGCTCCGTGTTTTTCTTGCGTGAGCCGGAGGGTCGGCGTTCCTGGCTTGGTGTGCAGAGGTGTGTGCGTATGGGCTCCGGCCATTTTTCTTATTTTCACCAACTTTTTACATTCCGCTGAATTTTATTGTGTCTCCCGAAGTTCAAGAAAGTGCCCGGCACCTTCCCAGCCCATTTTCGACTCCGGCACTCTGTTTCTGTGGCGCACATGGACGCTTGTTTCCACTGAGCCCAAGGCAAGCCTCTCTAAGCCTACCGCCGCTGGCGATAGGCTCCGCTTCGCATCCGGGCCCACTGCTTCTCCAAACGTGGACGTCGTCACCGTGAAGGGGAGGATCTAGCTCCTGAACAGTATATACCCACAAACTGGACCTACGTAGACCACTGATATGAACGAGGCTTCGCCACTCCATCATCTTCAAAACGCACTCCCAAGACACCGCTGACGGCGTCACCTTCCGCGTCCGCACAGCATTCCGCGTCCCAACAGCCATCTCCCTCCTCAACACGTAAGCTGCCTCGCCACGCTGCGTCACTGCCACGTCTTCCTCTTGAAGACTTTTAAGTCATCATTCGTCCTCGCGCGGGGGTCAGTCTGCGTGCCTGGGACAGAACTGTCTTCGCAGAGCGATCATCTCAAGCCTTCATTTGACCTAATCCGACACTGCAGACGACAGCCATCGGGTGAATTTCGTTCACAACACCCTCACCTTTAGCACCCCGAACCGGGACCGCGCCATCACTTATGCGAAGCTCCAACCAATCATCCTGCGTTCGACAAGCTACACTGTTGCCGCCTCTTTTGCCCCACCAGGCGCATACGCCCGAGGTATCATTCACCATCAATACGTGGATCAGACACAGAAGGAAATCATAGACTACTGATACCCCAAAATCGAGAACTCTGGATTCTCTCCGCCCGCCGTTTAGGCAAGACCGAATCTATTCTCATCACTTTCGCAGGGATCAAGTTCCCCCGCCATATCTCCTACGCCAGCAGTGCTGTGCACCGCTACATCTTCAACAACAATGTGGAAGCCTGCCTTAACTGTCGAAAAACGGGACACCGAGACGACGCTTGCCCGTCTCCTATGCACTCCAAGTCTCCTCACTGCGGAGCTCGCGACCATGACGAGGCCCATAAATGCAACCCCCTTTTTTAGTTTGTTCTGTGCCTCACCAGACTGCTTCCTCCAAGTGCAAACGCCGCTACAATGTGTCTGCTGTCGTACTGCAACGCCAGCTACACGCTGCGAACTAAGACAGTGCCCCCACCTCCCGTCGTTCCCGATCCCGGACACGACGCTAAGGGGCGGGGAACACCTAATCCGGCGAGCACAGCTGGCAGCGGCATCAAGCGGAGCCCTGGATTTGGGGCAGACGACCATTGCTAAGAAGACGGACGACACACCTGACTCCGCCAAATTGCTCACCTACTCTCTAGAGCTATATAATTATAATTGGTTTTTTGGGGAAAGGAAATGGCGCAGTATCTGTCTCATATATCGTTGGACACCTGAACCGCGCCGTAAGGGAAGGGATAAGGGAGGGAGTGAAAGAAGAAATGAAGAAAGGGGTGCCGTAGTGGAGGGCTCCGGAATAATTTCGACCACCTGGGGATCTTTAACGTGCACTGACATCGCACAGCGCACGGGCGCCTTAGCGTTTTTCCTCCATAAAAACGCAGCCGCCGCGGTCGGGTTCGAACCCGGGAACTCCGGATCAGTAGTCGAGCGCCCTAACCACTGAGCCACCGCGGCGGGTAATCTCTCTCTAGAGCTCAATAAACGTTTTCCTTCCTTCTTTCCTTCCTTCCATCCTTCCTTCGGCCAAAATGGATTCCGACCACTCCTCCTCCTCTTACCGGCGCTCCAGCCGGAATCCCTCCAGGTCCTTCCCACCCCTGGACTCCAGGTTGTCTCTCACCGAGAGTTCTTCACGAAAATTCAGGTGAGCCGGGCAGTCGCGGCTGCTCACTCTCAGCAGTCTCAGTCTCGCGATTCAGAACAGCATACCCTCCGCGACAAGATAACACCGTTAAAGCTGGCAACCATAGACGACAACAAGAGAACGCTTCTTTAAAGCGTCCACTGTTTGGATCCGATCCACCATCTCAAATAAATTCTACTCTACCCGTTCGACCTGTTTCCACCACCTCGCCTCAGGCGCCCACATCTACTCCCTCGCAACCCAAAGATACTACCTCGAGTCCTCCCTCTAAGCGGAAAGCTATCTGCCGCTCAGAAAGATACGTTAATTTTGATGACTTCGAGGAATGTGGGGCTCGTCTAGAACACAAATTAGGGGCTAAAATTGATCCTCAGCTCGTAGCGAAATGTGCTGAGTTCTCCCGATAAATCCAACAGCAAATGCACCAGTTCCACCAACAAATGCAGCAGCAAATCGAAAATCGAATTAACACCCTCATGCAGCAACTCCAAACACGTGTCACAGGTCTTGAAGCTAGGGTAGACGCACCGGCCGCCCTCCCCACTATGCGAGTTAAACCATACGATTCTAGTCTCGCTAACCTTTTCCTATTAATCTTGGTCACCGTACCTACGAGTATATACGCACCTTCCTCTCTCGTTGTAAAGCTGAAATTAGCTTTGGCTCTCTTCCCTCTTACCATATAGCCTTCGTTAGCAATGACACCCCCGAAGGATCCGTTCTCTCCCCCTTTCTTTTCAATGTCGCCTTGCTCATGCTACCTTCAACATTAGACGCTATCCCCCTGCTGTCCCACACCTTATACGCAGAAGATATCACCCTCTGGGTTTCAACAGGCAACGATGCTGAGGTTGAATCCCCACTTCAACAAGCGGTGGATGTCATTGAGCGCCACGTAGCCGGAGCCGAACTCTCTTGCTCACCACAGCAGTCCGAGCTGCTCTTTCGAGGTCAACCCGGCATCCACGGCCATCCTCCCATCTGCATTACTGCTAGTGGCCAGCCCATACGCGAAGTATCCGCCATTAGGTTATTGGGGCTTCTCATCCAGAGCAATCAGAAAAACCCCGACATTCTGGCTAAACTCATAGCCTCTGTCTCGCAGACCATTCTTCTAATTCGTCGCATTGCTAATAAACATAAAGGCATGCGAGAGATGGACTTACGATGTTTTGTTCAGGCGTTTGTTATCAGTCGCCTGGCATATACCGTCCCTTACCTCTACCTTAGCTGCCAGGAACGGAACCGCGTTGACTGCCTTATTAGACAGGCATACAAGGCTGCTCTCCATCTCCTCCACCGGACCCTCACGTATAAACTAGTGTCATTAGGGGTCTACAACACTGTTACAGAGCTCTCGAAAGCTCATCTCACCTCTCACTAGGAGCGTCTCAACCACATCTCCACGGGACGTCACATACTCGACAAGCTTGGAATAAGCTTGGAAACGACCTTCGCCGACAAGGCCCAGCTTTCGTCCCATATCCGCAGCAACCTTATCGTTACACCTCAACCGAGAAACATGCACCCAGGGTATCATGCCGTTCGCCGCAAGGACAGGGCGAAGTCTCTGCATAAAGAGTATTTAACAGATCAGACAGCGGTCTACGTCGACGCTGTCGAATACTCCGATCGCGATGTTTTTTTGCTCGCGCTTGTAAACTACTGTGGACGGCCTTTGGTTGCGTGCTCCATTCCGTTTAGATCATCTGAAGAATCCGAGGAGGCGGCCATAGCCATGGCGATGGTCTCCACTTCTGCAGGAATTATCTTCAGCGACTCTAAATATGCGATTCGCAATTTCACCAAAGGTCGGGTCTCCCCCACCACCCTATCTCTCCTCTGCTCCACCAAGGACCAAATCCGCCCGATCCATTTGATCTGGGTAACTGAGCTCTCATCCCAGACAGGGAACAAGGTGGCCCGAAATCATGTCCGTGGATTCGTCGACCGCGATGTGGTGTCGCCCGTCCTGCGTGCGGCGAGAGATCGTATGGTTACATTTCATGACATGACCATGCACTACCGCTTAGGTAGACTTCTATATGCCCCCGCACATATTTCTCTAATCAAGCCCCAAGAGGGTGCGTGGAGGCAACTCCAAACGAACTCCTTCCCCAGCCCCCCGCGATATATGCCCGCATATACCCTGGACTCTACTCTCCCTCCTGTCAACTATGTAGCCAACATGCCACTCTATTCCACATACTCTGGGCTTGCCTTCAGGTCTCCCCTCCGCGAGGTTTTCAGCTCTCGAATCTAGACCAGCGGGAGGCCGCATTGCTCAGTTCCTACTCGGACACATATATCCGGGTTGTCACAAAAGCCCTAGAAGTCGCCGAACGCCACGGACTCATGGCCACTTAGTGAGGCTATAACTCCAAACCAACTGCTACCTTGGTGGATGAAAATAAAGTTTATCCTCCTTTTCCTCCTCCTGTATCGTGCGCAACTCTGGCCGAGACTGCGCAGTTTCACGTAATTCCTGGAGAGCCATGCTGCGCATGCGCGAGGAGCCCTCCCCTACGGCGCCTCTTTCTTCCGGAGTCCTTCCTTTATCTCTTCCTTTTCTTTATTAAAGTTTACCTCCTCCTTCTCCTTCTCCTCCTCCCTTATGGCGCGCTTCAGGTGTCCGCCGACATGTGAGAGAGGTACTGCGCCATTTCCTTTCCTGAAAACCAATTTAAGTTTTTTTATTTATTTAATATAAACCTTAATTTCATTGTTTTTATTTTATTTAATTTAATTTAACGATGGATCAGTGGCCAGGGCGCTCGGCTACTCACCTGGAGTTCCCGGGTTCGAACCCGACCGCGGCGGCTGCGTTTTTATAGAAGCAAAACGCTAAGGCGCCGTGTCCTGTGCGAGATGTCAGTGCACGTTAATGATCCTCAGGTGGTCGAAATTATTCCGGAGCCCTCCACTACGGCACCTATTTCTTCCTTTCTTCTTTCACTCTCTCCTCTATCGCTCCCCTTACGGCGTGGTTCAGGTGCCCAACGATATATCAGACAGATGCTGCGCCGTTTCCTTTCCACCACAACCAATTATTGCGGCCACGGTCCGCGGTGTGGGTCTCCACGGCAGGCGTCGCATGGATCACACCTACCGTTCCGCTGAACGCACGAAAGTGCACCGGCGTGGTGGTGGTGGTGGTAGTGGTTTTATTAAAAATAATAGCAAAAAGGAAGGAAAACATTTTTGCTAGCCCCGGCATCTGCCATCGATACTGAAGCACCTGAGCTGGGGCTGCGGAAATAAACGATAGCAGGCAGAATGGAGAAATGAAATGAAACAGGTGAGGGGAGAGGAAGAGAGGTTAGGGGGAGAAGTAATATTGCCGCGAATATTTGCAGTGTGTTCGTTTTTCAAATCTGCCGCCACATCACTTTATCGCTTTGTTTGCGACGCATGACGCGACTAGATTTATCTCGATTGATCGCAGCCAGGCAGAGCTGATTCTACGTTGTTCCGGAATGTTCTAGTAACTTTGCGCTCTTTATCTCGAAAGTTCGCTATCAGCTTTAAATTGAGCACGGCCGACAGCAGCCGGCATTCAGTTCGACGACCGCCGAGCACGCTTGTCGCTTCGCCGCCGCCGAGTGATTCAGTCCATTTTGGGTGCAAGTCAGCCCAATAAACAGTTCTTTTAGAAGACCCTTTCGTCCGTCTTCATCGCTGCTTCGACTGCCGTCACCGCTACGTGACATTTGGCGGAGGTGCTGGGTAGCCTTCCATGTTCCGGACGCTCCCTTCTAGTCGTGAAGCCAGCCCTGAGCGCTTCGCACCCGAGGACGAGCCAGCCGACGTCTCCAGGGAGAGGAGCCTGAGTTCGGGAAACTGCCGGACCGCACAAGACAGCGAAAAGACGCGGCTACGAGCACCGCAACATCGCCGAAAATGTCGACACCGAGACATACTGCAGCAGCCGCGGGTGCCGCCAACTTTCAATGGATCCCTAGGCGAAGACCCTGAAGAATGGTTGGATCAATTTGAGCGCGTGGCGTCATTCAACGGGTGGGATGATGCGGCAAAAATTGGACACCTGTTCTTCTCATTGGATGGCTCCGCACGCACGTGGTACAAAAACTACGAGTCGTCCCTTACGACATGGGTGTTATTCAAGAGAGAACTATTGAAGGTATTCACCAGTGTCGTGAGGAAAGAAAGAGCCGAACGACTCCTCGAGTCCAGGATCCAGCTTCCGAATGAGCCCGTCCGCGGTTACGTCGAGGAGATGAAGCGCCTATTTCGCCGCGCCGACCCCGGGATGACCGAGGAAAAGAAAGTTCAGTTTTTAATGCGCGGCGTAAAAGAACAACTCTTTGCATGCCTCGTCCGCCACCCGCCAAAAACAGTCGAGGAATTCATGCAAGAAGCATGCACGATTGAGAAGACCCTCGACGTCCGAGCTCGGCAGTACAATCGTCCTTCCTCTGCCGGTGCAATCCTTTCGGACACGCCGGCCACCACCAGCGACAGCTTGCGGGAAGTTATCCACGAAATCGTCAGAGAGGAGCTACGCCGATTACTGCCATCCTCCCCACAGCGCACAAGCAGCGACTCTGATGGACGTGGTACGGGAAGAAGTGCAACAAGCACTTGGCACCCGACGGCCACAGAACCCCGGGTCATGACCTACGCCGCTGCAGTAAGAACTGCCCAGCCCCAACGACAACCCCCCCGTCCTCCCCGAGATGAGCCACTTGTACCACAACGCCGCCTCCCAGCCCCCGCCTGCCCAGCCTATGACCGACGCCCCAGGAAATGCGACGCCTGGAGGACTTCCGACAACCGGCCGTTGTGATTCCATTGCGGTGAGGCCGGCCATATCTTCGTCACTGCCCGTACCGACGTATCGGTCTTCGAGGATTTGCCATTAACGCCCCACGACCACGCTTCCGGCAACGCCCGCAGGAAATCGACGAGTACCTGCTTCGAGAAGAGTACACGCCAAACCGCTTTTCGTGCTCACCATTGCCGTCAACCTCGCGCTTTGCGTCGGCATGCCGCAGCTACGCAGCCGCGGTACGAGGAAGATCTCCCAGCCCCCGTAGGGGAAACTGAAGGCAGCAACCTCTGTAGGTGAGGTTGCTAAAGAGCGAAACGCCGAAGATCCTCCACCGACCACGCCCCATGAAGACGCTGCACCCGCGACGCCACATGAAGAACCGACACTCGCTGCACCGATGCCGCACACAATGAGAACCCCGACCACGACGCAGGCTGCCTTGAAAACGACGCCGCCACCCAGAAGAGCTTCGACCATACGCCCCACCCGCGACTCGCATACGCGACGAAGCCGTGACCCGACGCCAAGAGCGACGTGCAATGCAAGAGCCAGGACCTCTGACTTAAAAGTGACTATCGACGGCCGGAAAGTTACCGCTCTAGTCGACACAGGAGCCGATTACTCGGTGATGAATGGAACATTCGCTGCGCAGCTGAGAAAAGTCACAACGGCTTGGGACGGCCCACAAATTCGCACCGCAGGGGGACACCTCATTACGCCATCAGGACGATGCACAGCGCGAGTGACTGTCAAAGGACATACCTATCCTGCGACCTTTGTTGTGCTACCGCAATGCTCCCGCGAAGTGATCTTGGGTATGGATTTATTTAATGAGCATCAGGCGATCATCGGCCTGCGATGCAAGCTGATCACGCTTTCGACGGACGAAGCCAACGCTTCGATGGAAACTCGGGAAAATCACGTTGCCCTGAGTGTCCTGGAGGAAGAAGTGAGCGTCCTACCCCGATCAAGCGTTATCCTGACCGTAGGCGCCGCGAAAGCCATTAACGCTGAAGCCATCATCGAGGGCAACATGCAGTTGCTCCTAGACCGAGGAATCAGCATCGCAAGAGGCATCGCACATTTACGCAATGGCCAGGCCGAAGTACTGCTGACTAACTTCAGCGAAGAATACCGGCACATTAACAGAGGAACGGCGATTGCTTTCTTCGACGAAATATCTGACGTACGAGACTCCTCCGCCCTCTCCGACCCCTTCGCAGAAGATTCGCCTGACCAAGAGAACTCGCCCACTTTGGACATCAACCCAGCCCTGCACCGGAACAGACAAGACCAGATCCGCAATCTGCTTCAAAGCTACAGCGAGTGTTTTTCGACATCGCCGAAGGTGCGACAGACGCCAATTGCCAAGCATCGCATCATAACGGATCAACACGCTCGACCTCTCCGTCAAAGCCCCTACCGTGTGTCCCCGCGAGAACGACAAGCCATCCGGGACCAAGTCGAAGAAATGCTTCGCGGCGACGTCATCCAGCCTTCAAACAGCCCATGGGCGGCACCGGTTGTTCTAGTGAGAAAGAAAGACGGCTGACTTCGATTCTGCGTGGATTACCGCCGCTTGAACAACATAACAAAGAAGGACGTCTACCCCCTCCCCCGCATCGACGACACACTGGACCGCCTCTGCAATGCCAAATATTTCTCATCGATGGACCTCAATAGCGGCTACTGGCAAATTGAGGTCGACGAAAGAGATCGCGAAAAGACAGCATTCATCACTCCGGATGGGCTGTTTGAATTCAAGGTGATGCCATTTGGTCTCTGTTCCGCACCAGCGACGTTTCAGCGAGTAATGGATGCAGTGCTGGCAGGCCTGAAGTGGCAAATTTGTCTGGTATATTTAGATGACGTTGTTGTCTTCGCCTCAAACTTTGAAGAGCACCTCAAAAGACTTCGAACAGTACTAGACGCAATCAAGTCGTCTGGCCTAACGTTGAAAGCAGAAAAATTCCACTTTGCTTAAGAAGAGCTGCGGTTTATAGGCCACATCGTTAGCAAGGAAGGAGTACGCCCAGGCCAGCAGAAAACAGATGCTATTGAACAGTTTCCACCGCCGGCCGATAAGAAAGCAGTGCGCAGACTTCTCGGACTGTGCGCATACTAACGACGATTTGTGAAAAACTTTTCGCGCATCGCCGTGCCCCTGACCCAACTGACGAAGGCAGACGTGCCGTTTAAATGGGAAGCGCCGCAAGCAGAAGCCTTCAAGGAACTTCAGCGTTGATTACAGTCCCCACCGATCCTTGCGCATTTTGATGAAAACGCCGATACTGAAGTTCATACCGACGCAAGCAGCGTGGGACTAGGCGCCGTCCTCGTTCAAAAAAGTGACAGGCTGGAAAAAGTCATCGCATACGCTAGCCGTTCCCTTTCCAAGGCCGAGGCTAACTATTCGACAACTGAGAAGGAGTGCCTTGCCATCATCTGGGCTACGTCAAAATTCCGCCCCTATCTCTACGGACGGCAGTTCAAGGAGGTCAGCGACCACCACGCGCTCTGCTGGCTTGCCAATTTGAAGGACCCCTCTGGCCGACTCGCTCGATGGAGTCTGCGTCTCCACGAGTTTGACGTCACCGTCGTTTGCAAGTCCGGACGCAAGCACTCTGATGCCGATTGCCTCTCACGAGCCCCTGTAGATGCACCGCCGCCGGACGACGATGAGGACGCCTTCCTGGGACCCATCAGCCCCAGCTCTTTTGCTCAGCAGCAACGCTCGGACCCCGACCTAAGAGGCTCTCATCGAGTACCTGGAAGGCAAGGTTTCTTCACCCCCCGCTTCATTCAAGCGAGGACTGTCTTCCTTCTGTGTGCAGAATGAGGTCCTTGTGAAGAAGAACTTTACAGCGAACAAAACAGCCTACCTCCTTGTTGTACCTACTTGTCTCCGCGAAGAAGTTCTACAGGCTTCACACGACGAGCCGACAGCTAGACATCTCGGGATTACTCGCACCCTCCGCCGCATTTAAGACAAGTATTACTGGCTCCGACTGTCTGCCGATGTCGCACACTATGTGAAAACCTGCCGAGATTGTCAGCGACGAAAGCCTCCTCTCACACGACCAGCAGGATTTCTGAGCCCCATTGAACCTGCCTCAAGGCCCTTTCAGCAGATCGCCATGGACTTGCTTGGCCCTTTTCGAACGTCAACATCTGGAAATAAGTGGATCATCATAGCGACCGACTACCTGGCCCGCTACGCCGAGGGGATAGCCCTACCGAACGGAACAGCAGTAGAAGTCGCCAAATTTTTCGTGGAGTGCATTCTTCTTCGACACAGAGCCCCCGATGCGCTCACCACGGAAAGAGGAACTGCATTCACGGCGGAACTAACGCAAGCCATCCTGCGGTACAGCCAAACCAGCCACCGAAGGATAACTGCATACCATCCGCAGACCAACGGACTGACCGAGCGCCTGAACAAAACCATCGCCGATATGCTCGCTATGTATGTCGATGCCGAACACAAAACCTGGGATGTCATCCTGCCTTACGTCGTTTTCGCCTACAACACCGCAGTGCAGGAGACCACCCAGATGACGCCTTTTAGGCTCGTCCATGACAGGGAGGCCACGACCACGCTAGACGCCATGCTGCCCAACGTTACAGAAGAAGAGAACGTCGACGTTGCCGCCTACCTTCAACGCGCAGAAGAAGCTCGAAGGCTTGCCCGATTACGGATCAAAGATCAGCAGCGGTCCGACGCCAGACGCTACAACCTACGAAGACGCAACGCGGAATACAATCCTGGAGACTAGGTCTGGGTGTGGACGCCCATTCGCCGCCGTGGATTGAGTGAAAAGCTTTTGAGACGCTATTTCGGCCCGTACAAGGTTCTTCGTCGGCTGGGTGAACTGGATTATGGAGTCATCCCTGACGCAATGACAGCATCCCAGCGACGCCGCGTACGACCAGAAGTTGTCCATGTTGTCCGTCTGAAGCCGTATTATGCGCGCTAAAGGCCGCTGCATTTCCATGCTCTATTTTCGCAAGATCCGTTTTTTTTTCCTTACTAGTCGCATTATTTGTTTTAATGCATCTGGTCGATGCTTCTTTGAGAGGGCAGTAATGCCGCGAATATTTGCAGTGTGTTCGTTTTTCAAATCTGCCGCCACATCACTTTATCGCTTTGTTTGCGACGCAGGACGCGACCAGATTTATCTCGATTGATCGCAGCCAGGCAGAGCTGATTCTACGTTGTTCCGGAATGTTCTAGTAACTTTGCGCTCTTTATCTCGAAAGTTCGCTATCAGCTTTAAATTGAGCACGGCAGACAGCGGCCGGCATTCTGTTCGACGACCGCCGAGCACGATTGTCGCTTCGCCGCCGCCCAGTGATTCAGTCCATTTTGGGTGCAAGTCAGCCCAATAAAAAGTTCTTTTAGAAGGTCCTTTCGTCCGTCTTCATCGCTGCTTCGACTGCCGTCACCACTACGTGACAATATGTACAAACTCTTTACACAATAAGAAATGTGTCGAGGTTGTGCGTGTGATTAGTTCATTTTAGAGGAATTAAATCACACATGCGCACAGCACTGTGTTGGTTACCACTGGAGAGGAGCGCCCAGTTATTAATCGTTCAAGGTAGAACTCGCGGAGCGTTCGGTCACTGCGTGTAACTACCTGACGGAGAACAGGCGGGACGTCAAGCCCGTGTGTTCGAGGAATGAACAGAGGCTAACCAAAGTTCGCTCACGAGTGCGCGCAATGCCCTGCGGCCACAATAGCGTCTTGATGGAGTCTGGTAGTATGCCCTGCGCCCTATAGGCCGCGAGAATATCGCGACGAGCATCGGCGAACGCGGCACAGTGAAGCAGCATGTGTTCTAGTGTTTCCACTGCACCGCATCCGTCACACACATCACTCGTCGCGATTCCGTGACGCAACCGTCGTTCCCCGGGCCACACGCAGCCAATAAGCGCGCGGAGGATCATTGCACGATGTGGCCGTGTAAGTGCGCGACAGCCGGTCACACTGTCGATGCGCTCACCTCCCGCAATGCTTGGGTCGGGGTGCAGCTTTCGGAGATGGTCATGGATGGCCGCACGCACGTCCTCCAGCGCAAGGGGCAGATCGCTGGCAGGTAGTTGGTGTGCAGCGGTCGCGAGGTCGTCAGCTTCTTCGTTGCCTGCGATGCTGCAGTGACCGGGTACCCACTGTGCACGCACGGCACAACCTCTCTGCGCGAGGCGCTCGATGCGCGAGCGAATTTCCCGCACTAGTGGGGTACCGCGGCCGTTAGATTGCAGGCGGCTGAGGGCGGCGCGGGAGTCGCACAGCAGAGCACTCCTGGGCGGCGGAGGGCCGAGGGTGAGCAGCAGGTCCAGCCCGAGCCGGATCCCCATCAACTCCGCCGTGGTGGAGGAGCCCAGGAATGCTGCATGCTGCTGGCTGTGCCGTCGCAGGGCGGGATGGTGGCCGCCGCAGCAAGGGAGCAGCTGTCGCGGGCCGCTGAGCCGTCGGTGTACACGAGGAGATGGTCCTGGAGCTCCTCGTGTATGACGGCTCTGGCCAGCTGCTGCACAGCACAGAGGGGTGTGCTCCGCTTTCCCGCAATGCCGACGATCTCTCGCTGTACCTCCGAGGCAGCAGGCCAGGGCGCGTAGGAGCCGGAGGGGTGTGGGCCTTGTGTCAATTGCTCATACTCAAACAGCGCCGCGCCCATTTGTGATCGCGGGTGCGAGCGCATACGCTGCAGCAGCGAGCCGCCGTCCGGTGCGCGGTGAAGCCGGTCGATGTGATTCAATGCCCTGCGCGCTGCTTGGAGCTCAAGTGGCCACGCTCCTGCCTCGGCCAACGTTGCGGCGCATTGCGAGTTTTTGGGCAGGCCTAGGCACACGCGCAGGGACTTGCGGTGCTGAAGCTCGAGTTTCTTCCAGCACGGCTTGCGCACCATGACGAGCTGCAGCGCATAGAGCACCGCCCCCAAATCTGCGGCATTGTATAGACGCAGCGCGGCTTGCTGAGAGATGCGCTGGCCTCGAGCGGTGAGCTTGTGCACGGCTGCGGTGATCCTCTTCAACTGCAGACAGGCCTTGGTCGCCGCGGGGCGGAAGGAAAGGCGCCAGTCGATGTCCAGGCCAAGGTACCGCACCGATTTACGCCACGGAATTGGAGTCCCGTCCAGTGACAGTGGCGCAAGGTGCACGCGCGAGCTCGAAACGCAGGCCATGGCAACCGATTTGTCTGCGCTCAGCGATAGACCAAGGCCGCGCAAGCTGGCATCGATTGTGGTCAGGGCTCCCTGAAGGCACCCCCGCACGCGGAACGCCTCGCCCGGTGGTCCCCGGCACCACAGAGCTATGTCGTCTGCATATATGGACATGTATACATGATGTCGCCCGCTCGTGTTGAGGGAGGCCGGCACCACCGACATGGCCACATTAAACAGAAATGGTGATAGGAGAGAGCCCTGCGGCACGCCCATGTCGACCGGGCGAGACTTGGAGAGCTTACTCCCTACTCGTACACGCATGGTGCGCCCGCTCAGGAAGCCATGAACGTATCGCAAAAGGCGCCCGCTCACACCAGCCCCCTTAAGCACCGCGAGAATTGGTGCGCGGTGAACGTTGTCAAAAGCGCCCGATACGTCCAGTAGTAGCAGCAGCGCAACCTGGCCTGCCGCCCTGGCATGCTCCAGCGCTGTAACAACGTCCGATATAGAATCAGCCGTGCACCGCATCCCACGGAAACCCGTCTGCCGCTCGTCAAACAAATCAGCCTCCGCAGCCCGCTCGTTCAGACGCTGCAACGCCATATGCTCCATGAGCTTACCTGCCGCCGATGTTAATGCTACTGGCCGGTATCCGCTCAGCTCCATAGGTGGGCGCCCTGCCTTTCGGATGGGACAAACAACCGCGGTTCGCCAATCCTCCGGTAGCTCCCCTCGTTCCCACACCAGGTTGATCTGCGCAGGAGGTTGCTGCGCATCCAGGTTTCGCAGCATCTGGTATGTCACCCCGT
Organism: Amblyomma americanum; assembly: GCF_052857255.1. NCBI lineage: Eukaryota > Metazoa > Arthropoda > Arachnida > Ixodida > Ixodidae > Amblyomma > Amblyomma americanum. The sequence continues at coordinate 268,565 of NW_027526485.1, forward strand.
CCGGTCCGGGGTGACGCGCACCTTGATTTCCCGGGGCGATGAGATGTGACACAACAGGGCACTGCGGCACAGGTGGGTTCCTCGCACGTGGTGGCTGAGTGGTAGCCAGTGTAGCCAGGTAGCCGCATCTGGGGCTCCCCATCATGTGAACCTACGTCTCCTGCAGCGCGATAACTTCTGGCGAATCCTGTGCGATGCGAACTCGCATTTCGGCGTACCGCGCTGCAAGTGAGCGCACGTTCCACTGCAGGATGGATGGTATGAGGGAGGGATTTCGGCGGCTAGCCATCATGCTGGCTTATCTGTGCGGGAGCACCCGCTGCTTCTAAGCAAGCCCGATGTCCATCGGTGCCCTCCGGGAAAAGTGCGCTGAGGGCGCGCAATGCCAGCTTTAGGCGCGCGATCTCCGCGTCCCGTGCGTCAGGGGGCTGGCCATGAGAAGCGGCCGCAGGCTCGGGCCACGCTGTACGGGACGCCAGGCAACCGGATCGCCGCTGCCGGTGCCGGCGCTGCCGTTGCTTCGGTGACTGCTGCTGCTGGGGTGTTCCCCTGACGGCCTGCGCATAAGAAAGCGCGCGGGGCGTCAGCTGATGTTGCTGGGCTGGGGCCGCTGTCTCAGCCTAGACGACGGTTCGGACAACCTGTCTGGACATCGGTGCCATGGACGTGGCCATTAAAGTGGCAACGTGACGCTCTCGCTGCCAGTGCGGGCACGCTTGGTCAATGGCTGCATGCCGCCCCCCGCAGTTAATGCAGCGGGGCTTCCTCGCGCAGGTACCAGGCTCGTGCGGCCCGCCGCAGCTCGTGCATCGGGCAGGAGCACGACACACCTCAGTGGCATGCCCCAGGCTGGTGCACTTGGCACACTGGAGCGGCCGGGGACGGCAGGGGCGGACCGCGAGCCTGCGCTTGAATATGGTGATGAACGCCGGGGGTGTCGGCGCCGCAAAACGGAGAGCGAGTTTGCTGCCCGACAGAGACGCCGACACCATCGGTACCGTTGACTCCGCCGCCGCTAGCAGCTACTCCGCCGTCCTGCGCCCGTCCACACCGAAGACCAGGCTGGAGCTTTGATTCCGAGGAGGAGGCTCCTTGGCGCAGACCGGCACGCCGCAGATGACGGCTGTGGCTAGCAGGGCCTGGAGAGCATCGCTGCTCCCCGCGTCCACTGCCACCACATTCCGCCGAATGTTTACCCGGAGGGCGAGGACGCCCGGGCGGGATCCGATCTCCTCGGCCAACTCCTAGCCCTGTTCCCTGGTGAAGGCAGTGCCCCGGTTCGCCGGCCGAAACAGCACCGTCCCCACCAGGCTGGACGGGACCTCCACGGCGGCCGCGGCTCGCTCCAGGGCAGCTCTCCGACGCCGCTGCGCCTTGGTAGTGATAATGCGCCACGGGACCAGGCTGACCCCAGCATCAGCGTCGCCGCTGTCTGCGGCGCATTGCTGCGGCGCGCCGCGGAGTTGGGCGCGCTCGCTGCCAGCAGACGAAGCCCCAGCCGCAGCCTGATCTCGTGCTCCGGGATTTGATGAGGTCGCATCCGGTTTTCTTCCGGACGCCGTCGCCCCAGCAGCAACAGCAGCAGCATCAGCAGCAGGCTGGAGGTGGGCTCCATGGGGCTCGTGCTGGGAAGGCCCTGCTCCTTCGAGTGTGGAGGGAGAGGGAACAGTGACGATGGGGGGGCTTCGGGCTTCCCGCTTTGCCACCGCGATGTCCCTTTTGGTTTCCGAGTCCCTCGCCTCCTCGGACCCCGTTGAGCGTCGCCGTTTCCGGAGAGCAGACTTGTCCATTGGGGAGCAGATGCTCTCCTCGGCTGAGTTGTCCGCAGTGTGCCTGCAGCAGCAGCATCAGGGGGAGAGGGCATCACAGCCGGTTCCCCAGGTGTAGCAATGGCGGCAGTAAGCGCAGGGGTGGCCAGAGGTGGGGAGGGAGCCGCCGTGGAGTTCTGCGTCTGGTGAGCGAGCGCCATGGCGTCCCTCAAGGCTAGAACGCGTGGGTCCGCCGGCGACACGTCCAAGGTCCCGATGACGGACTCGAGGTTCTCCGAGGTGGTGATGAGCGCCGCCGTCAGGCACCTCACCGTGTCCCGCAGATCAGCGATCTCGGCCTGCATTCGCCGAATGGTGCTGGACGACCTTGTTCTGGATGGCGTTCGTCTCCGTGATCGTCAGCATGAGCGGCCTGCCCTGCGTTGCTCATTGTCACCGCCGAACACAGGTCTTCGCTCGTTCACGGTGTCTATGGCCTCCATGGGGAGACCCCGCAACGCCGCGAAGCTTTAGGCCCAGCGTCCGAAGGAGCAGAGAGCTAAAAAACGTGTCCGCTCGCTTCAAGCGCCCGCCGAAGAATCCCACCGGCGTTTGATGAAAATTTGGTTTTTGGGGAAAAATGGCGCAGTATCTGTCTCACTGTAACGGCAGACACCTGAACCATGCCGTAATGGAAGGGATGGAGGAGAGACTGAGAGAAGAAAGGAAGAAAGAGGGGCCGTAGTGGAGTGCTACGGAAAAATTTCGACCACCTGGGGATCTTTAACCTGCACTGACATGGCACAGCGCACTGGCGCCGTAACGTTTGGCCTCCATTGAAAGGCAGCCGCCGAGGTCGGGTTCGGACCTACGTACTCCTCCGCATCCTGGGCTGGAACGATTGACCTTGTGTACGCAGCATTGATACAACTGCGTGTTACTTTACCGATCATCGGGCAGTGTTTATCTCTGTCAAATCAATTCAATAAATAACGTGTCTCACCGCATACTTTTTGAATGCTTAACATTTTAATCACCACAACCTCAACAGCATGTGTAACCTGCGGGGAACTTCAGCTCTCGCTACGTATATCCTTGCATAGCTTAGCTAAGCCACTGCTAATGTTTTTAAAGCGAAAGCTATACTATGACAGCCAGCGAGCCATTTCTGCTCGGCGAGCCGTATGCCGTATGCGCTAGCCGACGAATGACCTTGAGCCGCCGTTGCCTAGCAACGCCGCAGCCGCGCTCCAACAGATGACGCCGCCGTCAACGCCGCTGCCGTCACGCTCGCTCCACCAGATGTTCTCCACTGAGGTAGAGAGAGAGGAGGTGTTACCTCCCGGTGATGTATATATATGCGCTTCGCGTCAGTGTAGGAGGTGGCTCTGACACCACCATGATATCTGATACTTGATTTAATATCTGATGCGGGTCCTTGGACTCAAGATATTAAACTTATTTTCGAATATCTCCGAGTGCTGGGCTTGAAGCACTCCGGCACGGGTCTGTCCGGTACTGCACTGCTTCCCGGATTGGCCCTGGGCATATTAGCGCGCGCCTTTTTTTCTATCGTTGCTCTTCTATCCTTTAACTCTCCTACTTCCAGCACGCAGCAGCGACTGTGGCTGGGCTTGAGCCAGTAGGCAGGAACGTGCACTTTCCTTTTGTTCCTTCCTATCAACAACAGCAGCACCAGAAGTGTATGGTAGGCCAGTGGCATTAACATCGGCGGCAGGTAAGCTCATGGAGCATATGGCGTTGCAGCGTCTGAACGAGCGGGCTGCGGAGGCTCATTTGTTTGACGAACGGCAGACGGGTTTCTGTGGGATGCGGTGCACGGCTGACTCTATATCGGACGTTGTTACAGCGCTGCAGCATGCCAGGGCAGCAGGCCAGGTTGCGCTGCTGCTGCTACTGGACGTCTCGGGCGCTTTTGACAACGTTCACCGCGCACCAATTCTCGCGGTGCTTGAGGGGGCTTGTGTGAGCGGGCGCCTTTTGCGATACGTTCATGGCTTCCTGAGCGGGCGCACCATGCGTGTACGAGTAGGGAGTAAGCTCTCCAAGTCTCGCCCGGTCGACGTGAGCGTGCCGCAGGGCTCTCTCCTATCACCATTTCTGTTTAATGTGGCCATGTCGGTGGTGCCGGCCTCCCTCAACACGAGCGGGCGACATCATGTATACATGTCCATATATGCAGACGACATAGCTCTGTGGTGCCGGGGACCACCGGGCGAGGCGTTCCGCGTGCGGGGGTGCCTTCAGAGAGCCCTGACCGCAATCGATGCCAGCTTGCGCGGACTTGGTCTGTCGCTGAGCGCCGACAAATCGGTGGCCATGGCCTGCGTTTCGCGCTCGCGCGCGCACCTTGCGCCACTGTCACTGGACGGGACTCCGATTCCTTGGCGTAAATCGGTGCGGTAAGTTGGCCTGGACATCTACTGGCGCCTTTCCTTCCGCCCCGCGGCGACCAAGGCCTGTCTGCAGATGAAGAGGATCACCGCCGCCGTGCACAAGCTCACCGCTCGAGGCCAGGGCATCTCCCAGCAAGCCGCGCTGCGTCTATACAATACCGCAGCTTTGGGGGCGGTGCTCTATGCGCTGCCGCTCGTCACGGTGCGCAAGCCGTGCTGGAAGAAGCTCGAGCTTCAGCACCGCAAGTCCCTGCGCGTGTGCCTAGGCCTGCCCAAAAACTCGCAGTGCGCCGCAACGTTGGCCGAGGCAGGAGCGTGGCCCCTTGAGCTCCAAGCAGCGCGCAGGGCACTGAATCACATCCACCGGCTTCACCGCGCACCGGACGGCGGCTCGCTGCTGCAGCGTATGCGCTCGCACCCGCGCTCACGAATGGGCGCGGCGATGCCCGAGTATGAGCAATTGACCCAAGGCCCACCCCCCTACGGCTCCTGCGCGCCCTGGCCTGCTGCCTCGGAGGTACAGCGAGAGATCGTCGGCATCGCAGGAAAGCGGAGCACACCCCTCTGCGGTGTGCAGCAGCTGGCCAGAGCCGTCATACACGAGGAGCTCCAGGACCATCTCCTCGTGTACACCGACGGCTAAGTGGCCCGCGACAGCTGCTCCCTTGCTGCGGCGGCCACCATCCCCGCCCTGCGACTGCACAGCCAGCAACACGCAGCCTTCCTGGGCTCCTCCACCACAGCGGAGTTGATGGGGATCCGGCTCGGGCTGGACCTGCTGCTCACCCTCGGCCCTCCGCCGCCCAGGAGTGCTCTGCTGTGCGACTCCCGCGCCGCCCTCAGCCGCCTGCAATCTAACGGCCGCGGTACCCCACTTGTGCGGGAAATTCGCTCGAGCATCGAGCGCCTCGCGCAGAGAGGTTGTGCCGTGCGTGCACAGTGGGTGCCCGGTCACTGCGGCATCGCCGGCAACGAAGAAGCTGACGACCTCGCGACCGCTGCACACCAACTACCTGCCAGCGATCTGCCCCTTGCGCTGGAGGACGTGCGTGCGGCCATTCACGACCGTCTCCGAAAGCAGCACCCCGACCCACGCATCGCGGGAGGTGAGCGCATCGACAGTGTCACCGGCTGTCGCGCACTTACACGGTCACAACGTGCAATGATCCTCCGCGCGCGCATTGGCTGCGTGTGGCCCGTGGAACGACGGGTGCGTCACGGAATCGCGACGAGTGATGTGTGTGACGGATGCGGTGCAGTGGAAACACTAGAACATCTGCTCCTTCGCTGCTCCGCGTTCGCCGATGCTCCTCGCGATATGCTCGCGGCCTATAGGGCGCAGGGCATACTACCAGACTCCATCAAGACGCTATTGTGGCCGCAGGGCAGTGCGCGCACTCGTGAGCGAACTTTAGTGAGCCTCTGTGCATTCCTCGAACACACGGGCTTGACGTCCCGTCTGTTCTCCGTCAGGTAGTTACACGCAGTGACCGAACGCTCCGCGAGCTCTACCTTGAACGATTAATAACTGGACGCCCCACTCCAGTTGTAACCTACACAGTGCTGTGCGCGTGTGTGATTTAATTCCTCTAAATTGAACTAATCACGCGCACAACCTGGACACATTTCTTATTGTGTAAATAGTTTGTACATATTACTTCTCCCCCTCTCCTCTATTCCTGTCCCCTCACCTCTTTCATTTCATTTCTCCATTCTGCCTGCTGTCCTTTATTTCCGCTGCCCCAGCTCAGGTGCTTCAGTATCGATGGCAGATGCCGGGGCTAGCAAAAATTTTTTCCTTCCTTTTTACTATTATTTTTAATAAAACCACTACCACCACCAGTCGTTTTGGAGAGCGTTAAAGAGACGCGAGAACGGCAGAACGAGGAAGAGACAACGCGCTTAACAGATGCAAGAAGAACGCGGCGCACGACTCGAGAAGCGTCGTAACGAAGATGCGGCTGGAAGTCATGCCACGTCCCGGAGTGACTCCTCAACTGTGGAAGAGACCGGCTTGAATTCTCGAAAGCGTGGGAATGAGACGCTGCGTAAACGACGGGCAGAGGAAAGGAAGTTTCCGCAATTCAACTAGGGTTAACCAGCGCTAAACCATAGCCAATTTTTTTTCTTCTTTTAACTTCCGCTTTTTTTAGTCAAACCTTAAAGTGCATCGACCGGATACATGAAGTTTTGTGGACCACCGGGAACCCAAATTCCGACGTAGAGGACCGCTTTTCCCGAATTTAGAGGACTTTGTCTGCCGAGAGGAGCGTCCGCTGCTGGGCCTAACGTCGACTTCGGCCTTAGCGGGGGAGCGATAGGCCCAGCCCGAGCCTCGGTGAAGCAGCCAGCGGAACATCGAACCATCGGAGATTAGGCAAGTGAGCATTGACCTAAGATGATTACCAGTATGTGTGTAGAGGTGGACGGCATCGAAACTCCGCCAGACCAGTGCACAAGATTACAAGGCTGGAAAACTGCCTGGAAAATCCCGTGCTTCAAACGAGCCAAGATGGCGCCAAGGCCACGGCTGATGTCAACTGCCGAAGCAACAGCCACGGCGGTGGCGCCACTGGCAGCGATAACTTCACTTAAGGCCGGAACGTGTAAATAAGGGCAAATTGATGAAGGGCGCGCGCATGTCAGACTCCGCGCGGCGACATAAAGATTGTGTTAAAACCACGAGGCGGGCTTCGCGTGAGCGACGTGACCCGCGTTGAACTAAGTCGTGCAATTGCGGCCGCGACACAGATACCGGCCAATGAAGCATGTCAGGACGTCATGTGCCCCAACCTCCAGCAGAATACCGTCGTGGTGAGCATCTCCAAAAAGAGAGCATTCCGACCTGTACGCTCGAGCAGGAATAATCGACATACGCGGCACGGTGCACGAAACAAGTACCTACGAAGCGGCCCCCCACGGCATGATGAAGGGCATCATAAAGGGCATCCCGCACGACTATACGGCCCAGGAGAATCAGGGCAATGTAGTGCGCAAGCTTCACCCAACAGCCCTACAGGCGAACCGAATCGGTAAGACCCGATCAGTCGTCATTGCCTTCTAAGGGCAAAAAGTACACATTATGTGAGATACGGTAATCTGCTCACGGAGTGCACGTTGCGCAGAAAAGAAGTCGACGTATGCTATGCGTGCGGAAGAGTGGGCCACAAAATGGACGTGTGCGCGGATCCTTCGAACACGATCTGCAGAGGGTGCGGAGTCTCCAACCCCGCCGAAGAGCACGCGTGTGTCCCGAAGTGTGGCTTGTGCGGAGGAAAACACCAGACCGCGAATAAGGCCTGCAAAGCACGCTTCAAGATGCCCTACGTCGTCCGCCATCGTAGCTGGAAACGGCGCCGAGCGGAGGAACACAGCGCTTTGTATGTCTCCTTCTATGCCGCGTCCTTCGTGCCCTGTGCCTTCAGTTAATACCATGTACCGACTAGACCATACAAACACCTTATCGGAGGAAGAACACGCCGGGAGAAGGAACCGAGACAATAGAGGTCCTTCAGGCGGACCCCGATGTAGCTCTTTGAAATAACTGGGCGGTCACACACGCCAGGCTACAGCAGCAAAAACAGTGGCGGCGAAAACGGCCGCCACAGTCGCTCCGATCGAATACACTATCCGGGGGCGGCAACGGCTGCGGCAACCGGCGCTCGCGCTTCCGGGCCAGTTCGAGATCCGGGCCAGTTCGAGGGCCCCGAGCGAGTCAACCGGACGCCGAGAGATCACCGAGAAAAGCGTGGGCTGGAGACAACTGGTCGCCCGTCGCTCGAACCAGCGACACCGAATTCAAAGCCCTCATTGCTCTCAATCCCTTTTCCCACAAGCGAATCCGCAAAAGACCGTAGCGAAGTGATATAGCTTAACAGGTTCATAGAGCGCCAAAACGCTAAGATCCAGGAGCAGTACGCCCGAATACGCATATGAATCAGATCAAAACGCTGGAGAGTAACGGCAGCTCGGCAAATGCAAGACCTCAAAACAACCGCACGGCGGCAAGCAACGCCACAGGCTTGCGCAGGGGGCCGCGGAGGGGCCCCCTCGCCCCGTCTAGAGCGGGCAGCGGGAGAGGCTGGGGCCACACAGCGTTCATCAAATAATCAAGAGGGGATGGACGCCGAAGAGAACCCCGCGAGCGGTGAGGAAGCGCCGACCGCAGAAATCGCGACCACGACAACGGCACAGATCCCGCGAGAAGAGCTGACGGCCATTTTGGTTGCAATTTCCCAACATAACACAAGGCTAGGCAAAATGGACGCCCAAATCGAAGCTTTAGAAAGTCAGCCTGACAAGCCATCGGTGAGACGCAAGCTCCTAGCGACAAAAGTAGGCTCAACATCGGTAAGGAACCGCTTCGCGTCCGTGAAAAATGAGCGGACCAAAAAAATCAAAGACGCGATCGCGAGAAGGCGCAATCGACTCAAGACGTCCAAGAAGTATGATTCAGAGGCCAAGTAAAAGACACAAGAAGAAGACCGGGGGGGGGGGGGGGACGCCACCGTAGTTTACCAATGAAACTGCCGTGGGGCTTGCAACAAAGAAGCAGAAATAATGTTACACGTTGACGGGCAAGAAAACAAGCCCGATGTAATTGCTCTACAGGAAACAAACAGGAAATCAAGACTCCCAGGGTACGTCACTTACACGGACCCCACGGAGAACGGAACGGCGATGCTCGTACGCAGCAAGGTGGCGGCAACTGAACATATCAAGGCGCAGGGAGGGTGCGAGCACACGCTGGTCGAAATGCATGCCAGAAAATTTGGCAGCTCGGACAATTTATTTGTAATCAGCGCGTACTGCCGGCCGTCACAGCGGCAGTACGAATTTGACCGCATCCTGAGCCAGGCGAACGGGCTGGAGGGGACAAGGCCGCTCCTGTTCCTCGGTGACTTTAATGCCCGTCACACAGCGTGGGGCTGTATGGTTAAGTCCAAGAGAGGAAAAGCATCGGCCAAAGCAATGGAGTATCACGAGATGGCGCTCCTGAACGAGCCGGACGTAACCAGCAGAAGAGGCAACAGTGCCACGAGGGACAACACGCCAGACCTGTCGTGGTTGTCGGGCACGCTAGATGTCTCCTGGAAAAGCGAAGATGTGGACCTGCGGTCTGACTGCAGCTTGATCGGCATCACGATCCGAGGCTCTCGTGATCATGCTGCTATGGGGACTGCGCGGATCACGGATTCGGGCAAGATGACAAAGTTTACTCAAGATCAAGAAGAGGCGTCTGAGGAAGGAACACAACAGACCTACACCTAATGGGCGAAGGACCAGAAGATGGCCCTCCAAACATTTATCCAAGAAATTGCAACGACGTCACAGACACCGTATGTGGACGCCAGACTCGCCCACATGTGGGCGGCCCGGCACTCGTTAACGCGGGAGTGGCAGCGTGAGAGACACAACAGAAAGCTGGTGAAGCGCATTGCAGTCTTGAACAAACAGATCGCCGAGCACGCGGCCAAACTATGTAGGGAGAATTGGCTGAAGACCTGCGATGGTCCGCAGGGCAAGCTCTCGACGTGCTAGACGTGGTGTCTGTTGAGGCATCTGATCGACCCGCTGATTAGCAAAACTGGGACCAATCGCGCCCTCGCGAAAGTATTGAACACGTACAAGGGAGACGGCCGCAGACTCCTGAAAGACTCATGACTGAAGAAAAAGGAACGCCGACCAAAAGGTTGTTGTTTAAAACGAAGACGTTTCGGCTTCCATACGGAAGCCTTGATCATTCCTGGAGGCGAACTACCCAAAGATAGAGAAGGGCCAGTACCCGGTGCCCGAGAGGTACGACGGACACGACAACGAGCAGCTGGACCGGCCGTTTACCATGACGGAACTGTGGACAGCGTTAGATGAAAGTAACAAGACAAGTTCACCCGGAAGCGACGCCATGTCTAACAAACTACTCAACAACATGAGCGGACAAGCGCACCCTCTTAGAGCACATCAAGGAAGCCTGGGAGAGCTCGCGGTTGCCGCAGGAATGGAAAGACGCCCAGGTCCGCTTCACTCCAAACCTCGGCAAGGCCCTCACGATAGACAACATGCGGCCCATCTCCCTCACGTCGTTCGTGGGAAAGGTGATGGAGCGCATCTTTCTTCGCCGGCTGCAGAAGCACCTTGAAGGAACGGATCAGATGACGGAGGTGATGTACGGCTTCAGGCAACATTTCAGCACTCAAGACGCGATGATCCCACTCCACGAACTGGTCGTCAAACCGGCAATGAGGCACGCGAAGCGCGGGATACACGCCCTCAACCTGAAGGGAGCGTTTGACAATGTGTCCCACGTGAGCGTGTTGCAGTCTGAATAAGACCAGGTGTGGCCGAAAGACATTAGGAGCACATAAAATATTTTCTGTCAAACCCAACGGCGACCATCAGGATAGGGAGGAGAAGTCGGACCCTGTAAAGGTCGGCAATAGGGGCACCCCTCAGGGATCGGTCTTGTCGCCCCTGCTCTTTAATCTGGCCCTCCTGATCTCCTCAAGCGAATAGAAGGCATGGACCACACTTTCTACGCCGACGATATTACTGTGTGGACGGCCCGAGCCGGGTTCCATGCCTGTATGGATGAAGCCTTGCAGTGGGAGGCAACTACCGTGCACGAGTACGCAAAGTTGTGCGGACTGAGCTGCGCTCCCCAGAAATCAGAGCTGCTCATGATCCAACCGGGAAAATTCAAGGAGCTGCCGCCGAACGTGATCATCACCATCGGCGGAACGGCCATCAAGCCAACACAACAGATTAGGCTTCTCGGCCGACTACTTCAGAACGACGTTAAGGCACACACCGCAGTCACAAATATCAAGATGACAACCGAACAGATATTTAGTATCATTCGGAGGGTATCTAACAGAAACCGAGGCCTTAAAGAAGACGATGCCATGCGCCCGGTACGCGCGTTCGTCATGTCGCGGGTTACCTACTCCGCTCCGTACCTCTAGCTGACGAAGGCGAAAAGGGACACCCTAAGCACGATTCTTCGTAAGGCGACGAAGTAAGCACTGGGCATGCCCATACACTCGTCCACGCAAAGACCGCTAGACATGGGCGCCCACAACAAGGTGGAGGAGCTCATCGAAGCCCACCTCTCTAATCAGAGAATCCAACTGAGTCACACGGAACACGGACGAGCCGTCCTACCCAAGATAGGATGGCAGATCGAGCCAGTACCCATTAACGCGGCCCTTCCGGATGCCTGGAAAACAACCATTCCGACTAAACTCCTTCCCCGGAACATGACGCCGGGGGAGGACGACGAGAGGCGCACCGCGCGGGCCAGAGCCATAGCTCCAAAGCTGAAAGAGAACCCCAGGGTCCTCTACGCGGAGGCTTCGCTCCGAAAACACAGTCACCGTGCAGCGGTGGTGCCTACGACAAAAAACAGGCTGATCGTCAGCGCGTCCCTGAAGAAAACAGACCCCGCAGTTGCCGAAGAAGCGGCCGTGGCCCTCGCACTCGCAGAGCCGATCCTGGACACCGTGGTCACCGACTCAAAGACTGCCTACGGAAGCTTCCGCAGGGGGATAATCTTATCTGCGGCCCGAGTCATTCTATCCAAGTGCAAGCCTCCGGGTAGAGCCATATAGCTCGTGCTGGTCCCGGCTCAGTCGCAAGTAGCAGGCAACATCATCGCCGACTACCATGACCGAGAAATGTCAACCGGGCCGAGCACGAGCCGGAAGAGCAGCCGCACCCGGTTATCAGCTTTCGGGACATTACCCGGATGTACCGAGATTAAAGGTGCAGACTGCCAGAAGCACACCCTAAACTCACCAGGCAAGAACAGACGATCCTGCGTCGAGCGCAGACGGGATCGCTTGCGCATGCGTACTGATGAACCGCACGTACCCTGCGGAACACGATATGTTCTGTCCTTTCTGGAAAAGAGAAAAGGACACCCAGCCGCACGTCTTGGCAGAGTGCACGGAAATCAAGACCCCCCTCCTCCCTTCCCGCCAGCACCACCAATCGTCAACCCCTTGAGCGATGGGAGACCTTGTTATCCAGCCCCGCCCTACCGATTCAGCTCGCACTGACGGACAGGGGCTAGCAGCCGCATGGAATATATGGGTCCCGTAAATAGGGAACCACCCCGTCTAGCACCTGCGTGCACCACCGATTTATTTAGGGCCCAGCAAAAGTTGATTCATCATCCTCATTATTTTAGCTTTCGGAAATTGTGTACGACCAAAAAAATCTTTACAAAGATCAAGTCGTTACAAAAAGGGAATTGAGGGGAACGCTCGCAGTTTTCTAGTGCACCACTGACTCGAACCTAAGTGATAAATGTTTACGTAAGAACCGCATTGCTTGAAGGCATAGAAGCAAAAAAGCGTTGCTTGTATTACAATTACTGACGCCAGTGTTCAGAGAGGCGCATGAATTCACGAATTTTTTCCCTTTCATAAAAGGGTCTACTTTTTCTTCTGAATGCGGATGAACCAGATTGATTTTCATGATATGCAGACCTTTCTTTCGTGTATATTGTACTGGATCCAATCAAAAGCAGTGGAGCCTTTCGGTTTTGTGAACCAGTACGTAAGCACTGGGTGGGGTGTTAAAATTGGCAAACCAAGAGGCAAGTGATCCACCAATAGCGTGCCAGCTTACGTAAAACTTGTACGAATAAATGTAGAGACAGCTGAGAACGCAGTGTAAAATGCGGATTTATTAACAAGTTACTTGAACCAAAGTTATAAAATAAGAGATATGCGTTATCTGGAATAGGTTTTCCTTCCACTTGCGCCATCCAAGGAAATTATAAATCCCACCGAGTCATATCATTAGCTAAGAACACCTTTGCGAAGGTAGTACTACAGTTGATCCTCATGATAACGTAACGGCTTACAACGAAATAACATAAATAACAAAGGAACGACGCCTCTCCCTAGAAGCTCGGCTAACACTGCCTATAACGAAGATGGGGCTATAACGAAGGAATCGCAGCTCCCCTTTGACTTCGTTATAACGAGGCCTAACTTTACTTTCTTAATGCCCCAGTGCACGTATTGAAATAGTAGATGTGGTTGAGACCTGTCGATTCAGTATTTCTGGCGGCAACATACTTTCTGCGCGTTTTTTCCACAGCAAATTAATAAAGATAGCAAAATATGAAGGAAATCTCGCGCATTCTGCGCTACACAATTGCAGCCTGCGCAACCGTGTTCTGAAGTTGTGCTGAGTGTGCGATATATCGCACAGTACACGGACCTCTAAAATTTCGGCTTCCATCAAAATTCAGCCGCTACGGCAGGGATCGAACCCGCGTCTTTTGTGCCAACAGCCCAGCGCCATAACCACTGAGCCACCGCGGCGGGTTCAAGGTTTACTGTCGCTACAGTAGACTTGTTAAAATAAAACAAAAATTTGGTTTTATTTTGATTAAGCTTAGGTTTCTTGCAACCAGAATACATCTTCCTGCATGCGGAAATCCTTCCGCGAGCTTTATGTGCCAAACGCGTTTCGTCTTCCTATTTGAAACTGCGCAAGGCGATGAAATAACACTTCTTAGCTCGCTGCTTTTTAATATTCGTTTGACGCTACTTGTTCTGATGTGGTGTTTTCATCCCTATTCTATGATTACAGGTTTTATGCTTCCTTTTCAAGATACCCGGTGAGAGTTGAGGAGACACTGCACAGCTAGCCTTTCATTTCGTGTCCTCCAGCGTATCGAGCGAGGCGTCCACTTATCGTTAGAAGTTTATGTAGTCGCGAATCTTTGCAGTGTTTGTCCATTCTTCAAAGCTACTGTAGCACCGCTTTATCTCTTTTTTGCGATGCAAGACGCGACCAGATTTATCTCCACTGATCGCATGCAGGCAGACGTGACTCTACTTTGTTCCAGAATAATCTAGTAACTTTGCACACCGTATCTTGAAAATTCGCTATCAGCTTTAAATTGAGCACGGCTGACAGCGGCGGGTATTCTGTTCGACGACTTCCGAGAACCCTTGTTGCTACGCCGTCGCTGAGTGATTGTCTATTGCGGGAGCAATTTAACCCAAATGAAGAGTTTTGTTAAGGCACGATTTTCGCAGCCTTTCTCCTCTACGGACTGCAGTCACAACTTCATGACAATATCGAAGGAAATTCTTGCACTTTTAAGTGAGCATTTCTCAGCACGACAGGATTTGTCAGTGTATGGTCACCTTTATGTAATTTCTTCGGCGGCTCCATCATTATTCTGAGAGTGAGGACTGTATTAAAAGGGCCTAACGCCAGCACATGGCCTCTCCACCACCTACCCTATTTCTGCGAGACATCAGAGCATATTGTCATTTCTTTCCCATTGGCATCTGGATAAATGGTGGTTGATCTTTTGATGGGATTCACCACCAGCGCAACTGTTTAGAGCTGGAGAATGTGGAGGCTACATGTGAGAGACTGATGGGGTTTGCAACTTTTGCAGAAGTTCCTGCGCTAGCCCGCTCTTGGCAAGAATGGCCCTGTGGATGCTTTAAAGAGGCGCCACTCCCACTTCTTGAAGGAGCGTTTCTATTTCGCCTATACGGTGGGCTTTTCGTTTGGACAATGACGCACTCTGTTTAAAGCCTTTTTACAGCTGAGGCCGCCGCTGTGGCTCAGTGGTTATGTAACTATGCTTCTGACCCCAAAAACGCGGATTCGATCCCGGCTACGGCGGTCGCATTTCGATGAAGGCGAAGTACTAGAGGACCGTGCACTGTGATTATTTCAGTGTACGATAACGAATCTAAGGTGGTCGTAATTATCCGAAGCCCTCCACTACGACGCCCTCATATCCTGAGCTGCTTTGGGATGATAACCCTATAAAGCAAAAACCACCTTTGCGCAGATAACTACAATGACAGCGCGCTCTGCAGCGGTTGCGTTTTAAGAGGAGGGAAAGTTAATCACTTAAAAAGACAGTGGTGTCTTCCTGTGATTATGTGCTCCTGGTGTCACCAATTTACGGGTACACCAGACCCTAAAAAGATTTTACCTCCCCATTAAAAAAGGATCGTGAAATCAAGCTCAGACAGAAACGCGGGACCACGAAAGGATTTTTCAGGTTCTTCGCGGGCAACGCGAGAAAATATATTTCAGGCAATCGCGTGCCGCCTAAACATTTCGTTCCTGGTTTACATCGCAAAGATTTAAATTTTCAAAACATATCATTTTCATTCTTGCAGGTGTTCACAAGGCGTAATCTGAAGAGATCATCGGGGATTTTCGCCATACGGACGGGTGGTGAAGTTAACCAGCAACCCTTAGGCCGAATCAGCCACGCCCCCCCCCCCCCTCCTCCATAAGCCCTAATTGAAATTACCATGGACTTTCAGCAGGAACCTAACCACCAAGTGAAAAACGGTGAGGGGGATTTGGGGGGAAGTCGCTTTCGCCGCTTCCGGCCTCGAGAATGGGTCGCAGTGAACGAGTTCACTGAACCGCGCTTTCTACACATGGGACGCGGTTCAGAGATTTTACAGATTTGTCATATTTCTACAAAACAGAGCGACAGCACACAAAGCTGTACTTGACAAATACAAGAGTACAAAGAGATATTGCAACACTGTACCCGTGAATCAGCAGCCAAGGAACAAAAAAAAATTCTAACCGCCCTCTGCGACATTCTGGCGACTTGAATGTTCGCGGGAGGGTCCGACCCGAAGACTATCTTCTGTTCCCTAGATCATTCGTGGCTCGCAGACAGACTTGTCGCTGCGGAAGCCGTGCGGTAGAGCTTTCTTCTAGGTAGCACTCATACGTGTATACGGATTTTATGCGTGTACAGAGATTTTTCTTAGCGGTATAATTTTTAGCAGTGTCATAGGAACAGCACAGTAAATCAGGCTTGGAAACTCATGTTCTCATCACATATGGGAAATTTGCGCAGCGTGTTTTTATCTTTTTGCTCGGGTAAAGAGCGGGTTTCTTTCCGCATTCAACCTTCTGAGTCGTGAATACTATTCTCTAATGTTTCACAAAACGTTACGTCTGAATTCTGAACTCTTGAATGCGCCTTTGTGAGGTGCCTTGAGCGCTTTAATTAAAATTCTCAAGAATTTTCATAACCTCAAGAGAATTTCCTACCATGGATAATATGCTTCTCTGGCTATATCGTAGTTTTTCGAAGTTTAGAGAACGGGTATGTATATGACCACCAAGTTGAGTAGTTGAGTCCGATCAGCCACACCATTCGCCCTGGCATCGTCGTTTCGTAGTAAGTAGGTACACGAAGCAGAGGCCTGCATTTGTGGATAAAACGCAAACTTGAGAGCAGTTATTTCGTCAGATGGTGTTGTGTACATATTTCCAGGCAACTCTTCTGTTTACGCAGAAAATATCTCCTTTCCCTTAAGCTTGTACTTCACTCGCTCTTTGACACCTAACTGAAGTGGATGCATATTTCCAACCCAGATAAATCACGTGTATTCTTTGCGTACGGTTCTCTCTTTGTTTTTAGTTGCATTATTGGTGATAATTTGGATAGTTCTTATAAACACTTGTACAGTGTATTTTTGGCTTTCATTCATATCGACAGTGTAAAGTTTTCTTTTTATGAATGGCTTGGCTGCAATTTTTTTTATTTCTGAGATCGTGTATTACAGCATTTCACACGAATTTCTGACGCCTCTTAGTTTTGTGCGAAGTGCGTAGACACATTGATCTACTCAGATGAAATACTGATTTCAAAAGTGGCGATCTGAATAATGTGGTGTTAATATAGAATGAATTCTAATGTTCTCTAGTAACTGCGCCACCGCGGTTGCACAGCAGATGTGGAGCTCGGCTGCGGCTACGTTCAAATCGACGCTGGTCGCATTTCTATGGGGGCGGAATGATACAGGCCCTTGGTCTGCCTGATGTCAGTGCACGTTGATCAACCCCAGGTGACCGAAATTATCCGCAGCCCCTCACTACTGCATCCCTCATAACACGAGTCGCATCGGCATGTGAACCCCATAAGACAAAACAAAACTGATGGGCTTCGAAACGATACAACCATTGTACGGTCTAAATTTAAAGGGTGGCCAGAGAAGAGAGTAACCGCGTTTTAACCGGCATACATGTAGCCTGGGGCTACACAGAGTGCGCAAACATCAGACGCTGCCACAGCTATATATTTGCGTTATGCACAATGGGACGAAAAAAGCTATCCCCTTCCGAGGGCTATCAGAGCTGCATTTGAAAGCCGGGCAGCCCAAATCGCATTACCGATTGTGCGCGTATCGCGGCTTAAAATGCATTGTCCTCGCTTGAAATTTTTTTGATAGTTTGAGTATTCGTCGATGTGGTGCATTTTCTCACTGTGTCTACATACTGTGTGTTGTTTAGCACCAGTTTGTTACAGTGCGTTGTGCCAAATGGTGTGGCATTTTTGAACCATTGCACGAAAATGTCTAATGTGGTGGTACTAAACATCAGATCTTCCCTAAAGTACACTTTTTACCAACGTTGATTTCAGATGTTGCATCCAATCCGGAATACCCTCCTGCGAGTTCTGTTCTACAATCGCCGTCTACCTCTCGGCCCGGATGTGTGATGCATGGAAATTGGAAGTACCAGGGCTCTTCGATGGCTACGAATGAAGAAAACTCTGTTCAGTATCAGAACCCTGGCATAACAGGAGAGCCCTTACGATGCCCCCATTGCCCGTACACTTCTACGAAACACGCCGATGTTAAGAGACACATCAATACGCACGCCCCAGGAGAGAAATTTAAATGCCCCCTGTGCTTAAAGGCGTTCGCTACGTCCAGCAACCTTAAAAGGCATATGTCCTCCCACACTGGGGAAAAACCATACAAGTGCGAAAACTGCCTTTTTGCAGCTGTTACAAATAGCCAGCTTGTTCGGCACAGGCGTATGCACACAGGCGATAAACCTTACAAGTGCGACAACTGCCCGTTTTCAGCGGCTACAAGTGGCGACCTAGTTCGGCACATGCGTAGGCACACAGGTGAAAGACCCTACAAGTGCGACAGGTGCCCTTATGCAGCAGCTAGAAGTGACGACCTTCTTCGGCACATGCGTGGGCATACAGGCGAAAAACCCCACAAATGTGAAGTGTGTTCGTATTCGACGATTCAGAAAGGGCATTTAGACCGTCACATGCTTACGCATAAAAGCGCTGAAGGCTTTCATTGTAGTCTATGTTCTTTAGTGTTTTCAAGTATCCAGAGCCTCAAACAGCACATCTCCGGCCACAGGCTGTGAATTGTTTAATAATACGCGCGTGTGATGATGAAACTGGGTAGAGGCACAACACTCCACGCAGAAATAATTATCCATTCATTGCAGACACGAGGGAAGTATTAGGTTATATGTGAAATATAAAGTTTACATCCACCGTTTTTGAACGACATTGTTACCACGAGGCGGTGTTAGCAAGAGCTTTGCAGGTTCGAGTCATTAACATCTAATTAATCTGAGCTATTTTAGCCTTAGACAGAGCGCATTAAGTGCACCGATTTTTCTGCAGAACAGCTGTTGGTGTGTATTGTGGATGATTTTGATACCAATAAAGTGGAGACTTCGAATACCACCGTCGTTCAGCGCAAACTCTTTCAAAATTTGACAGTGCAACTTATCGCAAAACATATTCCTCTTTATTTAGAACATTTATTCACTAAATTCAGTATATTTATGGCGTACCATATGCCCTGTGGTAAGGAAGTTTAAAAGCAACCCATAAAGCATTTAGCGCAGTTAATGTTCAACCAGATAAAGCGTTTGGCAGGCCGCTACTGCAGTAGATGTGCTTCTTTCAGCCGCTGCCGCGTCCGGCTAGATTTTCGGTCATATGATAGGAAACATTATTTGCAAACTAGGTAAGCCGATTAACAGATGCTCACTCTACTCCTGCGCGCATAATGTTCTTGCCGAACCAGTCCTATTCATCGCATGCCTTCGTTGTGCAAGGGCCCCTGGCCTTCCCAGATGGCATATTGCGTGTACAAAATTTAGCTCGAATACTTATATTTTGAAAGTCATTGAATACCGCCATCTTTTTCGATAGTGCTGCGCGCGTTCATGCGTAGCGTTGACGAGTGCAGCAGGTGCTCTTCGTGACCTGAGGAGGCTCTAGTCTAAAGAAGAAATCCGGAGGAAAATTGCCCGACAAGTAGACGAGGAGTGAGCACGGACGCCTCGCAATCGTCAATTGATGTCAGATTTCTTTGTAATTAAAAAATTCTGCATCAATAGATATCGCAAATTGGGCTTTCAATATCATGGTACGTATATTCCGCGGGCTCGTAGCCAATGCCTTTGTTTGGAACTGAACTTATAAACACACGACATCGCGCCTGGCTGACTGCACAAGCGAAAGAGAAACAATCGTGTCCTGAGAAGAGCAACACCATAATGTTGCGAAGTACCAATTAAGGGCTGCATAACACAATGGAGACCAATGATTTCATTCAAACCGTCATTCGGGACACATTTTGACCGACTCCGACAAACCGATTGCCTCCTAAGGACAGTATCTTCGGCTTGTAAGGCAAGGGTTAAATGTCTAAGAACAATTCGGGAAAAGGTGTAAACGAGAAGAAAAATCAGCAGGTTCTTAGATTGAATTTTCAAAACAGTAAACTGGCGCCTGGATGGCGCCCTCCCTTTTATCTCGCCTCATTTCCCCCTTCGATCCCCCCTTTCCTATTGGGGGAGGGAGGGGTGGGCTAACCCTGTCGAAAATGCTCAGATTCGCTATTATGCCCCTCTCCCTTCCTAACCCGATCTTTCCCAACATAAGCTCCCACTCCAGCTAGTCCCTTGCTTTCCCCCTCCCTTCATCTATTTCAGGCTGTTAATCTTGCTGTCAGCCGTCTTAGTCTCCGGGGAGGGATCAGGATTGATTTCAAAACGTAGCCTTGAAATAAGATGTTTGTTGAGCAGGACGCAGATTCCTATTAATTTATATAAAAATTTAACTTTTTCCTTAGGAGCTGTCTGCAGTCGAAGACACCACCACCGAACTTTTATGCGTCAAAACACAAGCTGTCAGTTGCCGACGCAAGGACTGCCGTGCCATCCAGGATAAACGCCTCCGAGGTTACCACCGATTAGGTGGCACATTTCTGAAAGTAGCTGCCATAATCCTTGATCGATTACGGTGTCTAATCTTTCGATTTGCACCGTTTATATGATCGAAGAAAACATGCGAGACTACAGCAGCGGCACACAAAGAAAAAATGCAATTCGTATCGACAGCGACATTCTAAGACTAATAGTTGAGCATGCTGGGCTTAAACGAATGCATTCCGTGAGCAGTTAATCTACACTCTATGCAATTTTTGGTCTTTGTGCAGACTTCAAACACCAAATGTAAAACTGTCAGTTTCAAGCAGACACAGTGAGGCACATATCACACTCTATTTATTCCTCCTGGTCTTCCTCTGCACCGGCGTAATTCTTCAGCTTTCATTTAAGTTTGCTGCTCCTGCAATCGTGTTCCTTGTGAACAAAGTCGTCGACGGGGCACAAGAACTGAAACTGATAACCAAGTAATGTTGTTCACGAGCAAAAGCACGCCGCGGTGGCGCTCATTCCGCTTCCGGAAGCCGCAGCGTACGGTCGTGTGATGGGAAGCTCTGTGTGCGCTTTGTTATCGGTCATGCCTGGCCGAGGTTTCAGTGAGCGACGCCCACCAGTGGGCTATCGCTTAGTTTTACCTACGCTGCTTACGGGAGACGCATTGAAGACTACGGTTTTCCTTCACTCCGATATTTCCGGGCGCCCTTATCGCATACAGGATTTTCGCGAGCCATTGGAAACTGCCGGTGCTCTACCCTTCGTGGCGGGCATTGGGCCCTTTCAAATGTCGCATGTGTGGATGTTGAAGCTGAAAACTGCGGAAGCGAAGGAACTACTGCTGACAGAAGGAGCACAAGAAGTGAAAAAAAACGCTATTGTGCAGTCAATGAACCCAACAAACGCGAGTTGGCTTTCAGGGTGCACTGGGTGCCCTTCTATGTGTCGAATGAGTCTGTGTAGCAGGCTTTTGAAGACTTCGGAGATGTAACAGATGTCACTCGTGAGCAGTGGAACAGTCCGGGTTTGGAAGACGCCGAGTCGACAACCCGGCTGGTGCGTATGGTTCTGAAGGAGGGGCTCTCTATCGATGATTTACCACACATGTTCAAGTTTTACGGAGGGCAAGTGTTAGTGCTGGTGCCTGGTCCGCCAATATGCCTACGGCGCAAGAGGACGGGACATATTCGACGCGTCTGCCGCAAGCCGAGGTGCAGCTTGTGTCGGTCCTTCGGACACGAAAGGGACGGATGCGTCCTCACGTATGCGCGTGTGGCTACGGGTACTGCTCCGCCGCATGACGACGGAAGCGAGCTGCTCATGGATCAGGAGGAACTTGAGAACGCCGGAGCCCCGCCCCCATCAGGACTCAGCGACGGCCCTGCTTTCGAGCAGCCGGAGCTGTCTGCTGGCAACGAGAAGTCACAAGGTGACCCCACTGCAGAAACGACTGGCAAGAAGGCGGATGCTGCTGCGCCGCCAGAAGAGCCAACGAAGGGCAGCACTACAGGCGACCACGACTCGGAGGAACCGATGGATACGACAGTCGCTTCCATTAAGCGATCTCGTGACTTCGAAAAGGCACCGGCTACGGACAGAGAACTTCGTCGGCTAGAAAGACATTGTATAGGGGAGTGAGCCAAGAAAGGCAGGTTAGCCTTGTCACGGTCCTCGTCGTGACGAGAGACCCAAGCAGGGAACTTTGAAAGCACTGTTGTTTGTTTCCTGTGTGTACTCTATGGCTTACTTGAAGAAACCGCTAAAAGTAGGCACGCTGAACGTACGAGGACTTGCCTCGAAGCGTAAGCAAGTGCTGTTGAACCGACTGTTCGGCGAGTTAGATCTAGATATCGCGGCTATTCAAGAAACAAAAGTTGAGGACGACCAGCAAACAGATAACATGGTGCTTGGTTTTCGGTCGCGATTCAATGTTGCTGTAAGCCATGTGGATGGTTTGTCGCCGGGATGCTGTCTTTTCCTGAGGAAAAACATAGGCATATTAGAGGAAAAAATAACTTGTCCAAGGGGGCGGTTTATCGTGTTACTTCAGATACGAAACACTCGCGGTGACGGTTTTTTCCTGTATGCTCCTACGACACAAAAGGAACGCCGCGGATTTTTTAAACAGTTAGGGTCGTTCCTTGAATGCAGTCGAATGCCCATATTATTGGGTGATTTCAATTGTGCGTTAGACCCTAGAGATCGTTCAAATGTAAAGGATGTATAAGACCGGAGTGCTGATTTGTTGAAGCGTGTCCTGAACGAATGCAGCTTAGAGGACGTAATGGGCCTGGCGAAAAGTCATAAACATGTGCATTTTACGCATTTTCAAGGACGTAGCCGTGCACGACTTGACAGAATATAAGTCGCCGGAGTTTTCGCCTTCCTGTGAGCAGTATGAAGTGAAGCAAGTGTCCTTTAGTGACCACTGCCTTGTTACGGTAACTTTGGGAGGAAGGAATCAGCGTAAAACAAGAATGAACCGGGATATGTGGGAGATAAACTCAAGGCTTATAGAACACGGCATATGTTTAAGAAAAGTTAAGGAAGGCATGGTTATGTTTAATAATAGTGAAACAGGATGTATTGAATCTTGGGAACGCTTTAAGCAAGAGGTGAAAATTCATGCCATTGAGCGTTCAAGCATAATAAAGTATGAGGAAAAAAAGAAGAAAAGCAACTGCGAGAGCTTCTGGCGAATTTATGGCGAGAAGAGGAACAAACGCAGGGCATGTACATGCATGACATAAAGGGCGTCAAAGTTAGTCTAGAAGCTTTAAATGCTCAGGAGTACAGAGGGGCAGCGATAAGAGCACGCACAGAAAAATGGCTTACTGGCGAAACGCCAACAAAACGCGCGCTCTCCAGTGAAAAGCGATACGCGCGCTCGAACCAGATCTCAGTTATCGAATACAAAGGGCAAATCCTGAGTGATCAAAGTGGAATTTTGAGTGCATTCGTGGAGCATTACCGTGAGCTGTTTACAAGCAAAGCACCAAGTGCGGAAAGGTTTCGGGAAAACTTTTTGCCTCTTATGCCAGTATTAAGAAATGAGATCACTGAAGAATTACAGAACGAATTAAGTATTGACGAAATAGTGACAGCAATTGGTGAACTGAATGCCGGAAAGTCGCCGGGACCTGACGGTTTGAGCGCGGCCTTTTATAATAGCTTTAAATATGACCTTGCCACTATGCTTTATAAGCTTTTCAAGGAGTGTTTTGAGGTCGGTAGGCTGCCACCTTCGTTTAGCAATGCTCATACGGTCTTAATTCCTAACGCAGATGACCCAGTCAAGCTAATAAAGGTTACAGGATATAGACCGATCACGTTAACAAACGTTGATTATAGAATTCTGATGAAAGTGTTAGCTAAGCAATTGCAATACGTCATAAAGGATATTGTTGGACCTCACCAAACGTGTGGAATAAAAACAAGAAGCATATTTAAAAATATTCATGTAGCACGCAGCGTGCTCGTGTGCTGCGATGCTCTAAATAAGAAAGTGGCTATGGTTCAAATTGACTTTGAAAAAGCGTTCGATCGCGTGTCTCATGAAATACTCTACTGTTTGTTGGAACATATTGGTATTGGTTCAGTTGTCCTCAAAGGGATAAAAATGGATTATGCATGTTGTTTGACACGTCTTATGATAAATAAACTGTTATGTGAAAGAATTGATGTAAGGGCATCTGTTCGCCACGGATGCCCCACTGTCCCCTCTACTTTTTGCAATTTATTTGGAGCCTTTTTGTAGGATGATAACTGCGAGTGGGCACATGCGAGGTTTTAGGTTGGGAGCGTGTGAGGTGAGAATACTGGCATACGCTGATGACGTAGCGCTCTTTCGTGAAGACCGTAAAAGTGTTGTATAAGTGTTACAAATAACCAAAAGGTTTTGCAGGCAAACTGGCAGCGTTGTTAACTTAGACAAATGTCTCTGAGTCTGGCATGGGCAATGGGACTTACAACCAGAATTCTTCTGCGGAGTACGTTGGGCTACAACTTCCGGGGTCTATTTGGGAGTCCCGCTGAACAAATATGGGGAGAATACCAATTACAGGAATGAAAAAGCAGAAGAAATGCTGGACAGGACGAAAGGGTGAATGGGCCGCAATCTTTCCATTTTCGCGCATGCAACTGTATGTCACACCTTTCTTGTTGCAAGGATCATGTATTTACTCCAATAATATATTGTGCACGAAACAATATCCAAAGGTTCCATCGGGGTTTGCTGTTTTCATTTGGGCGTCCGATTGGAAACGAATTCGCAGAGATAATCTCTTCCGGAGAGTAAAGGTTGGCGGACTGCCTCTTATGCATCTATATGTACGGCAGGTGGTTTTAAGGTTTTGTTTCTTGCGTGACGAAAATGACGCCTTCTTGCGAACATTCATACAAACCATGCTGACAGTGCACTTCCAGAATTCATTGTCTCTTCGTGCAATGCTCGGAGGTACACAGTGTCTCGCTTCCTGTGAGAGGTGGTCTGGTCGTTCAGGTTTTTGCAAGAGCGGTTCTCTCTAGAGTATTTAGCGAGTGTAACGCCGAAGCGACTATAGAAGGTCTTATTGAGCAGTTGTTTCCAGCTCCACTGTACAGAACCTTATAATGTGAAGGCCCTGGAAAAGGCGTTCTCAGGCGAGTTAAGAAGATGACACTTGCACCTGGCGTTAAAACATTATTTTTCGAATTGCATACAGGAACCCTACCAGTAAAAACATGGTTAAAGGAAAAGGGCCTTTTTGTTCTTTGGGGCTCAAACTGTCTCTTGTGTAGAAAGCTAGAGACGGTAGAACACTTGTTCTTGGACTGTTGGGATGCGGTGTTCTTCTGGGACGTTTTGCAAAGAACCCTAAAAAAGACTTGTCATTGACACCGCGCGGAATTCGGTACCTGAACACTGAAAGTGATGTTGCGCAGTATGACCAGATTATGTTATGGGCCTTCACAGCATTTGCAGGAGTAAAATGGCTTTCAGATATTGTGACTTGGATGCACGATCGGTATGTGATTATTTTGTCGAACATATGTATAAATTAAGAGAAGTCCTGAAGCAGTAGGACTATGCAGATGATGTATTGACTCTGATAGACCAACTTGTAATGAAAGTCGATTAGACACGGTTGTCTGCCAAGGGGCATGTCCACTATGATATTTTATTGATGTGTATATTCATGCATTAAGGAAAAAAGCCGTGGTGGCGCTCTGGTTATGGTGCCCGCCTGCCGACTCAAACACGCGGGTTCGATACCCGCCGTGGCGGTCGAATTTCGATGCAGGCAAAATTCTAGCTGCCCGTCTACAATGCGATGTCAATATACGGTAAAGAACCGCAGGTGACCCCCATAAACCCAGTCGCTTTGGCACGTTCAACCCCCATAAGCCAAACCAAACGAAAAAAACCTTCGTCTCCAAGTAGCACAATGTGGACTCCGAATTGGGGCC
Source organism: Amblyomma americanum (assembly GCF_052857255.1). Classification (NCBI taxonomy): domain Eukaryota; kingdom Metazoa; phylum Arthropoda; class Arachnida; order Ixodida; family Ixodidae; genus Amblyomma; species Amblyomma americanum. The sequence continues at coordinate 294,192 of NW_027526485.1, forward strand.
CCTTGTCGGCCCCAAGTGATCAGCCCATATGGACCCCATGTGGGATTTGCAACCCGTGCCCAGGAGGAGCCCAAATGGGCAGCCCACTTGGGCTAACCTAAAGAAGCCAGAAGAGAACCAAATTGGGCAGCCCATTTCGCTTGCCAGAAAAAAAAAACAGATCTGGCCCAACGTGGGCAGCCTATTTCAATGCACTGGTGGGGCCCTTGTTGGGCCCGATTGGGCAGCCCACTTTCAATGTGCTGTTGGGGCCCGTGTTGGGCCCGAGTGGACAGGCCATTTTCAAAGCCCTGGTGGGGCCCTTGTTGCGCCTGAGTGGGCAGCCTACTTTCAATGCCCTTGTGAGGCCCTTGTTGGGACCGAGTGGGCAGCCCTTATGCAGCCCAGTTCGGCCCAAAGTGGGCAACCCTCTTTAGTTGCCCAGATGTAGCCCAGTCTGGGCACAAGTGCGCTGCCCAATTTGGCCCAGACCAGCATTTATAAGGGCAACCAAACTGAGCTGCCCTGATGAAACCCAGTTTGGGCAACTCATTTCAACTCTACACAATACTGGCTGCACACACATTATTCATGCATAAACAGGTCAAATTATACAAAATCCCATGTATTCAAAGCAACATCTTATGCAGATGCACCAATATCTTAAGCTTCTCTGCATTAAATTGGCCAGAGTCAGACTCTGGTATGGCAGTGCAAAGCTGAAGTATGATATATCAAATTGAAAAGTAGTTTTCTTGCACGTTTTATTGCATTATTTCACAAAAGCTCCATCAGTGGTCAGGATGGAGTGCCCGCGTAAGGATCATCCTGACCTTCCGGCCACCGTCCCGGTCCCTGGCGCCACACAAAAAGCTTAGAATACGGGAGTTCATGCGGGCCACATCTGCATCAGGCACCCTCCGCTCCACAGCAGCTGTAATCAGACACTTAATTACAAACTGTGGAAAACATGAATTCTCAGCTATGTGGCCAAACCTTGTAATAACATAGAGAATACTGCAGCAAAAACACATTAAGTGTATTTGCATTACCCACAAAAGTAGGCACGAAATTTGTGCAAATCTGAGAAGGCGTGGAAGCTGCACAAACCAAATTGAAGAGCACAATGTTGCTAGCGACTCACAAAATGGACTGTTTTCTGAGAAAGCAAAAGAAAAGGGAAAAATCACAGCATGCTCTATTCAAAATTACGGCAAATTAACTCTACCTCGAAAACTTGAAAGCATTGTTCCATTCGAATGTGCACCATACTTTTTCGTTATGTAAACCGAATAAAACAAATTTGACCAGCTGTCTGTAGCTTCCCAATTATTAGCACATCTTTGTAAACATGACAATAAATTTCAGCAAATGCTAATAAACAATGAGCAGAAATCAGTAAATAAATTTTGCTTCTCGCAAACATGTACTTTTATGTTATAGCCTGTGTATCATACCTTTTATTTCGAACCAGAATATTCAGCTAGAGTCGCATATCATCTATATTATATGTATCTGCTCTACTAAGCCTGTGAAAGAATGTAATTCCAGTTTCCTGTAATGGCATCACTTTACCTAGAGAACGCTACTGTTAGCCTGTTTGAATAAATAATGCATGCTAATCCCAAAAAACTCATCCCACTGAAAACAGCCTTGGTAAGCTAAAAATAGCCACAAATTAAAATACAGGTACCACTGCTGCTCACTAATTACACAGCTGAAAGCAGCACTAACCAATTTTTAGCACATATTCTACATGCTATGTTACACGGCAACTTGAAGATGGTGACCATGGGATCTTTTCTATTGTAAACATCACAAACTTGGAACAAGAGGTGGAAAAACTTTAAATTTAAATTCGATATTTTCTGCATTCAATGCATTTTCCCATCTCACAGGCATCAACATACCAATGAGTCCCGCAAACTTTTTACTGTTAACAAAAAAAGAACAATGTCCTTAAAGGGTGTACTTCTGCGCGCCAATTTAATGCTGGATTATATACTACAGTAATTACTAATAAAAGATGAGGCTGAATGAAAATGCTATTCTACATTCTCCAGCGGCTGCTCATCATGCATCCACAAAACTATTCACCCATACGACATCTTGGAACTAGACAATGTTATAAGTACTTTGCTATTGGCAGTTTCCACAGAACCAATGCCATACTGTGGCAGTGCACAGGCGATCAATCAGTCTAGAACATTTTCTCTGATGCATAAGTAGTTAACAGTCCATTTGTACATTGTCAGTATTCCAAGGCGGAACTAAATATAGTAAGGGGTACCTTTCACATCGGCATTAGGCAAGCAAGTGACAAGTTGAGTGCAGCTGCACAATTTGTCTAGTGCCAGCATCGCATAGCACGGAAAGTTTCTAGGAGGTAGTGTAACACTGACAGGGTTTTCATTGACAATGTGGCCTGCCACAGATTACCCCAATCTACCGTATTTACTCGAATGTAACGCTAGTTTTTTTACCGAAAGTAGAAAGAAAATGTTATCCCCCGCGTTACCATCGAATACTAGGATTAAAAACGTTATGAAGAGCACCAAACACACACTATTAAAATCATTTCATGTGTCAAACGTGTGCGTTGATCGTACTGGTCATTCGAAATCACGCAGTCCAACTCGCCGGTCAACCAGTACGCGAACCACAGGTCACAACTGCTAGGAAAAAGCGGCAACCTAATCGCAAACGCAAAAAAAACGACGTCAATGAGAACGAGCCAACAGGAGTTGACGCCAGCTAGTCACTGGCGCGATAAGAGGGCACCACCTCTTGACGAATGCTCGCAACCTGTAGCGAGGTTGTCTAGAAACCATGACCGCAAAATGGAACGGCCATCTCGGAGGCACCGAGCGCTCGCAATCGCCGCCAAGATGCCGGCAAAGGAGCGAGCGATCCCATCGCCATCTGTCTGTTAATCCTTGCAACTGATCCAAAGACGTGGCCCCGTGACTAACATGCAGCAGGGCATGGAGCAGCGCGCTTTGTTCGCTGTTTCTCGTGTTTGGTGCCAGTGCGTGCAGTTGTGCGTTCCGTGCTTCGAGTCTTAGGCCTATCCCCATAAAACGGTCGAGTTGTCGTCAAGCGGAATGACGTGCTCACACGTTCAGTATACAGCTGGCATCAAGCGCAACGCTATTTCGCTTGCTGAGAGAAATTCAGCGGCTTCAAGACATTTTTGACGTCAACGAATTGACGATCAGGGGATGGAGGAAACATCGCGAGGAATTGTTTAACTGCAACAGCCTGCGAAAAGGCTTTCAGGGGCCCAAGAAAGGCCGCTTCCCGGTGTTGTAGCGTCGCGTTGCAGAGTTCATTAGCGAGCAACGTCCTTGACTACTTGGAGTAAGCATTGAAATGCTTCAGTGCAATGCACAGGAGTTTGCGCGAAACACGGATTTGACCCAAAACCAGTTTAAGGCATCACGAGGCTGCGTGCAGACGTTTATGCGAAGGGCCGGGTTCTCCCTTCGACGCACGACTTCTATTTGCCAGAAGCTGCCCGGGGACTTCGAATCAAAACTTCGAGAGTTCCAGCGCTACGTCGTCAATCTTCGTCGTTCTCCCAACATGCCACTTGGACATATCGGCAATGCCGACCAGACCCCCGTGTATCTGGACATGCCTGTGTCCAGAACAGTGCACAATTCTGGTGAGCATGAAGTTCGCCTTAGAAGCACAGGCAACGAAAAAAATTGGATTACCATTATGCTGGCATGTTTAGCTGACGGCCGCAAGCTCCCTCCATCATTTTTCGCCGGAAGACGATCCCAAAGGAAACTCCCGAAAGACGTTATCGTGAGCTCTTACGAAAAAGGTTGAATGGACTCGAATCTTGTCATAGATTTGATTCAATGCGTGTGGGACCGAAGGCCAGGCGCATTGCTGCATCTGGAAGCAATATTGGTTCTGGACTCTTTCCAAGGTCACCTGCCACCCGGCGTCAAACAAAAGCTACAGCGTGACTGAACGCATCTCGTTGTTATACCGGGTGGCAAGACCTCCATTCTCCAGCCTCTGGACGTTTGCATGAACAAGCCCTTCAAGGATGGCTTGCGACAATTATACTGGGAGTGGATTGAAAGCGGGTCAACAACACCTGCAGGTAGGCTGAAAAGCCCAAGCGCGTTGCCCACTGGGTTTCAGCAGCCTGGTACGGGCTGCCTGATGATTTGGGTTACCGCGCATTTAATAAATGCTCAATTTCAAATGCTCTAGACGGAAGCGAGGACGACCTGCTGTGGGAGGCAGCTAGTGACAAAGAAGAGTCAAGCTATGATGATGAGAGTGACGGCGACAACTGCCGTGAGGAAGAGGGTGTATAGGAACGCCTGTTTGGCTTGTATTTCAATAAAGTTGTCTTTGACCCTCAGAACTATGCGATGTCAGTTCCTCGCGTCATATTCTGGTTCTTTCAGTTTTTCTGTCGCACGCCCGAAGTCCAAGCTCGCCTTACAAACGTAGTTTTTTTCCCCCTTTTCACACCCTAAATGTCGACCATCGGGTTACAATCATGGTCGCGTTACATTCGAGTAAATACGGAAGAATGCTGCTTCGCCCAATGGTTTACCCCTAATTAGGTTCATCATTGTCATCACGCTAAGAAGAACCTTAGTAGTGCACGCATTTACGCTTAGCCGCATTCTATACGCAACCCCATATCTCAAATTGAACCGCACGGAAATCGAACGCGTGAACGCAATGATCCGCCTTGCGACTAAGGCAGCCCTAAACCTACCTCGTAGCGCTAGCACAGCCAAACTTCTTGCACTAGGCATACATAATACCATTCAGGAACTAGTTGACGCGCACCTTCAGACACAGTACCTTAGACTTGCCACGAGCGCCACTGGCCGCCATATACTCTCCTCCCTTCACATCAACATACCGCTGACCAGTCAACCCTTATAGCCATCCCTCGACACATCCATTCACCTCTCGTTGTGAAACCCCTTCCTCGAAACGTCCATCCCCAATATCACATCCCTCGCCGCGTACCTCGCTCTAATGCCCTCCATAAGTATTATGGGCAAGCCCACGATGCCGTTTGGGTAGACGCCGCATGTACAGCGCATGAAGCTGTAGCAGTTGCCTACAATCCAACCCTACCTCACCCCCTAACTCACCGTCTTCCCTCGAGCTCTACGCCTGAGGAGGCAGAGGAGACCGCCATCGCCCTAGCCCTTGCACATTCTTACGCCCCAATACATCTTCAGCGGCTCCAAAACGGCTCTGTCCAACTTTACCAGGGGCAGGATTCACGCCCCTGCCTGGCAATTGTTGAACACCCCTACCAAAAATTTACCACGCAGGGTAGAGCTTCAGTGGCTGCCGGCTCACTCTGGGAACCATGGAAACGAGGCTGCCGATAAATTGGCCCGAGGTCTGATTTGCCGGGCTCAGGACAGTCTCGATCCAGGATTCTCGAGGGAGCGGGCGCACACATTTGCGGAGCTCACGCAAATACCCCGTTTGGACCGTCGGACTTACCCTCCTCCCCACCCCTCTCTTAAGCATTCCCAACAGATGCTCTTCAGACGCCTCCAGACCCGCTCGTTGTCATCCCCTCAGCTTTTATCCCACTACTGCGGCACATCCCCTGCATGCTCCCTATGCGGTGACCTCCACGCCACACTCTCCCATATCCTTTTCGGCTGCCCTGCTGACCCTCCCCCGCGAGAACAGCACGCCATCTCGAGCTGGGAGGACTGGGAGGTCCTGCTTATGTCTGCAGACCCGACATCGCAGCTTGCTGCGGTGACTCGGGCTGCCGACGACATGTCCCGGCATGACCTACTTGATGCAGTGCGGGACCGCGCAGTGGCCCAGGCACCCAGCTGGGTCTAAAACTCATCTGCTCAATAAAGTTTTTCTGTCTATCTGTCTGTGTAGTTTTTCACACGATATGTGACAGGCTTGCCTCGACCACAAAAGGAAGGAGCAAACAACTGAAACGTTATAAAAAATTTCAAAGCCAATAAAAAGAGGGGGCTGTACCAATACAGGGCCTGATCCCAGAACTGGCCCAGCTAAAAGAGGGCTGGGCAAATGCTAGAAAATATTAGCTAACAAATGTCAGTGTCAAAATTCTTGTGTGCGACTCTCTCAACTGCTGTTTGCATTTTGCAGGGTTTTTTTCGCAAATTACTTTTCTGGCCTCTAACTTAAGGGTGTCCACTTGGAATCGAAGGTGGTCTAGATGTGAGTAACGTTGAAAATTAAAGAGCTCAAATTTAAGCTATAGGGTCGCAAAAGGGGGGTTGAAAAAGTGGGAATCAAATATGTGCATTATATAGTGGAAATGCCACTGAGCGTTCTTGTCACGTACAAGTCCTCGAGAGCAAGCTGGTAAATTGCAAGACATTTTCGAAAATTCGCGCTCTTGCGCCGCAACCCATGTCACCAGATGTTCGCCAGAGATTGCGCGCATTGCATTGGCTAACGCAAATGACGTCATGATGCAGAGTGCTATCACTGGTTCGCGAGCAATACAGAGAAAAAGGACGGTTGCTTGCCCGGCCCCGAAGGTGACTGCACCATCTCCCCCTTTGTATTCCCTCCTCTGTCTGTAGCTGTGGCGGCTGGTGTACGAGTTGAGAGGTAAAACGTAGAGGCAGTACTTAATTGCAAATATCTCTGCTTTACATAAGCTATAATGAAAATTTTTTGCAGGAGGCTGATAGGCCATTCAGTATCTACCAGTTTCATCAGCATTTCTTACCCTCATTGGGCCCCTCCCCTTTCAGTGCCTTTTTAAGGCTCGAACAAGAATGCCACAATTTGGTGCTTGGTTTTGGTCAGATGATAATCATTTCCTGATAACGAAACAAGCTTGTAAATTCAACAGACCATTAAGCTATGATAATTAAGATTTAGTGTTTTAGAGCAATTCCCAAGAAAAGCAGACAAAAAATTTATTTTAGTAATAATCGAAATAAAAAGCTCTTTTAATGCACTGCAAGTTGAGAGAACCAAAGTAATAGTTCAGAGAAATCAAAATTCAAATTAAAGAGTTCTTTTACTTTTTGTTGTCCAGTAAAGCAACTACAGTGGCCCTAGAAGAAATATCAATCATCTCTTCAAGCAGATAATTCAGAAGGCCAAATGCTTGCTGCCAGTTAAATTGAACCAGAAGTACCAGGAAAAAGGGTGTATCTATGGATCATTTCTTCTCAAAACAATTGAATTTACTGCTTAGCACATAAAATCAAAGCCACAGTGAATCAAGCAACCAGTTAAACACAATGCTTAAAGAGAATGCGAGGGACCAGAAACATCACAAAGTGCAAACAAGGACAAACAAACATGGCATGCGAAAACTCCCCAACAACAACACTATACAGGCAAAGCTTCCTAAAAGGTCGCCTGTGCCTTCCACCTTCCAGCGTAAACTGCAAGGCGACTGGAGTCTTTACAAAATTTTTCAGTATGAGGTGTGTAGCCTCGTCCACTGTGTCGCCTCCGATCAAAGAGAAGCCGCTTGATGCGAAAACCATTATAGCACAAATTATAATAAGATGTTGAGTACAAATAAAGAATGAATGAGCATTTATAAATTGTCATATTTATTGCATACAAGGCACAGCAAATAAGGCCTCTATCTATGCTTGGCACCCAGAAATTGTTATACCCTTTTTTCCCCAAAGAATAGCTATTTCATGCACATGATGAAAAAAAAATGCATGTGCAGCCATAATAAATGCAGCGTTACACCTGCCTTTACTGCATTGCTTAGAAGAATGTGGCTGGTACCAAGCTGATCGAAACATGCTCAAGCCATGAGCGACAGCTTTTCAGTGTGATGCGACAAAGCATGCCCTATTAACCCCTCAACCCCCTCCCCGAATATTCCTTAACTGTACCGGAAACCTAAGATTCTTTTCATAAAATTTCATGCAAGCAAACTGCAAGACATTGATCAAGAGTGACAAAGGTAAAAAAAGGCACAGCAAAGAGATGAAGACCATGCTGAAACTTCCAAAAAATGCAAATCTGTGAGAACAATACAAATACACTTATCTCGCACTCCATATTTTCATGCCTGCAGGTTCCCGCAAAAGTTCAATTTTCTAGGCGGGTACTTTTAATTTTCGTTACTTCGAGCAGCCATAAATTTAAGTTCAAGCATACTGCATAACTGATAACCTGGCGACATCAAACATCAGGAAATTTTATTCGTGCTATCCTGGGAGGGGGGGGGAGGCACTGCATCAATCTGTGTCGAGACCTTCACGGCACGGACTGTGCTGTCTACACTAGCACCGTGCCATGGCCGCCAATTCGGAAGGCTCACAGGAAAAGCTACACCTCCTCAACTGAAAACTAAACATATTGACAGATTTGCATGTCTGGTTGGGTTTGAAGACATAACAAACTCACAACTCCAACCAAAATTCAAATTTTTTTCAGGATTCGGGCGACAGCATCGCCCAAATCCTGAAAAAATCGAGCATCCAGGTTACGCACGAGCCCACAAACACTGTTGGGCTTTGCCTACCTGTTCTCAAAGACCAGCCGCGGAGAGAAAGAGCCCAAGGCATTGTCTACTAAATTCCATGCGCCAACTGCGACGCAAGCTACATCGGCAACACCAAAAATTTCAGAAAGAATACGGCAACATAAAAACGACGTCCGCAAATTCGCAAGAGAACGCAATCCAGTAGCCGAACATTCCGAGGACTCCGACCATAGAATCAACTTCGAAGAAACCCGCATCCTCGGAACCGAAACAAATTACCACAAAAGGCTCCTTCTGGAATCCTGGCATATACCGCACAAAATGAAACCTGCCCCCAGTATATGCCCAGGGACTTCGCTCTTCAACCACCTCATTGCAATGCGCCAGCTTGACTAACAGCCTAAACCCCCTCCCCCTCCCCCCGCGCCTTTTGCGTCACAGCTGTCGTTCCTTTGACCCCCCCCCCTCCCCTCCATACATAAAAGACGCTAGCTATACTGCCCTCAGTCACCCCTGATGATGGAGCCGAGTCGGCTTCGAAACGCCGGGTTAAAGTTGAAATTTTCGGTTGGAGTTGTGCAGCTTATTATAAACTTCCTCTGCTGCAGCCTTCTGGAATGCTGTACCCATGCTGTCCCACAAAATAAGCCATAGCCACTTCAGCTTTGGCTTAAAGCTGTACTCAAGGTGATTGTGAGCTCATCTTTTCACCGCGTGAACTCAAGCACCAAGTAACCACATAATTTTGAATAACCAGTGAACACTGCCGACAGATACAATGCTGATTGCAGAATTTCCATGTTTACGAATCAGATTATAAAACTTGCAATGAGAAAAACATTTCTTTACAACAACCACTGAAAAGCCTGGCTTACCAGAACAGCGCTTCTGTCAGGGTCTTCAAGGATTTCTTCTAGCTCCTCAACATCTCCCATGGAACTCAATGGGATCAGCTCTTCTCCAAGACAATGCTACAGACCAGCTGCGTGATTCCCTTTGAGCTCTTTGATGCCAGCTCTGATCTCCATCAGGAGCTGCACTGTCCGACTTTTGAAGCCTGAAATGTTCAAAATCCATGATTAGAGAAAGACTGCTTATATCCCTCTGAGTTCTTTGGTATGACTAAAGGTATCACAATTTGGTTTGGACCAAACACTGATTGCATAGCACAGAAATTATTTTTTTTTAATTCGGTGCTACTTGAAAACGGTCAGTATCCCCGAGATGAACGCACTAGTTGCTGCACTACAAAGTACAAGTTGTCGAGTGTTTTGAAGGAAAAAAAAGTAGAACACGACTGCATTACTGGGTCCCATTCGCATCACGCATTTATTAGGTCTACCTTTATCCAACTTGAACCCAACAAGCTTCTCAGCTTGATAGAGCAGCTGTGTATTCTGAAAAGGTTCGAGGTTTTTGATATGAGCGAAACGCATGTCCACTCATGATTTTGAGAGCGCACTGCACAACATAATCTGTTTGTGACCTGTAGTAAACTGTCAAAACATGCATCAGAGCAAAAAAGAGAAAGCTTCATGGCCTGTGGGTAGCGCGCCTGTCTCACAGGATTCAATTTCCACTACCATCTCTTAAAGAAATTTGGTGTATCTGAACATTGCTGAGCTGTTCCTGAATTTTTTTGTCTATCTGTTTCATTAGGATTTTCCACCCTTGGCCAACGCCACTGCAGAGTTTTCTGTGACAAAGGATCGATAACACTGTTGCATTAAAATTCAGAAATAATGTGGGGCCTGGACAGCAGTTAATGTGGTCACTGTGATGACAGCATTACATGTTATAGCCTTATGCTCCGGGTACTATCAGCAGATATGCCAATCAGTTGTTTTTAAAAACCATAACTTTTAAATTTCTGAGACTGACAAATTGCCCACATATTCACATTTTATGGAACTTCTCTGGAACTGCAATGCCACGACTAAGGGTGATGTCATAGGAAACGACAGGCTATCTCACACAGCCATTCACAGCAGTCATGACATTCTTGACAGTTGTCTGGAAATGAAACAGCACTATACAAAATTGAATGTGGCCCACTCACGTTGCGAACATGGAGTGTCCATATCTCGTGGATATAAAAAATCAATTCAATGATATATTGCCAAATTCATTATATAATCAGCATATAACTTTCCTTCCACTGCTATTGTAGACAAGCAAGCAAGACTGAAGCAAGAAATATTAGAGGTAAGAAAATTCATATTCAAAATTCTGACTAAATTTCAGACAGCATTTGGTATTCGATTCGCACTTTCACTATAGTTTATTCTCGTTATAACGAACATGAATACAGCGACTTATCAGTATAATGAAATGAACAGTGCATAATCTGACACTCTATTGGTTTTAATGGAGCTGTTTTTTGTATTCGCATAGCTCAAAATGCACAAGGAGTCGTAAAAACTTCAAGCAATGCAATATTTTGATCATCTGAATAGTCCGCGGTAGTTGTGTGAATGAATCGAGCGTGCATTCACATGCCGCACCATAGAGGGGCAGTACGAACTAGCATCAAGCTGACAGACGCATGACCGGCACGTGATCGAACCATCTTGCCGCACTCCCCTGCCACATGTGCAGACCTGCGCGCAAGTGGGCTGCACTCCATGACTCAATCAACTCCGTTGCGCAAAATGGCAATGCAGAAGCATAAAGTATTCTCATTTGAGTCGATGTTTTGGTAGTCCACAGCGAGCGCAAAAGGCCACATTACTGAGGAATTCAGTGTTGCATCTAGCACTCAGTCGGCAATTGTGAACGCAAGACAGAAGATTGCATTTGTTGACAACTGTTCCAAAGGAGACATGAAGAATGATCACCTTGTCATCATGTCGACTGGTGCTTCTGAATGTTACGTTTGAGAACTTAGTCTCTGCTTATGACAAATTGGTGGTGGCACCTGAACTGACCGACCAAGAAATCGCTGACGAGGCCGGTTCTTGCAGATGATGCAAGTAGGGTTGATGACAGTGAACCGGAAAGTGAAAAATGAGCTCTAAAAATTGCAGAGGCTGCCGACACGGAAAGGAAATTGAAGGGCTACCTTGAGAAAGTACCTGTGGCCTGATGTGGAGAAAGCTCTACATTTAATTGATTTCATAGAGAATTTAGTCCTCTGAAATACTGCTCAGTGCCACCAAGCAAAGATTGCATTGTTTCTTAAATAAATCTGGGCGGAGCCAGCATCCCCATCTAGTGTTCATTTCTGCTCTACAACACAGAACAAAGCGATATTTCGCATGCTTATAGCAAGCTCTGAATTCAACAATTGTGCGTTATTACACCTTTCTGTTGTCCCCCTGCGAGAAGCCTTTGCTTGGGTTTATTTGCAGACTTTTGCAGATTTTTAGAACGATTGTTTAGTATAACAAATTTTAGGCCAAAATTAGGCTTAGTTATAACGGGATTTGACTCTATTCGAAACTCTTTGACCAGAAATTATGAATTTCTGGTTCATCTAAACTACCAGTGAAACATCGCGACATTCTCAGACAGAAGTATCTTGCACTTTTGAATGGAGCCTAGAGACATTGACATCAATGAAAGCATAGGAAATTTTTTTATGTTGATCATTTTAAAATAATAATGTAATCATTGAGATAATTGATTAGAAAGAAAGTGGGATGCATACCTATGAGCGCCGTATCATCTTCTTCATTCCAAGTGCCCCGGCGGAAAGAGGGAGCCATCCTGGCGACTCAAGGAGAGGAGACTACGAGGGGGCTATAATACGGCTTCAAGCGGCTGACGTGAACGACGTCGCGGCCACGGCGGCCATGGTCCGAAGAAGGTGTCACCGGTTCGATAATGTCGTTGACCGGTGACGTACGCTCCAAGATGCGGTAAGGGCCGATGTGCTTGGCCGAAAATTTGGACGTATTCGGAAGAGAGAGCCAGACCAGTGAGCCAGTGGAGAAGTGAACCACGGGCGTGTCTTGATCGGAAGCATGGGTACGACGGAGACCTTGACGTTCGGCGGTGAAGGAGCGAGCCAACTGGCGGCACTGCTCAGCATGGCGGGTGATGTCAGAGAGGGAAGCATGTTCCGAGCTGTCGGGGTTGTAGGGAAGGATTGTATCCAACATACAAGAAGGTTCGCGCCCGAATAAAAGAACTGTTTACTGTTTTGAAAGCTGGGCATAGAATATAAACACGCGTACAAAAACAAACCCAGAGACATCATTGGTATTTTTTAAATATGTTTTCAAACATTCTTAGCTGCATCTATCTGGTTTTATTGCTTTACTTTTTGATCTTGGATAGCACTGCAATCGCAGGACCTGATTCTCATAGGCCTTTGTGGTGCCCGTGTGACAGGGGTATTATATGGGCAGGTATGACCAAAACGTAATCAACCAATCCAGGCAACTTGCACAGCTAGCGGAAATAAGCTAAATAACATAGAGAATTACACGGTGCAAATATTTAATTATTAAAACAAACACTTTAAGAATATCGCTTGTTACATATACAAGGGGTGCTCAGCAAGCATCTACTGAAGTACCTTCTGTCAGCATTACAGAGTTCAGCTTTTTTGTGCTGATTGTGACAAGTCTAAAAATAAACAGATTAGCGGCACAGTCTAATTAAAATATTGGAAGTGACAGGACAGCAAGTGCAGTGAAATATCGGCTACGTGGAAAGGAAACCCCATTTTGCAAGTCAATTGTTTTCAAAGAAAAGAATAAAAATGAAATCTATGAAAGGAACACTCCTGAACGTTCATAAATCGAGGAGGCATCCAATCTTGCATTGTTATGGGAGATGGAACATGAGTCACACACCATAATCCATAGTCCAAACAAGAGTGCACGCTATGGAAAAAGGGTCATCAACTCCAAGAAATTTCATGAGGCATTGTCAGCTGGAAAAACTAGGCAAACAGAAATCCAGATAATAGGAAGTGTCTTTTTTTACTAAAGTTTACGCCACACAAGCAATTAACAGATACTCCTATGCTTCATAACTAAACCTAGGCATTGTGTGGGCAGTCAAAGTGAAATTCTGGGAAGTTGTCAGAAAATTTGCTGCTCTTTCACAACAATGCCCTAACTCACAAGTCTTTCAAATTGCACTATCTGGGAATATGACTACGAAGCTCAACCACTGAACCTGCTGTGCAGGCCTGTGTCCCGGTGGTTACTTTTACTTCCGTAACATGAAGAAACCTCTGCACAGGCTAATATTGCCTGTTGATGATGCAGTCAAGGATGCAGTAACAGGTTTCCTCCTGCAGCAGAAACACATTTCTTTCTGTTGCAAGAGAAACAATATGTGGTGAATTGAAATTAGCGCGCTAATGTCAAGAAGGTTAGACTGATAAGTGGAAAGTTTAATTTTCGACTAAATACTTTTTATACATTTTGGCAGACAACTAACTGAGTACCCTTTGTAGTAGCCTGGTCAGGAAATAACCGCGTGTATGCAGTCAGTGAATGGCTCCACTAACGCAGATTGTGTATGGAGTAAGAAAAAAAAAGAAATTTTCTCTTCTTCTGTCATGGCTTTCAAGCTGATGATTGCTTCTTAAAGGACTGTAGACACCAAATTTTGGTTGCACGTTTCAGTGCTTTTAATGATGCACAAGCTTTTATTATACACAGATCCCCATGCCATATTTGCCTAAGACCGTTTAATAGTTTTTAACAGAGTTTTTTGCTCGTCTGTCTAGGTTTCGATGCGAACAATTTAGCGATGGCTATGATGTCAAAGTCTAGGTCATGTGACGGATAAAAAACTGCGATATATTTGCTGCTTCTTTACTCCTTGCGATTCTTGTTTTTGAGGTAGGCTGGCTTTAGAATTTTAGTGAATCAAAACGGCGAAGCAGCGATTAGATTGCGGCGAATCTTTGCAGTGTTTGTTTGTTTGGTCATTCTTCAATGCTGCCAGCGCGCCGCTTTATCGATTTGTTTGCGATGCAAGACCCGACAAGAATTATATCGATTGATCGCATCCAGGCAGAGCTGATTCTATGTTGTTCCGGATTGTTCTAGTAACTTTGCCCGCTTCATCTCGAATGTTCGTTATTTATTTATTTATTTATTCAAGTTACCCCTAAAGGCCCTCCAGAAGAGGGTATTACATAGGGGGGGGGGGTACAATCATAAGTAATCGCGATACATTTCAACAAGTAATTAAAACATAAGGCATCACACAAAGAAAAATTGAACACTAACAAAAACAGCAAACATTTACACATTTCCGTCACAGCGAAGAAGCTCTTGGAATTTTTTATTGTCAGTTTCTGTGGCGATGACTGATGGCAAACTATTCCATTCAGTGATAGTACGGGGAATAAATGAATTGGCATAAGACGATGAATGACAGTTTACGCGTTTAACTTTGAAAGAATGATCACGGCGTGGAAAGAGAGCATCAGGTGACTGAAACAAATCACGGCGAAGGGATGGGTGGTGATAAAGCTTATGGAAAAGGGTTAAGCGAGCAAGTTTACGGCGATATGACAAATCTTCCAGTTCGGCACGTTTTTTTAATGCTGAAAGGCTTGTGAAGGGTGAGTAGTCTGAAAATATGAAACGAACAGCACGGTTTTGCAAGGATTCAATGTTAGTGATAACGTAGGCTTGAATAGGGTCCCAAATGGCCGCAGCATATTCGATTTTAGGGCGTATTAGAGTTATATAAGCAAGCTTTTTAACGTGTATAGGGGCGTATCTGAGGTTACGTTTAAGAAAACCAAGTGAGCGGTTAGCAGATGCTAGGGTGAGGTCGATATGGTGATGCCATGTTAGGTCAAACTGAAGGTGCACCCCAAGGTACTTGTATGTTGATGTTAGTTCCACAGTATTGTCATTTAGAATCATCTTTAAAATGAGCACGGCCGAGAGCGGCGGGCATTCTGTTCGACGATTGCCGAGCACGCATATTGCTACGCCGCCGCCGTTTGATTCAGTCCATTGTGGGCGCAAGTCGGCCCCAATAAAAAACTTTGTTTAGACGCCATTTTCGCTGCCGTTCTGCTTCCCGTAATGCAGTCACTACTTCGTGACAATATTGCAGTTTTTCATCTGTCACATGCCCTAGACGTGAAAGCCATCAATCGGCTGTTGAAACCAAAACCAAAACAGGTGAGCTGAAATTCGATTACAAGTTATACAGCAGCTGTAGGCAAATACCACATGATGATCTTCGTATAGTAAAGTATTGTGCATTGTGATAGCGCGACGCTGTGCTGTGATGTTATCGCGGCCTATGACGAACCATGATTCCGTGCTCTGTTATCACGCCGCTCGGGCCTATATATATATATCCTGTGTGCGTTTGAATAAACGTTCTTCGCTCGTCGTCCACGTCTGGCGTCAGTCATATCATCTGGCGACGAGGCACTTCGGCCACGCGGGGGAGGCCGGCTCGGCACGGCGGCAGCAACGTTCTGCACGAAGAAAACCAGCGGAAGGAACCGGCACGTTTGTCGAGAGCCTGACCGTGGACTAGCAGTACGTGTTCAAGGAGCACGACAGCGAGCGAAAGCATCGACAGACGCCCAGCGGAACTGCCGACGGAGGAAAGTGACAACGGACGCAACGTGTGATGAGTATTGCCAAAAATGCCTTCGTACGGAAAGATAGCGGAGTTTGATGCTAAGACGCAGAACTTTGAATCATACGTGGAACGTTTTGAACTTTTTGTTGGCGCGAACGAAATCGCTGAGGAGAAAAAACTGTGTTTTTGACTGTTATTGGCGCGGAAGCTTATGAGGTGCTAAAGAGTCTTAGTGTTCCGAAAACGCCCGCTGAACACACGTATACTGAGGTAAAGCGCTTGCTTCAAACCCATTACTGCCCGAAAAGCTCTGTGATTGCCGAACGTTGCAAATTCAATCGCCGCGTGCAACTAGAGCATGAAGGTGTGGAAGAGTTTATTGTTGAATTGAAACACTTGGCCAGGAAGTGCGACTTTGGCACATTCTTGCACAAGATGCGCTGCGGGACAGGTTAGTTGCAGGATTGCGGAACGAGGAAAGCCAGCGCGCATTGTTCGCTGCCGAGAATTTAACGTTCGAGGGGGCGTGCAAAATTGCATTGGACCGGGAACTGGCTGCAAAAGACGCCGCGACAATGCAAGCGAAGGAAGCAAACTTATCGTGGCATTCCTTGCAGGCTAAGAGCGCAAGGAACAACAGATTGCCGAGATCGACTCCTGACCAAGTGCCAGTGAATTCGTCCTGTGAAAGATGCGGCAGGAAGCATGAATCACAGAAGTGCTGGTACAAAAATTTTAAGTGCCATCAGTGTTCAAAAGTTGGTCACTTGCAGAAAATGTGCCCGAAGGCAAAGCCCGTGAATGCAATGGATGATACTGAGAACGAGGAAGAGGAGTTACACGTGTACCATTTTAAAAACTTGACGCGATCAAGTTACGAAGTGAATGTTGAAGTAGAAGGCAAGCCATTGAAAATGCAGATCGACGCAGGCGCGGCTGTTTCAATTGTTCCAGAGAGTGTGTACTCAGACACCCGGCTCAATGTCAGGTTCCGCTTTGTGGCCTTAGCAACTTCCGCAGCATTTAACGGCAGGCTCTCGAATACTGCTAAGCATTCTTCCGAGACATCAGTTGCCTTCTCTGCCTGCGGTAATCTGGACAGCGCGTCCGCTACTTCCAGGTATCGCAAGGGCTAGAACCTGGAAGTAGCGGACGCGCTGTCCAGATTACCGCAGGCAGAGAAGGCAACTGATATCTCGGAAGAATGCTTAGCAGTATTCGAGAGCCTTCCGTTAAATGCTACAGAAGTTGCGAAGGCCACAAAGCGGAACCTGACATTGAGCCGTGTGTCTGAGTACACACTGAATGGTTGGCCAAATCAATACCCTGAAGAAATGAAGGCATATCACATGCGCCGTTATGAGTTGTCTCTTGAGCAAGGGTGCTTAACATGGGGCACTCGAGTAGTAATACCGGATCAGCTGCGGGAACGTGTATTGGACTTGCTTCGTGACGAACATCCAGGCAGCACACGCATGAAAATGCTAGCTAGAAGCTTTGTATGGTGGCCTGGTATGGATCAAGCTGTCGAGATGTACGTCCGAAAGTGCAAAATCTGTCAGGCAGTTCAACCAGCTGCTCAACCCGTGCCGCTCCATCCGTGGAGCTACCCGTCGAGGTGTTGGGAGCGGGTTCACGTTGATTTTTCTTGCAAACATTCTAGTGTGTTCCTTGTTTTAGTTGATTCTTTTTCCAAATGGGTGGAAGTTTGGCCGATGTTATCATCGTCTACCACGAAGACAATTGAGAAATTAAGCAATGTGCTTGCGGCCTACGGGCTGCCTGAAACGTTGGTCAGCGACAACGGGCCGCAGTTCACATCTACAGAATTCTCGGATTTCCTGGAGAGCAATGGTGTGAAGCATGTCCGTACCCCGCCATATCACCCCGCGTCCAATGGTGCGGCTGAGCGCACCGTGCAGACGGTCAAACGAGCGCTGTTAAAGCAGGTCATGGAACGCGACGTCACTCGCGTGCGTTCGCTTCAGGAGTGTATTGATAGTTTTCTTTTTGCCTACAGAAATACGCCAAGTTGTGTGACGGGGCAAACACCGGCGCAGTTGTTGCTAAAGCGTCAACTGCGCACGAAGCTTTCTTTGCTCAAGCCCAGCTTTGTCGGGGACATGCAGCAAAAACAAATTGACATGAAAAAGAAGCGTGACGTGGCGCGTGGTGCTGAGCGCTTGTTTTGCGAAGGTGATCGCGTGAACGTGAAAACGGTGCGCGGGGAACATGCCTCTTGGGAGGCAGGTGTGGTGCACCAAGTTGTGAGTGCTGTGACGTATATTGTGGAAGTGCACGGGCACCTTCGATTCACCCACGCAGACCATCTACGGCCACACCATGCGGACCCTGCGGCAGCCTCAGAGCGACCATTTGCAACAAACACTGAATGGACGGTCGCCACTCAGCGGTCCTCTGCTTGATGAGGGGGCACAATCATCTCAACTGTCAGCAGAACAGAATCCGACCCCTCTTCCACCGCCTCTAGTGGATGACGCAGTGCCAACCTCTGCTAGTGCAGACCTGCCACCGCAGCAAAGCCCAGGGCGGCTACCAGCATCAGAGCTGACGCCATCCACTGCGAGGGAGGAGCCACCACTTCGTAGAGGCACTCATTTGCGCAAGCAACCGGACTGGTTCACACATGAGAACTTTAAGTAGAGCCTGTGGGGGGGAAGAAATGTGATAGCGCGACGCTGTGCTGTGACGTTATCGCGGCCTATGACGAACCATGATTCCGTGCTCTGTTATCACGCCGCTCGGGCCTATATATATATCCTGTGTGCGTTTGAATAAACGTTCTTCGCTCGTCGTCCACGTCTGGCGTCAGTCATATCATGCATCATTAAAAACAATAAAACAAGCAACCAAAAATTACGTGTCTATAGAACTTTTAACAAAGATACTTTTTCGCTGTTTGCTAACATATAATACTGCAAGGCCTGAGAACCTAGACATGTAACCATAGTAGAATTCAAATAGGTTATAAGTTTTAAATTAGAACCCCCTGCCCCATCTCTTCATGCCAGAGACAGGAATTATCCTCAAGAACATTTGCAGGTGTAGTGAAAAGGTTGTGTGTGAAACAAAATCCGGATGATTTATGTATCGTCCTGGTCACTTCAACGCCATTACCTGCTGCTCGGTGGTGTCTTCATACCAAATGAAACAGAAGAATGAGAGTTTCGGACTTGAAACAATGAGTTCATACAGAGTTAAGCAAGACCTTTCCACAAGTGCAGTGTCACCACCACTGTCACCGCCCCCCCACTCCTGTGGTGCACTGTATCTCCTTGAGCCATATACCCCTCACCCCTCTAATGTGATGCCACTGCATTAAAACAGTAACATACAGACTCGGATGTTGAACACAGGAAACACAATATGATACTATAGTTGGATGCAACTCAAGCAACAACGCAGCTTTTTCCCATCAAAGGACTTCCCTGCAGCTAGTGGTGTCAGCGGATTCTCATTATGTCATAGATAGTAATCCCCTTAGACCTGCTAGCTTGACACCACAGGGTATGACAGATGATAGAGGGTTCATCATCATCAACCTGACTACACCCACTTCAGCAAAAACATCTTTTCCTGTATCCGTCCAATTAACCCGGCCTTGTGCCAGCTGCATCCACATAATCCCCGCAAAATTCCTAACCTCATCTTAACACCTGTCTTTCTGCAGCCCCCTCCTACACTTCCCTTCCCTTGGAATTCAGACCATTACCCTTGGCTTCACATCACATGCCCTGCCCACTTCATCTCGAGTGCAACTATATTATCAGAAACGTACGTTTGTTCGCTGACCCACTCTGCACGTTTGATGTCTCTTAACATTACACCTGTCATTTCCCGTTCCATAGCTTTCGGCGTTGACTTCAATTTAAGCAGAACCCGTTTTGTTATGTTGCCCTTCACTTTATGCCCCACATGCGAGTACCGGTAAGACAGAGCTGTCATGTGCTTTCCTCTTAAGTGATACTGATAACTTGCCATTCATGATCTCAGAGTATGTGACAAACGCACTCCATCTCAATCTGATCAGTCTAGTCATTTCCATTTCATGACCTGGCTCTGCGGTCACTACCTGCCCTAAGTAGGCGTATTCCCTTACCACTTCCAGTACCTCGCTACCTATCGCAAACTGCTGTTTCCTTCGGAGGCTGTTGAACATTAACGTTACATTAGATAATCATAGATTCCTCAGGCGTTCTCCACTGAAAGGGGGTTCACCATGACTTACTCGGATTAACCGCGACATCACGAAAGTCACAAGACACCAATGGCAGAAGGGCCTTGTTCTAAAGGGCATCTGCTTCTTTTTTCTTGAGTTGTACACAACTACACTGCATTATGTATATATATATATATATATATATATATATATATATATGAAGAAGGGCATCATCCCAGCCGCACTGCCATCGCTCAGAGCGAGCGCCTGCTGACCTGAACAGACGAGAGACTCGGTCGCCGTCGTGGTTTCGCTACCGCCTGAACGTTAACCTAAGCCCCCGTTACATTTGGTGGAGGTGCGAGGTACCTAAAACACTGCCATGACGACGGTCAGCTTGATCCGGATTTCCAACGCGGTTCACTCGTCTAGCTGTGGATCCCTTCCACTGCTTCCGGCCTCTCAAAGAAACTTCTTTCGAAATACCATGGCCCCTACTGCGTCCTGGAGCGCACATCCTTCGTGAACTACCTTACTGATCCCCTCGCACCGTCTGCCGACCTCCGCCGACGTGATCGCGAGGCTGTGCATGTCCAACGACTCAAGCCATACTATGACCCGGTTGTGTTGTCGGCACCATGGTCTGCGCAAAGATGGCTCCTTTTCTTCCTGGGGCCATTGTGAAGAAGGGCATCACCCTAGCCGCACTGCCATCGCTCAGAGCGAGCGCATGCTAACCTTAACAAACGAGAGACTGTCGCCGCCGTGGTTTCGCCGCAGCCCGAGTGTTAACCTAAGCTCCCGTTATAGCGCCTACAGTCTACACTCAAGCAAATTTTGATAAATGCACAAAACTTAAAAAAGAAAAAAGATACCCATTCTTGGCGAACACAATCCTCGCCACTAGAGTCTGCAGACTTCAAGTGTGAAGTCTGTTCGGCTAGTGCCATTTTTTCGCAGGCTTTCGCATAGGAGACTAGGTTTTAGGAGATACAAGGCAGCAAAATTAGGCATGGAAAGCATCAAGGGGTGTATTTAAGTAACACTTGGGGCACACTAAACCCAATACCAACCCTGCTGGTTTCCAACACAGATTGCCTCGCAGAAACTCATGACTTACAGAAACCGGAATTTGTCAGTAATTGGAGTTCGGAACTCAGGCAAGAAAAAAAATTGAAAACTGCAGACTCGCTCTCTCTTTTTAAAGTATTCTCCATGCCTACAACTCCATTGAGAATGCCTTCCCAGTTGGTGACTTGTTGCATTAACATTTCAATCAAAAGGGACGAAAGAAATAACATTTGGGTATATGGCGCTGTGGATGATACTTCTGAGCAACTAGCCTGCGGTTTATAATGAATAAAAAGGTGGTTTCCTGGGTCCTAATATAGGCAGAAATTTTGGTAACAGGCAATCTGCAATGGGTACATGCACAGGGAATAGTGCAAATGAACATAGCTTTGATACCTCGACTACTCTCTCTTTTGCTGAAAACGAAAAAAACCTACAAATGAATTATTAACCAGCTAACTTACATTATTATGATCCCAGGGGTTACAGTGCCATTTCAGAACTGCATCTGAACTTCAGCTCGGTCTTTCTTCCCAATTACATATCCAAGACATCGTGATGTGGATATGAACTTAATCTAGTCCAATTTTTGTGGCATACTTTTCTGTCACGTGCAAGACATCACGATGTGGATATAAACTTAATCCAACCCAATTTTTGTGGCTTATGTTTTATTGTCATGAACGAACAGCCACAAATTTATCACGAAAAAGCAAGCAATTCATGTTCCAGCTTAACAATAATAAATGGGTTGAATCGCCAAGGCTCAAACACAATAATAATGCTTACTTGAAATGTAAGACCTAGGCATCTTGTTTTTTTTCGATTTTAGTTTCGAATGTGGCTAAAAATACATCCTGCAGATCCAGCACATTCATATTTAAGACACGCTTCAGCGATCTGAAGGCTCAGGCTAAAGGCATGCCGGTTGTACCCAGTAACCCAGTACATTTGTTTTTCTTCAAGACACAGCGAGACTGATTCCATCCTATCTGTGTTTTCTCAAAGAATTGATCCCACAATACTTTCCTAGCAATTTTGACTATGTGAAGCGGATACGTTAGCAACCCTAATCCAGTACGAGTTGTAGCAAAGAAATGAAGTTGATACGCTTTGGTAGCGCGAGTGGTGGCACCACTTCTTGGATATGCCCTGGGCATTTAATCCTTGCACATCTGCTCGATTTTACCCTAAGTTTCCTTCTAGCTGCTTCTTTCACTGTGGCAGTTATATCTCTGATTTGAGAATATTTACCTGCTACCCGGAATGAAGCTACTGGTGTTGAGTATGCAAGCTTCGAGTGTATGCTACGCGCCCTGTTGCACTTACACGGCAAACACCTGGTTACCTGTTGTAGAGCTTGCTTTCCGCTGTTAGTTCCAATGGGATAAATGCAGAACCACTCCTGGTTAACCGCATGTAATCATGATGTGCATGTGTTTGCCCGTGTTTACACTTCAAGCAGGCGACTACTGCTCTGCTATGTCTCCAACTCTTCTGGTGTCTTCGACTGGTAGCTTTAGTTTGCTCTAGGTTGCTCTGAGACGCGACCGCACATTCCGCTGGTCGAAACTGGCCGCTCTGACGCGCTCCGAGAAAAAAGTCGGAGCGGCTCCGAGATGAGTCCACGTGACAGAGCCACTTCCGCCATTTCGCAAAAGCGGTGCGAGGCCTCGGCGTCCGCTGCGCGTAGGCAGAAGCAAGTGTAGGCTTTTTACGCAGTAGTAGCGTCCTTGCTGTGTTGTGTTTTGCGGGCGCCGCGCTGTGCGAGGCAAAATGTCCAGCAGACGCCGGATAACTACGCTAGGAATGCGGTCTGTGTTGCTGTCGCATGACAACAGCGACTCCAGTAGCAGCACAGACGAGGCCGACAGTGCTATCCACAAGGCGAGGTCAAAAAATGAGTGTCCCGTGGGACGGAAAGCTGGGGTAGCGATTTATACAGGCTAAGCGGCGACAGCGATGCAAACTGTGTGCGGCCACGTGCGGCAAAAGGTAATCAAGGGACCTTACGTGCGGCTACTGTTCACATCAGCAGCGGTGCCACGTAGTGGCTCCGGAAGTTGCGTGCCCCTTCTGCCTCCTGTGCTCCCGCTCTAAAAACTCGCTGACCATTCGACTTGACTAGTCTCGCTATGCGCTCAGAGCGAGAGCGGCTCCCACTCTGCCAGATCCTAACCGGATCGCGGGAGCGACCAGTCGAAGACACAATTTTTGAAGTCCATAACTTAAATTTTTTATTCAGCTCTGTGACTAGGGAAGAAAAAACCGAAAAGAATGTTCTGAGTTTCTCGAAAGCACATCTCTTTTCTTACCTGCATATCCCAACATCTTACAAGGGCATCGCTGCCAGTCCAGTAGTGGCTCTACCCTCTTCCTCGCCATGTGCTCAGTGGCAGACTGTAGTGCCTTGAGGTGGCCACAAGCACCTTTGTCTTGACTTCGTCAGCCAGTTAGTCGGCACTGCACCGACTGAATCCATTTCTTTCGCGAACGCTACCACGCAGAAAACGTACTGTGGTTTTGGCCTCTTCCTTTTTCTGAAACGCAATTATGCAAGGTAAAGCCACAAATATGTAGAGCAAGCTTATGCTTGACTCGTTCCATACTGCTCTTGTCGACACTCGCGAAAATTTTACACGCGTTAGGCGTATTCACTCTCGCTAAAAAATTTACGTTCCCGACAGGATTACTACAGTCCAGCATGACTACTAGGATGAAAAATACGGGTTATGGGGGCCTAACGTCCTTAAGGTTCCAGCTGGTCAGACGTCAGTTATCGTTGCTGTCGACTAATCTAGAAAACGACCAACCGCTTCACAGCAAAACGTGGCACTACGGTTGCAATATACCGCGTTGTCAGAGCCCGCGGTTGAAAGCAAGGCGGTGGTCACATGTTAGGATTGTCAGCATGCAAACAACGCTAGTCATAATGCACCCGAGAAGTGCAAGAGAGATTTATGTATAACTAGAAATTGCACACAAGCTGATAGTTTAACCACTTGAGAAAGGCACTCGAGCGCATCGGTGCAGCTTCATTGCAGTGCCTGGGTATACATACATATGCGTGTGGTCCCATTTTTACGTGTAGCATCCAAAGTGGCTACTGAAATCCAGCGCTAGTACTGACAAAAATTTACTTACCTATCTTGGCGAGCAGTCTTCCACAAAACGGATGATAAAGCCGACAAAGCTGGCGTTTCACGCTGGACTGCACGCACCTATTCAAGCTCCAACACGGGCACGGCGAGCACACGGGGAAGAAATTTCAAATACGAGCCGTGTTTTTACATGTCACTGCGCTTAGTAGTCCGGGCCGGAAGTTCCTGTTTGTTTCCTTACTGCTGGGCACTGAAGACCAAACGGTTGTCATCACAATTTCTTGAGCATATAGAGTTTTCCATCAGTATTTTAATTTATCGGCATAAAGTGACGCAAACTGTTCTGTACAAATTTCTCAGCTAGGTATTCATCCCCGTCATTATTCGGATTATATTCTGCCACGGAATGACATTGCGCTTCGGTCTTCCAACCTGGTATATGTGGATAGATGATATGTTTGCTTTTTTTTTTTTAAACAGAGCAGTCGCTGGCGCCACCGTGACTACACTGTGCCATGACCATTCTCTGAAACCATTTTTAATGATTTCTTTCTTAATCTGGATAATCATTCTCATGAAATCCTATATTGATATTAGTTATTTGCTGGCGTCTAAGATTTCTTGACCTGGTAGTGGTGGCTTATCAAAGCAACACCAAATAGAATGAAATAATGTGGCTGGCTGCGGCATTCAGTGCAGAAACCAAATTTTGGCGGCATATTTTCTTCTTGTTAGTGATGCGCAAGACATCTTAGCGATGTAGTAAATCACAACGACGAAGGCGTGATTACACCGCAGTCTTTTCATTCCTAGCATCACCAGTACTGAACTTGGAAGACGTACACTTTTTTTCATCACTCCGCTGTGTAAACCGAAACATAAGAATGGCGAATGCCAAATGGTGATCAGTGTATAGTTATTTGCTTTACGCATCATTGCAAAGAATAAAACGCAATTAAAAGCTATCTATCTATTCTCACTATCAGCCTGACTACACCCACTGCAAAGGCCTCTTCCGTGCTTCTCCAATTAACGCGGACCTTTGCCGGCTGCGCCCACCCTATTCCTGCAAATTTCTTAACCTCATCCGCCCACGTAACCTTCTGCCGCCCCCTGTTACGCTTACTTTCTCTTGGAATCCACTCTGTTACCCTTAAGGAGCAGCGGTTATCTTGCCTGCGCATTATATGCCCTGCCCAAGCCTATTTCTTCCTCTCGATTTCGACTAGGATATCATTAACCTGCGTTTGTTCCCTCACCTGCTCTGCCGCTTCCGGTCTCATAACGTTACACCAATCATTTTTACATATTTCGAACAAATATAACCAGCAGAAGGACGCAGACAGACACACAGCACGACGCTGGATCGTCCTGTGCGCCTCTCTCTGTGCGATGTTTTTTTTTTATCTTGCCTTTAATAAAAGCTCTCTATATATTCCTTTAAGCACACGAGCTACTGCCTATAGTGTACTACCAGGGTCAGGGAAAGAACGAGAAATACACCAGTGATACGAAAATTGCTTTTTCAGGAAAGGAAAGCGCAGTATATCTCTCTCAATTCTACGTGGACACTTGAACCGCGATGTAAGGAAATTGCCCCGCCGCGGTGGCTCAGTGGTTAGGGCGCTCGACTACTGATCCGGAGTTCCCGGGTTCGAACCCGACCGCGGCGGCTGCGTTTTTATGGAGGAAAAACGGTAAGGCGCCCGTGTGCTGTGCGATGTCAGTGCACGTTAAAGATCCCCAGGTGGTCGAAATTATTCCGGAGCCCTCCACTACGGCACCTATTCTTCCTTTCTTCTTTCACTCCCTCCTTTATCCCTTCCCTTACGGTGCGGTTCAGGTGTCCAAAGATATATGAGACAGATACTTCGCCATTTCCTTTCCCCAAAAAACCAATTATAATTATATAATGTAAGGAAAGAGAGGAAGGTGGGAGTGAAAGAGGCGCCGTAATGGAGGGCTCTGGAATAATTTCGACCACCTGCGGACGTTCATCTTGCACTGATACCGTTTTGGGTTTCGCCTTCATCGAAACACAACCGCCGCTGTCGGGCTGGAACCTGGGTACTCTGGTCAACAGCCCACAGCGTCAGCCACCGTGGTGGTGCAAGTAGACCTAGACCGGCGGTGCAAGAACTCCAGACCGTATAGGGACACTGATCTGGCTGGCATCGACATACCAAAGCGTCTCAATAAAATATATGTTCAGTCATATCTTCCTGGGTATATTTTTCCTGGGTATATTTTCGCTCCTGCATGTCGATCCTCTTTCTCTTCTTTGCGGCTCCTCTACGAAAATTGAGGGTGAGCTTAAGTGCGCGAGGCGAAAGCCATTCTGCACCCACTTTGGCTAATTAATGACTAATTTCTAATTAATGAACGCTTGTTGGGCAGGACGGCTACAAATTCAGGAACACTGAAGGGGACGTTAACGATCGTTTCTTTTTAATTCTTATTTGTTCTTTTTATTTTTATTTCTTTTAACTTTTCTTTTAACGCATCTGCAGCTCCCTTGAAGACCAGGCCATTGATTTTCAAACTATACGACAAGAACTTTCAAGCAACAACTACCCGACCTCATTTGTGCAATCCGTGGAAAAACAGTTATGTCGCCCAGCAAGCGATACTCCTCTGTCACCCTTGAAACGTGCTGCCGTGCCCTATGCTCCCGGACTAAGCGAGGCTTTAGCACGCATCATGCGCACCTTTGGTGTTCATATCGCCCACGTTCCGGCAAGAAAACTGCGCCATGCGTTGGTAAATGTCAAAGACCCCCTTCCCAAAGAAAAATATCCAGGCGTAGTGTACAAGGTTCCTTGTTCCGACTGCGACTACGCATACATTGGCGAAACCGGAAATTTCGAGAGGCGGCTAAAGGAACATAGTAACGATGTACGCAACAAAAAAGTGGATTCAAATGCTATCGCCGAGCACGCAGTATCTACAGGCCATGACATCGACTGGGGTCGGGCACACGTGCTTTCAACCGAAAAGAAGCTATACCCTCGCCTGCACTTGGAATCATTAATCATCCAAACTACTAGTCACACCCTAAACCGCAACGATGGAAATCTTAACCCAATCTACGCACGCTCCCTGCGCCCTCTTTTCAAGCATATGTAATGCCACTGAGCTGCTTGCTTCATTTCAATGTAAACAAGGCTCCCGTACGGGAGCCGAAACGTCTGTTTATGTTTTTTGTTTTCTTTGGTCGGCGCTCCTTCTTCTTCGTCAGTATATGCATTATAGCAATTATGCTATTGATAACGTCATAGTGTGACAGAATTCGCGGACGGAGGGACAACGATGAGCTATTAAGGGCTTTCGCCTTAAAAAAAATTACAGGAATGCACTTCAGTCTGTTTAAGGGCGGAAATGCGAAGGCCTTTCTTTTTCGCTTCTCCCTGAATTTTTCATTTTTTAATTTGTTTTCTTTATTACTAGAAGTTTTGTTGGTTTGTTTTATTTATTTTTATTATTTTCCCGTTCTTTACTTTAGTTTTATTTTATTTTTATTATGTTCATTTCCTTTTTTATGCTCGATAAGCCTTTTCACGTGTTTACATCGTTTTTGATCCAATCAGTCACAGAAAACCTCCTTCAAACACAAAACATAAATACCTGAAGAGCGCGCTCAAACTAAGCATTGCCGAGTACCGTAATCGTCGGTCAGTTCCTGGTCGCCAGAAAACGTTATGGAGGGCTTTAAGCACATGTATCACTGAAGAACTTTAAGTAGCCTACAATTTGCGATTTACTCATTTGAGCGTGATCTGAATTTTGCTCATTAATTGTGAGCATAAACAATGCACGTTTCGTCTGGAGCCCAGCACTGGATATTTGCCAGCTTGCTCGTCTAGTAACTCAGTTACAGTCATGGTGGAAGAAAATAATTTAGTAGTAGTAGCTCCGTTAACTTATTGAAAGTGATCACTCAAGTCCTCTTATGAGAGGTCATCATGTTTGACGAAAACATTCCAAAAGCTGAATTTAAGTTTGCCGCTTTAACTTCGCTTCCCAGGTACCTCAGTCCACCCACACGTACTTCCGCCACTTCCGCTTCTACCACTTTTCTTTTTTCGCGCAAGCCGATGACAGCTGAGCCGGCTGAGGAGAAGAGCCGATCGACTCGCCTATCTTCGAAGAGCTCCAGCTCGTTGCGCACTCAGGTTGAGTCTTCTCGATAGCACTCGTTCTCATTTTGAATGGCCAGTAAGTGGCAAAAATACGGGCGGCTGAACCGGGAGCTCACCGAATTTTTACCGCGACATTTCCTCTCCCGCCGAGGGCGGCCTTGGGCCTTCCACGACTGCACGCGAAGACAGTGAAATCGATGCCGACAATGCGGACACACGCAGAAGGCCCGAAGAATGCTCTGAAGCATCCGCAGGACGAATCGGAGTTTCTGAATGGCCTCACTTGCCAGCCGATTCTGATGACAGTGCCAAATATTCGTGGTCGTCCGAGAAGGATCCGTCTACCGCGCAAGAAAGCACAGAAGCAAGCCCCTCAACGACAGAAGCTGCACGAGAGCTAGCGGACATAGCTCGGAAGCATTCACTCACCCATTCGGCAGTCAATGACCTCTGTCTGCTTTTGTGTCGCCTTGTCCATCCATTACCTCGTGACGCTCGCACGTTACTGACGTCTGAGCGAAAAGCTGATGTTCTTAACGACTACGGGCATTTTCCCCTACGAAGTCAGATGATCTAAAGAGTGAAGAACGGTCTTCGCGATGTTGCAGGTACTATCGTTGACCTCCACGTGAACATCGACGGATTACCTGTATTCAAGGGCTCTTCGCTGGTCTTCTGGGTTTTGCTGTGTTCAGTGGCGAATGCAGTTGACAGCCGACCATTTGCTGTCTCTATATTGTGGCAAAAAAGAAGCTTACAAATATTGCATAGTTTTTGCGGCCATCTCTATAAGAAATGAAAAATATGGAAACTTCTGGTGTCATCATCAAAGGTGTATGTCACAGTGTTTCACTTGCTGCAGTAATCTGTGATGCGCCAGCCTGTTCGTATGTCAAATGTACTAACTGGTACTGGTTATTAGGTTGTGACCGCTGCACACAGAAAGGAGAAAGAATTGAGCACAGGCAAAGAATCCCATGTGTGCTGCTTTCAAAAATGGAATAGGAGATATTATTCTTGCCGCACAATGGCCGACGCTGGCCACCACAACGCTGCAAGTCCACTTTTGGAGTTGCATGTGGATGTGGTGAAACACTTTCCGCTGGATTAAATACACACGGTGTGCTTGGGAGTGGTCTGTAAGTTGCTGCAGACGTGGACTTTGAACCATTACTGCATTGTCTCGGAGCACAGCAGCAGAGCATTATGAGTTCAAAGACTGCAGCAAACAAGTCTGCCGTCAGAATTTGCTTGGCACCCCAGACACCTTGATGAATTGGACCGACGGAAGGCAGTGGAGTTTAGGTCCTTCCTTCACTACAATGGTCCTGTCGTGCTGCGCGGTTTGCTGGACAACAACCAATACAAACACTTCCTGTGCCTTCATGTGACGATGTGCATTCTGCTCAGTGATGTTCTTGCGACAGAGATGAACAAGTTTGCCTCAGATCTCCTGAAGTATTTTTCACAGCAGTGTGGGGTGCTTTATGAACGTGAGTTTCTGATCTACAATGTACACATGCTGTGTCACATTGCGGAAGACGCCTTAATTTATGGGCCGCTGGAAAATGTTAGTGCCTTCCCATTTGAGCACTGTTTGTGGTGAGTTAAACGGTTGTTGTGCACCAGCAGAAAGCCACTTGGACAGGTGAGCCGCAGAATTTCCGAGTTGGCTTATTCACCGAGAGAACTCCCACCGACTGTGCGCTTGACAGAAGTATCATCCTTGAAAGGAGGTGTAGAGAACGACTCGTGTTGCTTAATAAGCAGTGGCAGCATTGTCAGTCTGACAGAGGTGTCTCCGAAGTTTCTTCTTGGCCATGAGTTTCTTCATGCAACGAACCTCTATGCTCCGCTTCCATCAGAACAGCTCAAGATTTTCCGCACAGATAATGCTTCGCGTGAGATAAGGATGTGGCCTGTGGGTTCATTTCGCTTGAAATGTGTGAAAGTTGTATGGAAGACTGGGTTTATTTTGTTTCCTCTACTTCGTCATAATTAATCGCTAAGACTATATTACAGTTTATCTTGAGCATTGTGTTCCATCTTCATATCCAGCAGAAGTCTATCATGGCAGAAGTGTATTCTCAGTGTTGTTTTTCCGCTCCATTATCATATTTAGCAGAAGTTTATCTTGGCTTAGTGTTTCATAGGTAGTAGCTGTGTACTTTGAGTGTTGTTATATCATAGCTGAATTATCTGAGTGTTTTTCTTAACTGAGTGTTGGGGGTTGCAGGAAGTAAAAATAGCAATTATTGTTCTGTTCAAACACAATAGCTACTTTTGTGTATCTTCTTCATGAGTTGTAGTGATAACGGTGGGGTACACATGTTACCTGTGCTCTTTCTGTTGCAGACACATGCTTCATGTCTTTCTAATGTCTACTGAACTGAGGACGTCTTCTGGCTAGTGTTCACAGATATGCTATCTCGGTCTGGCCTACATAGGTGTGTTTGAGGTGAACACACTGATGGTTTGTAGAGAAAAAAGACCACAACTTCAGACAGGACGTAAGACCACTTCTCTGTCTTGCGTCCGGTCTGAAGTTGCAGTTTCTTTTTCCTCTACATCATTTCTGACCAAGTGGCCCAAAACTTCCCCTTGTGAAACATGGGTCAGCTGCATAGCAAAATGAGAGGCGACACGCTGAGTAATGTGGGCTGTCTGCTTAGTGTTAACCGCGGTTGCAGGTCGATGCGCATGGCACGTTGCTTCGCTCAAATTGCAACACGGCCGATGCACTGTTGGTGTAGCTGGGACTATCTATGAAGGTTTCTCGTGCCAGAAATAAAAAGCCTCGTCTCTTAGGGTTGTTATCTCTATCTCCAGAGCTTCGGGTAGCACAGCCCTAATATGTCTTGCCTCTGCTATTATTTGACAGCATCAGTTTGCACAAAATCGGTGTTCAATACCCCTTGTCTGGATTGCCAGTGCCCCTTGTGTTACTACTTTACTGTGATAGTGCCTTCTCTTCTAGTACAAGTGATGATGCATGATTTCCCCTGTTTCACTTTATATGCTACGTGATTGAAGTGCTTTGGTGGTGCGCGTTGCCGCTTTTTGTACTCGGTGATTTTGTGCTTATTGCAGGCTCTGCGTTTTTTGCCTATGCACTGTGTCACAGTGGTCACGGTGTCATTCGCCACTTAACATAGTTGGTGGAGGAGCCGGTTGTATGATTGAGCCATGAAGCTTGAAGTAGTCAGACCGGCACAGAGTCACATAGGATGGCTAGCGCTCCTTTAGTAGTTATGGTGTCACCCTGATACCCCGGCATGTTTGGGATTGACGACACAGGTGTTGATGACTCGCTCTGCTCATACGTGCCAGTCATCATCTATAACATGTAGGACCCTACACCGATGCCGGCGAATGTCATCTTTTACCTTACCGGCACTGCCAGGGTGTAATATGAAACACATGAGAATGAACTCATGAGCCGGGACACCTGTGAGGAAAAACTACGCATATTCAAATTCAAATTCACTTTATTTCTGGTAGAAAGCAAGTATACATCATGAGCAAGAGAGTTTAAAAGAGGATTATTCTACCAAGGAAGACGAGGCAAAAGGCGTTTCATCTACGCCTGACAAGGCCTCGCCTCCTGGCGAGATACATTGCACTCTCTATGCTACAAAAGCCGTTGTAAAAAATATATTGTACCATTCATTACGTGTAGAAAACAGAAGCATTGTGAACAAGCATTATATGAAATTAAAACCGTAAGTACTACAAAAAACAAGAGAAATTTTCTTCAAAAAAAAGAAAAAAAAGAAAAAAGCTTACTTCACAACCTGTTAGTTATTATTGTGTCAGAAGGTAAGAACCGCAGTTGCATAAATATTTATCTCAACAAAAGATTAGCTCCTAACCAGAAAATTATTACAGAGTCAAAAGCCTGAAGAAGCAACATTTGTATCGATATATTTCAAGAATCTAACAAGGAACACAGCAATACAAACGAAACACAAACCTAAATGAGATAACAAGGAGACAGGTCATTTTTTTTCTACCAGGAGTACTTTTTTTATCCGTGCTTTATAAGTATACGGTGACTGTACATTCATTGCGATGTCAATAAGCTCTGGAAACAAATTTAAAAGGACAGGAATCTGGTAGTCTAACGATTGTGTACCATAGGAAGTTCTGACTTTTTTCTTAACAAATGAATTTGCCCTAAAGTTATAGCCGCATTCTTGACGTCGGTACTTCCCAAGAAATGAATTTGCAAGACCTGATGCATGGAAGGTAACCTCGAAACAACAACTGTCGTCGCGCGCCCAGTCCGCCACAGAGGGCTACATACCTATATTCTGGATGTCCTGGCGCTTCGCCACAAAGTGGACGTTGCTTTGACTCAATCAGACAGCGTGGGCTGCAATGGCATTGTGTATGATGCTTTTCATTTGTTTCTCTGCAAGGACTGCACTATATTTGACACCATCAAGGAGTGCCATCGCTTCGAGCAAATTGAAAGCTGCTGCATTCCGCAGCTGTTTTCTCGGCATCCTAAAACAGTAGCAACCCCTTCCTTTGAGGACCAGCAGCTCCACCACGTCCACTCTTTGAAATGCCTGCCTTCGCAGACGCAGTCGCAAGGATTGTGTGACTTAAATTCGAGGCCTTTGTGCCTATCCCAGTCATATGTCTCTGCCTATCGTGTTGCTCATCCAGGCATTCGTGTAGAAAGAAGTTAGCAATTGGAACCTCAATCCAGCAGTGTGTGTGATCTTGGTTGCTCAGCTGGCACTGAGGTTCCAACCACCAGTATCCACCCCCACTGTTTCTCCGGAATCCCGCAGACAACCGACAAAACCGCTTTTACTACTCTCACATAGGCTATATGGGCAGCTTTGGTAGTCCAAAAATTATGCTTAGTCTATGAAGGATATTGTAGTAAAGTGTTTCTGATAAGACAAGCTGGAGCCCTATAAAGTGCATCAAAATTGCAGGGCAAATGGTTGCTATTGGACTTTGCCTCTATAAAAATTCTGCTACCATATCTGGACTCCATCCCACGATCTTAAGCTTTTCTACTACTTGACATACACGGACAAAATTTATCGCTGAGGATAGTAGTTAGGCAAGACAACTGCACATATTAACTAGCCTGCACTCTTTCTACCTTCCTTCGATCCATCTTTTCTTTCCGGGAAGTATTTACTCATGAAAGAGATGACTAAAATCAATGATTTGCAAACTGACCAGCACATGCTCATAGCAAATGCACCCTTGAGTTAATTTTTAATCTGTGATCTGGTTTGGCTCCACTGCGCAGCAAATTTAGCGAAGTATAGCCAAATTTTTGAGGGACTAAAGTTTTTCATGTATTTCTGCCATGTTAATATGAAAATTTGCAGTGTAGACTATGGCAAAGTGGAAATTCACAGATCCTTTTAGTGTTAATTTATTCCCGCCATGTCACCATAGGCAATGATCAAGACAAAACCTCATTTCCCCCAGCCATATGTTTCCTTTCCTGTACATTGAAATTTTAATGAAAGTATGTATAAACGCAATGATGATGCCTTCATTTTATGTTTTGTGCTTTCCAATGCGAAAGTGGTCCGTCGATGCGCCTTACCATTTGTTACATTGTAAGAATGACTGTGAAGGAAACTTTCTATGCAGAATTTGCCATATCAAACGCCACCTTCAGCACGTATTCGTCGACTGAGTACAAATATGCAGTACCAGCTAGCTTACAGTACATTACCATTCATACTAGAAAATACATATGTTACATGATGAGACGTCATTGTGCATCTTATTACCCGCTCAGCACTTCAGAAAGCATCAAATTACGATAAATAAAATGACCTTCCTGGTGGCGCAGTTGGGCCTTCCAAAATTTTAACCAATTACAACTTCACTGCAAACTACTGTACACAGAAGTGACCTGAAAATTTTTTTGTGAGCATATTTATTGTTTTTTCTCACAATTATTTATTGCAGACAACTTGATTTATGAAGTTTTTTTGAGGAACCTAGTGTACATTATTAAGAAGCCACAACTGTTTATAATATTTATTTTGCATACAGCAGAAACAGATCATTGTTTCGCTGCTGTCTTTATAACTTTTCCTTTATTTTTTGTTCACATCTATGTCATTGCTTCGCAATGCCATTACCTTGATATGCCATTGCCAGCCTTATTCTAATATTCTTGATGGTTTGAAGGAGACTGCACATTGCAAATCTAGAAACTCACTGAAACACCCAGGTTAGGGAAGTAAATACTTAGGTATAATATATAGTTTGGCGCCAGCAGCTCTCGAGAAATATGGCTAGCTGTCTTGCGATCTATGACAGTGTAGCGGCACTAAATTGCCATCATAAGTGTTGCGCCGTCTCGGCTTGCAACACGCGCTAGCTCCGGCTGCGCGGAGCCACGCGCTATGGAAAATAAGAGCAGTTTCACACCTGGTTCTTAGCTTATTTTCTTCGTCCGCGTCGCACTCGTCTAATTTGTAGGGGTCTCTACAGTCTCCGCCGCCCTAAACTATATAGAGACGGACCCTCCAGCACACCTGTCACAGTGGTTCTCTTGGATAAATTTTAACACATAATATGATTCACATTTCCGTTTTCTATACTGCGTGAACATCACTGAGTACATTCTGAATATAAGGTGTGAACTAGCCTCTAAGAACATTAATTTTCATGCAATTGAGTGCTGCAAACTGAGCTGTTCATTCTGCAATTTTGCCATGCTTAGTATGCTTATATTATTTTTTTGTAATAATCTACTTAATCTGATTAGCATCTGCCGAGCAGTGTTTCTAAGCACCTCATGCTATTATAGGAAGAATGAATAACTGCGCAAAAAGGACGGGACAAGAGAGAAGAATCATACAAAAAGAGCGTGAAGTTATCGAAGCCTTAAAAATCACGAGATTAGGGCCTGACAAATGTGTTAGCCAGGCTTCCATACACCTGTACCGCGAGGGGTTGGAGATTCTTGGTTTGACGTGATGATTATGGCTTTTGTCTTTGCGGTTGGTGCGCATGCGCTTTGTTGCCGAAGGAAGGAGGCGTTGGTGCAATAAACCAGTTGTTAGTCTGCGCTTGCCTCGTGTGATTCTTCTCTCTTGTCCCGTCCTTTTTGCGCAGTTATTCATTGTCTCCATAATTTCGTACCAACTAGCCCCTCACCGCACTCTTTTAGATTACACCTCATGCTGCAGTGAAAGTAGCAGTAATCATCTGCGCCACCCCAAGTGGCATCCTATCCATTTCTGTTCATCTGTTGTTTTTGTTCAGTTGCTGGGCTATCATTGCGGCATATTTAACACACAAATTTTGTCAGCTCTGATTGCTCATTAAAATTTTGAGTAGTGGAGTACACGTCTTGTTGACAACTAGAAAAGACTGAAAAATCACAGCTGAATTGAGATCATGCTACAGATTTCTGAATTATTATTCTGTGCATTGACTTAATGGCTTACCGTGTCAACTGTTGACGAAGATATGACCGTTATGTAACATCTTTGCGGAGAGTTAGTGCATGATCCTGCAAACTGCCGGGATTCTGCAAATAGTATGCAAAATGATTTCCTTACCCCATACAAAGCAAACACAGTTAACAAAATTTGCACTTTGGCGTTTGAGCGAGGAGCTTGCTACAAATTGGTGTTTCAGTCAATCTAACATCCTAAATGATCGTAGGCAAGCCCAACTTGGGCGGCCCCTGTGATACCCCAGTGGATGCCACAAGGGCTCTGCACGGGCTATACAAGCTGGGCTGAGGCCCTATAATACCCGCATAGGGTCTCGGTGAAGTAGCTGGGCTGCCTGCAGAAAGAACGCGGGCAGGCCCAACTTGCATGGCCCACTTAATACCCTTGCGGGTCTCACATGGGTCCTGGAGGGGCAAACCGGTGCATGTTTCCATGTAATACACATACATGGCGCTTTGGTAGGTATATGCTTGGGCTAACTTGGTGTGGACCAGCGCTATGGGATGATAGGCGGAACGCCGAAGTTGGGCTTTCCCCTAGTTTTCCTGCACTGAGCCCAACTCGTTTTCAAGTTTGAATTGTTGCTGGCAAGGGACATATGCGGGCTGAACTTGGCAGCATGGCTCACATTGCCCCATAATTACCAATATGGGGCCCTAGTTGGCTTCTCATGGGCCAGCCCAAATTGTCTGCCCACATGATGCCCACAAGGGTCCAAGCTGGGCACAAGATGGGCTGTCCAAATTAAGGCTGCCCGTCATGTTTCTCTGTATAGCCCAGTTCTGCATCAAATCAGCCCGATCATAGCCGCTTAAGGCCCCATTCGGGTTCTTTTGGGGATGAAAACAAGTTTAGCCCCTTTAAAGCCCATGTTGGACCAATTGTGGTGATAGGCGGGCTGCCCAAGTTGGGCTTGGCCCCAGTTTTCTTGCACTGAGCCCAACTCGTTTTCAAGTTTGCCCTAATGTTGCCGGGAAGGAACCTGTGCGGGCTGAACTTGGCAGCTTGGGCTCACATTGCCCCAAAATTACCAATATGGGGCCCTAATTGGCTTGTCATGGGCCAGCCCAAATTGTCATTGCCCACATGATGCCCGCAAGGGTCCAAGCTGGGTTAAAAATGGGTTTCCCAAGCCCACGATGCCCACATGGGGCCCAGATGGGCCCTAAACGCTGTGCTACTTGTGTCGTTATCAGTACGAGGGCAACACTTGTGTGTAACTGGAGCGATCGGTAGCTAAGCAGGCAGCGGTATGTAGAGGACGATTTTTCGAAACCTGTGTGAGGGCAGGTTGCACCCTGCGAGCAAAGGATATGTGCAATTTCATTCTTTTGTGCTAGGCTCGTGTTTTCTTTTTTTTTTGCTATCTGAAAGCGAAGTAATGCTTTGATGCTGAGAAGGTGGATGTTCGTCGTGGCATCGAGCATTCGACGGCACCCGGCGCGCTTGTTTATTCTACCTGCATGCACCTTTTTAGAAATGCTGAATTGATTGTAGCGCTGGTAACATTTTTTTGTCACTGTTAGTTTCAAGCCAAAGGTGCACAACTAATAGGATTGGAAACACACTTCACACGATATAAAACAGCCGAAAACAGGAAGCAGTTGTTGAATTGGTCAACAGGATGTCGAGATCCCTTAACTGTGTGCGTGGTGAGGGGTTCCAAATGATATAGCCACAATGGTATGGGATTGAATTATCTCTAATCGCCGACTCGACTTGACTGTACTCCCCGACTCCTGCAAATATTCCAGGTTTCGAGCTCCTCGAAGAGCACATGGCCGGTCACTGGCAGTGAGTTCTTCTTTGGTTAAAGCGATATGTGATGATCATGATACTGACAAGTGGCTTGCGACTTGCCTCGAATAACCATTCTCTTAGCCGACATGAAAGTAGTTTTGTCTGAAATTCGGCCGACATCTGTTTTGTACATCCAATTTCTTACTGACTAAAGCTCAGCGGAAGGACTTTGTATTTTTATGTTATTAAAGCGCATCGATAGAGTCATACTTCGTTAACAGTCATCATTTTCGGATTAGATTCAGCATCAACCGCTTCAGTTTTTACCAGTACAGCCACGTTTCCATGGCACATGCAGAAAAAAATACTCACGTGGGAGAAAAGATGTTCAAATGCGCCCAGAGCATACCGGCGTTTTAGGGTTGAAGGATATGTTAAAAGCGGAATACGCACTGCGATACTACAGAAGGACAATACAGACGGACAAGCCATTCTCAAGAGGGGCTAGTGCTAGTTCACAGGAGCCTGGATCCGACGCGGCAATGCTTCATTCTATTTCTTTAGGAAAATGCACCGCCACAAAAGGCAACACGCCGACGTGCTATACCGCTCCTACCGAAATGACCTTTTTATCGGCTTCGCTGATACACGGCCGTATCACGTGACTCATCAGCACCAGTGGGTTCACTACGTGCTGTTATCTAATACAGTGAAGAAAAGGTAACATGAAAATAATATATATTATCAAGGTTTCTTCGGTGCAATAAAAACAAGCGCCCCTTTTATCTTTGGTTGCTTTCTTCAGGCTTCGAACGCAGTAAGTTCAGCTTTGACATTTTCAGAAGCGCTAAAACACCGAGGACGCAGAGGGAACAGACAGGGACGAGCGCTACTTCCAACTGTTTATTTCGTAAAACCGCAAGTGCTTTAAACAGTTCTCGAACGCTTTTATGACACGGCAGTAAACTACACGTGCGAGAATACACAGTATAGCTACCGAGACTAAAAGAACCAAGGAGATAAGTGCACGATTACGTTGATACCCTGAGGAAGGCAAGTTCTTTTTTTGACAATGAAATGGACGGCGAGCTTACACAAGTGCTACCCAGTGATGCTATGTTCTGTGCTTCTATAATCTCTCGGGTTAGTTGATCACGACTACGTCCGATGATGTGGCACTGATTTAACAATGGAGCACAATTGCGGCACTTACTGCAGTGAATGGCTAGGTTGCTTCCGAAGGAATTTTTAACATTGTTGTTGTGCTGGCGTAGCCGGTCATTGAGACAACAGCCCGTTTGCCCAACATACTTTTTGCCACAAGATAGAGGGATGCAGTACACAACACAGTCTACACAGTCCACGTACGCTGTTTGGTGTTTGGTACCACATAATTGTTTGACAGAAGAGTAGGGTTTCGTCAGCTTGCAAAGCTTGTTTAGCTTGTTAGGGGCCGTGAAAACAACTCTAACATCTGCTTTCTGAGCTACCTTTTTTGGGTTGTGTGAAACAGTGTGCACGTAAGGGAGCACAGCAACCTTTTTTCTCTCACTAGACTTATTTGCGATTTCGTCGCGACCGTTCAGGTTCCTAAGGACGCGTTCTGCTACCGAGATCTGAAGTGGAACCGGGTAACCAGCGGCGGATGACTGGTTCACTTGTTTATGAAAACTACGGGGCATTCAGTGGTGGCACGATTTCGTCAATGCATTCCTGAAACAAAGTGCAATCACTCCTCGCTTAACCAGCTTAGAGTGGGCGGAGCGGAAAGCTAAGAGGGGTTTATTGCCGCGAGGTTCGTAGCTCCAGCAAACGTGGTTGTCGGTGAGTGAGAAGTTTATATCGAGGAAGCGGATTTCCCCGCCAGATGGTAGTTCATGGGTTAGTTTTAGTGGGCTGAGATTATTCTGGAAGGCTACTAAAGTCTGGCTAGCTTCGTGTTGAAGGGATTTCTGGTCACAGTCAATAAAAACTAAAAAATCATCCACAAATCTAAACACCTTAAAATCCTTTGACCCCTCCAGGTACCGCTGGAGGGCTCTGTCATGGTAATTAATCTTTTAAA
The DNA here is from genome assembly GCF_052857255.1 of Amblyomma americanum. Lineage (NCBI taxonomy): Eukaryota > Metazoa > Arthropoda > Arachnida > Ixodida > Ixodidae > Amblyomma > Amblyomma americanum. The sequence continues at coordinate 333,924 of NW_027526485.1, forward strand.
AGATATATATAGAGGTAACAGAGTGCTCATAAAATGGGAAAAAAATGTATCAGGGCCTGTAGAGATACAGCGGGGGCTTAGACAAGGATGTCCTCGGTCCCCTTTGTTGTTCATGTTGTACCTGCAAGGTTTGGAGGCCAAGCTAGAGGGGAGCGGACTAGGTTTCAACCTATCTTTTTTCAAGCAAGGGGAATTGATTAAACAGACATTACCGGGACTAATATATGCGGACGATATAGTGATAATGGCTGACAACAAGGAAGACCTGCAGAAGTTGTTAGACATATGCAGTACAGAGGGAGATAGATTAGGCTTCAAGTATAGTAAGGAAAAATCTGCAGTCATGACATTTAATGAAGAGGGCGGCGAGCATAGAATACAGGAGTTCGTGCTAAAGGTAGTGAATGAGTACAAGTATCTTGGGGTGTGGATAAATAACAGTGTTGAGTATCTGACAGAGCATGAAAAATATGTAATGAATAAAGCTAGTAGGAATGCAGCTGTCATGAAAAATAGGGCACTGTGGAATTACAATAGGTATGAGGTGGTAAGAGGGATCTGGAAAGGGGTGATGGTCCCTAGCCTGACCTTCGGGAATGCGGTCCTGTGTATGAGGCCAGATGTTCAAGCAAGGCTGGAAATTAGGCAACGGGGAGTAGGGAGGTTAGCTTTGGGAGCACATGGCAATACACCAAATCAGGGGGTACAGGGTGATATGGGATGGGCGTCTTTCGAGAGCAGAGAGGCTAGCAGTAAGATAGCATTTGAGGAACGATTGAGAAGGATGGAGGAAAAGCGGTGGGCTAGGAAAGTTTTCAGATACCTGTATATAAAGAATGTTGACACGAAATGGAGAAAGCGAACTAGAAAATTGACAAGCAAATATCTGGACAGCAGTAAGGGGGCAAATCAACAATTATCGGTTAAGAAAAAGGTTAAAGGAACAGAGAGAGCTTTGTGGAAAACAGGGATGCTGACGAAATCGGCACTAGAAACATACCGGACCTTTAAACAGGAAATTGTCAAAGAAAATATCTATGATAATTGTAGGGGAAGTTCTTTGTTGTTTGAGGCCAGGACTGGAGTTTTGCGGACTAAGAAGTATAGAGTCAGGTACCAGGAGATAGACACTTTGTGCATTGCGTGCGGAGAGGAGGAGGAAACGGCTGAACACTTGATACTTTTCTGTAAAGGGCTTCACCCTACAGTGGAAGGCAGCGGGGCTGACTTACCCAAGGCATTGGGGTTTAGGGATAGTGAAGGGAAAGTGGATTTTAAGAGGTTAGAAGTAACCAAGCGAAGGTTATCTGATTGGTGGCTAAAAGCAAGACAGGAGTAAAATTTCACAAGACATGGCTAGGTGGCTTGAGCCACCGCCCGATGTAAAGGGTTCAGCCATATCCATCCATCCATCCAAAAACAGATCGCTGAGCACCGGTGCTATACAGGAGCCTATACATACACCTTCCTTTTGTAGGAAGGGTTGGTTGTTCCAGGAAATAAAAGTATTTTTCAGGTAAAACTGCAAAAGTTCAAGAAAGCCACTACATGAAACCCCGGCATCATTTTGTAAGGGGACAACACCGAAGTGGTCGATGCTGTCTTGAACATATTCTAGTAAAGAAGCATGTGGCAGTGAGTCAAACAATTATGTGGTACCAAACATCAAACAGCGTACGTGGACTGTGTAGACTGTGTTGTGTACTGCATCCCTCTATCTTGTGGCAAAAAGTATGTTGGGCAAACGGGCTGTTGTCTCAATGACCGGCTACGCCAGCACAACAACAATGTTAAAAATTCCTTCGGAAGCAACCTAGCCATTCACTGCAGTAAGTGCCGCAATTGTGCTCCATTGTTAAATCAGTGCCACATCATCGGACGTAGTCGTGATCAACTAACCCGAGAGATTATAGAAGCACAGAACATAGCATCACTGGGTAGCCCTTGTATAAGCTCACCGTCCATTTCATTGTCAAAAAAAGAACTTGCCTTCCTCAGGGTATCAACGTAATCGTGCACTTATCTCCTTGGTTCTTTTAGTCTCGGTAGCTATACTGTGTATTCTCGCACGTGTAGTTTACTGCCGTGTCATAAAAGCGTTCGAGAACTGTTTAAAGCACTTGCGGTTTTACGAAATAAACAGTTGGAAGTAGCGCTCGTCCCTGTCTGTTCCCTCTGCGTCCTCGGTGTTTTAGCGCTTCTGAAAATGTCAAATCTGCACCAACTAGCCCGATCCGCTACCCTTCTGAAGTTCAGCTTCAAACGTCTGTTATGATTTATGGTTTAGGAGGTTTAACGTCCCAAAGTGACTGAGGTTATGAGAGACGCCGTAGTGAAGGGCTCTCGAATTTTTGACCACCTGGGGTTCTTTAACGTGCACTGACTTCGCACAGTACACGGACCTCTAGAATTTCGCCTCCATCGAAATTCGACAGCTGCGGCAGGGATCGAACCCTCGTCTTTCAGACCAGCAGGCGAGCGCCATAACCACTCAGCCACCGCGGCGGCTCCAAACGTCGGTTAATCACTGTCCATTGCAAATAACTGTGGCTTTCCGAAGCGCATGGAGCTTGTGCTATTCAGTACAGGACAAAGGCAGAGGCAATCGAATAAATGCTGCACCAACAAACGAAAATAGTTAAGAACAGCTTTGACTTTATTGTTATGTAGTCAAGTTCTCACTCAGGTTTCTCACTTAGGTAATAATCCATGACCCATGATACAGTATCGAGTATCCCGGTCTTGTAACTGATATATTTTTCAGGAGTACAATTCTTTATGGAATCGGCTTACGGTATTGAAAGCAGTTTTTTTTACGTATCGCGCCCAGTACTTCATCAAGGAATGCGTGTGCTGAAAGAAAGCATCGCAAGCAGGAAATTTTATCAAGAAAGAACTTAACGTGCACTTGTCCCTAGGCATGCGTATAATACAGCGCGGGAATACCGCACCTATGTAAAGAAGACAGACAAGCTACCGCCAGCAATGTGCAGCTAGTTGCTTAATAGTGGCCCGAAAATCGGTTTTTATCAATATTGAAGAAATAAAAAAATTATTTCCAATAAATTACATCACTTGAGCTTATAAAAGCAGTATACTTTGAAGTTTCCTTTTTTTTCTGTGGAAGGTGCAGGGCAACAGGCTTGTACAGCATGACCCATTGGCGAAGCGAATTATACTAACGCTTCACTAGCATTTTCCAGGCTAGGGTTGTTTGCAAGAAATTTTTGACGAAATTAACGGCTCAGCATGAAAATAAGGTTTAATAACGATATGAACAAAACTTGTAAAAGTCTTTTGAACAAACTGAGGTGCTGTATTTACAGAGATGGGCCCTTCGGTAAATTTTGGAAATAGCTCAATTAATGTTAGCCTTCATGCAGCGTCACATTTCGGTTCTTCTGGACCCCAGTAGGCGGTGACACGTGAAATGCAAAGCAGCATGGGCGTGACCTTGCAGTGGCAGGAGGGGGGAAATTCGAGCCGTTCGCATTAGCAGGAGTACCCAGCCGCTCCGAAAACGTTACGCGCTCGAGCGGCTTTTAAGTGTCGGGAAGCCCTCAATTCAAGCTGAAGGACCAGGCGGGACCAGGACACCAAGGAGGAAATTCTGAGGAGACCAGGTGTGAGTACCGCAGCTTTTCACAGCTCACTTACCTTCGCGTCGTTTGGGTTCCACTTGCGGCCTAGAGCCTTCGAGTTGATGCGCAATTTTGTAGGAAGAAATAACATCCACAGTTACGAACTGCGTGGAAAAGGCTGCAAAAAACGAAGAGTCCTGAAACATGCGTCATCATTTTATTTTATGACTCGTGTTTGAAGTACTCTACCGTCAACTCAATGCATGCTCTAAACCTGTGGCGGCAAGAGTAAGAGAAACAATCAAAGCTCTTTCGCGTGCACCCGCTATAATTATCATGTTTAATACCGCCGTCGCCATCGTCCGAACCAGTAAAAGCTTGCCCGCTACTGTGAAGCGCGTAGTTCGCAAGTGGGACTGCCTGAATCGTTGCACCTATCGGAAATAAAGTGAGAATAAAATTAAAAGCTGACAAATATCGAGTCTTGTAGAAAATAATAATTGAGGAGAACGCATACAGTTTTGTAGTGCACCGGTGACTCGAACCTAAGTGATGAATGGGTGCGTAAAACCCGCATTGCTTTAAGGTGTGAAAGTAAAAGTGCGTTTGTTGATACTACAATAATTGAAGCCGATGTCGAGTGAGCCGCATCAAACCACGCATTTTTTTCTGTTAGGTAAACGCGCCTATGTTTTTCTTTTCGCTGTGGATGGACAAGAGAAAATTTCATGCTATACAGACGTTTTTATTTCTATAATGTACTGGATCACACCAAGAGTAGAAAAGCCTTTCGATTTGGTCAACGACTACGTAAGCACTGGGTGGGGTGTTAACATTGGCAATATTAAAACCCAAGTTATTCAGCCATCGCGTGCCAGCTTACACAAATATTGTGCGAATAAATGTTGAGACAGGTAAGAACAAGGTTTAAAATGGGGTGTGTTAAGAAGTAACTTCAACGAATGTTATAAGAGATACGCGTTATCTCGAATTGGTTTTCCTTCCACTTGCGCAATCCAGAATTTTGAAACCCGCCGAGTCCTATCATTAGCCAAGAATACCTATGCTAGGGTAGTAGTACAGTCCATCCTCACGATAGCTGAAGTATTGACATCGACATAAGAGAAATAACTAAGGAATGACGATTCTTGTTGGAAGCTCGGCTAACACTGGCTATAACGAATCTGCGGCTATCATGAAGGAATCACTGGTCCCTATTGTCTTCGCTATAATGAGGTTGACTGTATTTTCTTTATACCCCAGTGCGATTACGAAAGTAGAAGAAGTGGTTGAGACCAATCTATTCAGTATTTTCGGCGGCAACGTAGTTTCTGTTATTTGTTTTCACAGCAATTTAAAAAAAAAAGATTGTAGAATATCAAAGAGATCTCGTGCACTATGCGCTACAGTACTGCAGCCTGCGAAACCGAGTTTTGAATGACTTAACGGGTGTGCTGACCGCGTCGATGTGAGCGCACGCTACTGAATCCAAATTTGTCCACCAGTGGTATACGCACAAAGAAAAAGTTGCTATGGCAGACTTCAACAACTGAACTGCACCCATTTGGTTTCGCCTTCTCTTTTAGTATATGCGATCGCCGAATAAATTCTACGCTGCAGCCGGCTTTACATTTCCTTGCGGTAATTCTTCTTCTATGGTGTCTGAAAAACCGCGAAAAGCGCTCGACAGCAAGTAGCTGGCAGGTCCGAAACAAACCATGAAAGTCATGAAGGGGCCCGAGGTAGCCGACGCCGGGTTCGTTTTTTCTGTCTCCGGAGGTCGGAGCCCGTTGCGTTTGGTGGATGGTCGGGCATCCCTTCATCAGGGCCGCCCCATTGGGCCATCTTGACGCCCTCCCTGTCCTGGAAGGCAGGCCAGTAATGGAGTCGAGGTATATTAAGGGTCAGAGCAAAAAACTCGCTGTCCCCATTTCCATCCCAATACCCATCACGCATTTAACCTATCCTCTCCGCTACGTCGCAGGGGAGATCAGGGAGTATCCCGGCCCACTTCCCTTGGGCTTGGGTCGCTACCTAGCTTCCCCCCACCCCCTCATTCTTCGATTTTCGCCACATACGGGTGGTAAAAATAAATCCTTGCCTTCGGGCCTTTCCATTTGTCTTCAGATGGCATTAAGCATTGTGCACGTTAGTGGTGTAGGCAGGGGCCTATTTGTCAATCTTTTTAGGTTGCCCCAACCTAACGAATGTAGAGATAGTTGGTTCATGCTATAAAATTGAATGGCGCGAAGGGTTAAATCACTGAAATACAAGGGCACAAACAGTGCCTCTTTCTGCCCTTCCTGGTTCCTTTGATCGTGTGTATCGGGGCGTTGAAATTTACCAGTTGCCTACTTATCACTTATCAGGGGCGACGGCACGCATTGTCATTGTCCCTGAGGAAGGCGCCTGCTTATTTCGACATAGCGCGTACACTTCTTCCAAGACATGGTTCACAGCATTGTGACGTTGCGTAATGGTGTGCATTTACGTTGGGGTTTTTCTTCACATTTTTGTGGTTCATCTAACGGGAAGAAAAAAAAACAGTAGGCCCCCGCTAAAAATTCAGTAATAACGCGTGGTGTAAAATAATTTGTGAAATATCTGCATTATTATTCTTAAGTAGTAAATAATTCCCCGAAACTGACAAACAGTATGTATTGCGCAAGCCCACTTCAAGGAACTTAAGAAGCCTCGGTTCCTGTCGCGGGAAATGCGCGATATATCTTAGGCTTGAGCGGCCATGGAATCTTGAATCCGTACACTCAAGCTTATCTCCAGCGATGCCAACAATTTTCCTACGCTTCAACACACCCTTCTCCGCTTCAGTAATAAATCGAAGCCTAAAAACGTATTTCCATATCCTATATTTAGATCTGGTAATGTTTTATCGAAGCCTACATATCATACTTCAAGCGCGTCAGTCCCTCGCCCGCTCTTTTTTTGTGAGAAACGTTGAAGGGGATTCAAAGGCTGCTCAGGAGATGCGTCTCTAATATCAGGGATATGAGTAGTGAGGGATATCAAATATGTGGCACGTTTCATTCGAAAAGAACTGTAAAAGGCGATGAACAGCTGACAGGAAACTGTCATAAGTAGAAGAGCACTTCAGCGATAAAAGCAAAATACGCTTCCACGTAGACGCCTGTTCTGTCAACGATGGGGTTCGTACAGAGGCCCAAGCCTACAGATAGCATACCGCGTCGCGCGTAGGCACAATACGTATAGAAACTTTTGTGCGATAATGTAAAACTTGAAAGTCTTAGAGCATCACCATATTTTTCCAGATTGCCGCATGTGTAGATGCGTATCATATATGAGTGCAGCAGGCGCACAGTGGGCTTGGGTGACTGTAATCAAGAGAAGGAAGGCAGTGGAAAAATGCTCGACAATTATGCGGGGAGTGAACGCGGACGCATGAAAATTGTCAACTCATTTCCGATTTTTTTGAAAAAAAAAGTTCGGCTTTTATAGATATCTGAAAGTGGGCTTTCACAATCATGGTATGTATATACGGCGGGTTCACAGCGATTGTCTTTGCAACTTTCAGTCATTTAAACAAATTGCCACTGTTGTTTACTTTGTTATTACTCGTTATTTTAGGAATACATACAACATCAAATGCTGCCGTTTTCTGAAAAACAGCCACGTTTTCATTCAGCATGACGTCGAAATCACTAATGTGGAGTCTGTGCATGCCACGGTAGTTCAGCCTATGTACCTCTGTGCCTGAGAGCTTTCCTTTTTGAAAAAATGCAATACCATCGCACCCATGAGGACCGGTGGTAATTTCCCTGAACCGTGCCGTCCTGAACGCTAATTTGTAAATTCTCGGTGATTACCAACTTCCTTGCTGTAATGTATAGGCCTTATGGATGGAAATTCGAAAATGGAAGCAATAGCTTGTCGTAAAGGATTCAACAGCACTTCAGCTGAGAGAAGAACGCCGGCGACGCGACGAACCATTCGTCTCTAAGCACCCACTAGTAAGTTTAGGGTAAGGAGATATTGCACTTTCGCCGCTATAGACATATCCAGAAATTAATCTGAGCAGTTTGTTGCTCCTAACGTAGTTGAGCATAACCCATTTAACGCCAACTGAAGATAGGAAACCAATTTAGAATCGATACTTTTCGTTATCAACCAGGATGCGCCAAGACGAGTGCAATACATAGGCTAATGACCACACGTTCAACACCCTCAAATCAGACTGCAAATCAAACCACCCTTTCCCGAAAAAGGTTCCTTGAAATCCAGAAGTGTTGCTTGTTAGGCGAGTTGGTGATCCATGAAAATAGAGCAGCGCGTAACAAAACAGGACACAAGGGAGAGACACGGAACGACACGAGCGCTAACTATCAACTGTTTATTTCTTGCTGTCGCTACGTATAAATACATGAGCCACAACTCGAAACGAAAAACAAAAAAAAATTGATGAGTCAGCCTTTCGCTGGTTTCCATCGTTCTAGATAGGAGAGCTCTTTAGCTGACAATGCCACTGATGCCACGCTCACACACTTGTTACCAGCACGCAAAATACTACGAGCCTCAATAATCTCTCGAACAATCTTATCATTGTGGCGGGTTATGATTTGGCTCTTCTTAAAAAGTGGCATGCACGAATTTGGAAGATCCCGTTTCTCAGCCTCGACCTTGCAGTGACGACAGTGTTGGCTTAGGTGGCCCGATTTGCTTTCATTAACATTGTAGTCATGTTCTTTTAGCCTGCTATTCACACATCTCCCTGTTTGCCCAATATACTCATGGCCACAAGACAACGGTACGCGATAGACAACACCCTCCTCACAAGTGACAAATCGTTTCTGATGGTCTATTACACATCTTTTTTTCTCCTGGATACCGCACGGATTGGTCTTTTTGCAAAGCATAGACAGTTTTACGGGTGCTGAAAATACAACTTCAACGCCTGCTCGTTTTCCTAGTTTCTTTAGGTTGTGGGATGTATGATGAATGTAAGGGATGACAGCTACTTTCTTGCGATCCTGCTGTTCATTGGTACCTGCCTGCTTGTTGAACAATCGTGCTTTTTTCATTTTTTGCAGCAGGCCTACAGCCACAGAAACAATTAGTGGCCCAGGATACCCAGAATCAGACAGTCGTCTAATCTGTGATGCTAAGCATTTTGCATCATGTGCTCACATGAGCTTTTGAGCGCATTTGTCAGGCAATACTTGATAATGCCTCTCTTTACCAGTTTCGAATGCGCCGATACCGCTGGCAGTAGGCCTTTTTTTTTGCACGAGGTTCATGCACGAGGTTTTAGGTTGGGGCAACCTAAAAAGATTGACAAATAAGCCCCTGTTTACACCACTAACGTGCACAATGCTTAATGCCATCTGAAGACAAATGGAAAGGCCCGAAGGCAAGGATTTATTTTTACCACCCGTATGTGGCGAAAATCGAAGAATGAGGGGGTGGGGGGAAGCTAGGTAGCGACCCAAGCCCAAGGCAAGTGGGCCGGGGATACTCCCCTGATCTCCCCTGCGACGTAGCGGAGAGGATAGGTTAAATGCGTGATGGGTATTGGGATGGAAATGGGGACAGCGAGTTTTTTGCTCTGACCCTTAATATACCTCGACTCCATTACTGGCCTGCCTTCCAGGACAGGGAGGGCGTCAAGATGGCCCAATGGGGCGGCCCTGATGAAGGGATGCCCGACCATCCACCAAACGCAACGGGCTCCGACCTCCGGAGACAGAAAAAACGAACCCGGCGTCGGCTACCTCGGGCCCCTTCATGACTTTCATGGTTTGTTTCGGACCTGCCAGCTACTTGCTGTCGAGCGCTTTTCGCGGTTTTTCAGACACCATAGAAGAAGAATTACCGCAAGGAAATGTAAAGCCGGCTGCAGCGTAGAATTTATTCGGCGATCGCATATACTAAAAGAGAAGGCGAAACCAAATGGGTGCAGTTCAGTTGTTGAAGTCTGCCATAGCAACTTTTTCTTTGTGCGTATACCACTGGTGGACAAATTTGGATTCAGTAGCGTGCGCTCACATCGACGCGGTCAGCACACCCGTTAAGTCATTCAAAACTCGGTTTCGCAGGCTGCAGTACTGTAGCGCATAGTGCACGAGATCTCTTTGATATTCTACAATCTTTTTTTTTTTAAATTGCTGTGAAAACAAATAACAGAAACTACGTTGCCGCCGAAAATACTGAATAGATTGGTCTCAACCACTTCTTCTACTTTCGTAATCGCACTGGGGTATAAAGAAAATACAGTCAACCTCATTATAGCGAAGACAATAGGGACCAGTGATTCCTTCATGATAGCCGCAGATTCGTTATAGCCAGTGTTAGCCGAGCTTCCAACAAGAATCGTCATTCCTTAGTTATTTCTCTTATGTCGATGTCAATACTTCAGCTATCGTGAGGATGGACTGTACTACTACCCTAGCATAGGTATTCTTGGCTAATGATAGGACTCGGCGGGTTTCAAAATTCCTGGATTGCGCAAGTGGAAGGAAAACCAAATCGAGATAACGCGTATCTCTTATAACATTCGTTGAAGTTACTTCTTAACACACCCCATTTTAAACCTTGTTCTTACCTGTCTCAACATTTATTCGCACAATATTTGTGTAAGCTGGCACGCGATGGCTGAATAACTTGGGTTTTAATATTGCCAATGTTAACACCCCACCCAGTGCTTACGTAGTCGTTGACCAAATCGAAAGGCTTTTCTACTCTTGGTGTGATCCAGTACATTATAGAAATAAAAACGTCTGTATAGCATGAAATTTTCTCTTGTCCATCCACAGCGAAAAGAAAAACATAGGCGCGTTTACCTAACAGAAAAAAATGCGTGGTTTGATGCGGCTCACTCGACATCGGCTTCAATTATTGTAGTATCAACAAACGCACTTTTACTTTCACACCTTAAAGCAATGCGGGTTTTACGCACCCATTCATCACTTAGGTTCGAGTCACCGGTGCACTACAAAACTGTATGCGTTCTCCTCAATTATTATTTTCTACAAGACTCGATATTTGTCAGCTTTTAATTTTATTCTCACTTTATTTCCGATAGGTGCAACGATTCAGGCAGTCCCACTTGCGAACTACGCGCTTCACAGTAGCGGGCAAGCTTTTACTGGTTCGGACGATGGCGACGGCGGTATTAAACATGATAATTATAGCGGGTGCACGCGAAAGAGCTTTGATTGTTTCTCTTACTCTTGCCGCCACAGGTTTAGAGCATGCATTGAGTTGACGGTAGAGTACTTCAAACACGAGTCATAAAATAAAATGATGACGCATGTTTCAGGACTCTTCCTCCGTTTTTTGCAGCCTTTTCCACGCAGTTCGTAACTGTTGATGTTATTTCTTCCTACAAAATTGCGCAGCAACTCGAAGGCTCTAGGCCGCAAGTGGAACCCAAACGACGCGAAGGTAAGTGAGCTGTGAAAAGCTGCGGTACTCGCACGTGGTCTCCTCAGAATTTCCTCCTTGGTGTCCTGGTCCCGCCTGGTCCTTCAGCTTGAATTGAGGGCTTCCCGACACTTAAAAGCCGCTCGAGCGCGTAACGGTTTCGGAGCGGCTGGGTACTCCTGCTAATGCGAACGGCTCGAATTTCCCCCCTCCTGCCACTGCAAGGTCACGCCCATGCTGCTTTGCATTTCACGTGTCACCGCCTACTGGGGTCCACAAGAACCGAAATGTGACGCTGCATGAAGGCTAACCTTAATTGAGCTATTTCCAAAATTTACCAAAGGGCCCATCTCTGTAAATACAGCACCTCAGTTTGTTCAAAAGACTTTTACAAGTTTTGTTCATATCGTTATTAAACTTTGTTTTCATGCTGAGCCGTTAATTTCGTCGAAAATTTCTTGCAAACGACCCTAGCCTGGAAAATGCTAGTGAAGCGTTACTATAATTCGCTTCGCCAATGGGTCATGCTGTACAAGCCTGTTGCCCTGCACCTTCCACAGAAAAAAAGGAAACTTTAAAGTATACTGCTTTTATAAGCTCAAGTGATGTAATTTATTGGAACTAATTTTTTTATTTCTTCAATATTGATAAAAACCGATTTTCGGGCCACTATTAAGCAACTAGCTGCACATTGCTGGCGGTAGCTTGTCTGTCTTCTTTACATAGGTGCGGTATTCCCGCGCTGTATTATACGCATGCCTAGGGACAAGTGCACGTTAAGTTCTTTCTTGATAAAATTCCCTGCTTGCGATGCTTTCTTTCAGCACACGCATTCCTTGATGAAGTACTGGGCGCGATACGTAAAAAAAACTGCTTTCAATACCGTAAGCCGATTCCATAAAGAATTGTACTCCTGAAAAATATATCAGTTACAAGCCCGGGATACTCGATACTGTATCATGGATTCTAATCATGGGTCATGGATTATTACCTAAGTTAGAAACCTGAGTGAGAACTTGACTACATAACAATAAAGTCAAAGCTGTTCTTAACTATTTTCGTTTGTTGGTGCAGCATTTATTCGATTGCCTCTGCCTTTGTCCTGTACTGAATAGCACAAGCTCCATGCGCTTCGGAAAGCCACAGTTATTTGCAATGGACAGTGATTAACCGACGTTTGGAGCCGCCGCGGTGGCTGAGTGGTTATGGCGCTCGCCTGCTGGTCTGAAAGACGAGGGTTCGATCCCTGCCGCAGCTGTCGAATTTCGATGGAGGCGAAATTCTAGAGGTCCGTGTACTGTGCGAAGTCAGTGCACGTTAAAGAACCCCAGGTGGTCAAAAATTCGTAAGCCCTTCACTACGGCGTCTCTCATAACCTCAGTCACTTTGGGACGTTAAACCTCCTAAACCATAACTCATAACACACGTTTGAAGCCGAACTTACTGCGTTCGAAGCTTGAAGAAAACAATCAAAGATAAAAGGGGTGCTTGTTTTTATTGCACTGAGGAAACCTTGATAATTTATATTATTTTCATGTTGTCTTTTCTTCACTGTATTAGATAACAGCACGTATTGAACCCACTGGTCCTGAAGAGTCACGTGATACGGCCGTGTATCAGCGAAGCCGATAAAAAGGTCATTTCGGTAGGAGCTGTAGAGCACGTTGGCGTGTTGGTTTTTGTGGCGGTGCATTTTCCTAAAGAAATAGAATGAAGCATTGCCGCGTCGGATCCAGGCTCCTGTGAACTAGCACTAGCGCCTCTTGAGAATGGCTTGTCCGTCTGTATTGTCCTTCTGTAGTATCGCAGTGCGTATTCCGCTTTTAACATATCCTTCAAGCCTAAAACGCCGGTATGCTCTGGGCGCATTTGAACATCTTTTCTCCCACGTGAGTATTTTTTTCTGCATGTGCCATGGAAACGTGGCTGTACTGGTAAAAACTGAAGCGGTTGATGCTGAATCTAATCCGAAAATAATGACCGTTAACGAAGTATGACTCTATCGATGCGCTTTAATAACATAAAAATACAAAGTCCTTCCGCTGAGCTTTAGTCAGTAAGAAATTGGATGTACAAAACAGATGTCGGCCGAATTTCAGACAAAACTACTTTCATGTCGGCTAAGAGAATGGTTATTCGAGGCAAGTCGCAAGCCACTTGTCAGTATCATGATCATCACATATCGCTTTAACCAAAGAAGAACTCACTGCCAGTGACCGGCCATGTGCTCTTCGAGGAGCTCGAAACCTGTAATATTTGCAGGAGTCGGGGAGTACAGTCAAGTCGAGTCGGCGATTAGAGATAATTCAATCCCCTACCATTGTGGCTATATCATTTGGAACCCCTCACCACGCACGCAGTTAAGGGATCTCGACATCCTGTAGACCAATTCAACAACTGCTTCCTGTTTTCGGCTGTTTTATCGTGTGAAGTGTGTTTCCAATCCTATTAGTTGTGCACCTTTGGCTTGAAACTAACAGTGACATAAAAAAATGTTACCAGCGCTACAATCAATTCAGCATTTCTAAAAAGGTGCATGCAGGTAGAATAAACAAGCGCGCCGGGTGCCGTCGAATGCTCGGTGCCACGACGAACATCCACCTTCTCAGCATCAAAGCATTACTTCGCTTTCAGACAGCAAAAAAAAAGAAAACATGAGCCTAGCACAAAAGAATGAAATTGCACATATCCTTTGCTCGCAGGGTGCAACCTGCCCTCACACAGGTTTCGAAAAATCGTCCTCTACATACCGCTGCCTGCTTAGCTACCGATCGCTCCAGTTACACACAAGTGTTGCCCTCGTACTGATAACGACCCAAGTAGCACAGCGTTTAGGGCCCATCTGGGCCCCATGTGGGCATCGTGGGCTTGGGAAACCCCTTTTTAACCCAGCTTGGACCCTTACGGGCATCATGTGGGCAAAGACAATTTGGGCTGGCCCATGACAAGCCACTTAGGCCCCATGTTGGTAATTTTGGGGCAATGTGAGCCCAAGCTGCCAAGTTCAGCCCGCACAGGTTCCTTCCCGGCAACATTAGGGCAAACTTGAAAACGAGTTGGGCTCAGTGCAAAAAAACTGGGGCCAAGCCCAACTTGGGCAGCCCGCCTATCACCACAATTGGTCCAACATGGGCTTTAAAGGGGCTAAACATGTTTTCATCCCCAAAGGAACCCGAATGGGGCCTTAAGCGGCTATGATCGGGCTGATTTGATGCAGAACTGGGCTATACAGAGAAACATGACGGGCAGCCCTAATTTGGACAGCCCATCTTGTGCCCAGCTTGGACCCTTGTGGGCATCATGTGGGCAGACAATTTGGGCTGGCCCATGAGAAGCCAACTAGGGCCCCATATTGGTAATTATGGGGCAATGTGAGCCATGCTGCCAAGTTCAGCCCGCATATGTCCCTTGCCAGCAACAATTCAAACTTGAAAACGAGTTGGGCTCAGTGCAGGAAAACTAGGGGAAAGCCCAACTTCGGCATTCCGCCTATCATCCCATAGCGCTGGTCCACACCAAGTTAGCCCAAGCATATACCTACCAAAGCGCCATGTATGTGTATTACATGGAAACATGCACCGGTTTGCCCCTCCAGAACCCATGTGAGACCCGCAAGGGTATTAAGTGGGCCATGCAAGTTGGGCCTGCCCGCGTTCTTTCTGCAGGCAGCCCAGCTACTTCACCGAGACCCTATGCGGGTATTATAGGGCCTCAGCCCAGCTTGTATAGCCCGTGCAGAGCCCTTGTGGCATCCACTGGGGTATCACAGGGGCCGCTCAAGTTGGGCTTGCCTACGATCATTTAGGATGTTAGATTGACTGAAACACCAATTTGTAGCAAGCTCCTCGCTCAAACGCCAAAGTGCAAATTTTGTTAACTGTGTTTGCTTTGTATGGGGTAAGGAAATCATTTTGCATGCTATTTGCAGAATCCCGGCAGTTTGCAGGATCATGCACTAACTCTCCGCAAAGATGTTACATAACGGTCATATCTTCGTCAACAGTTGACACGGTAAGCCATTAAGTCAATGCACAGAATAATAATTCAGAAATCTGTAGCATGATCTCAATTCAGCTGTGATTTTTCAGTCTTTTCTAGTTGTCAACAAGACGTGTACTCCACTACTCAAAATTTTAATGAGCAATCAGAGCTGACAAAATTTGTGTGTTAAATATGCCGCAATGATAGCCCAGCAACTGAACAAAAACAACAGATGAACAGAAATGGATAGGATGCCACTTGGGGTGGCGCAGATGATTACTGCTACTTTCACTGCAGCATGAGGTGTAATCTAAAAGAGTGCGGTGAGGGGCTAGTTGGTACGAAATTATGGAGACAATGAATAACTGCGCCAAAAGGACGGGACAAGAGAGAAGAATCACACGAGGCAAGCGCAGACTAACAACTGGTTTATTGCACCAACGCCTCCTTCCTTCGGCAACAAAGCGCATGCGCACCAACCGCAAAGACAAAAGCCATAATCATCACGTCAAACCAAGAATCTCCAACCCCTCGCGGTACAGGTGTATGGAAGCCTGGCTAACACATTTGTCAGGAACTAATCTCGTGATTTTTAAGGCTTCGATAGCTTCACGCTCTTTTTGTATGATTCTTCTCTCTTGTCCCGTCCTTTTTGCGCAGTTATTCATTGTTCCTATAATAGCATGAGGTGCTTAGAAACACTGCTCGGCAGATGCTAATCAGATTAAGTAGATTATTACAAAAAAAATAATATAAGCATACTAAGCATGGCAAAATTGCAGAATGAACAGCTCAGTTTGCAGCACTCAATTGCATGAAAATTAATGTTCTTAGAGGCTAGTTCACACCTTATATTCAGAATGTACTCAGTGATGTCCACGTAGTATAGAAAACGGAAATGTGAATCATATTATGTGTTAAAATTTATCCAAGAGAACCACTGTGACAGGTGTGCTGGAGGGTCCGTCTCTATATAGTTTAGGGCGGCGGAGACTGTAGAGTCCCCTACAAATTAGACGAGTGCGACGCGGACGAAGAAAATAAGCTAAGAACCAGGTGTGAAACTGGTCTTATTTTCCTTAGCGCGTGGCTCCGCGCAGCCGGAGCTAGCGCGTGTTGCAAGCCGAGACGGCGCAACATTTATGATGGCAATTTAGTGCCGCTACACTGTCATAGATCGCAAGACAGCTAGCCATATTTCTCGAGAGCTGCTGGCGCCAAACTATATATTATACCTAAGTATTTACTTCCCTAACCTGGGTGTTTCAGTGAGTTTCTAGATTTGCAATGTGCAGTCTCCTTCAAACCATCAAGAATATTAGAATAAGGCTGGCAATGGCATATCAAGGTAATGGCATTGCGAAGCAATGACATAGATGTGAACAAAAAATAAAGGAAAAGTTATAAAGACAGCAGCGAAACAATGATCTGTTTCTGCTGTATGCAAAATAAATATTATAAACAGTTGTGGCTTCTTAATAATGTACACTAGGTTCCTCAAAAAACTTCATAAATCAAGTTGTCTGCAATAAATAATTGTGAGAAAAAACAATAAATATGCTCACAAAAAAAATTTCAGGTCGCTTCTGTGTACAGTAGTTTGCAGTGAAGTTGTAATTGGTTAAAATTTTGGAAGGCCCAACTGCGCCACCAGGAAGGTCATTTTATTTATCGTAATTTGATGCTTTCTGAAGTGCTGAGCGGGTAATAAGATGCACAATGACGTCTCATGATGTAACATATGTATTTTCTAGTATGAATGGTAATGTACTGTAAGCTAGCTGGTACTGCATATTTGTACTCAGTCGACGAATACGTGCTGAAGGTGGCGTTCGATATGGCAAATTCTGCATAGAAAGTTTCCTTCACAGTCATTCTTACAATGTAACAAATGGTAAGGCGCATCGACGGACCACTTTCGCATTGGAAAGCACAAAACATAAAATGAAGGCATCATCATCGCGTTTATACATACTTTCATTAAAATTTCAATGTACAGGAAAGGAAACATATGGCTGGGGAAAATGAGGTTTTGTCTTGATCATTGCCTATGGTGACATGGCGGGAATAAATTAACACTAAAAGGATCTGTGAATTTCCACTTTGCCATAGTCTACACTGCAAATTTTCATATTAACATGGCAGAAATACATGAAAAACTTTAGTCCCTCAAAAATTTGGCTATACTTCGCTAAATTTGCTGCGCAGTGGAGCCAAACCAGGTCAAAGATTAAAAATTAACTCAAGGGTGCATTTGCTATGAGCATGTGCTGGTCAGTTTGCAAATCATTGATTTTAGTCATCTCTTTCATGAGTAAATACTTCCCGGAAAGAAAAGATGGATCGAAGGAAGGTAGAAAGAGTGCAGGCTAGTTAATATGTGCAGTTGTCTTGCCTAACTACTATCCTCAGCGCTAAATTTTGTCCGCGTATGTCAAGTAGTAGAAAAGCTTAAGATCTTGGGATGGAGTCCAGATATGGTAGCAGAATTTTTATAGAGGCAAAGTCCAATAGCAACCATTTGCCCTGCAATTTTGATGCACTTTATAGGGCTCCAGCTTGTCTTATCAGAAACACTTTACTACAATATCCTTCATAGACTAAGCATAATTTTTGGACTATCAAAGCTGCCCATATTGCATATATCTGAATAGCATAAATATCCTTCTATAATGAAAGATTACCACTTCAGATGGGGACGAAGAAATACAGACAGGAGGTGCAGTAAAAAGATAACTGAATTTATTACCTTGATGAAAGACCCTCAAGTAGAGTTCATTTGAACATGTGTTCACTGCACTGGAATTAACCGAAAAACAAGAAAAATACAAGTGATATTGCTTTCTAAACACATAAGGCAGACTGCCACTGACATATCCCAACTCCTTTCGTGACAAAGTAATATATCGCTTGCTAAACAATCTTCACCTTCCCTATAATGTGGAAGGTTTTGCAGATTTCACATTGTAACTAGGCGCCTCCGTACCAAGCAGATGTGTAGCACCGTTGGTCGGCTCAAACTCACAGTGCCTGCAATTTTGTGCCAGAAATCCACACGTTGTTAATGAATCAATGCCTGTGCTGTGCTCTCGGAGTCCATGATTTAAGCTCTGTCCTGAATACGCGTTTTTCAAGCATTAGGTTTGTTCTTCAGGTCTTGGTGTTGGCACGTTTGACTTGAGTGCAAGCCACGTGCTTCGTCAATCATGATAAGATCTCCGGTCTAAAAAACATTTGGTGTTTATTCACTGCAGGCCGCGCATTATTTTTGTTGAAGAAACAAAACGTTCACGAGTGGCCACCCGTTCAACGTTTCTGAATGGGTGGTGTGTGGGCGTGGCGGCGGTAGTGGCGCAAAATTTTCGACTGTGATGCCATGCGATGAGATTTCCGTGGGACAAAATCTGGACGCTTTTTTGAAGGCAGAGAAGTTACGCCAACAGGGTGATTGAACACACCCTCACGGGCGGCTGTGTGCGGGTGGATACTCTCGGCATGGGCAGCTGTTCCACGTGATGTCATGATACAGTTGTTTGCAAAGTGTGGAATTTCACTCAATGACGAATGTGTTGTGGGCCGCTGCAGTGATGACAAGAGCACTACCAGTGAGGACAACGACACAAGTGGGGAGCTTCTGGATAATAAATTTTCATTGTGGAACGTCCTTTTTTTTCTTTCGGACATTAAATTTCGCGGCTGGGAGGTCGACTTACATTCAAGTTGACTTACTACAGTAAACACGGTACGTGACGAAAGATGCAGTGATGATTTGGACATGGTGCGCAGGCAATGAACAAAGAACCCGCACTGAGCACAAAAGCAGCGAGCACTGAGAGCAGGAACATGGCCACTGAAACACTACGGTCACTTCGATGTCATTGATTATCCGCAGCATAGCCTTCCGGGCACAAAACATAGTCGCAGTGTAGTCAGATTGGGGCACATCAGGGCACAGCGATTGGTAGGGTCTGAGGCACAAGAGGTGCGCAATATCAGGTTGAGGTAGGTCGAAGGTAGTCTCCAAGAAGGCCGGAGTGATCTCATAGGTGACGGCAGTGACCTAGCACCGCACAGAGAGCTTGATGCAGCGAGATAGTGACCAAAGCAGGACAAGGTAGCTAGGGGTGAAAGAAACCATGTGGTGAAGGCGTTTGTAATAGTCCTGCTGCGATTTCTGCGAGGCGGGTAGTCGGGAGCATGCTAGATGGTGGGCTTGGTCGGAACTGGCAATCACGTCGTGGGCATATTCAGAAAGTACACCAGTAAAGATAGGAAGCAGTGCCCACAGGTAACGGGGGCTCTTCGCCGTACAAAAGATAGACTAGGGAGCAACCAAAGTGCAATGAAGGGAAGAGTTCTTTGCAAATGTTACGTAAGAGAAAGCAGTATTCCCGTCTCGAAGATCCAGTGAAATGTATATTGCGAGCATAACGGTAAGAGTGCTGCTAAGGCGCTAGGTGGGGCTATTTGTGCATATCATGTGTTTGAAGCTGGCAGGGGCATTGCATGAGCCGAAAGGTATAACCTTAAATTCATACAGCCCAGCAGGCACAACAAATGCCATCTTCTCGCGGTCTTGTTCACCCATGGCGATTTGCCTACAGCCAGAGCACAGGCCAGTGGAGGAGAAAAGGAGAAAAATTTGGCACCTTAGAGACTATCAAGGGTGCAATTGATTAGTGGCAATGGCTAGAAATCTTTTTTGGTTAATATTATTGAGGTATTGGTAATCCGAGCAGAACTGCTAAGAGCCATATTTTTTAGAGGATCATTGGTTAGTCCCAAGAGCTTCGGGAAGGCTCAATGTGTTCTTGGCAAATATCTTTACTAGCTCGTTTCAGATAACCTGGCGCTTGGGGTGAGACATACGGTAGGAGTGCCAGCAGTCAGGAGGGGCACCACCAGTTCCTATGTGACGTGTGACAGCTTGACCGAGGGCAGCTTTATGCAGATTAAAAGCGTGAGAAGCTGGGAAGATTAGGCAGGTGAGGGGTCAGTGGCTTACATGGTAGTGAACACGTCTGTTGAGAAAGGGAAATGCTGGCGGGTGGCATCGGGGCCGCGAACTAGGGTAGCATCTAATGCAGCGACTTGGCAACAAGACAGGCGAGAAAGCATGGTCACACAGATTGCGGATGGAAGTACTAAAGGGCAGACGCTGAAATTCAGAACTGGTAGGAACAGTGTGTTGGCCTTGACAGCAGCAAACGTAAGGGGCAGCGCAACGTTGCAGATGAGCAGTATATCGAGAATAGGTAATCTTTCAGATAATCTTTCATGGGCCACACACATTCAATCCATCTGTGCCAAAGCTTCAAGATCACTTGGGTACCTGCGCCGGAACTTGCGAAACGCCCCTAATAACGTGAGAAAAGTCGCTTACTTAACAATCGTGCGTCCTCAACTAGAATTTGCTTCACCTATGTGGTCCCCTTATCAAAATTACCTGATCAACAAGCTTGAATCCGTACAAAATAGAGCCGCTCGTTTCATCACACAAAAGTACCACCCCCAGTCCAGTATCACTAAGATTAAACTTGATATCTCCCTCGAACCATTACATATTCGTCGCTCCATCGCTCTTTTATGCTTACTTCATAAATATCGTCATAGCACCAGGCCATCTCCCTTGCCCCTCGAAGAGCCTTCACGCATTTCACGCCGCCTACATAATCAGTATAGCATTACACGCATTTACGGAAGAACCTTAGCATTCAATTCATCTGCACTTCCACGTGCCATTATTCTTTGGAATGATCTTCCCAACTGTATCGCATCTATCGGCAACCACCAATCATTTCAAGACCAACTGCACAAACATTTTCTTTAACGACATTGTGTCTTGTTTCAGGTTGTTCTGTGTCCTTGGTCCCCTTTTCTTCTCGTTGGTATTTTACAAAGTTTTGGTTTCTTGTGCAATTTCAGCCATCTGTATGTTTTTTTATGACTACTGCTTTTTCCTTTTGATGCCTATTGGGCACTTGCGATGCATTCTTGCTACTAATTTAATTTTTGTTGCTCGCGGTGATGTATGTCTTTTAGTTACGTTTTGCCCTGTATATTTATAATTGTGTTTAATTTTTGCCTTGTATCACGCGTTGTTTTTAATTTATTCTTCCTATTTGCTTAATCTATTGTTTTGCCCCCCTTACTCAATGCCCTTCTGGGCCCTGTAAGGTATTTTGAAAAAAAAAAACCATATAGTCACCATCAGGAACCGGCCGCAATGGGAACAGGGCAACAAAGGATGCAGTTTCAGATGGCAGGAAAACATTATCTTCAGAGAATATTAGAGGTGGGAAGCCCACAAGGAAGTTATCGAATAATGAGACCTCAAGATGGTACTCCTATAACCAGCCAATGAGAAGCGAATATTCCGACAGGAAATCTAAACCGAGAATCAGATCATGGGCGCACATGTGTCAAACGGCCAAACAAGCTGGGGTGCCGTGGCCAGCAGTAGCAGCACGAGCGCTGCATTGGCCGTCAGAAACAAGAAATCCAGTATCCACAATGCACAGACAAAATGTCGCAGAAATAAGGACATTGCGATGACAGAGGTGAAAGTTGGAGCTTATCACGGACTCATGCATGCCAGTGTCCATGAAAGCATATATGCAGCGTCACCTTTGGGGGCTGCATCAGCTAGTTTTCCAGATCGGAGCGCGATGAGGTGACTGTGGGGATTGAGAGCAACAGCCTAGAAGCGACAACAAGAGGAAATATCGGCGAGAAGCATGCCTCCGAGGTCTGTGGTGGAGCTTGTGATGAGAAGCGGCAGGAAAAGTCTGGGCGGGAGCTAGGGGTGAAGACACTGTGGGGAGGTGAAAGGCATGGAGAGCGACTAGTGGAGTTGCCATAAGGATGCGACTAGGGTCTGCAGCAGTGCCGAGCAATGTAGCCTATGTGAGAGTAGTGAAAGCGGTTTTGTCGGTTGTCTGCGGGATTCCGGAGAAACAGTGGGGGTGGATACTGGTGGTTGGAACCTCAGTGCCAGCTGAGCAACCAAGAACACACACACTGCTGGATTGAGGTTCCAATTGCTAACTTCTTGCTACACGAATGCCTGGATGAGCAACACGATAGGCAGAGACATATGACTGGGATAGGCACAAAGGCCTCTAATTTAAGACACACAATCCTTGCGACTGCGTCTGCGAAGGCAGGCATTTCAAAGAGTGGACGTGGTGGTAGCTGCTGGGCCTCAGAGGAAGGGGTTCCTACTGTTTTAGGAAGCCATGAAAACAGCTGCGGAATACAGCAGCTTTCAATTTGCTCGAAGCGATGGCACTCCTTGATGGTGCCAAAGATAGTGCAGTCCTTGCAGAGAAACAAATGAAAAGCATCATACACAATGCCATTGCAGCCCACGCTGTCTGATTGAGTCAAAGCAACGTCCACTTTGTGGCGAAGCGCCAGGACATCCAGAATATAGGTATGTAGAGTTCTGTGTGAATTCGTCGGTTATGTGCGCGCGTTCTGTGCCCGCGTGTATCTATTCTGCGCATTTTAGTCGTGTAGTAAAATCATCGACTGAACTCCCGATTGCACTTTTCACGTGTCTATAACTAAACGAGCTAGATGTAACAGCACAAAATAATGTCAAAACCTAAGCGACCATGCAAAGAGACGCTTTCGAGTGCCGCTGTGCAAAGGCGGTTACCGCTCGAACAAGGAGCGTGTATCCTTATGTTTAATGCACAACCTTATGGTACAGGTCTTGCAGAATGGAAACGAAACTTCAAAAGAGAAAAGAGAAGGCATAAGCCGGCAAAATCACTCGTGAATCGGCTCACTCGTCCTCACTCACGTTAATATCAGATCATGATCTGAGCCGTGGAGTAAGTCCGGACTCACATCAGATCACGTTCTGAGCCGCGGGATGAGCCCGGACTCATGTGCATATCATGATCTAAGTTGGGAGTTCGGGCTCGCGTTCAATACAATATACAATACTGCCAGTCTCAGTAAGAGACCGTGGCAGGTGGGCAACCAGTACAATATAATGTTCAAAACACAAAAGAGAAATTACAAGCAGATCAACAAAAAGAACTCTTACAATACATGTTACATAACTACTAGTAGGCAGGTTACTAAAGAATACCTTTAAGAGTCAGAGCTGTAACAAAAAAGAAAACAAGTACAGCAGCAGCCATTCATGCCAGCAAGCATGCTGGTATTCGAAATATTTAACAATAGGAACTTGAAGAAAGCGATAAAAAGGCAACGGGTGGCAATAGACAATGCAATCATCCTTAAAAGTAACATAGTATCAAGAGATGTAATTGTTGGGCAGTCATCTGGTAAGATGTGGGCCTATTGGCACATTACTGATTCTTGTTACATTCTACTAATCTTGAAGCGAAGGAAGATAGTGAGTCCGACATGGTAATCGATGGATCGAGTCGATTCCATTTGCTGATGGCTAAAGGAAAGAAAGAATGCTTGAGAGTGTTCGTTCGGCATGAGTATTCAGCTAGCGTGTGCGCATGTTTGTGCCGGGATTGTCGTGACTGTGAGAAACATACGTATTTAAACACATCTATACTGTAATTGTTGTGTAGTAATTGATATAAAAACTTCAGGCGGGATTCTTTTGCCCCAGATAATAGTGATGGAAGGCCAGATGATGCGGCAAGATCGGTAGGTGAAACAGAGGGTTTGTATTTGTTATGAATGAACCTTACAGCTTTTCGTTGCACCTTGTCAAGCCGAGTGATGTTAGTGATTGATTGTGGGAACCAAACAGTGCTTGCGTATTCTAAACTTGGCCTTACGAGGATAGTGTAGGCAAACAGTTTGGTGTTTTGAGGGGCCAGACGTAGGCATCTTCTAAGAAAGAACAGCTTTCGCAAGGCCGCAGAGGTAATATTGGCTATATGTGCGTCCCATCTTAGGTCAGAAGTTAAAGTTAACCCTAGGTATTTATGTTCAGAAACCCTTGAAAGAGTTGATTCCTTGATACTGTAGGCATAGTTATGTGGCTGTTTTTTCCTGGTGACTGTCATGCAAGCGGATTTTTTATTGTTTAATGTCATCTGCCAAGTTTTACACCATTCAACAATTGTGTTGAGAGCTGCTTAGCATAAAGTAGTCTTCAGGATTTTTTATCGTTTTGTACAGAATGCAATCATCGGCGAAAAGTTTTATGTTACACTCAATATTGTTGGCAATATCGTTGATGAAAACTAAGAACAACACTGGTCCTAGGACAGATCCTGCGGGACTCCTGATGTAACGGGAACTGGTCTTGATTGAACTTGTTCGAAATTTACAAATTGTGAGCGGTTCGTCAAAAAATCTGTGATCCAGTGTAACACTTGGCCATCTCCAATTATGATGCCTAGTTTTGTTAGTTTGTTGTGGCTTACACTGTCAAATGCTTTAGAGAAGTCTAGTAGTATTATATCTGTTGGTCTGCAGTCGTCAATACTAAGGGCTAGGTCATGCACAACCTCTGTTAGTTGGGTGACAGTTGATAAGCCACGACGAAAGCCATGTTGAAGGGGTGATAATAGGTTTTCCGTCTCCAGAAAGTGCTTTAAGTGTTTTGCTATAATGTGCTCCATGATTGTGCACGACGTACTGGTGAGGAAAATGGGTCGATAGTTAGAGGGTGAGTTTGTATCTCCGGATTTATGAATGGGTAGAACCTTTGCTTTTTTCCAATCGTCGGGTAGCTTCGAAGTTGATAAACGTGCTCACATTCAGAGCCTGGCCAGGCTATGTGTGTGTGTGTGTGTCTGTGTCTGTGTCTGTGGCTGTGTCTGTGTCTGTCTGTCTGTCTGTCTGTCTGTCTGTCTGTCTGTCTGTCTGTCTGTCTGTCTGTCTGTCTGTCTGTCTGTCTGTCTGTCTGTCTGTCTGTCTGTCTGTCTGTCTGTCTGTCTGTCTGTCTGTCTGTCTGTCTGTCTGTCTGTCTGTCTGTCTGTCTGTCTGTCTGTCTGTCTGTCTGTCTGTCTGTCTGTCTGTCTGTCTGTCTGTCTGTCTGTCTGTCTGTCTGTCTGTCTGTCTGTCTGTCTGTCTGTCTGTCTGTCTGTCTGTCTGTCTGTCTGTCTGTCTGTCTGTCTGTCTGTCTGTCTGTCTGTCTGTCTGTCTGTCTGTCTGTCTGTCTGTCTGTCTGCGCCTGCGCCTGCGCCTGCGCCTGCGCGTGTGACTGTTTAGGATAGCTGCAGTTAAAAGCTCACCGCATCATCGTGTCTTCGGCATTGTAGGCGCGCAACTTGGGCTGTTGGGAGTAAAACCTATTCATCTGTCCTTTGTGCGAGTTTATAGGAGTCCTGCGTCAAGAGGAGCATGGGTCAGTTATGAGTTGAAATGTGCAAGTCTGCAGGAAATAGTGATGCGTAGGTGAGTCACAGGCGAGCTTATCTACCTGAGGAGGATAGAGGAGCCAAAACATATGCCATCACAATTAACTTGCAAAAAGGCCGAATCCTTGATCATGGAGGTTTCCTTCAAAAATTTTAGTGGTGGATGCGGCGTATATAAAGCCGACCTCAGGGAAGAACACAGGGAAGGAGTGTTTATTATCTACGAGGCCCGAAGCAGAGCCCTGAGCTTTCTGTAAGTACCAAATAATTGTGGCTCAAAACCGAACACTCACAACACCTAAATAAAAGCCCATAAAACTAACTGACGCGTTTCACTTGCTTCGTTAGAGAAAATGCTACCGAAAGAGTACTTTTGTAATCGCGTCTAGAAAACAAATTTCCTGTTTCCTTCGGAAGCGCCAGGTGTTCGAACCTCGAAGATGTTCTGAACTTCATAAAGACTTTCTCGCAAGCGACAAGCACAAAATGTGAAGCTTATTGTGGGAGACTCAAAAGAGACACTGAAACCTGCAATCAGCTGCCTCTATGGCAGCTGTGGTCGCTTACGACTTAACAAAAGCAAATTCACAGCGCGCCTTTACCTCATGTCACAAGAGCGAGGCAGCGCGGCCCACACCCTCCCGTCCCGCAGTTCTCCACGCCACGCCGCAGCGGTCCACGCGCTTCGGCCGTCGGCATTCATCGCTTGCGGTGCCACCAGGGAGGCCCCGGTCGGCTCACTAGTCAGTATATTCTAGGCACTAAAACTAGGCCGCCATTTCGTCCCCTGACGTCATACTCACATAGTTGCACTCTATCCACCATATTAGACCTTGACGTGATCATTGGCACGCGGCAGGTGCTTGCTTCTACAATGCTATTGTAGATGTCCCTACAATTCTCAGTGCAAGATGCGGTGTTTTCTAGTTGCTGCCACCGATTGCGCTGTGATCTTTGGGTGGTAGCAGACCCCACGACAACTCGAAATCTGATGAGTAAGAGCTCACTCTCTTAAAATTAGATTGATGAATTCTAATTAGTTAATTAAATAAACTGCGAAACTAATACTTTGGCGTCACAGGAGACAAGTGTACATGTCTCATGTTTCGTCACGATTACGTCGTTCTGTGAAAATAAATGTGCAAATGTTTGATTGTGGTAATGCGTGATGAGATCTTGCTGTGCGAACATTTGGTTGATGAATTGCAATTAGTTAATTACACTTCGACGACACAATAGCTACGCATATGGACATAGCACATGGATGTGAAAACAGCTATGAACGTCGACATAGAATGTGGTCATGAAAATAAAAGCAAAAACAAAGAAAGAAGCAACAATTACAAATTAATAAAAATAAAGATTAAATAAGAATACATAAAAAGAAACTAAAAAACGAAGAATTAACAATTCCGTTCTGCCGTCGTGGAAAACAACCGCATTCAAGAAGTTCGTGCTTTCGCATTTCTCCCCGTAAGAAAACTTAAGTCCCTTGGTAATTATTGACCATTGACTACGAATATCGTGACGGCATATAGAACAAACATGGTGACACGAGATGGGAACAGGAAGCAGAGTTCTTAAACCTGCGGCAATTATTTTAGCCAGTAACTTGTAATATGAAGTTAACAAAGTGACGGAATGCCAGTCTTGAGAGCAAGACGGGGAATGACTATTTTTAGGGATCAGTAATAGGCTTGTTTTGCGCTCGTGTGTGTGTGTGCGTGTTTCTCCCTCCCGTCCTGTGTTATTCTGCGCAAAGTTTTTAAATATGTCGCTACGCCAACTGGCCCAACGTCCTACCCTAATAGGCTACCTAATAGGCTAAAATGAAAATTGATTGTTGGGGAACGGAAATGGCGCATTATCTGTCTAATGTCGCTGGACATCTGAACTGCGCTGTAATGGAAGATAACTTCGGGAAGGAAATGGCGCAGTATCTGCCTGATGAGGAGAGAATGAAAGAAAGGAAAAATTTGGTGCCGTATTGGAGAGCTCTGGAATTATTTCGTCCACCTGGGGATCTTTGACGTGCACTGACATCGCACAGTACACGGGCGCCTTAGCGTTTTGCCTCCCCAAAAACGCAGCCGCTACAGGCGTGTTCCAACCCGGGAACTCCGGATCAGTAGCCGAGCACCCTAATCACTGAGCCACCACGGCGGGTCTGTAAGAGACGAGATTTTTTAATTTCAGTTTTCAAACGCAAAACGCGGCCGTGTGCTGTGGCGGTGGCGAAAGACACGCGCAGAGGGCACGCGCAGAGAGGCACGCGCAGAGAGGTATGATTGGACTCACTACTAAGAGGCCGTCCCTAACAAATACTAGGTGGGGCCCCTAGCACGGGACCCCAGTGGCGTCGGCCACGAGCCGCGCGCGCTCAACTAGGGTATTTTGAGCCTGTAGGTCAGAGCAGCCGAGCAGGGCCGCCTCCCAGTCCTCCCGGGTGGAGTTGGTGTGAGGGAGATAACAGGGTTGAAGGGGAGGCAGACACCATCTGAGAGATGTCCAAAGACTTCACCGCACAGTGCGGACAGCTGCCGGAGAAAGCAGACCTGCCGGATGTCAGTGTAACGAAACAATTCAAGGGGGCACTTTGTTGACCTAAATAGCGGTAAGGCGAAAGCCTTTATCGAGCTGTGGCTGCTTGGTCGCTGTTGTTCCTTAGCGCGCGCGCTTGGTTGCTGGAGACACAAGAGAGCGTTTAAACGGCATCCTTCCTTATCGGCGTTCGGGAGGCGTCCGGTAAACTGCCTGGGGAGCGCTCCTCTAGAACGACTGTGGCGCTACTCAGTGACGTCACACGCATGCGCAGTAGGCTAAAGCACAGATGCGTTACTCTGCTTAGGTGTAAGAATGCGAAAGCATGTATCTTGAGGAAAGGAAAGGTTGTTTAGGGAAGGAAAGGACGCCGTAAATCTCAGATTTCGACATCTCAGTGGACTCCTCAACCGTGCTTTATACCACGCAACTGAAGGTGTATATAATTCAATAAAGGCCGAGTTTGGGCGAGTTGGTTTACCATGCTGAACGTAAAAGCGCAAAAAACAAGGAAGTAGAATAAGACACGTCCTTGTTTTTTGCGCTTTTACGTTCAGCATAAAGGTGCATATATCATTGGTCCAAACCACTGTCGCAAGCTAGCCCGGAACTTGGCTAAAACATGCAGACTATCATGATGATGATAATATCCAAAGAGATATTCTAAGACACTACTCGGATACCTGCCGCGGAGGCTCAGAGGTTAGAGCGCTCGGCTACTGATCAGGACTACCCGGGTTCGAACCCGACCGCTGCGGCCGCGTTTCGATGGAGGCGAAACGCAAAGGCGCCCCTGTGGTCGAAATTGGTCGAAGATGGTCGAAATTATTCCGGAGCCCTCCACTACGGCACCTCATTCTCCCTTTCACTCCCTCCTTTATCCATTTCCTTGCGCAGAGGTTCAGGTGCCCGCCGATATGAGAGACAGATACTGCGCCATTTCCTTTCCACAAACACCAATTTCCATTTCACTCAGAATGCAGTAGTACGAATGGTTGCTCAAGATTTTGGTGAATGCATTCAGGAATAATGCCACGACATTGAGGTAACCAGTGCCGACATCGCTGGGACTTCGTATGCACTTGCGATATCTGTTGCTCAAGCCAGCGTCGGCGCTGAGGGAGACGCGGTTATGCGCCGTGCCTCTGTTTCCATCATTCAACTTTTGATAAAGATTTCTTTATCGAGTTAATTTAGTCATCGGTGTGACACGATTTGAGACCGGGCATGACCTGAGACCGGACAAGGTCATGGCCGCCACTATCAGCCATTAAATGCTTTCGCCCTAATAGTGCAATTGGTTGCGGACTTGCATATTTCAGTTTTTGCGGCATCTTACTCTCTGGTTTTTTTTTCGCAGCATTTTAAAGAAAAGCTTGAAAAATATGAAGGATGTGTCATGTTGTTTACGTTGGAGTATTGTAGCCTGCGCAACTGACTTTTTAACCGAACTAGGCAGGTGCGCTAAGCGCATTGATGTGGGCCGCCGCCACCGACGTCGAAGATTGCGCAGTGGTGTACACAAAAAAAAAAACAAGAAATTACTACGCCTGCCTTGACTACTTCAGCTCACCCATTCAGCTTCTTTCTTTTTGTATATGTGATCACTAAACAAAATCGACGTTTAGGCTGGCTTTATGTTGCCTTGAAGAATTTCATGCTGGACTTCATGCTGGATTTTCAGAGAATTTTTCAGAGGATTTTCAGAGGACTTTCAGAAATAGTGCAATTAAGAAAAGCACACATGCAGCGTCACCTTTCGGTTCACGCGGACTTTACTAGGTGGCGACACATGAAACTCAAAGTGGCATGGGCGTAACCTAGCAGTCCCAGGAGTGTGGCGCATTCAAGCCGTGCGCATTAGCATTAGTGCCCACCCACTCCAAAGCATTTACGCACTCTAGCGGCTTGTAAGCGTCGTGAAGTGCTCATTTCACGTGAAGAACCAGGCGAGATCAGACTACCTAGGAGGAAATTCTGAGGACACCACGTGTAAGTACTGCACCTCTTCCCAGCTCATCTGCTTCGCGTCCTTTGAGTTCCACTTGCAGCCGAGCACCTTCGAATTGCTCCGTATTCGTTTAACAAGAATTTAACACAGGTTGCACAAAACAGTAGAAGTCTCCTGACACATGCGGCCGTTTTGATTTTCTGACTCGCGTTTAGACTATTTTACCGTCAACCTGTTGCATGCAAGCAGATTCCTAGGAGTCCATGATATGAACCTGCGGCAGCAAGTGAAAGAAAAAAGTCAACGCTATTTCGCGTGGACACGCAATAATTAGAAAGTTGAATGTCTCCGTCTACCAACGTCATAACAACTAAAAGCTAACCCGCTATTGTGAAGCTCGTAACTCGCATTAGGACACATAAACAATATCCCATCTGCATTATTTTACCTTGGGAACGCCCGCGTCCGGCGGAGCGAGCGGACGCATCGCGCCTGGGCTCCGTGTTTTTCTTGCGTGAGCCGGAGGGTCGGCATTCCTGGCTTGGTGTGCAGAGGTGTGTGCGTATGGGCTCCGGCCATTTTTATTATTTTCACCAACTTTTTACATTCCGCTGAATTTTATTGTGTCTCCCGAAGTTCAAGAAAGTGCCCGGCACCTTCCCAGCCCATTTTCGACTCCGGCACTCTGTTTCTGTGGCGCACATGGACGCTTGTTTCCACCGAGCCCAAGGCAAGCCTCTCTAAGCCTACCGCCGCTGGCGATAGGCTCCGCTTCGCATCCGGGCCCACTGCTTCTCCAAACGTGGACGTCGTCACCGTGGATGGGGAGGATCTAGCTCCTGAACAGTATATACCCACAAACTGGACCTACGTAGACCACTGATATGAACGAGGCTTCGCCACTCCATCATCTTCAAAACGCACTCCCAAGACACCGCTGACGGCGTCACCTTCCGCGTCCGCACAGCTATCCGCGTCCCAACAGCCATCTCCCTCCTCAACACGTAAGCTGCCTCGCCACGCTGCGTCACTGCCACGTCTTCCTCTTGAAGACTTTTAAGTCATCATTCGTCCTCGCGCGGGGGTCAGTCTGCGTGCCTGGGACAGAACTGTCTTCGCAGAGCGATCATCTCAAGCCTTCATTTGACCTAATCCGACACTGCAGACGACAGCCATCGGGTGAATTTCGTTCACAACACCCTCACCTTTAGCACCCCGAACCGGGACCGCGCCATCACTTATGCGAAGCTCCAAGCAATCAACCTACGTTCGACAAGCTACACAGTTGCCGCCTCTTTTGCCCCACCAGGCGCATACGCCCGAGGTATCATTCACCATCAATACGTGGATCAGACACAGAAGGAAATCATAGACTACTGATACCCCAAAATCGAGAA
The DNA here is from genome assembly GCF_052857255.1 of Amblyomma americanum. Lineage (NCBI taxonomy): Eukaryota > Metazoa > Arthropoda > Arachnida > Ixodida > Ixodidae > Amblyomma > Amblyomma americanum. The sequence goes on from NW_027526485.1 coordinate 365,080, forward strand.
CACTGGATTCTCTCCGCCCGCCGTTTAGGCAAGACCGAATCTATTCTCATCACTTTCGCAGGGATCAAGTTCCCCCGCCATATCTCCTACGCCAGCAGTGCTGTGCACCGCTACATCTTCAACAACAAAGTGGAAGCCTGCCTTAACTGTCGAAAAACGGGACACCGAGACGACGCTTGCCCGTCTCCTATGCACTCCAAGTCTCCTCACTGCGGAGCTCGCGACCATGACGAGGCCCATAAATGCAACCCCCTTTTTTAGTTCTGTGCCTCACCAGACTGCTTCCTCCAAGTGCAAACGCCGCTACAATGTGTCTGCTGTCGTACTGCAACGCCAGCTACACGCTGCGAACTAAGACAGTGCCCCCACCTCCCGTCGTTCCCGATCCCGGACACGACGCTAAGGGGCGGGGAACACCTAATCCGGCGAGCACAGCTGGCAGCGGCATCAAGCGGAGCCCTGGATTAGGGGCAGACGACCATTGCTAAGAAGACGGACGACACACCTGACTCCGCCAAATTGCTCACCTACTCTCTGGAGCTATATAATTATAATTGGTTTTTTGGGGAAAGGAAATGGCGCAGTATCTGTCTCATATATCGTTGGACACCTGAACCGCGCCGTAAGGGAAGGGATAAGGGAGGGAGTGAAAGAAGAAATGAAGAAAGGGGTGCCGTAGTGGAGGGCTCCGGAATAATTTCGACCACCTGGGGATCTTTAACGTGCACTGACATCGCACAGCGCACGGGCGCCTTAGCGTTTTTCCTCCACAAAAAAGCAGCCGCCGCGGTCGGGTTCGAACCCGGGAACTCCGGATCAGTAGTCGACCGCCCTAACCACTGAGCCAGCGCGGCGGGTAATCTCTCTCTAGAGCTCAATAAACGTTTTCCTTCCTTCTTTCCTTCCTTCCATCCTTCCTTCGGCCAAAATGGATTCCGACCATTCCTCCTCCTCTTACCGGCGCTCCAGCCGGAATCCCTCCAGGTCCTTCCCACCCATGGACTCCAGGTTGTCTCTCACCGAGAGTTCTTCACGAAAATTCAGGTGAGCCGGGCAGTCGCGGCTGCTCACTCTCAGCAGTCTCAGTCTCGCGATTCAGAACAGCATACCCTCCGCGACAAGATAACACCGTTAAAGCTGGCAACCATAGACGACTACAAGAGAACGCTTCTTTAAAGCGTCCACTGTTTGGATCCGATCCACCATCTCAAATAAATTCTACTCTACCCGTTCGACCTGTTTCCACCACCTCGCCTCAGGCGCCCACATCTACTCCCTCGCAACCCAAAGATACTACCTCGAGTCCTCCCTCTAAGCGGAAAGCTATCTCCCGCTCAGAAAGATACGTTAATTTTGATGACCTCGAGGAATGTGGGGCTCGTCTAGAACACAAATTAGGGGCTAAAATTGATCCTCAGCTCGTAGCGAAATTTGCTGAGTTCTCCCGATAAATCCAACAGCAAATGCACCAGTTCCACCAACAAATGCAGCAGCAAATCGAAAATCGAATTAACACCCTCATGCAGCAACTCCAAACACGTGTCACAGGTCTTGAAGCTAGGGTAGACGCACCGGCCGCCCTCCCCACTATGCGAGTTAAACCATACGATTCTAGTCTCGCTAACCTTTTCCTATTAATCTTGGTCACCGTACCTACGAGTATATACGCACCTTCCTCTCTCGTTGTAAAGCTGAAATTAGCTTTGGCTCTCTTCCCTCTTACCATATAGCCTTCGTTAGCAATGACACCCCCGAAGGATCCGTTCTCTCCCCCTTTCTTTTCAATGTCGCCTTGCTCATGCTACCTTCAACATTAGACGCTATCCCCCTGCTATCCCACACCTTATACGCAGAAGATATCACCCTCTGGGTTTCAACAGGCAACGATGCTGAGGTTGAATCCCCACTTCAACAAGCGGTGGATGTCATTGAGCGCCACGTAGCCGGAGCCGAACTCTCTTGCTCACCACAGCAGTCCGAGCTGCTCTTTCGAGGTCAACCCGGCATCCACGGCCATCCTCCCATCTGCATTACTGCTAGTGGCCAGCCCATACGCGAAGTATCCGCCATTAGGTTATTGGGGCTTCTCATCCAGAGCAATCAGAAAAACCCCGACATTCTGGCTAAACTCATAGCCTCTGTCTCGCAGACCATTCTTCTAATTCGTCGCATTGCTAATAAACATAAAGGCATGCGAGAGATGGACTTACGATGTTTTGTTCAGGCGTTTGTTATCAGTCGCCTGGCATATACCGTCCCTTACCTCTACCTTAGCTGCCAGGAACGGAACCGCGTTGACTGCCTTATTAGACAGGCATACAAGGCTGCTCTCCATCTCCTCCACCGGACCCTCACGTATAAACTAGTGTCATTAGGGGTCTACAACACTGTTACAGAGCTCTCGAAAGCTCATCTCACCTCTCACTAGGAGCGTCTCAACCACATCTCCACGGGACGTCACATACTCGACAAGCTTGGAATAAGCTTGGAAACGACCTTCGCCGACAAGGCCCAGCTTTCGTCCCATATCCGCAGCAACCTTATCGTTACACCTCTACCGAGAAACATGCACCCAGGGTATCATGCCGTTCGCCGCAAGGACAGGGCGAAGTCTCTGCATAAAGAGTATTTAAAAGATCAGACAGCGGTCTACGTCGACGCTGTCGAATACTCCGATCGCGATGTTTTTTTGCTCGCGCTTGTAAACTACTGTGGACGGCCTTTGGTTGCGTGCTCCATTCCGTTTAGATCATCTGAAGAATCCGAGGAGGCGGCCATAGCCATGGCGATGGTCTCCACTTCTGCAGGAATTATCTTCAGCGACTCTAAATATGCGATTCGCAATTTCACCAAAGGTCGGGTCTCCCCCACCACCCTATCTCTCCTCTGCTCCACCAAGGACCAAATCCGCCCGATCCATTTGATCTGGGTAACTGAGCTCTCATCCCAGACAGGGAACAAGGTGGCCCGAAATCATGTCCGTGGATTCGTCGACCGCGATGTGGTGTCGCCCGTCCTGCGTGCGGCGAGAGATCGTATGGTTACATTTCATGACATGACCATGCACTACCGCTTAGGTAGGCTTCTATATGCCCCCGCACATATTTCTCTAATCAAGCCCCAAGAGGTTGCGTGGAGGCAACTCCAAACGAACTCCTTCCCCAGCCCCCCGCGATATATGCCCGCATATACCCTGGACTCTACTCTCCCTCCTGTCAACTATGTAGCCAACATGCCACTCTATTCCACATACTCTGGGCTTGCCTTCAGGTCTCCCCTCCGCGAGGTTTTCAGCTCTCGAATCTAGACCAGCGGGAGGCCGCATTGCTCAGTTCCTACTCGGACACATATATCCGGGTTGTCACAAGAGCCCTAGAAGTCGCCGAACGCCACGGACTCATGGCCACTTAGTGAGGCTATAACTCCAAACCAACTGCTACCTTGGTGGATGAAAATAAAGTTTATCCTCCTTTTCCTCCTCCTGTATCGTGCGCAACTCTGGCCGAGACTGCGCAGTTTCACGTAATTCCTGGAGAGCCATGCTGCGCATGCGCGAGGAGCCCTCCACTACGGCGCCTCTTTCTTCCGGAGTCCTTCCTTTATCTCTTCCTTTTCTTTATTAAAGTTTACCTCCTCCTTCTCCTTCTCCTCCTCCCTTATGGCGCGCTTCAGGTGTCCGCCGACATGTGAGAGAGGTACTGCGCCATTTCCTTTCCTGAAAACCAATTTAAGTTTTTTTATTTATTTAATATAAACCTTAATTTCATTGTTTTTAATTTATTTAATTTAATTTAACGATGGATCAGTGGCCAGGGCGCTCGGCTACTCACCTGGAGTTCCCGGGTTCGAACCCGACCGCGGCGGCTGCGTTTTTATAGAAGCAGAACGCTAAGGCGCCGTGTCCTGTGCGAGATGTCAGTGCACGTTAATGATCCTCAGGTGGTCGAAATTATTCCGGAGCCCTCCACTACGGCACCTATTTCTTCCTTTCTTCTTTCACTCTCTCCTTTATCGCTCCCCTTACGGCGTGGTTCAGGTGCCCAACGATATATCAGACAGATGCTGCGCCGTTTCCTTTCCACCACAACCAATTATTGCGGCCACGGTCCGCGGTGTGGGTCTCCACGGCAGGCGTCGCATGGATCACACCTACCGTTCCGCTGAACGCACGAAAGTGCACCGGCGTGGTGGTGGTGGTGGTAGTGGTTTTATTAAAAATAATAGCAAAAAGGAAGGAAAACATTTTTGCTAGCCCCGGCATCTGCCATCGATACTGAAGCACCTGAGCTGGGGCAGCGGAAATAAACGATAGCAGGCAGAATGGAGAAATGAAATGAAACAGGTGAGGGGAGAGGAAGAGAGGTTAGGGGGAGAAGTAATATTGCCGCGAATATTTGCAATGTGTTCGTTTTTCAAATCTGCCGCCACATCATTTTATCGCTTTGTTTGCGACGCATGACGCGACTAAATTTATCTCGATTGATCGCAGCCAGGCAGAGCTGATTCTACGTTGTTCCGGAATGTTCTAGTAACTTTGCGCTTTTTATCTCGAAAGTTCGCTATCAGCTTTAATTGAGCACGGCCGACAGCAGCCGGCATTCAGTTCGACGACCGCCGAGCACGCTTGTCGCTTCGCCGCCGCCGAGTGATTCAGTCCATTTTGGGTGCAAGTCAGCCCAATAAACAGTTCTTTTAGAAGACCCTTTCGTCCGTCTTCATCGCTGCTTCGACTGCCGTCACCACTACGTGACATTTGGCGGAGGTGCTGGGTAGCCTTCCATGTTCCGGACGCCCCCTTCTAGTCGTGAAGCCAGCCCTGAGCGCTTCGCACCCGAGGACGAGCCAGCCGACGTCTCCAGGGAGAGGAGCCTGAGTTCGGGAAACTGCCGGACCGCACAAGACAGCGAAAAGACGCGGCTACGAGCACCGCAAGCTCGCCGAAAATGTCGACACCGATCATACTGCAGCAGCCGCGGGTGCCGCCAACTTTCAATGGATCCCTAGGCGAAGACCCTGAAGAATGGTTGGATCAATTTGAGCGCGTGGCGTCATTCAACGGGTGGGATGATGCGGCAAAAATTGGACACCTGTTCTTCTCATTGGATGGCTCCGCACGCACGTGGTACAAAAACTACGAGTCGTACCTTACGACATGGGTGTTATTCAAGAGAGAACTATTGAAGGTATTCACCAGTGTCGTGAGGAAAGAAAGAGCCGAACGACTCCTCGAGTCCAGGATCCAGCTTCCGAATGAGCCCGTCCGCGGTTACGTCGAGGAGATGAAGCGCCTATTTCGCCGCGCCGACACCGGGATGACCGAGGAAAAGAAAGTTCAGTTTTTAATGCGCGGCGTAAAAGAACAACTCTTTGCATGCCTCGTCCGCCACCCGCCAAAAACAGTCGAGGAATTCATGCAAGAAGCATGCACGATTGAGAAGACCCTCGACGTCCGAGCTCGGCAGTACAATCGTCCTTCCTCTGCCGGTGCAATCCTTTCGGACACGCCGGCCACCACCAGCGACAGCTTGCGGGAAGTTATCCGCGAAATCGTCAGAGAGGAGCTACGCCGATTACTGCCATCCTCCCCACAGCGCACAAGCAGCGACTCTGATGGACGTGGTACGGGAAGAAGTGCAACAAGCACTTGGCACCCGACGGCCACAGAACCCCGGGTCATGACCTACGCCGCTGCAGTAAGAACTGCCCAGCCCCAACGACAACCCCCACGTCCTCCCCGAGATGAGCCACTTGTACCACAACGCCGCCTCCCAGCCCACGCCTGCCCAGCCTATGACCGACGCCCCAGGAAATGCGACGCCTGGAGGACTTCCGACAACCGGCCGTTGTGATTCCATTGTGGTGAGGCCGGCCATATTCTTCGTCACTGCCCGTACCGACGTATCGGTCTTCGAGGATTTGCCATTAACGCCCCACGACCACGCTTCGGGCAACGCCCGCAGGAAATCGACGAGTACCTGCTTCGAGAAGAGTACACGCCAAACCGCTTTTCGTGCTCACCATCGCCGTCAACCTCGCGCTTTGCGTCGGCACGCCGCAGCTACGCAGCCGCGGTACGAGGAAGATCTCCCAGCCCCCGTAGGGGAAACTGAAGGCAGCAACCTCTGTAGGTGAGGTTGCTAAAGAGCGAAACGCCGAAGATCCTCCACCGACCACGCCCCATGAAGACGCTGCACCCGCGACGCCACATGAAGAACCGACACTCGCTGCACCGATGCCGCACACAATGAGAACCCCGACCACGACGCAGGCTGCCTTGAAAACGACGCCGCCACCCAGAAGAGCTTCGACCATACGCCCCACCCGCGACTCGCATACGCGACGAAGCCGTGACCCGACGCCAAGAGCGACGTGCAATGCAAGAGCCAGGACCTCTGACTTAAAAGTGACTATCGACGGCCGGAAAGTTACCGCTCTAGTCGACACAGGAGCCGATTACTCGGTGATGAATGGAACATTCGCTGCGCAGCTGAGAAAAGTCACAACGGCTTGGGACGGCCCACAAATTCGCACCGCAGGGGGACACCTCATTACGCCATCAGGACGATGCACAGCGCGAGTGACTGTCAAAGGACATACCTATCCTGCGACCTTTGTTGTGCTACCGCAATGCTCCCGCGAAGTGATCTTGGGTGTGGATTTCCTTAATGAGCATCAGGCGATCATCGGCCTGCGATGCAAGCTGATCACGCTTTCGACGGACGAAGCCAACGCTTCGATGGAAACTCGGGAAAATCACGTTGCCCTGAGTGTCCTGGAGGAAGAAGTGAGCGTCCTACCCCGATCAAGCGTTATCCTGACCGTAGGCGCCGCGAAAGCCATTAACGCTGAAGCCATCATCGAGGGCAACATGCAGTTGCTCCTAGACCGAGGAATCAGCATCGCAAGAGGCATCGCACATTTACGCAATGGCCAGGCCGAAGTACTGCTGACTAACTTCAGCGAAGAATACCGGCACATTAACAGAGGAACGGCGATTGCTTTCTTCGACGAAATATCTGACGTACGAGACTCCTCCGCCCTCTCCGACCCCTTCGCAGAAGATTCGCCTGACCAAGAGAACTCGCCCACTTTGGACATCAACCCAGCCCTGCACCGGAACAGACAAGACCAGATCCGCAATCTGCTTCAAAGCTACAGCGAGTGTTTTTCGACATCGCCGAAGGTGCGACAGACGCCAATTGCCAAGCATCGCATCATAACGGATCAACACGCTCGACCTCTCCGTCAAAGCCCCTACCGTGTGTCCCCGCGAGAACGACAAGCCATCCGGGACCAAGTCGAAGAAATGCTTCGCGACGACGTCATCCAGCCTTCAAACAGCCCATGGGCGGCACCGGTTGTTCTAGTGAGAAAGAAAGACGGCTGACTTCGATTCTGCGTGGATTACCGCCGCTTGAACAACATAACAAAGAAGGACGTCTACCCCCTCCCCCGCATCGACGACACACTGGACCGCCTCTGCAATGCCAAATATTTCTCATCGATGGACCTCAATAGCGGCTACTGGCAAATTGAGGTCGACGAAAGAGATCGCGAAAAGACAGCATTCATCACTCCGGATGGGCTGTTTGAATTCAAGGTGATGCCATTTGGTCTCTGTTCCGCACCAGCGACGTTTCAGCGAGTAATGGATGCAGTGCTGGCAGGCCTGAAGTGGCAAATTTGTCTGGTATATTTAGATGACGTTGTTGTCTTCGCCTCGAACTTTGAAGAGCACCTCAAAAGACTTCGAACAGTACTAGACGCAATCAAGTCGTCTGGCCTAACGTTGAAAGCAGAAAAATTCCACTTTGCTTAAGAAGAGCTGCGGTTTATAGGCCACATCGTTAGCAAGGAAGGAGTACGCCCAGGCCAGCAGAAAACAGATGCTATTGAACAGTTTCCACCGCCGGCCGATAAGAAAGCAGTGCGCAGATTTCTCGGACTGTGCGCATACTAACGACGATTTGTGAAAAACTTTTCGCGCATCGCCGTGCCCCTGACCCAACTGACGAAGGCAGACGTGCCGTTTAAATGGGAAGCGCCGCAAGCAGAAGCCTTCAAGGAACTTCAGCGTTGATTACAGTCCCCACCGATCCTTGCGCATTTTGATGAAAACGCCGATACTGAAGTTCATACCGACGCAAGCAGCGTGGGACTAGGCGCCGTCCTCGTTCAAAAAAGTGACAGGCTGGAAAAAGTCATCGCATACGCTAGCCGTTCCCTTTCCAAGGCCGAGGCTAACTATTCGACAACTGAGAAGGAGTGCCTTGCCATCATCTGGGCTACGTCAAAATTCCGCCCCTATCTCTACGGACGGCAGTTCAAGGAGGTCAGCGACCACCACGCGCTCTGCTGGCTTGCCAATTTGAAGGACCCCTCTGGCCGACTCGCTCGATGGAGTCTGCGTCTCCACGAGTTTGACGTCACCGTCGTTTGCAAGTCCGGACGCAAGCACTCTGATGCCGATTGCCTCTCACGAGCCCCTGTAGATGCACCGCCGCCGGACGACGATGAGGACGCCTTCCTGGGACCCATCAGCCCCAGCTCTTTTGCTCAGCAGCAACGCTCGGACCCCGACCTAAGAGGCTCTCATCGAGTACCTGGAAGGCAAGGTTTCTTCACCCCCCGCTTCATTCAAGCGAGGACTGTCTTCCTTCTGTGTGCAGAATGAGGTCCTTGTGAAGAAGAACTTTACAGCGAACAAAACAGCCTACCTCCTTGTTGTACCTACTTGTCTCCGCGAAGAAGTTCTACAGGCTTCACACGACGAGCCGACAGCTAGACATCTCGGGATTACTCGCACCCTCCGCCGCATTTAAGACAAGTATTACTGGCTCCGACTGTCTGCCGATGTCGCACACTATGTGAAAACCTGCCGAGATTGTCAGCGACGAAAGCCTCCTCTCACACGACCAGCAGGATTTCTGAGCCCCATTGAACCTGCCTCAAGGCCCTTTCAGCAGATCGCCATGGACATGCTTGGCCCTTTTCGAACGTCAACATCTGGAAATAAGTGGATCATCATAGCGACCGACTACCTGGCCCGCTACGCCGAGGGGATAGCCCTACCGAACGGAACAGCAGTAGAAGTCACCAAATTTTTCGTGGAGTGCATTCTTCTTCGACACAGAGCCCCCGATGCGCTCACCACGGAAAGAGGAACTGCATTCACGGCGGAACTAACGCAAGCCATCCTGCGGTACAGCCAAACCAGCCACCGGAGGATAACTGCATACCATCCGCAGACCAACGGACTGACCGAACGCCTGAACAAAACCATCGCCGATATGCTCGCTATGTATGTCGATGCCGAACACAAAACCTGGGATGTCATCCTGCCTTACGTCGTTTTCGCCTACAACACCGCAGTGCAGGAGACCACCCAGATGACGCCTTTTAGGCTCGTCCATGACAGGGAGGCCACGACCACGCTAGACGCCATGCTGCCCAACGTTACAGAAGAAGAGAACGTCGACGTTGCCGCCTACCTTCAACGCGCAGAAGAAGCTCGAAGGCTTGCCCGATTACGGATCAAAGATCAGCAGCGGTCCGACGCCAGACGCTACAACCTACGAAGACGCAACGCGGAATACAATCCTGGAGACTAGGTCTGGGCGTGGACGCCCATTCGCCGCCGTGGATTGAGTGAAAAGCTTTTGAGACGCTATTTCGGCCCGTACAAGGTTCTTCGTCGGCTGGGTGAACTGGATTATGGAGTCATCCCTGACGCAATGACAGCATCCCAGCGACGCCGCGTACGACCAGAAGTTGTCCATGTAGTCCGTCTGAAGCCGTATTATGCGCGCTAAAAGCCGCTGCATTTCCATGCTCTATTTTCGCAAGATCCGTTTTTTTTTTCCTTACTAGTCGCATTATTTGTTTTAATGCATCTGGTCGATGCTTCTTTGAGAGGGCAGTAATGCCGCGAATATTTGCAGTGTGTTCGTTTTTCAAATCTGCCGCCACATCACTTTATCGCTTTGTTTGCGACGCAGGACGCGACCAGATTTATCTCGATTGATCGCAGCCAGGCAGAGCTGATTCTACGTTGTTCCGGAATGTTCTAGTAACTTTGCGCTCTTTATCTCGAAAGTTCGCTATCAGCTTTAAATTGAGCACGGCAGACAGCGGCCGGCATTCTGTTCGACGACCGCCGAGCACGCTTGTCGCTTCGCCGCCGCCCAGTGATTCAGTCCATTTTGGGTGCAAGTCAGCCCAATAAAAAGTTCTGTTAGAAGATCCTTTCGTCCGTCTTCATCGCTGCTTCGACTGCCGTCACCACTACGTGACAATATGTACAAACTCTTTACACAATAAGAAATGTGTCGAGGTTGTGCGTGTGATTAGTTCATTTTAGAGGAATTAAATCACACATGCGCACAGCACTGTGTTGGTTACCACTGGAAAGGAGCGCCCAGTTATTAATCGTTCAAGGTAGAACTCGCGGAGCGTTCGGTCACTGCGTGTAACTACCTGACGGAGAACAGGCGGGACGTCAAGCCCGTGTGTTCGAGGAATGAACAGAGGCTAACCAAAGTTCGCTCACGAGTGCGCGCAGTGCCCTGCGGCCACAATAGCGTCTTGATGGAGTCTGGTAGTATGCCCTGCGCCCTATAGGCCGCGAGAATATCGCGACGAGCATCGGCGAACGCGGCACAGTGAAGCAGCATGTGTTCTAGTGTTTCCACTGCACCGCATCCGTCACACACATCACACGTCGCGATTCCGTGACGCAACCGTCGTTCCCCGGGCCACACGCAGCCAATAAGCGCGCGGAGGATCATTGCACGATGTGGCCGTGTAAGTGCGCGACAGCCGGTGACACTGTCGATGCGCTCACCTCCCGCAATGCTTGGGTCGGGGTGCAGCTTTCGGAGATGGTCATGGATGGCCGCACGCACGTCCTCCAGCGCAAGGGGCAGATCGCTGGCAGGTAGTTGGTGTGCAGCGGTCGCGAGGTCGTCAGCTTCTTCGTTGCCTGCGATGCTGCAGTGACCGGGTACCCACTGTGCACGCACGGCACAACCTCTCTGCGCGAGGCGCTCGATGCGCGAGCGAATTTCCCGCACTAGTGGGGTACCGCGGCCGTTAGATTGCAGGCGGCTGAGGGCGGCGCGGGAGTCGCACAGCAGAGCACTCCTGGGCGGCGGAGGGCCGAGGGTGAGCAGCAGGTCCAGCCCGAGCCGGATCCCCATCAACTCCGCCGTGGTGGAGGAGCCCAGGAATGCTGCATGCTGCTGGCTGTGCCGTCGCAGGGCGGGATGGTGGCCGCCGCAGCAAGGGAGCAGCTGTCGCGGGCCGCTGAGCCGTCGGTGTACACGAGGAGATGGTCCTGGAGCTCCTCGTGTATGACGGCTCTGGCCAGCTGCTGCACAGCACAGAGGGGTGTGCTCCGCTTTCCCGCAATGCCGACGATCTCTCGCTGTACCTCCGAGGCCGCAGGCCAGGGCGCGTAGGAGCCGGAGGGGTGTGGGCCTTGTGTCAATTGCTCATACTCAAACAGCGCCGCGCCCATTTGTGATCGCGGGTGCGAGCGCATACGCTGCAGCAGCGAGCCGCCGTCCGGTGCGCGGTGAAGCCGGTCGATGTGATTCAATGCCCTGCGCGCTGCTTGGAGCTCAAGTGGCCACGCTCCTGCCTCGGCCAACGTTGCGGCGCACTGCGAGTTTTTGGGCAGGCCTAGGCACACGCGCAGGGACTTGCGGTGCTGAAGCTCGAGTTTCTTCCAGCACGGCTTGCGCACCATGACGAGCTGCAGCGCATAGAGCACCGCCCCCAAATCTGCGGCATTGTATAGACGCAGCGCGGCTTGCTGAGAGATGCGCTGGCCTCGAGCGGTGAGCTTGTGCACGGCTGCGGTGATCCTCTTCAACTGCAGACAGGCCTTGGTCGCCGCGGGGCGGAAGGAAAGGCGCCAGTCGATGTCCAGGCCAAGGTACCGCACCGATTTACGCCACGGAATCGGAGTCCCGTCCAGTGACAGTGGCGCAAGGTGCACGCGCGAGCTCGAAACGCAGGCCATGGCAACCGATTTGTCCGCGCTCAGCGATAGACCAAGGCAGCGCAAGCTGGCATCGATTGTGGTCAGGGCTCCCTGAAGGCACCCCCGCACGCGGAACGCCTCGCCCGGTGGTCCCCGGCACCACAGAGCTATGTCGTCTGCATATATGGACATGTATACATGTGTCGCCCGCTCGTGTTGAGGGAGGCCGGCACCACCGACATGGCCACATTAAACAGAAACAGAGCCCTGCGGCACGCCCATGTCGACCGGGCGAGACTTGGAGAGCTTACTCCCTACTCGTACACGCATGGTGCGCCCGCTCAGGAAGCCATGAACGTATCGCAAAAGGTGCCCGCTCACACCAGCCCCCTTAAGCACCGCGAGAATTGGTGCGCGGTGAACGTTGTCAAAAGCGCCCGATACGTCCAGTAGTAGCAGCAGCGCAACCTGGCCTGCCGCCCTGGCATGCTCTAGCGCTGTAACAACGTCCGATATAGAATCAGCCGTGCACCGCATCCCACGGAAACCCGTCTGCCGCTCGTCAAACAAATCAGCCTCCGCAGCCCGCTCGTTCAGACGCTGCAACGCCATATGCTCCATGAGCTTACCTGCCGCCGATGTTAATGCCACTGGCCGGTATCCGCTCAGCTCCATAGGTGGGCGCCCTGCCTTTCGGATGGGACAAACGACCGCGGTTCGCCAATCCTCCGGTAGCTCCCCTCGTTCCCACACCAGGTTGATCTGCGCAGGAGGTTGCTGCGCATCCAGGTTTCGCAGCATCTGGTATGTCACCCCGTCCGGTCCGGTGTGACGCGCACCTTGATTTCCCGGGGCGATGAGATGTGACACAACAGGGCACTGCGGCACAGGTGGGTTCCTCGAACGTGGTGGCTGAGTGGTAGCCAGTGTAGCCAGGTAGCCGCATCTGGGGCTCCCCTTCATGTGAACCTACGTCTCCTGCAGCGCGATAACTTCTGGCGAATCCTGTGCGATGCGAACTCGCATTTCGGCGTACCGCGCTGCAAGTGAGCGCACGTTCCACTGCAGGATGGATGGTATGAGGGAGGGATTTCGGCGGCTAGCCATCATGCTGGCTTATCTGTGCGGGAGCACCCGCTGCTTCTAAGGAAGCCCGATGTCCATCGGTGCCCTCCGGGAAAAGTGCGCTGAGGGCGCGCAATGCCAGCTTTAGGCGCGCGATCTCCGCGTCCCGTGCGTCAGGGGGCTGGCCATGAGAAGCGGCCGCAGGCTCGGGCCGCGCTGTACGGGACGCCAGGCAACCGGATCGCCGCTGCCGCTGCCGGCGCTGCCGTTGCTTCGGTGACTGCTGCTGCTGGGGTGTTCCCCTGACGGCCTGCGCATAAGAAAGCGCGCGGGGCGTCAGCTGATGTTGCTGGGCTGGGGCCGCTGTCTCAGCCTAGACGACGGTTCGGACAACCTGTCTGGACATCGGTGCCATGGACGTGGCCATTAAAGTGGCAACGTGACGCTCTCGCTGCCAGTGCGGGCACGCTTGGTCAATGGCTGCATGCCGCCCCCCGCAGTTAATGCAGCGGGGCTTCCTCGCGCAGGTACCAAGCTCGTGCGGCCCGCCGCAGCGCGTGCATCGGGCAGGAGCACGACACACCTCAGTGGCATGCCCCAGGCTGGCGCACTTGGCACACTGGAGCGGCCGGGGACGGCAGGGGCGGACCGCGAGCCTGCGCTTGAATATGGTGATGAACGCCGGGGGTGTCGGCGCCGCAAAACGGAGAGCGAGTTTGCTGCCCGACAGAGACGCCGACACCATCGGTACCGTTGACTCCGCCGCCGCTAGCAGCTACTCCGCCGTCCTGCGCCCGTCCACACCGAAGACCAGGCTGGAGCTTTGATTCCGAGGAGGAGGCTCCTTGGCGCAGACCGGCACGCCGCAGATGACGGCTGTGGCTAGCAGGGCCTGGAGAGCATCGCTGCTCCCCGCGTCCACTGCCACCACATTCCGCCGAATGTTTACCCGGAGGGCGAGGACGCCCGGGCGGGATCCGATCTCCTCGGCCAACTCCTAGCCCTGTTCCCTGGTGAAGGCAGTGCCCCGGTTCGCCGACCGAAACAGCACCGTCCCCACCAGGCTGGACGGGACCTCCACGGCGGCCGCGGCTCGCTCCAGGGCAGCTCTCCGACGCCGCTGCGCCTTGGTAGTGATAATGCGCCACGGGACCAGGCTGACCCCAGCATCAGCGTCGCCGCTGTCTGCGGCGCATTGCTGCGGCGCGCCGCGGAGTTGGGCGCGCTCGCTGCCAGCAGACGAAGCCCCAGCCGCAGCCTGATCTCGTGCTCCGGGATTTGATGAGGTCGCATCCGGTTTTCTTCCGGACGCCGTCGCCCCAGCAGCAACAGCAGCAGCATCAGCAGCAGGCTGGAGGTGGGCTCCATGGGGCTCGTGCTGGGAAGGCCCTGCTCCTTCGAGTGTGGAGGGAGAGGGAACAGTGACGATGGGGGGGGCTTCGGGCTTCCCGCTTTGCCACCGCGATGTCCCTTTTGGTTTCCGAGTCCCTCGCCTCCTCGGACCCCGTTGAGCGTCGCCGTTTCCGGAGAGCAGACTTGTCCATTGGGGAGCAGATGCTCTCCTCGGCTGAGTTGTCCGCAGTGTGCCTGCAGCAGCAGCATCAGGGGGAGAGGGCATCACAGCCGGTTCCCCAGGTGTAGCAATGGCGGCAGTAAGCGCAGGGGTGGCCAGAGGTGGGGAGGGAGCCGCCGTGGAGTTCTGCGTCTGGTGAGCGAGCGCCATGGCGTCCCTCAAGGCTAGAACGCGTGGGTCCGCCGGCGACACGTCCAAGGTCCCGATGACGGACTCGAGGTTCTCCGAGGTGGTGATGAGCGCCGCCGTCAGGCACCTCACCGTGTCCCGCAGATCAGCGATCTCGGCCTGCATTCGCCGAATGGTGCTGGACGACCTTGTTCTGGATGGCGTTCGTCTCCGTGATCGTCAGCATGAGCGGCCTGCCCTGCGTTGCTCATTGTCACCGCCGAACACAGGTCTTCGCTCGTTCACGGTGTCTATGGCCTCCATGGGGAGACCCCGCAACGCCGCGAAGCTTTAGGCCCAGCGTCCGAAGGAGCAGAGAGCTAAAAAACGTGTCCGCTCGCTTCAAGCGCCCGCCGAAGAATCCCACCGGCGTTTGATGAAAATTTGGTTTTTGGGGAAAAATGGCGCAGTATCTGTCTCACTGTAACGGCAGACACCTGAACCATGCCGTAATGGAAGGGATGGAGGAGAGACTGAGAGAAGAAAGGAAGAAAGAGGGGCCGTAGTGGAGTGCTACGGAAAAATTTCGACCACCTGGGGATCTTTAACCTGCACTGACATGGCACAGCGCACTGGCGCCGTAGCGTTTGGCCTCCATTGAAAGGCAGCCGCCGAGGTCGGGTTCGGACCTACGTACTCCTCCGCATCCTGGGCTGGAACGATTGACCTTGTGTACGCAGCATTGATACAACTGCGTGTTACTTTACCGATCATCGGGCAGTGTTTATCTCTGTCAAATCAATTCAATAAATAACGTGTCTCACCGCATACTTTTTGAATGCTTAACATTTTAATCACCACAACCTCAACACCATGTGTAACCTGCGGGGAACTTCAGCTCTCGCTACGTATATCCTTGCATAGCTTAGCTAAGCCACTGCTAATGTTTTTAAAGCGAAAGCTATACTATGACAGCCAGCGAGCCATTTCTGCTCGGCGAGCCGTATGCCGTATATAGGCAGCCGTATGCCGTATGCGCTAGCCGACGAATGACCTTGAGCCGCCGTTGCCTAGCAACGCCGCAGCCGCGCTCCAACAGATGACGCCGCCGTCAACGCCGCTGCTGTCACGCTCGCTCCACCAGATGTTCTCCACTGAGGTAGAGAGAGAGGAGGTGTTACCTCCCGGTGATGTATATATATGCGCTTCGCGTCAGTGTAGGAGGTGGCTCTGACACCACCATGATATCTGATACTTGATTTAATATCTGATGCGGGTCCTTGGACTCAAGATATTAAACTTATTTTCGAATATCTCCGAGTGCTGGGCTTTAAGCACTCCGGCACGGGTCTGTCCGGTACTGCACTGCCTCCCGGATTGGCCCTGGGCATATTAGCGCGCGCCTTTTTTTCTATCGTTGCTCTTCTATCCTTTAACTCTCCTACTTCCAGCACGCAGCAGCGACTGTGGCTGGGCTTGAGCCAGTAGGCAGGAACGTGCACTTTCCTTTTGTTCCTTCCTATCAACAACAGCAGCACCAGAAGTGTATGGTAGGCCAGTGGCATTAACATCGGCGGCAGGTAAGCTCATGGAGCATATGGCGTTGCAGCGTCTGAACGAGCGGGCTGCGGAGGCTGATTTGTTTGACGAACGGCAGACGGGTTTCCGTGGGATGCGGTGCACGGCTGACTCTATATCGGACGTTGTTACAGCGCTGCAGCATGCCAGGGCAGCAGGCCAGGTTGCGCTGCTGCTGCTACTGGACGTCTCGGGCGCTTTTGACAACGTTCACCGCGCACCAATTCTCGCGGTGCTTGAGGGGGCTTGTGTGAGCGGGCGCCTTTTGCGATACGTTCATGGCTTCCTGAGCGGGCGCACCATGCGTGTACGAGTAGGGAGTAAGCTCTCCAAGTCTCGCCCGGTCGACATGAGCGTGCCGCAGGGCTCTCTCCTATCACCATTTCTGTTTAATGTGGCCATGTCGGTGGTGCCGGCCTCCCTCAACACGAGCGGGCGACATCATGTATACATGTCCATATATGCAGACGACATAGCTCTGTGGTGCCGGGGACCACCGGGCGAGGCGTTCCGCGTGCGGGGGTGCCTTCAGAGAGCCCTGGCCGCAATCGATGCCAGCTTGCGCGGACTTGGTCTGTCGCTGAGCGCCGACAAATCGGTGGCCATGGCCTGCGTTTCGCGCTCGCGCACGCACCTTGCGCCACTGTCACTGGACGGGACTCCGATTCCTTGGCGTAAATCGGTGCGCTACGTTGGCCTGGACATCTACTGGCGCCTTTCCTTCCGCCCCGCGGCGACCAAGGCCTGTCTGCAGATGAAGAGGATCACCGCCGCCGTGCACAAGCTCACCGCTCGAGGCCAGGGCATCTCCCAGCAAGCCGCGCTGCGTCTATACAATACCGCAGCTTTGGGGGCGGTGCTCTATGCGCTGCCGCTCGTCACGGTGCGCAAGCCGTGCTGGAAGAAGCTCGAGCTTCAGCACCGCAAGTCCCTGCGCGTGTGCCTAGGCCTGCCCAAAAACTCGCAGTGCGCCGCAACGTTGGCCGAGGCAGGAGCGTGTCCCCTTGAGCTCCAAGCAGCGCGCAGGGCACTGAATCACATCGACCGGCTTCACCGCGCACCGGACGGCGGCTCGCTGCTGCAGCGTATGCGCTCGCACCCGCGCTCACGAATGGGCGCGGCGATGCTCGAGTATGAGCAATTGACACAAGGCCCGCACCCCTCCGGCTCCTGCGCGCCCTGGCCTGCTGCCTCGGAGGTACAGCGAGAGATCGTCGGCATCGCAGGAAAGCGGAGCACACCCCTCTGCGCTGTGCAGCAGCTGGCCAGAGCCGTCATACACGAGGAGCTCCAGGACCATCTCCTCGTGTACACCGACGGCTAAGTGGCCCGCGACAGCTGCTCCCTTGCTGCGGCGGCCACCATCCCCGCCCTGCGACTGCACAGCCAGCAACAGGCAGCCTTCCTGGGCTCCTCCACCACAGCGGAGTTGATGGGGATCCGGCTCGGGCTGGACCTGCTGCTCACCCTCGGCCCTCCGCCGCCCCGGAGTGCTCTGCTGTGCGACTCCCGCGCCGCCCTCAGCCGCCTGCAATCTAACGGCCGCGGTACCCCACTAGTGCGGGAAATTCGCTCGAGCATCGAGCGCCTCGCGCAGAGAGGTTGTGCCGTGCGTGCACAGTGGGTGCCCGGTCACTGCGGCATCGCCGGCAACGAAGAAGCTGACGACCTCGCGACCGCTGCACACCAACTACCTGCCAGCGATCTGCCCCTTGCGCTGGAGGACGTGCGTGCGGCCATTCACGACCGTCTCCGAAAGCAGCACCCCGACCCACGCATCGCGGGAGGTGAGCGCATCGACAGTGTCACCGGCTGTCGCGCACTTACACGGTCACAACGTGCAATGATCCTCCGCGCGCGCATTGGCTGCGTGTGGCCCGGGGAACGACGGGTGCGTCACGGAATCGCGACGAGTGATGTGTGTGACGGATGCGGTGCAGTGGAAACACTAGAACATCTGCTCCTTCGCTGCTCCGCGTTCGCCGATGCTCCTCGCGATATGCTCGCGGCCTATAGGGCGCAGGGCATACTACCAGACTCCATCAAGACGCTATTGTGGCCGCAGGGCAGTGCGCGCACTCGTGAGCGAACTTTAGTGAGCCTCTGTGCATTCCTCGAACACACGGGCTTGACGTCCCGTCTGTTCTCCGTCAGGTAGTTACACGCAGTGACCGAACGCTCCGCGAGCTCTACCTTGAACGATTAATAACTGGACGTACCCACTCCAGTTGTAACCTACACAGTGCTGTGCGCGTGTGTGATTTAATTCCTCTAAATTGAACTAATCACGCGCACAACCTGGACACATTTCTTATTGTGTAAATAGTTTGTACATATTACTTCTCCCCCTGCCCTCTATTCCTGTCCTCTCACCTCTTTCATTTCATTTCTCCATTCTGCCTGCTGTCCTTTATTTCCGCTGCCCCAGCTCAGGTGCTTCAGTATCGATGGCAGATGCCGGGGCTAGGAAAAATTTTTTCCTTCCTTTTTACTATTATTTTTAATAAAACCACTACCACCACCAGTCGTTTTGGAGAGCGTTAATGAGACGCGAGAACGGCAGAACGAGGAAGAGACAACGCGCTTAACAGATGCAAGAAGAACGCGGCGCACGACTCGAGAAGCGTCGTAACGAAGATGCGGCTGGAAGTCATGCCACGTCCCGGAGTGACTCCTCAGCTGTGGAAGAGACCGGCTTGAATTCTCGAAAGCGTGGGAATGAGACGCTGCGTAAACGACGGGCAGAGGAAAGGAAGTTTCCGCAATTCAACTAGGGTTAACCAGCGCTAAACCATAGCCAATTTTTTTTCTTCTTTTAACTTCCGCTTTTTTTAGTCAAACCTTAAAGTGCATCGACCGGATACATGAAGTTTTGTGGACCACCGGGAACCCAAATTCTGACGTAGAGGACCGCTTTTCCCGAATTTAGAGGACTTTGTCTGCCGAGAGGAGCGTCCGCTGCTGGGCCTAACGTCGACTTCGGCCTTAGCGGGGGAGCGATAGGCCCAGCCCGAGCCTCGGTGAAGCAGCCAGCGGAACATCGAACCATCGGAGATTAGGCAAGTGAGCATTGACCTAAGATGATTACCAGTATGTGTGTAGAGGTGGACGGCATCGAAACTCCGCCAGACCAGTGCACAAGATTACAAGGGTGGAAAACTGCCTGGAAAATCCCGTGCTTCAAACGAGCCAAGATGGCGCCAAGGCCACGGATGATGTCAACTGCCGAAGCAACAGCCACGGCGGTGGCGCCACTGGCAGCGATAACTTCACTTAAGGCCGGAACGTGTAAATAAGGGCAAATTGATGAAGGGCGCGCGCATGTCAGACTCCGCGCGGCGACATAAAGATTGTGTTAAAACCACGAGGCGGGCTTCGCGTGAGCGACGTGACCCGCGTTGAACTAAGTCGTGCAATTGCGGCCGCGACACAGATACCGGCCAATGAAGCATGTCAGGACGTCATGTGCCCCAACCTCCAGCAGAATACCGTCGTGGTGAGCATCTCCAAAAAGAGAGAATTCCGACCTGTACGCTCGAGCAGGAATAATCGAAATACGCGGCACGGTGCACGAAACAAGTACCTACGAAGCGGCCCCCCACGGCATGATGAAGGGCATCATAAAGGGCATCCCGCACGACTATACGGCCCAGGAGATTCAGGGCAATGTAGTGCGCAAGCTTCACCCAACAGCCCTACAGGCGAACCGAATCGGTAAGACCCGATCAGTCGTCATTGCCTTCTAAGGGCAAAAAGTACACATTATGTGAGATACGGTAATCTGCTCACGGAGTGCACGTTGCGCAGAAAAGAAGTCGACGTATGCTATGCGTGCGGAAGAGTGGGCCACAAAATGGACGTGTGCGCGGATCCTTCGAACACGATCTGCAGAGGGTGCGGAGTCTCCAACCCCGCCGAAGAGCACGCGTGTGTCCCGAAGTGTGGCTTGTGCGGAGGAAAACACCAGACCGCGAATAAGGCCTGCAAAGCACGCTTCAAGATGCCCTACGTCGTCCGCCATCGTAGCTGGAAACGGCGCCGAGCGGAGGAACACAGCGCTTTGTATGTCTCCTTCTATGCCGCGTCCTTCGTGCCCTGTGCCTTCAGTTAATACCATGTACCGACTAGACCATACAAACACCTTATCGGAGGAAGAACACGCCGGGAGAAGGAACCGAGACAATAGAGGTCCTTCAGGCGGACCCCGATGTAGCTCTTCGAAATAACTGGGCGGTCACACACGCCAGGCTACAGCAGCAAAAACAGATCCGCGAGAAGAGCTGACGGCCATTTTGGTTGCAATTTCCCAACATAACACAAGGCTAGGCAAAATGGACGCCCGAATCGAAGCTTTAGAAAGTCAGCTTGACAAGCCATCGGTGAGACGCAAGCTCCTAGCGACAAAAGTAGGCTCAACATCGGTAAGGAACCGCTTCGCGTCCGTGAAAAATGAGCGGACCAAAAAAATCAGACGCGATCGCGAGAAGGCGCAATCGACTCAAGACGTCCAAGAAGTATGATTCAGAGGCCAAGTAAAAGACACAAGAAGAAGACCGGGGGGGGGGGGGGGGGGGACGCCACCGTAGTTTACCAATGAAACTGCCGTGGGGTTTGCAACAAAGAAGCAGAAATAATGTTACACGTTGACGGGCAAGAAAACAAGCCCGATGTAATTGCTCTACAGGAAACAAACAGGAAATCAAGACTCCCAGGGTACGTCACTTACACGGACCCCACGGAGAACGGAACGGCGATGCTCGTACGCAGCAAGGTGGCGGCAACTGAACATATCAAGGCGCAGGGAGGGTGCGAGCACACGCTGGTCGAAATGCATGCCAGAAAATTTGGCAGCTCGGACAATTTATTTGTAATCAGCGCGTACTGCCGGCCGTCACAGCGGCAGTACGAATTTGACCGCATCCTGAGCCAGGCGAACGGGCTGGAGGGGACAAGGCCGCTCCTGTTCCTCGGTGACATTAATGCCCGTCACACAGCGTGGGGCTGTATGGTTAAGTCCAAGAGAGGAAAAGCATCGGCCAAAGCAATGGAGTATCACGAGATGGCGCTCCTGAACGAGCCGGACGTAACCAGCAGAAGAAGCAACAGTGCCACGAGGGACAACACGCCAGACCTGTCGTGGTTGTCGGGCACGCTAGATGTCTCCTGGAAAAGCGAAGATGTGGACCTGCGGTCTGACTGCAGCTTGATCGGCATCACGATCCGAGGCTCTCGTGATCATGCTGTTATGGGGACTGCGCGGATCACGGATTCGGGCAAGATGACAAAGTTTACTCAAGATCAAGAAGAGGCGTCTGAGGAAGGAACACAACAGACCTACACCTAATGGGCGAAGGACCAGAAGATGGCCCTCCAAACATTTATCCAAGAAATTGCAACGACGTCACAGACACCGTATGTGGACGCCAGACTCGCCCACATGTGGACGGCCCGGCACTCGTTAACGCGGGAGTGGCAGCGTCAGAGACACAACAGAAAGCTGGTGAAGCGCATTGCAGTCTTGAACAAACAGATCGCCGAGCACGCGGCCAAACTATGTAGGGAGAATTGGCAGAAGACCTGCGATAGTCCGCAGGGCAAGCTCTCGACGTGCTAGACGTGATGTCTGTTGAGGCATCTGATCGACCCGCTGATTAGCAAAACTGGGACCAATCGCGCCCTCGCGAAAGTATTGAACACGTACAAGGGAGACGGCCGCAGACTCCTGAAAGACTCATGACTGAAGAAAAAGGAACGCCGACCAAAAGGTTGTTGTTTAAAACGAAGACGTTTCGGCTTCCATACGGAAGCCTTGATCATTCCTGGAGGCGAACTACCCAAAGATAGAGAAGGGCCAGTACCCGGTGCCCGAGAGGTACGACGGACACGACAACGAGCAGCTGGACCGGCCGTTTACCATGACGGAACTGTGGACAGCGTTAGATGAAAGTAACAAGACAAGTTCACCCGGAAGCGACGCCATGTCTAACAAACTACTCAACAACATGAGCGGACAAGCGCACCCTCTTAGAGCACATCAAGGAAGCCTGGGAGAGCTCGCGGTTGCCGCAGGAATGGAAAGACGCCCAGGTCCGCTTCACTCCAAACCTCGGCAAGGCCCTCACGATAGACAACTTGCGGCCCATCTCCCTCACGTCGTTCGTGGGAAAGGTGATGGAGCGCATCTTTCTTCGCCGGCTGCAGAAGCACCTTGAAGGAACGGATCAGATGACGGAGGTGATGTACGGCTTCAGGCAACATTTCAGCACTCAAGACGCGATGATCCCACTCCACGAACTGGTCGTCAAACCGGCAATGAGGCACGCGAAGCGCGGGATACACGCCCTCAACCTGAAGGGAGCGTTTGACAATGTGTCCCACGTGAGCGTGTTGCAGTCTGAATAAGACCAGGTGTGGCCGAAAGACATTAGGAGCACATAAAATATTTTCTGTCAAACCCAACGGCGACCATCAGGATAGGGAGGAGAAGTCGGACCCTGTAAAGGACGGCAATAGGGGCACCCCTCAGGGATCGGTCTTGTCGCCCCTGCTCTTTAATCTGGCCCTCCTGATCTCCTCAAGCGAATAGAAGGCATGGACAACACTTTCTACGCCGACGATATTACTGTGTGGACGGCCCGAGCCGGGTTCCATGCCTGTATGGATGAAGCCTTGCAGTGGGAGGCAACTACCGTGCACGAGTACGCAAAGTTGTGCGGACTGAGCTGCGCTCCCCAGAAATCAGAGCTGCTCATGATCCAACCGGGAAAATTCAAGGAGCTGCCGCCGAACGTGATCATCACCATCGGCGGAACGGCCATCAAGCCAACACAACAGATTAGGCTTCTCGGCCGACTACTTCAGAACGACGTTAAGGCACACACCACAGTCACAAATATCAAGATGACAACCGAACAGATATTTAGTATCATTCGGAGGGTATCTAACAGAAACCGAGGCCTTAAAGAAGACGATGCCATGCGCCCGGTACGCGCGTTCGTCATGTCGCGGGTGTACCTACTCCACTCCGTACCTCTAGCTGACGAAGGCGAAAAGGGACACCCTAAGCACGATTCTTCGTAAGGTGACGAAGTAAGCACTGGGCATGCCCATACACTCGTCCACGCAAAGACCGCTAGACATGGGCGCCCACAACAAGGTGGAGGAGCTCATCGAAGCCCACCTCTCTAATCAGAGAATCCAACTGAGTCACACGGAACACGGACGAGCCGTCCTACCCAAGATAGGATGGCAGATCGAGCCAGTACCCATTAACGCGGCCCTTCCGGATGCCTGGAAAACAACCTGAGCCATAGCTCCAAAGCTTAAAGAGAACCCCAGGGTCCTCTACGCGGAGGCTTCGCTCCGAAAACACAGTCACCGTGCAGCGGTGGTGCCTACGACAAAAAACAGGCTGATCGTCAGCGCGTCCCTGAAGAAAACAGACCCCGCAGTTGCCGAAGAAGCGGCCGTGGCCCTCGCACTCGCAGAGCCGATCCTGGACACCGTGGTCACCGACTCAAAGACTGCCTACGGAAGCTTCCGCAGGGGGATAATCTTATCTGCGGCCCGAGTCATTCTATCCAAGTGCAAGCCTCCGGGTAGAGCCATATAGCTCGTGCTGGTCCCGGCTCAGTCGCAAGTAGCAGGCAACATCATCGCCGACTACCATGACCGAGAAATGTCAACCGGGCCGAGCACGAGCCGGAAGAGCAGCCGCACCCGGTTATCAGCTTTCGGGACATTACCCGGATGTACCGAGATTAAAGGTGCAGACTGCCAGAAGCACACCCTAAACTCACCAGGCAAGAACAGACGATCCTGCGTCGAGCGCAGACGGGATCGCTTGCGCATGCGTACTGATGAACCGCACGTACCCTGCGGAACACGATATGTTCTGTCCTTTCTGGAAAAGAGAAAAGGACACCCAGCCGCACGTCTTGGCAGAGTGCACGGAAATCAAGACCCCCCTCCTCCCTTCCCGCCAGCACCACCAATCGTCAACCCCTTGAGCGATGGGAGACCTTGTTATCCAGCCCCGCCCTACCGATTCAGCTCGCACTGACGGACAGGGGCTAGCAGCCGCATGGAATATATGGGTCCCGTAAATAGGGAACCACCCCGTCTAGCACCTGCGTGCACCACCGATTTATTTAGGGCCCAGCAAAAGTTGATTCATCATCCTCATTATTTTAGCTTTCGGAAATAGTGTACGACCAAAAAAATCTTTACAAAGATCAAGTCGTTACAAAAAGGGAATTGAGGGGAACGCTCGCAGTTTTCTAGTGCACCACTGACTCGAACCTAAGTGATAAATGTTTACGTAAGAACCGCATTGCTTGAAGGCATAGAAGCAAAAAAGCGTTGCTTGTATTACAATTACTGACGCCAGTGTTCAGAGAGGCGCATGAATTCACGAATTTTTTCCCTTTCATAAAAGGGTCTACTTTTTCTTCTGAATGCGGATGAACCAGATTGATTTTCATGATATGCAGACCTTTATTTCGTGTATATTGTACTGGATCCAATCAAAAGCAGTGGAGCCTTTCGGTTTTGTGAACCAGTACGTAAGCACTGGGTGGGGTGTTAAAATTGGCAAACCAAGAGGCAAGTGATCCACCAATAGCGTGCCAGCTTACGTAAAACTTGTACGAATAAATGTAGAGACAGCTGAGAACGCAGTGTAAAATGCGGATTTATTAACAAGTTACTTGAACCAAAGTTATAAAATAAGAGATATGCGTTATCTGGAATGGGTTTTCCTTCCACTTGCGCCATCCAAGGAAATTATAAATCCCACCGAGTCATATCATTAGCTAAGAATACCTTTGCGAAGGTAGTACTACAGTTGATCCTCATGATAACGTAACGGCTTACAACGAAATAACATAACAAAGGAACGACGCCTCTCCCTAGAATCTCGGCTAACACTGCCTATAACGAAGATGGGGCTATAACGAAGGAATCGCAGCTCCCCTTTGACTTCGTTATAACGAGGCCTAACTTTACTTTCTTAATGCCCCAGTGCACGTATTGAAATAGTAGATGTGGTTGAGACCTGTCGATTCAGTATTTCTGGCGGCAACATACTTTCTGCGCGTTTTTTCCACGGCAAATTAATAAAGATAGCAAAATATGAAGGAAATCTCGCGCATTCTGCGCTACACAATTGCAGCCTGCGCAACCGTGTTCTGAAGTTGTGCTGAGTGTGCGATATATCGCACAGTACACGGACCTCTAAAATTTCGGCTTCCATCAAAGTTTAGCCGCTACGGCAGGGATCGAACCCGCGTCTTTTGTGCCAACAGCCCAGCGCCATAACCACTGAGCCACCGCGGCGGGTTCAAGGTTTACTGTCGCTACAGTAGACTTGTTAAAATAAAACAAAAATTTGGTTTTATTTTGATTAAGCTTAGGTTTCTTGCAACCAGAATACATCTTCCTGCATGCGGAAATCCTTCCGCGAGCTTTATGTGCCAAACGCGTTTCGTCTTCCTATTTGAAACTGCGCAAGGCGATGAAATAACACTTCTCAGCTCGCTGCTTCTTAATATTCGTTTGACGCTACTTGTTCTGATGTGGTGTTTTCATCCCTATTCTATGATTACAGGTTTTATGCTTCCTTTTCAAGATACCCGGTGAGAGTTGAGGAGACACTGCACAGCTAGCCTTTCATTTCGTGTCCTCCAGCGTATCGAGCGAGGCGTCCACTTATCGTTAGAAGTTTATGTAGTCGCGAATCTTTGCAGTGTTTGTCCATTCTTCAAAGCTACTGTAGCACCGCTTTATCTCTTTTTTGCGATGCAAGACGCGACCAGATTTATCTCCACTGATCGCATGCAGGCAGACGTGACTCTACTTTGTTCCAGAATAATCTAGTAACTTTGCACACCGTATCTTGAAAATTCGCTATCAGCTTTAAATTGAGCACGGCTGACAGCGGCGGGTATTCTGTTCGACGACTTCCGAGAACCCTTGTTGCTACGCCGTCGCTGAGTGATTGTCTATTGCGGGAGCAATTTAACCCAAATGAAGAGTTTTGTTAAGGCACGATTTTCGCAGCCTTTCTCCTCTACGGACTGCAGTCACAACTTCATGACAATATCGAAGGAAATTCTTGCACTTTTAAGTGAGCATTTCTCAGCACGACAGGATTTGTCAGTGTATGGTCACCTTTATGTAATTTCTTCGGCGGCTCCATCATTATTCTGAGAGTGAGGACTGTATTAAAAGGGCCTAACGCCAGCACATGGCCTCTCCACCACCTACCCTATTTCTGCGAGACATCAGAGCATATTGTCATTTCTTTCCCATTGGCATCTGGATAAATGGTGGTTGATCTTTTGATGGGATTCACCACCAGCGCAACTGTTTAGAGCTGGAGAATGTGGAGGCTACATGTGAGAGACTGATGGGGTTTGCAACTTTTGCAGAAGTTCCTGCGCTAGCCCGCTCTTGGCAAGAATGGCCCTGTGGATGCTTTAAAGAGGCGCCACTCCCACTTCTTGAAGGAGCGTTTCTATTTCGCCTATACGGTGGGCTTTTCGTTTGGACAATGACGCACTCTGTTTAAAGCCTTTTTACAGCTGAGGCCGCCGCTGTGGCTCAGTGGTTATGTAACTATGCTTCTGACCCCAAAAACGCGGATTCGATCCCGGCTACGGCGGTCGCATTTCGATGAAGGCGAAGTACTAGAGGACCGTGCACTGTGATTATTTCAGTGTACGATAACGAATCTAAGGTGGTCGTAATTATCCGAAGCCCTCCACTACGACGCTCTCATATCCTGAGCTGCTTTGGGATGATAACCCTATAAAGCAAAAACCACCTTTGCGCAGATAACTACAATGACAGCGCGCTCTGCAGCGGTTGCGTTTTAAGAGGAGGGAAAGTTAATCACTTAAAAAGACAGTGGTGTCTTCCTGTGATTATGTGCTCCTGGTGTCACCAATTTACGGGTACACCAGACCCTAAAAAGATTTTACCTCCCCATTAAAAAAGGATCGTGAAATCAAGCTCAGACAGAAACGCGGGACCACGAAAGGATTTTTCAGGTTCTTCGCGGGCAACGCGAGAAAATATATCTCAGGCAATCGCGTGCCGCCTAAACATTTCGTTCCTGGTTTACATCGCAAAGATTTAAATTTTCAAAACATATCATTTTCATTCTTGCATGTGTTCACAAGGCGTAATCTGAAGAGATCATCGGGGATTTTCGCCATACGGACGGGTGGTGAAGTTAACCAGCAACCCTTAGGCCGAATCAGCCACGCCCCCCCCCCCCTCCTCCATAAGCCCTAATTGAAATTACCATGGACTTTCAGCAGGAACCTAACCACCAAGTGAAAAACGGTGAGGGGGATTTGGGGGGAAGTCGCTTTCGCCGCTTCCGGCCTCGAGAATGGGTCGCTGTGAACGAGTTCACTGAACCGCGCTTTCTACACATGGGACGCGGTTCAGAGATTTTACAGATTTGTCATATTTCTACAAAGCAGAGCGACAGCACACAAAGCTTTACTTGACAAATACAAGAGTACAAAGAGATATTGCAACACTGTACTCGTAAATCAGCAGCCAAGGAACAAAAAAAAAATTCTAACCGCCCTCTGCGACATTCTGGCGACTTGAATGTTCGCGGGAGGGTCCGACCCGAAGACTATCTTCTGTTCCCTAGATCATTCGTGGCTCGCAGACAGACTTGTCGCTGCGGAAGTCGTGCGGTAGAGCTTTCTTCTAGGTAGCACTCATACGTGTATACGGATTTTATGCGTGTATAGAGATTTTTCTTAGCGGTATAATTTTTAGCAGTGTCATAGGAACAGCACAGTAAATCAGGCTTGGAAACTCATGTTCTCATCACATATGGGAAATTTGCGCAGCGTGTTTTTATCTTTTTGCTCGGGTAAAGAGCGGGTTTCTTTCCGCATTCAACCTTCTGAGTCGTGAATACTATTCTCTAATGTTTCACAAAACGTTACGTCTGAATTCTGAACTCTTGAATGCGCCTTTGTGAGGTGCCTTGAGCGCTTTAATTAAAATTCTCAAGAATTTTCATAACCTCAAGAGAATTTCCTACCATGGATAATATGGCTTCTCTGGCTATATCGTAGTTTTTCGAAGTTTAGAGAACGGGTATGTATATGACCACCAAGTTGAGTAGTTGAGTCCGATCAGCCACACCATTCGCCCTGGCATCGTCGTTTCGTAGTACGTAGGTACACGAAGCAGAGGCCTGCATTTGTGGATAAAACGCAAACTTGAGAGCAGTTATTTCGTCAGATGGTGTTGTGTACATATTTCAAGGCAACTCTTCTGTTTACGCAGAAAATATCTCCTTTCCCTTAAGCTTGTACTTCACTCGCTCTTTGACACCTAACTGAAGTGGATGCATATTTCCAACCCAGATAAATCACGTGTATTCTTTGCGTACGCTTCTCTCTTTGTTTTTTGTTGCATTATTGGTGATAATTTGGATAGTTCTTATAAACACTTGTACAGTGTATTTTTGGCTTTCATTCATATCGACAGTGTAAAGTTTTCTTTTTATTAATGGCTTGGCTGCAATTTTTTTTATTACTGAGATCGTGTATTACAGCATTTCACACGAATTTCTGACGCCTCTTAGTTTTGTGCGAAGTGCGTAGACACATTGATCTACTCAGATGAAATACTGATTTCAAAAGTGGCGATCTGAATAATGTGGTGTTAATATAGAATGAATTCTAATGTTCTCTAGTAACTGCGCCACCGCGGTTGCACAGCAGATGTGGAGCTCGGCTGCGGCTACGTTCAAATCGACGCTGGTCGCATTTCTATGGGGGCGGAATGATACAGGCCCTTGGTCTGCCTGATGTCAGTGCACGTTGATCAACCCCAGGTGGCCGAAATTATCCGCAGCCCCTCACTACTGCATCCCTCATAACACGAGTCGCATCGGCATGTGAACCCCATAAGACAAAACAAAACTGATGGGCTTCGAAACGATACAACCATTGTACGGTCTAAATTTAAAGGGTGGCCAGAGAAGAGAGTAACCGCGTTTTAATCGGCATACATGTAGCCTGGGGCTACACAGAGTGCGCAAACATCAGACGCTGCCACAGCTATATATTTGCGTTATGCACAATGGGACGAAAAAAGCTATCCACTTCCGAGGGCTATCAGAGCTGCATTTGAAAGCCGGGCAGCCCAAATCGCATTACCGATTGTACGCGTATCGCGGCTTAAAATGCATTGTCCTCGCTTGAAATTTTTTTGATAGTTTGAGTATTCGTCGATGTGGTGCATTTTCTCACTGTGTCTACATACTGTGTGTTGTTTAGCACCAGTTTGTTACAGTGCGTTGTGCCAAATGGTGTGGCATTTTTGAACCATTGCACGAAAATGTCTAATGTGGTGGTACTAAACATCAGATCTTCCCTAAAGTACACTTTTTACCAACGTTGATTTCAGATGTTGCATCCAATCCGGAATACCCTCCTGCGAGTTCTGTTCTACAATCGCCGTCTACCTCTCGGCCCGGATGTGTGATGCATGGAAATTGGAAGCACCAGGGCTCTTCGATGGCTACGAATGAAGAAAACTCTGTTCAGTATCAGAACCCTGGCATAACAGGAGAGCCCTTACGATGCCCCCATTGCCCGTACACTTCTACGAAACACGCCGCAGTTAAGAGGCACATCAATACGCACGCCCCAGGAGAGAAATTTAAATGCCCCCTGTGCTTAAAGGCGTTCGCTACGTCCAGCAACCTTAAAAGGCATATGTCCTCCCACACTGGGGAAAAACCATACAAGTGCGAAAACTGCCTTTTTGCGGCTGTTACAAATAGCCAGCTTGTTCGGCACAGGCGTATGCACACAGGCGATAAACCTTAGAAGTGCGACAACTGCCCGTTTTCAGCGGCTACAAGTGGCGACCTAGTTCGGCACATGCGTAGGCACACAGGTGAAAGACCCTACAAGTGCGACAGGTGCCCTTATGCAGCAGCTAGAAGTGACCACCTTCTTCGGCACATGCGTGGGCATACAGGCGAAAAACCCCACAAATGTGAAGTGTGTTCGTATTCGACGATTCAGAAAGGGCATTTAGACCGTCACATGCTTACGCATAAAAGCGCTGAAGGCTTTCAATGTAGTCTATGTTCTTTAGTGTTTTCAAGTATCCAGAGCCTCAAACAGCACATCTCCGGCCACAGGCTGTGAATTGTTTAATAATACGCGCGTGTGATGATGAAACTGGGTAGAGGCACAACACTCCACGCAGAAATAATTATCCATTCATTGCAGACACGAGGGAAGTATTAGGTTATATGTGAAATATAAAGTTTACATCCACCGTTTTTGAACGACATTGTTACCACGAGGCGGTGTTAGCAAGAGCTTTGCAGGTTCGAGTCATTAACATCTAATTAATCTGAGCTATTTTAGCCTTAGACAGAGCGCATTAAGTGCACCGATTTTTCTGCAGAACAGCTGTTGGTGTGTATTGTGGATAATTTTGATACCAATAAAGTGGAGACTTCGAATACCACCGTCGTTCAGCGCAAACTCTTTCAAAATTTGACAGTGCAACTTATCGCAAAACATATTCCTCTTTATTTAGAACATTTATTCATTAAATTCAGTATATTTATGGCGTACCATATGCCCTGTGGTAAGGAAGTTTAAAAGCAACCCATAAAGCATTTAGCGCAGTTAATGTTCAACCAGATAAAGCGTTTGGCAAGCCGCTACTGCAGTAGATGTGCTTCTTTCAGCCGCTGCCGCGTCCGGCTAGATTTTCGGTCATATGATAGGAAACATTATTTGCAAACTAGGTAAGCCGATTAACAGATGCTCACTCTACTCCTGCGCGCATAATGTTCTTGCCGAACCAGTCCTATTCATCGCATGCCTTCGTTGTGCAAGGGCCCCTGGCCTTCCCAGATGGCATATTGCGTGTACAAAATTTAGCTCGAATACTTATATTTTGAAAGTCATTGAATACCGCCATCTTTTTCGATAGTGCTGCGCGCGTTCATGCGTAGCGTTGACGAGTGCAGCAGGTGCTCTTCGTGACCTGAGGAGGCTCTAGTCTAAAGAAGAAATCCGGAGGAAAATTGCCCGACAAGTAGACGAGGAGTGAGCACGGACGCCTCGCAATCGTCAATTGATGTCAGATTTCTTTGTAATTAAAAAATTCTGCATCAATAGATATCGCAAATTGGGCTTTCAATATCATGGTACGTATATTCCGCGGGCTCGTAGCCAATGCCTTTGTTTGGAACTGAACTTATAAACACACGACATCGCGCCTGGCTGACTGCACAAGCGAAAGAGAAACAATCGTGTCCTGAGAAGAGCAACACCACAATGTTGCGAAGTACCAATTAAGGGCTGCATAACACAATGGAGACCAATGATTTCATTTAAACCGTCATTCGGGACACATTTTGACCGACTCCGACAAACCGATTGCCTCCTAAGGACAGTATCTTCGGCTTGTAAGGCAAGGGTTAAATGTCTAAGAACAATTCGGGAAAAGGTGTAAACGAGAAGAAAAATCAGCAGGTTCTTAGATTGAATTTTCAAAACAGTAAACTGGCGCCTGGATGGCGCCCTCCTTTTTATCTCGCCTCATTTCCCCCTTCGATCCCCCCTTTCCTATTGGGGGAGGGAGGGGTGGGCTAACCCTGTCGAAAATGCTCAGATTCGCTATTATGCCCCTCTCCCTTCCTAACCCGATCTTTCCCAACATAAGCTCCCACTCCAGCTAGTCCCTTGCTTTCCCCCTCCCTTCATCTATTTCAGGCTGTTAATCTTGCTGTCAGCCGTCTTAGTCTCCGGGGAGGGATCAGGATTGATTTCAAAACGTAGCCTTGAAATAAGATGTTTGTTGAGCAGGACGCAGATTCCTATTAATTTATATAAAAATGTAACTTTTTCCTTAGGAGCTGTCTGCAGTCGAAGACACCACCACCGAACTTTTATGCGTCAAAACACAAGCTGTCAGTTGCCGACGCAAGGACTGCCGTGCCATCCAGGATAAACGCCTCCTAGGTTACCACCGATTAGGTGGCACATTTCTGAAAGTAGCTGCCATAATCCTTGATCGATTACGGTGTCTAATCTTTCGATTTGCACCGTTTATATGATCGAAGAAAACATGCGAGACTACAGCAGCGGCACACAAAGAAAAAATGCAATTCGTATCGACAGCGACATTCTAAGACTAATAGTTGAGCATGCTGGGCTTAAACGAATGCATTCCGTGAGCAGTTAATCTACACTCTATGCAATTTTTGGTCTTTGTGCAGACTTCAAACACCAAATGTAAAACTGTCAGTTTCAAGCAGACACAGTGAGGCACATATCACACTCTATTTATCCCTCCTGGTCTTCCTCTGCACCGGCGTAATTCTTCAGCTTTCATTTATGTTTGCTGCTCCTGCAATCGTGTTCCTTGTGAACAAAGTCGTCGACGGTGCACAAGAACTGAAACTGATAACCAAGTAATGTTGTTCACGAGCAAAAGCACGCCGCGGTGGCGCTCATTCCGCTTCCGGAAGCCGCAGCGTACGGTCGTGTGATGGGAAGCTCTGTGTGCGCTGTTATCGGTCATGCCTGGCCGAGGTTTCAGTGAGCGACGCCCACCAGTGGGCTATCGCTTAGTTTTACCTACGCTGCTTACGGGAGACGCATTGAAGACTACGGTTTTCCTTCACTCCGATATTTCCGGGCGCCCTTATCGCATACAGGATTTTCGCGAGCCATTGGAAACTGCCGGTGCTCTACCCTTCGTGGCGGGCATTGGGCCCTTTCAAATGTCGCATGTGTGGATGTTGAAGCTGAAAACTGCGGAAGCGAAGGAACTACTGCTGACAGAAGGAGCACAAGAAGTGAAAAAAAACGCTATTGTGCAGTCAATGAACCCAACAAACGCGAGTTGGCTTTCAGGGTGCACTGGGTGCCCTTCTATGTGTCGAATGAGTCTGTGTAGCAGGCTTTTGAAGACTTCGGAGATGTAACAGATGTCACTCGTGAGCAGTGGAACAGTCCGGGTTTGGAAGACGCCGAGTCGACAACCCGGCTGGTGCGTATGGTTGTGAAGGAGGGGCTCTCTATCGATGATTTACCACACATGTTCAAGTTTTACGGAGGGCAAGTGTTAGTGCTGGTGCCTGGTCCGCCAATATGCCTACGGCGCAAGAGGACGGGACATATTCGACGCGTCTGCCGCAAGCCGAGGTGCAGCTTGTGTCGGTCCTTCGGACACGAAAGGGACGGATGCGTCCTCACGTATGCGCGTGTGGCTACGGGTACTGCTCCGCCGCATGACGACGGAAGCGAGCTGCTCATGGATCAGGAGGAACTTGAGAACGCCGGAGCCCCGCCCCCATCAGGACTCAGCGACGGCCCTGCTTTCGAGCAGCCGGAGCTGTCTGCTGGCAACGAGAAGTCACAAGGTGACCCCACTGCAGAAACGACTGGCAAGAAGGCGGACGCTGCTGCGCCGCCAGAAGAGCCAACGAAGGGCAGCACTACAGGCGACCACGACTCGGAGGAACCGATGGATACGACAGTCGCTTCCATTAAGCGATCTCGTGACTTCGAAAAGGCACCGGCTACGGACAGAGAACTTCGTCGGCTAGAAAGACATTGTATAGGGGAGTGAGCCAAGAAAGGCAGGTTAGCCTTGTCACGGTCCTCGTCGTGACGAGAGACCCAAGCAGTGAGCTTTGAAAGCACTGTTGTTTGTTTCCTGTGTGTACTCTATGGCTTACTTGAAGAAACCGCTAAAAGTAGGCACGCTGAACGTACGAGGACTTGCCTCGAAGCGTAAGCAAGTGCTGTTGAACCGACTGTTCGGCGAGTTAGATCTAGATATCGCGGCTATTCAAGAAACAAAAGTTGAGGACGACCAGCAAACAGATAACATGGTGCTTGGTTTTCGGTCGCGATTCAATGTTGCTGTAAGCCATGTGGATGGTTTGTCGCCGGGATGTTGTCTTTTCCTGAGGAAAAACATAGGCATATTAGAGGAAAAAATAACTTGTCCAAGGGGGCGGTTTATCATGTGTTACTTCACATACGAAACACTCGCGGTGACGGTTTTTTCCTGTATGCTCCTACGACACAAAAGGAACGCCGCGGATTTTTTAAACAGTTAGGGTCGTTCCTTGAATGCAGTCGAATGCCCATATTATTGGGTGATTTCAATTGTGCGTTAGACCCTAGAGATCGTTCAAATATAAAGGATGTATAAGACCGGAGTGCTGATTTGTTGAAGCGTGTCCTGAACGAGTGCAGCTTAGAGGACGTAATGGGCCTGGCGAAAAGTCATAAACATGTGCATTTTACGCATTTTCAAGGACTTAGCCGTGCACGACTTGACAGAATATAAGTCGCCGGAGTTTTCGCCTTCCTGTGAGCAGTATGAAGTGAAGCAAGTGTCCTTTAGTGACCACTGCCTTGTTACGGTAACTTTGGGAGGAAGGAAGCAGCGTAAAACAAGAATGAACCGGGATATGTGGGAGATAAACTCAAGGCTTATAGAAGACGGCATATGTTTAAGAAAAGTTAAGGAAGGCATGGTTATGTTTAATAATAGTGAAACAGGATGTATTGAATCTTGGGAACGCTTTAAGCAGGAGGTGAAAATTCGTGCCATTGAGCGTTCAAGCATAATAAAGTATGAGGAAAAAAAGAAGAAAAGCAACTGCGAGAGCTTCTGGCGAATTTATGGCGAGAAGAGGAACAAACGCAGGGCATGTACATGCATGACATAAAGGGCGCCAAAGTTAGTCTAGAAGCTTTAAATGCTCAGGAGTACAGAGGGCCAGCGATAAGAGCACGCACAGAAAAATGGCTTACTGGCGAAACGCCAACAAAACGCGCGCTCTCCAGTGAAAAGCGATACGCGCGCTCGAACCAGATCTCAGTTATCGAATACAAAGGGCAAATCCTGAGTGATCAAAGTGGAATTTTGAGTGCATTCGTGGAGCATTACCGTGAGCTGTTTACAAGCAAAGCACCAAGTGCGGAAAGGTTTCGGGAAAACTTTTTGCCTCTTATGCCAGTATTAAGAAATGAGATCACTGAAGAATTACAGAACGAATTAAGTATTGACGAAATAGTGACAGCAATTGGTGAACTGAATGCCGGAAAGTCGCCGGGACCTGACGGTTTGAGCGCGGCCTTTTATAATAGCTTTAAATATGACCTTGCCACTATGCTTTATAAGCTTTTCAAGGAGTGTTTTGAGGTCGGTAGGCTGCCACCTTCGTTTAGCAATGCTCATACGGTCTTAATTCCTAACGCAGATGACCCAGTCAAGCTAATAAAGGTTACAGGATATAGACCGATCACGTTAACAAACGTTGATTATAGAATTCTGATGAACGTGTTAGCTAAGCAATTGCAATACGTCATAAAGGATATTGTTGGACCTCACCAAACGTGTGGAATAAAAACAAGAAGCATATTTAAAAATATTCATGTAGCACGCAGCGTGCTCTTGTGCTGCGATGCTCTAAATAAGAAAGTGGCTATGGTTCAAATTGACTTTGAAAAAGCGTTCGATCGCGTGTCTCATGAAATACTCTACTGTTTGTTGGAACATATTGGTATTGGTTCAGTTGTCCTCAAAGGGATAAAAATGGCTTATGCATGTTGTTTGACACGTCTTATGATAAATAAACTGTTATGTGAAAGAATTGATGTAAGGGCATCTGTTCGACACGGATGCCCCACTGTCCCCTCTACTTTTTGCAATTTATTTGGAGCCTTTTTGTAGGATGATAACTGCGAGTGGGCACATGCGAGGTTTTAGGTTGGGAGCGTGTGAGGTGAGAATACTGGCATACGCTGATGACGTAGCGCTCTTTCGTGAAGACCGTAAAAGTGTTGTATAAGTGTTACAAATAACCAAAAGGTTTTGCAGGCAAACTGGCAGCGTTGTTAACTTAGACAAATGTCTCTGAGTCTGGCATGGGCAATGGGACTTACAACCAGAATTCTTCTGCGGAGTACGTTGGGCTACAACTTCCGGGGTCTATTTGGGAGTCCCGCTGAACAAATATGGGGAGAATACCAATTACAGGAATGAAAAAGCAGAAGAAATGCTGGACAGGACGAAAGGGTGAATGGGCCGCAATCTTTCCATTTTCGCGCATGCAACTGCATGTCACACCTTTCTTGTTGCAAGGATCATGTATTTACTCCAATAATATATTGTGCACGAAACAATATCCAAAGGTTCCATCGGGGATTTGCTGTTTTCATTTGGGCGTCCGATTGGAAACGAATTCGCAGAGATAATCTCTTCCGGAGAGTAAAGGTTGGCGGACTGCCTCTTATGCATCTATATGTACGGCAGGTGGTTTTAAGGTTTTGTTTCTTGCGTGACGAAAATGACGCCTTCTTGCGAACATTCATACAAACCATGCTGACAGTGCACTTCCAGAATTCATTGTCTCTTCATGCAATGCTCGGAGGTACACAGTGTCTCGCTTCCTGTGAGAGGTGGTCTGGTCGTTCAGGTTTTTGCAAGAGCGGTTCTCTCTAGAGTATTTAGCGAGTGTAACGCCGAAGCGACTATAGAAGGTCTTATTGAGCAGTTGTTTCCAGCTCCACTGTACAGAACCTTATAATGTGAAGGCCCTGGAAAAGGCGTTCTCAGGCGAGTTAAGAAGATGACACTTGCATCTGGCGTTAAAACATTATTTTTCTAATTGCATACAGGAACCCTACCAGTAAAAACATGGTTAAAGGAAAAGGGCCTTTTTGTTCTTTGGGGCTCAAACTGTCTCTTGTGTAGAAAGCTAGAGACGGTAGAACACTTGTTCTTGGACTGTTGGGATGCGGTGTTCTTCTGGGACGTTTTGCAAAGAACCCTAAAAAAGACTTGTCATTGACACCGCGCGGAATTCGGTACCTGAACACTGAAAGTGATGTTGCGCAGTATGACCAGATTATGTTATGGGCCTTCACAGCATTTGCAGGAGTAAAATGGCTTTCAGATATTGTGACTTGGATGCACGATCGGTATGTGATTATTTTGTCGAACATATGTATAAATTAAGAGAAGTCCTGAAGCAGTAGGACTATGCAGATGATGTATTGACTCTTATAGACCAACTTGTAATGAAAGTCGATTAGACACGGTTGTCTGCCAAGGGGCATGTCCACTATGATATTTTATTGATGTGTATATTCATGCATTAAGGAAAAAGCCGTGGTGGCGCTCTGGTTATGGTGCCCGCCTGCCGACTCAAACATGCGGGTTCGATACCCGCCGTGGCGGTCGAATTTCGATGCAGGCAAAATTCTAGCTGCCCGTCTACAATGCTATGTCAGTATACGGTAAAGAACCGCAGGTGACCCCCATAAACCCAGTCGCTTTGGCACGTTCAACCCCCATAAGCCAAACCAAACGAAAAAAACCTTCGTCTCCAAGTAGCACAATGTGGACTCCGAATTGGGGCCCCTTGTCGGCCCCAAGTGATCAGCCCATATGGACCCCATGTGGGATTTGCAACCCGTGCCCAGGAGGAGCCCAAATGGGCAGCCCACTTGGGCTAACCTAAAGAAGCCAGAAGAGAACCAGTTTGGGCCGCCCATTTCGCTTGCCAGAAAAAAAAAACAGATCTGGCCCAACGTGGGCAGCCTATTTCAATGCACTGGTGGGGCCCTTGTTGGGCCCGATTGGGCAGCCCACTTTCAATGTGCTGTTGGGGCCCGTGTTGGGCCCGAGTGGACAGGCCATTTTCAAAGCCCTGGTGGGGCCCTTGTTGCGCCTGAGTGGGCAGCCTACTTTCAATGCCCTTGTGAGGCCCTTGTTGGGACCGAGTGGGCAGCCCTTATGCAGCCCAGTTCGGCCCAAAGTGGGCAACCCTCTTTAGTTGCCCAGATGTAGCCCAGTCTGGGCACAAGTGCGCTGCCCAATTTGGCCCAGACCAGCATTTATAAGGGCAACCAAACTGAGCTGCCCTGATGAAACCCAGTTTGGGCAACTCATTTCAACTCTACAAAATACTGGCTGCACACACATTATTCATGCATAAACAGGTCAAATTATACAAAATCCCATGTATTCAAAGCAACATCTTATGCAGATGCACCAATATCTTAAGCTTCTCTGCATTAAATTGGCCAGAGTCAGACTCTGGTATGGCAGTGCAAAGCTGAAGTATGATATATCAAATTGAAAAGTAGTTTTCTTGCACGTTTTATTGCATTATTTCACAAAAGCTCCATCAGTGGTCAGGATGGAGTGCCCGCGTAAAGATCATCCTGACCTTCCGGCCACCGTCCCGGTCCCTGGCGCCACACAAAAAGCTTAGAATACGGGAGTTCATGCGGGCCACATCTGCATCAGGCACCCTCCGCTCCACAGCAGCTGTAATCAGACACTTAATTACAAACTGTGGAAAACATGAATTCTCAGCTATGTGGCCAAACCTTGTAATAACATAGAGAATACTGCAGCAAAAACACATTAAGTGTATTTGCATTACCCACAAAAGTAGGCACGAAATTTGTGCAAATCTGAGAAGGCGTGGAAGCTGCACAAACCAAATTGAAGAGCACAATGTTGCTAGCGACTCACAAAATGGACTGTTTTCTGAGAAAGCAAAAGAAAAGGGAAAAATCACAGCATGCTCTATTCAAAATTACGGCAAATTAACTCTACCTCGAAAACTTGAAAGCATTGTTCCATTCGAATGTGCACCATACTTTTTCGTTATGTAAACCGAATAAAACAAATTTGACCAGCTGTCTGTAGCTTCCCAATTATTAGCACATCTTTGTAAACATGACAATAAATTTCAGCAAATGCTAATAAACAATGAGCAGAAATCAGTAAATAAATTTTGCTTCTCGCTAACATGTACTTTTATGTTATAGCCTGTGTATCATACCTTTTATTTCGAACCAGAATATTCAGCTAGAGTCGCATATCATCTATATTATATGTATCTGCTCTACTAAGCCTGTGAAAGAATGTAATTCCAGTTTCCTGTAATGGCATCACTTTACCTAGAGAACGCTACTGTTAGCCTGTTTGAATAAATAATGCATGCTAATCCCAAAAAACTCATCCCACTGAAAACAGCCTTGGTAAGCTAAAAATAGCCACAAATTAAAATACAGGTACCACTGCTGCTCACTAATTACACAGCTGAAAGCAGCACTAACCAATTTTTAGCACATATTCTACATGCTATGTTACACGGCAACTTGAAGATGGTGACCATGGGATCTTTTCTATTGTAAACATCACAAACTTGGAACAAGAGGTGGAAAAACTTTAAATTTAAATTCGATATTTTCTGCATTCAATGCATTTTTCCATCTCACAGGCATCAACATACCAATGAGTCCCGCAAACTTTTTACTGTTAACAAAAAAAGAACAATGTCCTTAAAGGGTGTACTTCTGCGCGCCAATTTAATGCTGGATTATATACTACAGTAATTACTAATAAAAGATGAGGCTGAATGAAAATGCTATTCTACATTCTCCAGCGGCTGCTCATCATGCATCCACAAAACTATTCACCCATACGACATCTTGGAACTAGACAATGTTATAAGTACTTTGCTATTGGCAGTTTCCACAGAACCAATGCCATACTGTGGCAGTGCACAGGCGATCAATCAGTCTAGAACATTTTCTCTGATGCATAAGTAGTTAACAGTCCATTTGTACATTGTCAGTATTCCAAGGCGGAACTAAATATAGTAAGGGGTACCTTTCACATCGGCATTAGGCAAGCAAGTGACAAGTTGAGTGCCGCTGCACAATTTGTCTAGTGCCAGCATCGCATAGCACGGAAAGTTTCTAGGAGGTAGTGTAACACTGACAGGGTTTTCATTGACAATGTGGCCTGCCACAGATTACCCCAATCTACCGTATTTACTCGAATGTAACGCTAGTTTTTTTACCGAAAGTAGAAAGAAAATGTCATCCCCCGCGTTACCATCGAATACTAGGATTAAAAACGCTATGAAGAGCACCAAACACACACTATTAAAATCATTTCATGTGTCAAACGTGTGCGTTGATCGTACTGGTCATTCGAAATCACGCAGTCCAACTCGCCGGTCAACCAGTACGCGAACCACAGGTCACAACTGCTAGGAAAAAGCGGCAACCTAATCGCAAACGCAAAAAAAAAAAACGACGTCAATGAGAACGAGCCAACAGGAGTTGACGCCAGCTAGTCACTGGCGCGATAAGAGGGCACCACCTCTTGACGAATGCTCGCAACCTGTAGCGAGGTTGTCTAGAAACCATGACCGCAAAATTGAACAGCCATCTCGGAGGCACTGAGCGCTCGCAATCGCCGCCAAGATGCCGGCAAAGGAGCGAGCGATCCCATCGCCATCTGTCTGTTAATCCTTGCAACTGATCCAAAGACGTGGCCCCGTGACTAACATGCAGCAGAGCATGGAGCAGCGCGCTTTGTTCGCTGTTTCTCGTGTTTGGTGCCAGTGCGTGCAGTTGTGCGTTCCGTGCTTCGAGTCTTAGGCCTATCCCCATAAAACGGTCGAGTTGTGGTCAAGCGGAATGACGTGCTCACACGTTCAGTATACAGCTGGCTTCAAGCGCAACGCTATTTCGCTTGCTGAGAGAAATTCAGCGGCTTCAAGACATTTTTGACGTCAACGAATTGACGATCAGGGGATGGAGGAAACATCGCGAGGAATTGTTTAACTGCAACAGCCTGCGAAAAGGCTTTCAGGGGCCCAAGAAAGGCCGCTTCCCGGCGTTGTAGCGTCGCGTTGCAGAGTTCATTAGCGAGCAACGTTCTTGACTACTTAGAGTAAGCATTGAAATGCTTCAGTGCAATGCACAGGAGTTTGCGCGAAACACGGGTTTGACCCAAAACCAGTTTAAGGCATCACGAGGCTGGGTGCAGAAGTTTATGCGAAGGGCCGGGTTCTCCCTTCGACGCACGACTTCTATTTGCCAGAAGCTGCCCGGGGACTTCGAATCAAAACTTCGAGAGTTCCAGCGCTACGTCGTCAATCTTCGTCGTTCTCCCAACATGCCACTTGGACATATCGGCAATGCCGACCAGACCCCCGTGTATCTGGACATGCCTATGTCCAGAACAGTGCACAATTCTGGTAAGCATGAAGTTCGCCTTAGAAGCACAGGCAACGAAAAAAATTGGATTACCATTATGCTGGCATGTTTAGCTGACGGCCGCAAGCTCCCTCCATCATTTTTCGCCGGAAGACGATCCCAAAGGAAACTCCCGAAAGACGTTATCGTGAGCTCTTACGAAAAAGGTTGAATGGACTCGAATCTTGTCATAGATTTGATTCAATGCGTGTGGGACCGAAGGCCAGGCGCATTGCTGCATCTGGAAGCAATATTGGTTCTGGACTCTTTCCAAGGTCACCTGCCACCCGGCGTCAAACAAAAGCTACAGCGTGACTGAACGCATCTCGTTGTTATACCGGGTGGCAAGACCTCCATTCTCCAGCCTCTGGACGTTTGCATGAACAAGCCCTTCAAGGATGGCTTGCGACAATTATACTGGGAGTGGATTGAAAGCGGGTCAACAACACCTGCAGGTAGGCTGAAAAGCCCAAGCGCGTTGCCCACTGGGTTTCAGCAGCCTGGTACGGGCTGCCTGATGATTTGGGTTACCGCGCATTTAATAAATGCTCAATTTCAAATGCTCTAGACGGAAGCGAGGACGACCTGCTGTGGGAGGCAGCTAGTGACAAAGAAGAGTCAAGCTATGATGATGAGAGTGACGGCGACAACTGCCGTGAGGAAGAGGGTGTATAGGAACGCCTGTTTGGCTTGTATTTCAATAAAGTTGTCTTTGACCCTCAGAACAATGCGATGTCAGTTCCTCGCGTCATATTCTGGTTCTTTCAGTTTTTCTGTCGCACGCCCGAAGTCCAAGCACGCCTTACAAACGTAGTTTTTTTCCCCCTTTTCACACCCTAAAAGTCGACCATCGGGTTACAATCATGGTCGCGTTACATTCGAGTAAATACGGAAGAATGCTGCTTCGCCCAATGGTTTACCCCTAATTAGGTTCATCATTGTCATCACGCTAAGAGGAACCTTAGTAGTGCACGCATTTACGCTTAGCCGCATTCTATACGCAACCCCATATCTCAAATTGAACCGCACGGAAATCGAACGCGTGAACGCAATGATCCGCCTTGCGACTAAGGCAGCCCTAAACCTACCTCGTAGCGCTAGCACAGCCAAACTTCTTGCACTAGGCATGCATAATACCATTCAGGAACTAGTTGACGCGCACCTTCAGACACAGTACCTTAGACTTGCCACGAGCGCCACTGGCCGCCATATACTCTCCTCCCTTTACATCAACATACCGCTAACCAGTCAACCCTTATAGCCATCCCTCGACACATCCATTCACCTCTCGTTGTGAAACCCCTTCCTCGAAACGTCCATCCCCAATATCACATCCCTCGCCGCGTACCTCGCTCTAATGCCCTCCATAAGTATTATGGGCAAGCCCACGATGCCGTTTGGGTAGACGCCGCATGTACAGCGCATGAAGCTGTAGCAGTTGCCTACAATCCAACCCTACCTCACCCCCTAACTCACCGTCTTCCCTCGAGCTCTACGCCTGAGGAGGCAGAGGAGACCGCCATCGCCCTAGCCCTTGCACATTCTTACGCCCCAATACATCTTCAGCGGCTCCAAAACGGCTCTGTCCAACTTTACCAGGGGCAGGATTCACGCCCCTGCCTGGCAATTGTTGAACACCCCTACCAAAAATTTACCACGCAGGGTAGAGCTTCAGTGGCTGCCGGCTCACTCTGGGAACCATGGAAACGAGGCTGCCGATAAATTGGCCCGAGGTCTGATTTGCCGGGCTCAGGACAGTCTCGATCCAGGATTCTCGAGGGAGCGGGCGCACACATTTGCGGAGCTCACGCAAATACCCCGTTTGGACCGTCGGACTTACCCTCCTCCCCACCCCTCTCTTAAGCATTCCCAACAGATGCTCTTCAGACGCCTCCAGACCCGCTCGTTGTCATCCCCTCAGCTTTTATCCCACTACTGCGGCACATCCCCTGCATGCTCCCTATGCGGTGACCTCCACGCCACACTCTCCCATATCCTTTTCGGCTGCCCTGCTGACCCTCCCCCGTGAGAACAGCACGCCATCTCGAGCTGGGAGGACTGGGAGGTCCTGCTTATGTCTGCAGACCCGACATCGCAGCTTGCTGCGGTGACTCGGGCTGCCGACGACATGTCCCGACATGACCTACTTGATGCAGTGCGGGACCGCGCAGTGGCCCAGGCACCCAGCTGGGTCTAAAACTCACCTGCTCAATAAAGTTTTTCTGTCTATCTGTCTGTGTAGTTTTTCACACGATATGTGACAGGCTTACCTCGACCACAAAAGGAAGGAGCAAACAACTGAAACGTTATAAAAAATTTCAAAGCCAATAAAAAGAGGGGGCTGTACCAATACAGGGCCTGATCCCAGAACTGGCCCAGCTAAAAGAGGGCTGGGCAAATGC
Source organism: Amblyomma americanum (assembly GCF_052857255.1). NCBI lineage: Eukaryota > Metazoa > Arthropoda > Arachnida > Ixodida > Ixodidae > Amblyomma > Amblyomma americanum. The sequence goes on from NW_027526485.1 coordinate 408,904, forward strand.
TAGGTAATATTAGCTAACAAATGTCAGTGTCAAAATTCTTGTGTGCGACTCTCTCAACTGCTGTTTGCATTTTGCAGGGTTTTTTTCGCAAATTACTTTTCTGGCCTCTAACTTAAGGGTGTCCACTTGGAATCGAAGGTGGTCTAGATGTGAGTAACGTTGAAAATTAAAGAGCTCAAATTTAAGCTATAGGGTCGCAAAAGGGGGGTTGAAAAAGTGGGAATCAAATATGTGCATTATATAGTGGAAATGCCACTGAGCGTTCTTGTCACGTACAAGTCCTCGAGAGCAAGCTGGTAAATTGCAAGACATTTTCGAAAATTCGCGCTCTTGCGCCGCAACCCATGTCACCAGATGTTCGCCAGAGATTGCGCGCATTGCATTGGCTAACGCAAATGACGTCATGATGCAGAGTGCTATCACTGGTTCGCGAGCAATACAGAGAAAAAGGACGGTTGCTTGCCCGGCCCCGAAGGTGACTGCACCATCTCCCCCTTTGTATTCCCTCCTCTGTCTGTAGCTGTGGCGGCTGGTGTACGAGTTGAGAGGTAAAACGTAGAGGCAGTACTTAATTGCAAATATCTCTGCTTTACATAAGCTATAATGAAAATTTTTTGCAGGAGGCTGATAGGCCATTCAGTATCTACCAGTTTCATCAGCATTTCTTACCCTCATTGGGCCCCTCCCCTTTCAGTGCCTTTTTAAGGCTCGAACAAGAATGCCACAATTTGGTGCTTGGTTTTGGTCAGATGATAATCATTTCCTGATAACGAAACAAGCTTGTAAATTCAACAGACCATTAAGCTATGATAATTAAGATTTAGTGTTTTAGAGCAATTCCCAAGAAAAGCAGACAAAAAATTTATTTTAGTAATAATCGAAATAAAAAGCTCTTTTAATGCACTGCAAGTTGAGAGAACCAAAGTAATAGTTCAGAGAAATCAAAATTCAAATTAAAGAGTTCTTTTACTTTTTGTTGTCCAGTAAAGCAACTACAGTGGCCCTAAAAGAAATATCAATCATCTCTTCAAGCAGATAATTCTGAAGGCCAAATGCTTGCTGCCAGTTAAATTGAACCAGAAGTACCAGGAAAAAGGGTGTATCTATGGATCATTTCTTCTCAAAACAATTGAATTTACTGCTTAGCACATAAAATCAAAGCCACAGTGAATCAAGCAACCAGTTAAACACAATGCCTAAAGAGAATGCGAGGGACCAGAAACATCACAAAGTGCAAACAAGGACAAACAAACATGGCATGCGAAAACTCCCCAACAACAACACTATACAGGCAAAGCTTCCTAAAAGGTCGCCTGTGCCTTCCACCTTCCAGCGTAAACTGCAAGGCGACTGGAGTCTTTACAAAATTTTTCAGGATGAGGTGTGTAGCCTCGTCCACTGTGTCGCCTCCGATCAAAGAGAGGACCCCTTGATGCGAAAACCATTATAGCACAAATTATAATAAGATGTTGATAACAAATAAAGAATGAATGAGCATTTATAAATTGTCATATTTATTGCATACAAGGCACAGCAAATAAGGCCTCTATCTATGCTTGGCACCCAGAAATTGTTATACCCTTTTTTCCCCAAAGAATAGCTATTTCATGCACATGATGAAAAAAAAAATGCATGTGCAGCCATAATAAATGCAGCGTTACACCTGCCTTCACTGCATTGCTTAGAAGAATGTGGCTGGTACCAAGCTGATCGAAACATGCTCAAGCCATGAGCGACAGCTTTTCAGTGTGATGCGACAAAGCATGCCCTATTAACCCCTCAACCCCCTCCCCGAATATTCCTTAACTGTACCGGAAACCTAAGATTCTTTTCATAAAATTTCATGCAAGCAAACTGCAAGACATTGATCAAGAGTGACAAAGGTAAAAAAAGGCACAGCAAAGAGATGAAGACCATGCTGAAACTTCCAAAAAATGCAAATCTGTGAGAACAATACAAATACACTTATCTCGCGCTCCATATTTTCATGCCTGCAGGTTCCCGCAAAAGTTCAATTTTCTAGGCGGGTACTTTTAATTTTCGTTACTTCGAGCAGCCATAAATTTAAGTTCAAGCATACTGCATAACTGATAACCTGGCGACATCAAACATCAGGAAATTTTATTCGTGCTATCCTGGGAGGGGGGGGGGGGAGGCACTGCATCAATCTGTGTCGAGACCTTCACGGCACGGACTGTGCTGTCTACACTAGCACCGTGCCATGGCCGCCAATTCGGAAGGCTCACAGGAAAAGCTACACCTCCTCAACTGAAAACTAAACATATTGACAGATTTGCCTGTCTGGTTGGGTTTGAAGACATAACAAACTCACAACTCCAACCAAAATTCAAATTTTTTTCAGGATTCGGGCGACAGCATCGCCCAAATCCTGAAAAAATCGAGCATCCAGGTTACGCACGAGCCCACAAACACTGTTGGGCTTTGCCTACCTGTTCTCAAAGACCAGCCGCGGAGAGAAAGAGCCCAAGGCATTGTCTACAAAATTCCATGCGCCAACTGCGACGCAAGCTACATCGGCAACACCAAAAATTTCAGAAAGAATACGGCAACATAAAAACGACGTCCGCAAATTCGCAAGAGAACGCAATCCAGTAGCCGAACATTCCGAGGACTCCGACCATAGAATCAACTTCGAAGAAACCCGCATCCTCGGAACCGAAACAAATTACCACAAAAGGCTCCTTCTGGAATCCTGGCATATACCGCACAAAATGAAACCTGCCCCCAGTATATGCCCAGGGACTTCGCTCTTCAACCACCTCAATGCAATGCGCCAGCTTGACTAACAGCCTAAACCCCCTCCCCCCGCGCCTTTTGCGTCACAGCTGTCGTTCCTTTGACCCCCCCCCCCCTCCCCTCCATACATAAAAGACGCTAGCTATACTGCCCTCAGTCACCCCTGATGATGGAGCCGAGTCGGCTTCGAAACGCCGGGTTAAAGTTGAAATTTTCGGTTGGAGTTGTGCAGCTTATTATAAACTTCCTCTGCTGCAGCCTTCTAGAATGCTGTACCCATGCTGTCCCACAAAATAAGCCATAGCCACTTCAGCTTTGGCTTAAAGCTGTACTCAAGGTGATTGTGAGCTCATCTTTTCACCGCGTGAACTCAAGCACCAAGTAACCACATAATTTTGAATAACCAGTGAACACTGCCGACAGATACAATGCTGATTGCAGAATTTCCATGTTTACGAATCAGATTATAAAACTTGCAATGAGAAAAACATTTCTTTACAACAACCACTGAAAAGCCTGGCTTACCAGAACAGCGCTTCTGTCAGGGTCTTCAAGGATTTCTTCTAGCTCCTCAACATCTCCCATGGAACTCAATGGGATCAGCTCTTCTCCAAGACAATGCTACAGACCAGCTGCGTGATTCCCTTTGAGCTCTTTGATGCCAGCTCTGATCTCCATCAGGAGCTGCACTGTCCGACTTTTGAAGCCTGAAATGTTCAAAATCCATGATTAGAGAAAGACTGCTTATATCCCTCTGAGTTCTTTGGTATGACTAAAGGTATCACAATTTGGTTTGGACCAAACACTGATTGCATAGCACAGAAATAATTTTTTTTTAATTCGGTGCCACTTGAAAATGGTCAGTATCCCCGAGATGAACGCACTAGTTGCTGCACTACAAAGTACAAGTTGTCGAGTGTTTTGAAGGAAAAAAAAGTAGAACACGACTGCATTACTGGGTCCCATTCGCATCACGCATTTATTAGGTCTACCTTTATCCAACTTGAACCCAACAAGCTTCTCAGCTTGATAGAGCAGCTGTGTATTCTGAAAAGGTTCGAGGTTTTTGATATGAGCGAAACGCATGTCCACTCATGATTTTGAGAGCGCACTGCACAACATAATCTGTTTGTGACCTGTAGTAAACTGTCAAAACATGCATCAGAGCAAAAAAGAGAAAGCTTCATGGCCTGTGGGTAGCGCGCCTGTCTCACAGGATTCAATTTCCACTACCACCTCTTAAAGAAATTTGGTGTATCTGAACATTGCTGAGCTGTTCCTGAATTTTTTTGTCTATCTGTTTCATTAGGATTTTCCACCCTTGGCCAACGCCACTGCAGAGTTTTCTGTGACAAAGGATCGATAACACTGTTGCATTAAAATTCAGAAATAATGTGGGGCCTGGACAGCAGTTAATGTGGTCACTGTGATGACAGCATTACATGTTATAGCCTTATGCTCCGGGTACTATCAGCAGATATGCCAATCAGTTGTTTTTAAAAACCATAACTTTTAAATTTCTGAGACTGACAAATTGCCCACATATTCACATTTTATGGAACTTCTCTGGAACTGCAATGCCACGACTAAGGGTGATGTCATAGGAAACGACAGGGTATCTCACACAGCCATTCACAGCAGTCATGACATTCTTGACAGTTGTCTGGAAATGAAACAGCACTATACAAAATTGAATGTGGCCCACTCACGTTGCGAACATGGAGGGTCCATATCTCGTGGATATAAAAAATCAATTCAATGATATATTGCCAAATTCATTACATAATCAGCATATAACTTTCCTTCCACTGCTATTGTAGACAAGCAAGCAAGACTGAAGCAAGAAATATTAGAGGTAAGAAAATTCATATTCAAAATTCTGACTAAATTTCAGACAGCATTTGGTATTCGATTCGCACTTTCACTATAGTTTATTCTCGTTATAACGAACATGAATACAGCGACTTATCAGTATAATGAAATGAACAGTGCATAATCTGACACTCTATTGGTTTTAATGGAGCTGTTTTTTGTATTCGCATAGCTCAAAATGCACAAGGAGTCGTAAAAACTTCAAGCAATGCAATATTTTGATCATCTGAATAGTCCGCGGTAGTTGTGTGAATGAATCGAGCGTGCATTCACATGCCGCACCATAGAGGGGCAGTACGAACTAGCATCAAGCTGACAGACGCATGACCGGCACGTGATCGAACCATCTTGCCGCACTCCCCTGCCACATGTGCAGACCTGCGCGCAAGTGGGCTGCACTCCATGACTCAATCAACTCCGTTGCGCAAAATGGCAATGCAGAAGCATAAAGTATTCTCATTTGAGTCGATGTTTTGGTAGTCCACAGCGAGCGCAAAAGGCCACATTACTGAGCAATACAGTGTTGCATCTAGCACTCAGTCGGCAATTGTGAACGCAAGACAGAAGATTGCATTTGTTGACAACTGTTCCAAAGGAGACATGAAGAATGATCACCTTGTCATCATGTCGACTGGTGCTTCTGAATGTTACGTTTGAGAACTTAGTCTCTGCTTATGACAAATTGGTGGTGGCACCTGAACTGACCGACCAAGAAATCGCTGACGAGGCCGGTTCTTGCAGATGATGCAAGTAGGGTTGATGACAGTGAACCGGAAAGTGAAAAATGAGCTCTAAAAATTGCAGAGGCTGCCGACACGGAAAGGAAATTGAAGGGCTACCTTGAGAAAGTACCTGTGGCCTGATGTGGAGAAAGCTCTACATTTAATTGATTTCATAGAGAATTTAGTCCTCTGAAATACTGCTCAGTGCCACCAAGCAAAGATTGCATTGTTTCTTAAATAAATCTGGGCGGAGCCAGCATCCCCATCTAGTGTTCATTTCTGCTCTACAACACAGAACAAAGCGATATTTCGCATGCTTATAGCAAGCTCTGAATTCAACAATTGTGCGTTATTACACCTTTCTGTTGTCCCCCTGCGAGAAGCCTTTGCTTGGGTTTATTTGCAGACTTTTGCAGATTTTTAGAACGATTGTTTAGTATAACAAATTTTAGGCCAAAATTAGGCTTAGTTATAACGGGATTTGACTCTATTCGAAACTCTTTGACCAGAAATTATGAATTTCTGGTTCATCTAAACTACCAGTGAAACTTCGCGACATTCTCAGACAGAAGTATCTTGCACTTTTGAATGGAGCCTAGAGACATTGACATCAATGAAAGCATAGGAAATTTTTTTATGTTGATCATTTTAAAATAATAATGTAATCATTGAGATAATTGATTAGAAAGAAAGTGGGATGCATACCTATGAGCGCCGTATCATCTTCTTCATTCCAAGTGCCCCGGCGGAAAGAGGGAGCCATCCTGGCGACTCAAGGAGAGGAGACTACGAGGGGGCTATAATACGGCTTCAAGCGGCTGACGTGAACGACGTCGCGGCCACGGCGGCCATGGTCCGAAGAAGGTGTCACCGGTTCGATAATGTCGTTGACCGGTGACGTACGCTCCAAGATGCGGTAAGGGCCGATGTGCTTGGCCGAAAATTTGGACGTATTCGGAAGAGAGAGCCAGACCAGTGAGCCAGTGGAGAAGTGAACCGCGGGCGTGTCTTGATCGGAAGCATGGGTACGACGGAGACCTTGACGTTCGGCGGTGAAGGAGCGAGCCAACTGGCGGCACTGCTCAGCATGGCGGGCGATGTCAGAGAGGGAAGCATGTTCCGAGCTGTCGGGGTTGTAGGGAAGGATTGTATCCAACATACAAGAAGGTTCGCGCCCGAATAAAAGAACTGTTTACTGTTTTGAAAGCTGGGCATAGAATATAAACACGCGTACAAAAACAAACCCAGAGACATCATTGGTATTTTTTAAATATGTTTTCAAACATCCTTAGCTGCATCTATCTGGTTTTATTGCTTTACTTTTTGATCTTGGATAGCACTGCAATCGCAGGACCTGATTCTCATAGGCCTTTGTGGTGCCCGTGTGACAGGGGTATTATATGGGCAGGTATGACCAAAACGTAATCAACCAATCCAGGCAACTTGCACAGCTAGCGGAAATAAGCTAAATAACATAGAGAATTACACGGTGCAAATATTTAATTATTAAAACAAACACTTTAAGAATATCGCTTGTTACATATACAAGGGGTGCTCAGCAAGCATCTACTGAAGTACCTTCTGTCAGCATTACAGAGTTCAGCTTTTTTGTGCTGATTGTGACAAGTCTAAAAATAAACAGATTAGCGGCACAGTCTAATTAAAATATTGGAAGTGACAGGACAGCAAGTGCAGTGAAATATCGGCTACGTGGAAAGGAAACCCCATTTTGCAAGTCAATTGTTTTCAAAGAAAAGAATAAAAATGAAATCTATGAAAGGAACACTCCTGAACGTTCATAAATCGAGGTGGCATCCAATCTTGCATTGTTATGGGAGATGGAACATGAGTCACACACCATGATCCATAGTCCAAACAAGAGTGCACGCTATGGAAAAAGGGTCATCAACTCCAAGAAATTTCATGAGGCATTGTCAGCTGGAAAAACTAGGCAAACAGAAATCCAGATAATAGGAAGTGTCTTTTTTTACTAAAGTTTACGCCACACAAGCAATTAACAGATACTCCTATGCTTCATAACTAAACCTAGGCATTGTGTGGGCAGTCAAAGTGAAATTCTGGGAAGTTGTCAGAAAATTTGCTGCTCTTTCACAACAATGCCCTAACTCACAAGTCTTTCAAATTGCACTATCTGGGAATATGACTACGAAGCTCAACCACTGAACCTGCTGTGCAGGCCTGTGTCCCGGTGGTTACTTTTTCTTCCGTAACATGAAGAAACCTCTGCACAGGCTACAATTGCCTGTTGATGATGCAGTCAAGGATGCAGTAACAGGTTTCCTCCTGCAGCAGAAACACATTTCTTTCTGTTGCAAGAGAAACAATATGTGGTGAATTGAAATTAGCGCGCTAATGTCAAGAAGGTTAGACTGATAAGTGGAAAGTTTAATTTTCGGCTAAATACTTTTTATACATTTTGGCAGACAACTAACTGAGTACCCTTTGTAGTAGCCTGGTCAGGAAATAACCGCGTGTATGCAGTCAGTGAATGGCTCCACTAACGCAGATTGTGTATGGAGTAAGAAAAAAAAAGAAATTTTCTCTTCTTCTGTCATGGCTTTCAAGCTGATGATTGCTTCTTAAAGGACTGTCGACACCAAATTTTGGTTGCACGTTTCAGTGCTTTTAATGATGCACAAGCTTTTATTATACACAGATCCCCATGTCATATTTGCCTAAGACCGTTTAATAGTTTTTAACCAAGTTTTTTGCTCGTCTGACTAGGTTTCGATGCGAACAATTCAGCGATGGCTATGATGTCAAAGTCTAGGTCATGTGACGGATAAAAAACTGCGATATATTTGCTGCTTCTTCACTCCTTGCGATTCTTGTTTTTGAGGTAGGCTGGCTTTAGAATTTTAGTGAATCAAAACGGCGAAGCAGCGATTAGATTGCGGCGAATCTTTGCAGTGTTTGTTTGTTTGGTCATTCTTCAATGCTGCCAGCGCGCCGCTTTATCGATTTGTTTGCGATGCAAGACACGACAAGAATTATCTCGATTGATCGCATCCAGGCAGAGCTGATTCTATGTTGTTCCGGATTGTTCTAGTAACTTTGCCCGCTTCATCTCGAATGTTCGTTATCATCTTTAAAATGAGCACGGCCAAGAGCGGCGGGCATTCTGTTCGACGATTGCCGAGCACGCATATTGCTACGACGCCGCCGTTTGATTCAGTCCATTGTGGGCGCAAGTCGGCCCCAATAAAAAACTTTGTTTAGACGCCATTTTCGCTGCCGTTCTGCTTCCCGTAATGCAGTCACTACTTCGTGACAATATTGCAGGTTTTCATCTGTCACATGCCCTAGACGTGAAAGCCATCGCTCGGCTGTTGAAACCAAAACCAAAACAGGTGAGCTGAAATTCAAATACAAGTTATACAGCAGCTGTAGGCAAATACCACATGATGATCTTCGTATAGTAAAGTATTGTGCATTGTGATAGCGCGACGCTGTGCTGTGACGTTATCGCGGCCTATGACGAACCATGATTCCGTGCTCTGTTATCACGCCGCTCGAGCCTATATATATATATATATATATATATATATATATATATATATATATATATATATATATATATATATATATATATATATATATATATATATATATATATATATATATCCTGTGTGCGTTTGAATAAACGTTCTTCGCTCGTCGTCCACGTCTGGCGTCAGTCATATCATCTGGCGACGAGGCACTTCGGCCACGCGGGGGAGGCCGGCTCGGCACGGCGGCAGCAACGTTCTGCACGAAGAAAACCAGCGGAAGGAACCGGCACGTTTGTCGAGAGCCTGACCGTGGACTAGCAGTACGTGTTCAAGGAGCACGACAGCGAGCGAAAGCATCGACAGACGCCCAGCGGAACTGCCGACGGAGGAAAGTGACAACGGACGCAACGTGTGATGAGTATTGCCAAAAATGCCTTCGTACGGAAAGATAGCGGAGTTTGATGCTAAGACGCAGAACTTTGAATCATACGTGGAACGTTTTGAACTTTTTGTTGGCGCGAACGAAATCGCTGAGGAGAAAAAACTGTGTTTTTGACTGTTATTGGCGCGGAAGCTTATGAGGTGCTAAAGAGTCTTAGTGTTCCGAAAACGCCCGCTGAACACACGTATACTGAGGTAAATCGCTTGCTTCAAACCCATTACTGCCCGAAAAGCTCTGTGATTGCCGAACGTTGCAAATTCAATCGCCGCGTGCAACTAGAGCATGAAGGTGTGGAAGAGTTTATTGTTGAATTGAAACACTTGGCCAGGAAGTGCGACTTTGGCACATTCTTGCACAAGATGCGCTGCGGGACAGGTTAGTTGCAGGATTGCGGAACGAGGAAAGCCAGCGCGCATTGTTCGCTGCCGAGAATTTAACGTTCGAGGGGGCGTGCAAAATTGCATTGGACCGGGAACTGGCTGCAAAAGACGCCGCGACAATGCAAGCGAAGGAAGCAAACTTATCGTTGCATTCCTTGCAGGCTAAGAGCGCAAGGAACAAAAGATTGCCGAGATCGACTCCTGACCAAGTGCCAGTGAATTCGTCCTGTGAAAGATGCGGCAGGAAGCATGAATCACAGAAGTGCTGGTACAAAAATTTTAAGTGCCATAAGTGTTCAAAAGTTGGTCACTTGCAGAAAATGTGCCCGAAGGCAAAGCGCGTGAATGCAATGGATGATACTGAGAACGAGGAAGAGGAGTTACACGTGTACCATTTTAAAAACTTGACGCGATCAAGTTACGAAGTGAATGTTGAAGTGGAAGGCAAGCCATTGAAAATGCAGATCGACGCAGGCGCGGCTGTTTCAATTGTTCCAGAGAGTGTGTACTCAGACACCCGGCTCAATGTCAGGTTCCGCTTTGTGGCCTTAGCAACTTCCGCAGCATTTAACGGCAGGCTCTCGAATACTGCTAAGCATTCTTCCGAGACATCAGTTGCCTTCTCTGCCTGCGGTAATCTGGACAGCGCGTCCGCTACTTCCAGGTATCGCAAGGGCAAGAACCTGGAAGTAGCGGACGCGCTGTCCAGATTACCGCAGGCAGAGAAGGCAACTGATATCTCGGAAGAATGCTTAGCAGTATTCGAGAGCCTGCCGTTAAATGCTGCAGAAGTTGCGAAGGCCACAAAGCGGAACCTGACATTGAGCCGTGTGTCTGAGTACACACTGAATGGTTGGCCAAATCAATACCCTGAAGAAATGAAGGCATATCACATGCGCCGTTATGAGTTGTCTCTTGAGCAAGGGTGCTTAACATGGGGCACTCGAGTGGTAATACCGGATCAGCTGCGGGAACGTGTATTGGACTTGCTTCGTGACGAACATCCAGGCAGCACACGCATGAAAATGCTAGCTAGAAGCTTTGTATGGTGGCCTGGTATGGATCAAGCTGTCGAGATGTACGTCCGAAAGTGCAAAATCTGTCAGGCAGTTCAACCAGCTGCTCAACCCGTGCCGCTCCATCCGTGGAGCTACCCGTCGAGGTGTTGGGAGCGGGTTCACGTTGATTTTTCTTGCAAACGTTCTAGTGTGTTCCTTGTTTTAGTTGATTCTTTTTCCAAATGGGTGGAAGTTTGGCCGATGTTATCATCGTCTACCACGAAGACAATTGAGAAATTAAGCAATGTGTTTGCGGCCTACGGGCTGCCTGAAACGTTGGTCAGCGACAACGGGCCGCAGTTCACATCTACAGAATTCTCGGATTTCCTGGAGAGCAATGGTGTGAAGCATGTCCGTACCCCGCCATATCACCCCGCGTCCAATGGTGCGGCTGAGCGCACCGTGCAGACGGTCAAACGAGCGCTGTTAAAGCAGGTCATGGAACGCGACGTCACTCGCGTGCGTTCGCTTCAGGAGTGTATTGATAGTTTTCTTTTTGCCTACAGAAATACGCCAAGTTGTGTGACGGGGCAAACACCGGCGCAGTTGTTGCTAAAGCGTCAACCGCGCACGAAGCTTTCTTTGCTCAAGCCCAGCTTTGTCGGGGACATGCAGCAAAAACAAATTGACATGAAAAAGAAGCGTGACGTGGCGCGTGGTGCTGAGCGCTTGTTTTGCGAAGGTGATCGCGTGAACGTGAAAACGGTGCGCGGGGAACATGCCTCTTGGGAGGCAGGTGTGGTGCACCAAGTTGTGAGTGCTGTGACGTATATTGTGGAAGTGCACGGGCACCTTCGATTCACCCACGCTGACCATCTACGGCCACACCATGCGGACCCTGCGGCAGCCTCAGAGCGACCATTTGCAACAAACACTGAATGGACGGTCGCCACTCAGCGGTCCTCTGCTTGATGAGGGGGCACAATCATCTCAACTGTCAGCAGAACAGAATCCGACCCCTCTTCCACCGCCTCTAGTGGATGACGCAGTGCCAACCTCTGCTAGTGCAGACCTGCCACCGCAGCAAAGCCCAGGGCGGCTACCAGCATCAGAGCCGACGCCATCCACTGCGAGGGAGGAGCCACCACTTCGTAGAGGCACTCGTTTGCGCAAGCACCCGGACTGGTTCACACATGAGAACTTTAAGTAGAGCCTGTGGGGGGGAAGAAATGTGATAGCGCGACGCTGTGCTGTGACGTTATCGCGGCCTATGACGAACCATGATTCCGTGCTCTGTTATCACGCCGCTCGGGCCTATATATATATATATATATATATATCCTGTATGCGTTTGAATAAACGTTCTTCGCTCGTCGTCCACGTCTGGCGTCAGTCATATCATGCATCATTAAAAACAATAAAACAAGCAACCAAAAATAGGTGTCTATAGAACTTTAAACAAAGATACTTTTTCGCTGTTCGCTAACATATAATACTGCAAGGCCTGAGAACCTAGACATGTAACCATAGTAGAATTCAAATAGGTTATAAGTTTTAAATTAGAACCCCCTGCCCCATCTCTTCATGCCAGAGACAGGAATTATCCTCAAGAACATTTGCAGGTGTAGTGAAAAGGTTGTGTGTGAAACAAAATCCGGATGATTTATGTATCGTCCTGGTCACTTCAACGCCATTACCTGCTGCTCGGTGGTGTCTTCATACCAAATGAAACAGAAGAATGAGAGTTTCGGACTTGAAACAATGAGTTCATACAGAGTTAAGCAAGACCTTTCCACAAGTGCAGTGTCACCACCACTGTCACCGCCCCCCCACTCCTGTGGTGCACTGTATCTCCTTGAGCCATATACCCCTCACCCCTCTAATGTGATGCCACTGCATTAGAACAGTAACATACAGACTCGGATGTTGAACACAGGAAACACAATATGATACTATAGTTGGATGCAACTCAAGCAACAACGCAGCTTTTTCCCATCAAAGGACTTCCCTGCAGCTAGTGGTGTCAGCGGATTCTCATTATGTCATAGATAGTAATCCCCTTAGACCTGCTAGCTTGACACCACAGGGTATGACAGATGATAGAGGGTTCATCATCATCAACCTGACTACACCCACTTCAGCAAAAACATCTTTTCCTGTATCCGTCCAATTAACCCGGCCTTGTGCCAGCTGCATCCACATAATCCCCGCAAAATTCCTAACCTCATCCTAACACCTGTCTTTCTGCAGCCCCCTCCTACACTTCCCTTCCCTTGGAATTCAGACCATTACCCTTGGCTTCACATCACATGCCCTGCCCACTTCTTCTCGAGTGCAACTATATTATCAGAAACGTACCTTTGTTCGCTGACCCACTCTGCACGTTTGATGTCTCTTAACATTACACCTATCATTTCCCGTTCCATAGCTTTCGGCGTTGACTTCAATTTAAGCAGAACCCGTTTTGTTATGTTGCCCTTCACTTTATGCCCCACATGCGAGTACCGGTAAGACAGAGCTGTCATGTGCTTTCCTCTTAAGTGATACTGATAACTTGCCATTCATGATCTCAGAGTATGTGACAAACGCACTCCATCTCAATCTGATCAGTCTAGTCATTTCCATTTCATGACCTGGCTCTGCGGTCACTACCTGCCCTAAGTAGACGTATTCCCTTACCACTTCCAGTACCTCGCTACCTATCGCAAACTGCTGTTTCCTTCGGAGGCTGTTGAACATTAACGTTACATTAGATAATCATCGAGTAAGTCATGGTGAACCCCCTTTCAGTGGAGAACGCCTGAGGAATCTGATTAACCGCGACATCACGAAAGTCACAAGACACCAATGGCAGAAGGGCCTTGTTCTAAAGGGCATCTGCTTCTTTTTTCTTGAGTTGTACACAACTACACTGCATTATATATATATATATATATATATATATATATATATATATATATATATATATATATATATATATATATATATATATATATATATATATATATATATATATATATATATATGTGTGAAGAAGAAGGGCATCATCCCAGCCGCACTGCCATCGCTCAGAGCGAGCGCCTGCTGACCTGAACAGACGAGAGACTCGGTCGCCGTCGTGGTTTCGCTACCACCTGAACGTTAACCTAAGCCCCCGTTACATTTGGTGGAGGTGCGAGGTACCTAAAACACAGCCATGACGACGGTCAGCTTGATCCGGATTTCCAACGCGGTTCACTCGTCTAGCTGTGGATCCCTTCCACTGCTTACGGCCTCTCAAAGAAACTTCTTTCGAAATACCATGGCCCCTACTGCGTCCTGGAGCGCACATCCTTCGTGAACTACCTTACTGATCCCCTCGCACCGTCTGCCGACCTCCGCCGACGTGATCGCGAGGCTGTGCATGTCCAACGACTCAAGCCATACTATGACCCGGTTGTGTTGTCGGCACCATGGTCTGCGCTAAGATGGCTCCTTTTCTTCCTGGGGCCATTGTGAAGAAGGGCATCACCCTAGCCGCACTGCCATCGCACAGAGCGAGCGCATGCTAACCTTAACAAACGAGAGACTGTCGCCGCCCTGTTTTCGCCGCAGCCCGAGTGTTAACCTAAGCTCCCGTTATAGCGCCTACAGTCTACACTCAAGCAAATTTTGATAAATGCACAAAACTTAAAAAAGAAAAAAGATACCCATTCTTGGCGAACACAATCCTCGCCACTACAGTCTGCAGACTTCAAGTGTGAAGTCTGTTCGGCTAGTGCCATTTTTTCGCAGGCTTTCGCATAGGAGACTAGGTTTTAGGAGATACAAGGCAGCAAAATTAGGCATGGAAAGCATCAAGGGGTGTATTTAAGTAACACTTGGGGCACACTAAACCCAATACCAACCCTGCTCGTTTCCAACACAGCTTGCCTCGCAGAAACTCATGACTTACAGAAACCGGAATTTGTCAGTAATTTGAGTTCGGAACTCAGGCAAGAAAAAAATTGAAAACTGCAGACTCGCTCTCTCTTTTTAAAGTATTCTCCATGCCTACAACTCCATTGAGAATGCCTTCCCAGTTGGTGACTTGCTGCATTAACATTTCAATCAAAAGGGACGAAAGAAATAACATTTGGGTATATGGCGCTGTGGATGATACTTCTGAGCAACTAGCCTGCGGTTTATAATGAATAAAAAGGTGGTTTCCTGGGTCCTAATCTAGGCAGAAATTTTGGTAACAGGCAATCTGCAATGGGTACATGCACAGGGAATAGTGCAAATGAACATAGCTTTGATACCTCGACTACTCTCTCTTTTGCTGAAAACGAAAAAAAACCTACAAATGAATTATTAACCAGCTAACTTACATTATTATGATCCCAGGGGTTACAGTGCCATTTCAGAACTGCATCTGAACTTCAGCTCGGTCTTTCTTCCCAATTACATATCCAAGACATCGTGATGTGGATATGAACTTAATCTAGTCCAATTTTTGTGGCATACTTTTCTGTCACGTGCAAGACATCACGATGTGGATATAAACTTAATCCAACCCAATTTTTGTGGCTTATGTTTTATTGTCATGAACAAACAGCCACAAATTTATCACGGAAAAGCAAGCAATTCATGTTCCAGCTTAACAATAATAAATGGGTTGAATCGCCAAGGCTCAAACACAATAATAATGCTTACTTGAAATGTAAAACCTAGGCATCTTGTTTTTTTTCGATTTTAGTTTCGAATGTGGCTAAAAATACATCCTGCAGATCCAGCACATTCATATTTAAGACACGCTTCAGCGATCTGAAGGCTCAGGCTAAAGGCATGCCGGTTGTACCCAGTAACCCAGTACATTTGTTTTTCTTCAAGACACAGCGAGACTGATTCCATCCTATCTGTGTTTTCTCAAAGAATTGATCCCACAATACTTTCCTAGCAATTTTGACTATGTGAAGCGGATACGTTAGCAACCCTAATCCAGTATGAGTTGTAGCAAAGAAATGAAGTTGATACGCTTTGGTAGCGCGAGTGGTGGCACCACTTCTTGGATATGCCCTGGGCATTTAATCCTTGCACATCTGCTCGATTTTACCCTAAGTTTCCTTCTAGCTGCTTCTTTCACTGTGGCAGTTATATCTCTGATTTGAGAATATTTACCTGCTACCCGGAATGAAGCTACTGGTGTTGAGTATGCAAGCTTCGAGTGTATGCTACGCGCCCTGTTGCACTTACACGGCAAACACCTGGTTACCTGTTGTAGAGCTTGCTTTCCGCTGTTAGTTCCAATGGGATAAATGCAGAACCACTCCTGGTTAACCGCATGTAATCATGATGTGCATGTGTTTGCCCGTGTTTACACTTCAAGCAGGCGACTACTGCTCTGCTATGTCTCCAACTCTTCTGGTGTCTTCGACTGGTAGCTTTAGTTTGCTCTAGGTTGCTCTGAGAGGCGACCGCACATTCCGCTGGTCGAAACTGGCCGCTCTGACGCGCTCCGAGAAAAAAGTCGGAGCGGCTCCGAGATGAGTCCACGTGACAGAGCCACTTCCGCCATTTCGCAAAAGCGGTGCGAGGCCTCGGCGTCCCCTGCGCGTAGGCAGAAGCAAGTGTAGGCTTTTTACGCAGTAGTAGCGTCCTTGCTGTGTTGTGTTTTGCGGGCGCCGCGCTGTGAGAGGCAAAATGTCCAGCAGACGCCGGATAACTACGCTAGGAATGCGGTCTGTGTTGCTGTCGCATGACAACAGCGACTCCAGTAGCAGCACAGACGAGGCCGACAGTGCTATCCACAAGGCGAGGTCAAAAAATGAGTGTCCCGTGGGACGGAAAGCTGGGGTAGCGATTTATACAGGCTAAGCGGCGACAGCGATGCAAACCGTGTGCGGCCACGTGCGGCTAAAGGTAATCAAGGGACCTTACGTGCGGCTACTGTTCACATCAGCAGCGGTGCCACGTAGTGGCTCCGGAAGTTGCGTGCCCCTTCTGCCTCCTGTGCTCCCGCTCTAAAAACTCGCTGACCATTCGACTTGACTAGTCTCGTTATGCGCTCAGAGCGAGAGCGGCTCCCACTCTGCCAGATCCTAACCGGATGACGGGAGCGACCAGTCGAAGACACAATTTTTGAAGTCCATAACTTAAATTTTTTATTCAGCTCTGTGACTAGGGAAGAAAAAACCGAAAAAGAATGTTCTGAGTTTCTCGAAAGCACATCTCTTTTCTTACCTGCATATCCCAACATCTTACAAGGGCATCGCTGCCAGTCCAGTAGTGGCTCTACCCTCTTCCTCGCCATGTGCTCAGTGGCAGACTGTAGTGCCTTGAGGTGGCCACAAGCACCTTTGTCTTGACTTCGTCAGCCAGTTAGTCGGCACTGCACCGACTGAATCCATTTCTTTCGCGAACGCTACCACGCAGAAAACGTACTGCGGTTTTGGCCTCTTCCTTTTTCTGAAACGCAATTATGCAAGGTAAAGCCACAAATATGTAGAGCAAGCTTATGCTTGACTCGTTCCATACTGCTTTTGTCGACACTCGCGAAAATTTTACACGCGTTAGGCGTATTCACTCTCGCTAAAAAATTTACGTTCCCGACAGGATTACTACAGTCCAGCATGACTACTAGGATGAAAAATACGGGTTATGGGGGCCTAACGTCCTTAAGGTTCCAGCTGGTCAGACGTCAGTTATCGTTGCTGTCGACTAATCTAGAAAACGGCCAACCGCTTCACAGCAAAACGTGGCACTACGGTTGCAATATACCGCGTTGTCAGAGCCCGCGGTTGAAAGCAAGGCGGTGATCACATGTTAGGATTGTCAGCATGCAAACAACGCTAGTCATAATGCACCCGAGAAGTGCAAGAGAGATTTATGTATAACTAGAAATTGCACACAAGCTGATAGTTTAACCACTTGAGAAAGGCACTCGAGCGCATCGGTGCAGCTCCATTGCAGTGCCTGGGTATACATACATATGCGTGTGGTCCCATTTTTACGTGTAGCATCCAAAGTGGCTACTGAAATCCAGCGCTAGTACTGACAAAAATTTACTTACCTATCTTGGCGAGCAGTCTTCCACAAAACGGATGATAAAGCCGACAAAGCTGGCGTTTCACGCTGGACTGCACGCACCTATTCAAGCTCCAACACGGGCACGGCGAGCACACGGGGAAGAAATTTCAAATACGAGCCGTGTTTTTACATGTCACTGCGCTTAGTAGTCCGGGCCGGAAGTTCCTGTTTGTTTCCTTACTGCTGGGCACTGAAGACCAAACGGTTGTCATCACAATTTCTTGAGCATATAGAGTTTTCCATCAGTATTTTAATTTATCGGCATAAAGTGACGCAAACTGTTCTGTACAAATTTCTCAGCTAGGTATTCATCCCCGTCATTATTCGAATTATATTCTGCCACGGAATGACATTGCGCTTCGGTCTTCCAACCTGGTATATGTGGATAGATGATATGTTTGCTTTTTTTTTTTAAACAGAGCAGTCGCTGGCGCCACCGTGACTACACTGTGCCATGACCATTCTCTGAAACCATTTTTAATGATTTCTTTCTTAATCTGGATAATCATTCTCATGAAATCCTATATTGATATTAGTTATTTGCTGGCGTCTAAGATTTCTTGACCTGGTAGTGGTGGCTTATCAAAGCAACACCAAATAGAATGAAATAATGTGGCTGGCTGCGGCATTCAGTGCAGAAACCAAATTTTGGCTGCATATTTTCTTCTTGTTAGTGATGCGCAAGACATCTTAGCGATGTAGTAAATCACAACGACGAAGGCGTGATTACACCGCAGTCTTTTCATTCCTAGCATCACCAGTACTGAACTTGGAAGACGTACACTTTTTTTCATCACTCCGCTGTGTAAACCGAAACATAAGAATGGCGAATGCCAAATGGTGATCAGTGTATAGTTATTTGCTTTACGCATCATTGCAAAGAATAAAACGCAATTAAAAGCTATCTATCTATTCTCACTATCAGCCTGACTACACCCACTGCAAAGGCCTCTTCCGTGCTTCTCCAATTAACGCGGTCCTTTGCCGGCTGCGCCCACCCTATTCCTGCAAATTTCTTAACCTCATCCGCCCACCTAACCTTCTGCCGCCCCCTGTTACGCTTACTTTCTCTTGGAATCCACTCCGTTACCCTTAAGGAGCAGCGGTTATCTTGCCTGCGCATTATATGCCCTGCCCAAGCCTATTTCTTCCTCTCGATTTCGACTAGGATATCATTAACCTGCGTTTGTTCCCTCACCTGCTCTGCCGCTTCCGGTCTCATAACGTTACACCAATCATTTTTACATATTTCGAACAAATATAACCAGCAGAAGGACGCAGACAGACACACAGCACGACGCTGGATCGTCCTGTGCGCCTCTCTCTGTGCGATGTTTTTTTTTTTATCTTGCCTTTAATAAAAGCTCTCTATATATTCCTTTAAGCACACGAGCTACTGCCTATAGTGTACTACCAGGGTCAGGGAAAGAACGAGAAATACACCAGTGATACGAAAATTGCTTTTTCAGGAAAGGAAAGCGCAGTATATCTCTCTCAATTCTACGTGGACACTTGAACCGCGATGTAAGGAAATTGCCCCGCCGCGGTGGCTCAGTGGTTAGGGCGCTCGACTACTGATCCGGAGTTCCCGGGTTCGAACCCGACCGCGGCGGCTGCGTTTTTATGGAGGAAAAACGGTAAGGCGCCCGTGTGCTGTGCGATGTCAGTGCACGTTAAAGATCCCCAGGTGGTCGAAATTATTCCGGAGCCCTCCACTACGGCACCTATTCTTCCTTTCTTCTTTCACTCCCTCCTTTATCCCTTCCCTTACGGTGCGGTTCAGGTGTCCAAAGATATATGAGACAGATACTTCGCCATTTCCTTTCCCCAAAAAACCAATTATAATTATATAATGTAAGGAAAGAGAGGAAGGTGGGAGTGAAAGAGGCGCCGTAATGGAGGGCTCTGGAATAATTTCGACCACCTGCGGACGTTCATCTTGCACTGATACCGTTTTGGGTTTCGCCTTCATCGAAACACAACCGCCGCTGTCGGGCTGGAACCTGGGTACTCTGGTCAATAGCCCACAGCGTCAGCCACCGTGGTGGTGCAAGTAGACCTAGACCGGCGGTGCAAGAACTCCAGACCGTATAGGGACACTGATCTGGCTGGCATCGACATACCAAAGCGTCTCAATAAAATATATGTTCAGTCATATCTTCCTGGGTATATTTTTCCTGGGTATATTTTCGCTCCTGCATGTCGATCCTCTTTCTCTTCTTTGCGGCTCCTCTACGAAAATTGAGGGTGAGCTTAAGTGCGCGAGGCGAAAGCCATTCTGCACCCACTTTGGCTAATTAATGACTAATTTCTAATTAATGAACGCTTGTTGGGCAGGACGGCTACAAATTCAGGAACACTGAAGGGGACGTTAACGATCGTTTCTTTTTAATTCTTATTTGTTCTTTTTATTTTTATTTCTTTTAACTTTTCTTTTAACGCATCTGCAGCTCCCTTGAAGACCAGGCCATTGATTTTCAAACTATACGACAAGAACTTTCAAGCAACAACTACCCGACCTCATTTGTGCAATCCGTGGAAAATCAGTTATGTCGCCCAGCAAGCGATACTCCTCTGTCACCCTTGAAACGTGCTGCCGTGCCCTATGCTCCCGGACTAAGCGAGGCTTTAGCACGCATCATGCGCACCTTTGGTGTTCATATCGCCCACGTTCCGACAAGAAAACTGCGCCATGCGTTGGTAAATGTCAAAGACCCCCTTCCCAAAGAAAAATATCCAGGCGTAGTGTACAAGGTTCCTTGTTCCGACTGTGACTACGCATACATTGGCGAAACCGGAAATTTCGAGAGGCGGCTAAAGGAACATAGTAACGATGTACGCAACAAAAAAGTGGATTCAAATGCTATCGCCGAGCACGCAGTATCTACAGGCCATGACATCGACTGGGGTCGGGCACACGTGCTTTCAACCGAAAAGAAGCTATACCCTCGCCTGCACTTGGAATCATTAATCATCCAAACTACTAGTCACACCCTAAACCGCAACGATGGAAATCTTAACCCAATCTACGCACGCTCCCTGCGCCCTCTTTTCAAGCATATGTAATGCCACTGAGCTGCTTGCTTCATTTCAATGTGAACAAGGCTCCCGTACGGGAGCCGAAACGTCTGTTTATGTTTTTTGTTTTCTTTGGTCGGCGCTCCTTCTTCTTCGTCAGTATATGCATTATAGCAATTATGCTATTGATAACGTCATAGTGTGACAGAATTCGCGGACGGAGGGACAACGATGAGCTATTAAGGGCTTTCGCCTTAAAAAAAATTACAGGAATGCACTTCAGTCTGTTTAAGAGCGGAAATGCGAAGGCCTTTCTCTTTCGCTTCTCCCTGAATTTTTCATTTTTTAATTTGTTTTCTTTATTACTAGAAGTTTTGTTGGTTTGTTTTATTTATTTTTATTATTTTCCCGTTCTTTACTTTAGTTTTATTTTATTTTTATTATGTTCATTTCCTTTTTTATGCTTGATAAGCCTTTTCACGCGTTTACATCGTTTTTGATCCAATCAGTCACAGAAAACCTCCTTCAAACACAAAACATAAATACCTGAAGAGCGCGCTCAAACTAAGCATTGCCGAGTACCGTAATCGTCGGTCAGTTCCTGGTCGCCAGAAAACGTTATGGAGGGCTTTAAGCACATGTATCACTGAAGAACTTTAAGTAGCCTACAATTTGCGATTTACTCATTTGAGCGTGATCTGAATTTTGCTCATTAATTGTGAGCATAAACAATGCACGTTTCGTCTGGAGCCCAGCACTGGATATTTGCCAGCTTGCTCGTCTAGTAACTCAGTTACAGTCATGGTGGAAGAAAATAATTTAGTAGTAGTAGCTCCGTTAACTTATTGAAAGTGATCACTCAAGTCCTCTTATGAGAGGTCATCATGTTTGACGAAAACATTCCAAAAGCTGAATTTAAGTTTGCCGCTTTAACTTCGCTTCCCAGGTACCTCAGTCCACCCACACGTACTTCCGCCACTTCCGCTTCTACCACTTTTCTTTTTTCGCGCAAGCCGATGACAGCTGAGCCGGCTGAGGAGAAGAGCCGATCGACTCGCCTATCTTCGAAGAGCTCCAGCTCGTTGCGCACTCAGGTTGAGTCTTCTCGATAGCACTCGTTCTCATTTTGAATGGCCAGTAAGTGGCAAAAATACGGGCGGCTGAACCGGGAGCTCACCGAATTTTTACCGCGACATTTCCTCTCCCGCCGAGGGCGGCCTTGGGCCTTCCACGACTGCACGCGAAGACAGTGAAATCGATGCCGACAATGCGGACACACGCAGAAGGCCCGAAGAATGCTCTGAAGCATCCGCAGGACGAATCGGAGTTTCTGAATGGCCTCACTTGCCAGCCGATTCTGATGACAGTGCCAAATATTCGTGGTCGTCCGAGAAGGATCCGTCTACCGCGCAAGAAAGCACAGAAGCAAGCCCCTCAACGACAGAAGCTGCACGAGAGCTAGCGGACATAGCTCGGAAGCATTCACTCACCCATTCGGCAGTCAATGACCTCTGTTTGCTTTTGTGTCGCCTTGTCCATCCATTACCTCGTGACGCTCGCACGTTACTGACGTCTGAGCGAAAAGCTGATGTTCTTAACGACTACGGGCATTTTCCCCTACGAAGTCAGATGATCTAAAGAGTGAAGAACGGTCTTCGCGATGTTGCAGGTACTATCGTTGACCTCCACGTGAACATAGACGGATTACCTGTATTCAAGGGCTCTTCGCTGGTCTTCTGGGTTTTGCTGTGTTCAGTGGCGAATGCAGTTGACAGCCGACCATTTGCTGTCTCTATATTGTGGCAAAAAAGAAGCTTACAAATATTGCATAGTTTTTGCGGCCATCTCTATAAGAAATGAAAAATATGGAAACTTCTGGTGTCATCATCAAAGGTGTATGTCACAGTGTTTCACTTGCTGCAGTAATCTGTGATGCGCCAGCCTGTTCGTATGTCAAATGTACCAACTGGTACTGGTTATTAGGTTGTGACCGCTGCACACAGAAAGGAGAAAGAATTGAGCACAGGCAAACAATCCCATGTGTGCTGCTTTCAAAAATGGAATAGGAGATATGATTCTTGCCGCACAATGGCCGACGCTGGCCACCACAACGCTGCAAGTCCACTTTTGGAGTTGCATGTGGACGTGGTGAAACACTTTCCGCTGGATTAAATACACACGGTGTGCTTGGGAGTGGTCTGTAAGTTGCTGCAGACGTGGACTTTGAACCATTACTGCATTGTCTCGGAGCACAGCAGCAGAGCATTATGAGTTCAAAGACTGCAGCAAACAAGTCTGCCGTCAGAATTTGCTTGGCACCCCAGACACCTTGATGAATTGGACCGACGGAAGGCAGTGGAGTTTAGGTCCTTCCTTCACTACAATGGTCCTGTCGTGCTGCGCGGTTTGCTGGACAACAACCAATACAAACACTTCCTGTGCCTTCATGTGACGATGTGCATTCTGCTCAGTGATGTTCTTGCGACAGAGATGAACAAGTTTGCCTCAGATCTCCTGAAGTATTTTTCACAGCAGTGTGGGGTGCTTTATGAACGTGAGTTTCTGATCTACAATGTACACATGCTGTGTCACATTGCGGAAGACGCCTTAATTTATGGGCCGCTGGAAAATGTTAGTGCCTTCCCATTTGAGCACTGTTTGTGGTGAGTTAAACGGTTGTTGTGCACCAGCAGAAAGCCACTTGGACAGGTGAGCCGCAGAATTTCCGAGTTGGCTTATTCACCGAGAGAACTCCCACCGACTGTGCGCTTGACAGAAGTATCATCCTTGAAAGGAGGTGTAGAGAACGACTCGTGTTGCTTAATAAGCAGTGGCAGCATTGTCAGTCTGACAGAGGTGTCTCCGAAGTTTCTTCTTGGCCATGAGTTTCTTCATGCAACGAACCTCTATGCTCCGCTTCCATCAGAACAGCTCAAGATTTTCCGCACAGATAATGCTTCACGTGAGATAAGGATGTGGCCTGTGGGTTCATTTCGCTTGAAATGTGTGAAAGTTGTATGGAAGACTGGGTTTATTTTGTTTCCTCTACTTCGTCATAATTAATCGCTAAGACTATATTACAGTTTATCTTGAGCATTGTGTTCCATCTTCATATCCAGCAGAAGTCTATCATGGCAGAAGTGTATTCTCAGTGTTGTTTTTCCGCTCCATTATCATATTTAGCAGAAGTTTATCTTGGCTTAGTGTTTCATAGGTAGTAGCTGTGTACTTTGAGTGTTGTTATATCATAGCTGAATTATCTGAGTGTTTTTCTTAACTGAGTGTTGGGGGTTGCAGGAAGTAAAAATAGCAATTATTGTTCTGTTCAAACACAATAGCTACTTTTGTGTATCTTCTTCATGAGTTGTAGTGATAACGGTGGGGTACACATGTTACCTGTGCTCTTTCTGTTGCAGACACATGCTTCATGTCTTTCTAATGTCTACTGAACTGAGGACGTCTTCTGGCTAGTGTTCACAGATATGCTATCTCGGTCTGGCCTACATAGGTGTGTTTGAGGTGAACACACTGATGGTTTGTAGAGAAAAAAGACCACAACTTCAGACAGGACGTAAGACCACTTCTCTGTCTTGCGTCCGGTCTGAAGTTGCAGTTTCTTTTTCCTCTACATCATTTCTGACCAAGTGGCCCAAAACTTCCCCTTGTGAAACATGGGTCAGCTGCATAGCAAAATGAGAGGCGACACGCTGAGTAATGTGGGCTGTCTGCTTAGTGTTAACCGCGGTTGCAGGTCGATGCGCATGGCACGTTGCTTCGCTCAAATTGCAACACGGCCGATGCACTGTTGGTGTAGCTGGGACTATCTATGAAGGTTTCGCGTGCCAGAAATAAAAAGCCTCGTCTCTTAGGGTTGTTATCTCTATCTCCAGAGCTTCGGGTAGCACAGCCCTAATATGTCTTGCCTCTGCTATTATTTGACAGCATCAGTTTGCACAAAATCGGTGTTCAATACCCCTTGTCTGGATTGCCAGTGCCCCTTGTGTTACTACTTTACTGTGATAGTGCCTTCTCTTCTAGTACAAGTGATGATGCATGATTTCCCCTGTTTCACTTTATATGCTACGTGATTGAAGTGCTTTGGTGGTGCGCGTTGCCGCTTTTTGTACTCGGTGATTTTGTGCTTATTGCAGGCTCTGCGTTTTTTGCCTATGCACTGTGTCACAGTGGTCACGGTGTCATTCGCCACTTAACATAGTTGGTGGAGGAGCCGGTTGTATGATTGAGCCATGAAGCTTGAAGTAGTCAGACCGGCACAGAGTCACATAGGATGGCTAGCGCTCCTTTAGTAGTTATGGTGTCACCCTGATACCCCGGCATGTTTGGGATTGACGACACAGGTGTTGATGACTCGCTCTGCTCATACGTGCCAGTCATCATCTATAACATGTAGGACCCTACACCGATGCCGGCGAATGTCATCTTTTACCTTACCGGCACTGCCAGGGTGTAATATGAAACACATGAGAATGAACTCATGAGCCGGGACACCTGTGAGGAAAAACTACGCATATTCAAATTCAAATTCACTTTATTTCTGGTAGAAAGCAAGTATACATCATGAGCAAGAGAGTTTAAAAGAGGATTATTCTACCAAGGAAGACGAGGCAAAAGGCGTTTCATCTACGCCTGACAAGGCCTCGCCTCCTGGCGAGATACATTGCACTCTCTATGCTACAAAAGCCGTTGTAAAAAATATATTGTACCATTCATTACGTGTAGAAAACAGAAGCATTGTGAACAAGCATTATATGAAATTAAAACCGTAAGTACTACAAAAAACAAGAGAAATTTTCTTCAAAAAAAAGAAAAAAAAGAAAAAAGCTTACTTCACAACCTGTTAGTTATTATTGTGTCAGAAGGTAAGAACCGCAGTTGCATAAATATTTATCTCAACAAAAGATTAGCTCCTAACCAGAAAATTATTACAGAGTCAAAAGCCTGAAGAAGCAACATTTGTATCGATATATTTCAAGAATCTAACAAGGAACACAGCAATACAAACGAAACACAAACCTAAATGAGATAACAAGGAGACAGGTCATTTTTTTTCTACCAGGAGTACTTTTTTTATCCGTGCTTTATAAGTATACGGTGACTGTACATTCATTGCGATGTCAATAAGCTCTGGAAACAAATTTAAAAGGACAGGAATCTGGTAGTCTAACGATTGTGTACCATAGGAAGTTCTGACTTTTTTCTTAACAAATGAATTTGCCCTAAAGTTATAGCCGCATTCTTGACGTCGGTACTTCCCAAGAAATGAATTTGCAAGACCTGATGCATGGAAGGTAACCTCGAAACAACAACTGTCGTCGCGCGCCCAGTCCGCCACAGAGGGCTACATACCTATATTCTGGATGTCCTGGCGCTTCGCCACAAAGTGGACGTTGCTTTGACTCAATCAGACAGCGTGGGCTGCAATGGCATTGTGTATGATGCTTTTCATTTGTTTCTCTGCAAGGACTGCACTATATTTGACACCATCAAGGAGTGCCATCGCTTCGAGCAAATTGAAAGCTGCTGCATTCCGCAGCTGTTTTCTCGGCATCCTAAAACAGTAGCAACCCCTTCCTTTGAGGACCAGCAGCTCCACCACGTCCACTCTTTGAAATGCCTGCCTTCGCAGACGCAGTCGCAAGGATTGTGTGACTTAAATTCGAGGCCTTTGTGCCTATCCCAGTCATATGTCTCTGCCTATCGTGTTGCTCATCCAGGCATTCGTGTAGAAAGAAGTTAGCAATTGGAACCTCAATCCAGCAGTGTGTGTGATCTTGGTTGCTCAGCTGGCACTGAGGTTCCAACCACCAGTATCCACCCCCACTGTTTCTCCGGAATCCCGCAGACAACCGACAAAACCGCTTTTACTACTCTCACATAGGCTATATGGGCAGCTTTGGTAGTCCAAAAATTATGCTTAGTCTATGAAGGATATTGTAGTAAAGTGTTTCTGATAAGACAAGCTGGAGCCCTATAAAGTGCATCAAAATTGCAGGGCAAATGGTTGCTATTGGACTTTGCCTCTATAAAAATTCTGCTACCATATCTGGACTCCATCCCACGATCTTAAGCTTTTCTACTACTTGACATACACGGACAAAATTTATCGCTGAGGATAGTAGTTAGGCAAGACAACTGCACATATTAACTAGCCTGCACTCTTTCTACCTTCCTTCGATCCATCTTTTCTTTCCGGGAAGTATTTACTCATGAAAGAGATGACTAAAATCAATGATTTGCAAACTGACCAGCACATGCTCATAGCAAATGCACCCTTGAGTTAATTTTTAATCTGTGATCTGGTTTGGCTCCACTGCGCAGCAAATTTAGCGAAGTATAGCCAAATTTTTGAGGGACTAAAGTTTTTCATGTATTTCTGCCATGTTAATATGAAAATTTGCAGTGTAGACTATGGCAAAGTGGAAATTCACAGATCCTTTTAGTGTTAATTTATTCCCGCCATGTCACCATAGGCAATGATCAAGACAAAACCTCATTTCCCCCAGCCATATGTTTCCTTTCCTGTACATTGAAATTTTAATGAAAGTATGTATAAACGCAATGATGATGCCTTCATTTTATGTTTTGTGCTTTCCAATGCGAAAGTGGTCCGTCGATGCGCCTTACCATTTGTTACATTGTAAGAATGACTGTGAAGCAAACTTTCTATGCAGAATTTGCCATATCAAACGCCACCTTCAGCACGTATTCGTCGACTGAGTACAAATATGCAGTACCAGCTAGCTTACAGTACATTACCATTCATACTAGAAAATACATATGTTACATGATGAGACGTCATTGTGCATCTTATTACCCGCTCAGCACTTCAGAAAGCATCAAATTACGATAAATAAAATGACCTTCCTGGTGGCGCAGTTGGGCCTTCCAAAATTTTAACCAATTACAACTTCACTGCAAACTACTGTACACAGAAGTGACCTGAAAATTTTTTTGTGAGCATATTTATTGTTTTTTCTCACAATTATTTATTGCAGACAACTTGATTTATGAAGTTTTTTTGAGGAACCTAGTGTACATTATTAAGAAGCCACAACTGTTTATAATATTTATTTTGCATACAGCAGAAACAGATCATTGTTTCGCTGCTGTCTTTATAACTTTTCCTTTATTTTTTGTTCACATCTATGTCATTGCTTCGCAATGCCATTACCTTGATATGCCATTGCCAGCCTTATTCTAATATTCTTGATGGTTTGAAGGAGACTGCACATTGCAAATCTAGAAACTCACTGAAACACCCAGGTTAGGGAAGTAAATACTTAGGTATAATATATAGTTTGGCGCCAGCAGCTCTCGAGAAATATGGCTAGCTGTCTTGCGATCTATGACAGTGTAGCGGCACTAAATTGCCATCATAAGTGTTGCGCCGTCTCGGCTTGCAACACGCGCTAGCTCCGGCTGCGCGGAGCCACGCGCTATGGAAAATAAGAGCAGTTTCACACCTGGTTCTTAGCTTATTTTCTTCGTCCGCGTCGCACTCGTCTAATTTGTAGGGGTCTCTACAGTCTCCGCCGCCCTAAACTATATAGAGACGGACCCTCCAGCACACCTGTCACAGTGGTTCTCTTGGATAAATTTTAACACATAATATGATTCACATTTCCGTTTTCTATACTGCGTGAACATCACTGAGTACATTCTGAATATAAGGTGTGAACTAGCCTCTAAGAACATTAATTTTCATGCAATTGAGTGCTGCAAACTGAGCTGTTCATTCTGCAATTTTGCCATGCTTAGTATGCTTATATTATTTTTTTTGTAATAATCTACTTAATCTGATTAGCATCTGCCGAGCAGTGTTTCTAAGCACCTCATGCTATTATAGGAACAATGAATAACTGCGCAAAAAGGATGGGACAAGAGAGAAGAATCATACAAAAAGAGCGTGAAGTTATCGAAGCCTTAAAAATCACGAGATTAGGGCCTGACAAATGTGTTAGCCAGGCTTCCATACACCTGTACCGCGAGGGGTTGGAGATTCTTGGTTTGACGTGATGATTATGGCTTTTGTCTTTGCGGTTGGTGCGCATGCGCTTTGTTGCCGAAGGAAGGAGGCGTTGGTGCAATAAACCAGTTGTTAGTCTGCGCTTGCCTCGTGTGATTCTTCTCTCTTGTCCCGTCCTTTTGGCGCAGTTATTCATTGTCTCCATAATTTCGTACCAACTAGCCCCTCACCGCACTCTTTTAGATTACACCTCATGCTGCAGTGAAAGTAGCAGTAATCATCTGCGCCACCCCAAGTGGCATCCTATCCATTTCTGTTCATCTGTTGTTTTTGTTCAGTTGCTGGGCTATCATTGCGGCATATTTAACACACAAATTTTGTCAGCTCTGATTGCTCATTAAAAATTTGAGTAGTGGAGTACACGTCTTGTTGACAACTAGAAAAGACTGAAAAATCACAGCTGAATTGAGATCATGCTACAGATTTCTGAATTATTATTCTGTGCATTGACTTAATGGCTTACCGTGTCAACTGTTGACGAAGATATGACCGTTATGTAACATCTTTGCGGAGAGTTAGTGCATGATCCTGCAAACTGCCCGGATTCTGCAAATAGTATGCAAAATGATTTCCTTACCCCATACAAAGCAAACACAGTTAACAAAATTTGCACTTTGGCGTTTGAGCGAGGAGCTTGCTACAAATTGGTGTTTCAGTCAATCTAACATCCTAAATGATCGTAGGCAAGCCCAACTTGGGCGGCCCCTGTGATACCCCAGTGGATGCCACAAGGGCTCTGCACGGGCTATACAAGCTGGGCTGAGGCCCTATAATACACGCATAGGGTCTCGGTGAAGTAGCTGGGCTGCCTGCAGAAAGAACGCGGGCAGGCCCAACTTGCATGGCCCACTTAATACCCTTGCGGGTCTCACATGGGTCCTGGAGGGGCAAACCGGTGCATGTTTCCATGTAATACACATACATGGCGCTTTGGTAGGTATATGCTTGGGCTAACTTGGTGTGGACCAGCGCTGTGGGATGATAGGCGGAATGCCGAAGTTGGGCTTTCCCCTAGTTTTCCTGCACTGAGCCCAACTCGTTTTCAAGTTTGAATTGTTGCTGGCAAGGGACATATGCGGGCTGAACTTGGCAGCATGGCTCACATTGCCCCATAATTACCAATATGGGGCCCTAGTTGGCTTCTCATGGGCCAGCCCAAATTGTCTGCCCACATGATGCCCACAAGGGTCCAAGCTGGGCACAAGATGGGCTGTCCAAATTAGGGCTGCCCGTCATGTTTCTCTGTATAGCCCAGTTCTGCATCAAATCAGCCCGATCATAGCCGCTTAAGGCCCCATTCGGGTTCTTTTGGGGATGAAAACAAGTTTAGCCCCTTTAAAGCCCATGTTGGACCAATTGTGGTGGTAGGCGGGCTGCCCAAGTTGGGCTTGGCCCCAGTTTTCTTGCACTGAGCCCAACTCGTTTTCAAGTTTGCCCTAATGTTGCCGGGAAGGAACCTGTGCGGGCTGAACTTGGCAGCTTGGGCTCACATTGCCCCAAAATTACCAATATGGGGCCCTAATTGGCTTGTCATGGGCCAGCCCAAATTGTCATTGCCCACATGATGCCCGCAAGGGTCCAAGCTGGGTTAAAAATGGGTTTCCCAAGCCCACGATGCCCACATGGGGCCCAGATGGGCCCTAAACGCTGTGCTACTTGGGTCGTTATCAGTACGAGGGCAACACTTGTGTGTAACTGGAGCGATCGGTAGCTAAGCAGGCAGCGGTATGTAGAGGACGATTTTTCGAAACCTGTGTGAGGGCAGGTTGCACCCTGCGAGCAAAAGATATGTGCAATTTCATTCTTTTGTGCTAGGCTCATGTTTTCTTTTTTTTTTTTTGCTGTCTGAAAGCGAAGTAATGCTTTGATGCTGAGAAGGTGGATGTTCGTCGTGGCATCGAGCATTCGACGGCACCCGGCGCGCTTGTTTATTCTACCTGCATGCACCTTTTTAGAAATGCTGAATTGATTGTAGCGCTGGTAACATTTTTTTATGTCACTGTTAGTTTCAAGCCAAAGGTGCACAACTAATAGGATTGGAAACACACTTCACACGATATAAAACAGCCGAAAACAGGAAGCAGTTGTTGAATTGGTCAACAGGATGTCGAGATCCCTTAACTGTGTGCGTGGTGAGGGGTTCCAAATGATATAGCCACAATGGTATGGGATTGAATTATCTCTAATCGCCGACTCGACTTGACTGTACTCCCCGACTCCTGCAAATATTCCAGGTTTCGAGCTCCTCGAAGAGCACATGGCCGGTCACTGGCAGTGAGTTCTTCTTTGGTTAAAGCGATATGTGATGATCATGATACTGACAAGTGGCTTGCGACTTGCCTCGAATAACCATTCTCTTAGCCGACATGAAAGTAGTTTTGTCTGAAATTCGGCCGACATCTGTTTTGTACATCCAATTTCTTACTGACTAAAGCTCAGCGGAAGGACTTTGTATTTTTATGTTATTAAAGCGCATCGATAGAGTCATACTTCGTTAACAGTCATCATTTTCGGATTAGATTCAGCATCAACCGCTTCAGTTTTTACCAGTACAGCCACGTTTCCATGGCACATGCAGAAAAAAATACTCACGGGGGAGAAAAGATGTTCAAATGCGCCCAGAGCATACCGGCGTTTTAGGGTTGAAGGATATGTTAAAAGCGGAATACGCACTGCGATACTACAGAAGGACAATACAGACGGACAAGCCATTCTCAAGAGGGGCTAGTGCTAGTTCACAGGAGCCTGGATCCGACGCGGCAATGCTTCATTCTATTTCTTTAGGAAAATGCACCGCCACAAAAGGCAACACGCCGACGTGCTATACCGCTCCTACCGAAATGACCTTTTTATCGGCTTCGCTGATACACGGCCGTATCACGTGACTCATCAGCACCAGTGGGTTCAATACGTGCTGTTATCTAATACAGTGAAGAAAAGGTAACATGAAAATAATATATATTATCAAGGTTTCTTCGGTGCAATAAAAACAAGCGCCCCTTTTATCTTTGGTTGCTTTCTTCAGGCTTCGAACGCAGTAAGTTCAGCTTTGACATTTTCAGAAGCGCTAAAACACCGAGGACGCAGAGGGAACAGACAGGGACGAGCGCTACTTCCAACTGTTTATTTCGTAAAACCGCAAGTGCTTTAAACAGTTCTCGAACGCTTTTATGACACGGCTGTAAACTACACGTGCGAGAATACACAGTATAGCTACCGAGACTAAAAGAACCTAGGAGATAAGTGCACGATTACGTTGATACCCTGAGGAAGGCAAGTTCTTTTTTTGACAATGAAATGGACGGTGAGCTTACACAAGTGCTACCCAGTGATGCTATGTTCTGTGCTTCTATAATCTCTCGGGTTAGTTGATCACGACTACGTCCGATGATGTGGCACTGATTTAACAATGGAGCACAATTGCGGCACTTACTGCAGTGAATGGCTAGGTTGCTTCCGAAGGAATTTTTAACATTGTTGTTGTGCTGGCGTAGCCGGTCATTGAGACAACAGCCCGTTTGCCGAACATACTTTTTGCCACAAGATAGAGGGATGCAGTACACAACACAGTCTACACAGTCCACGTACGCTGTTTGGTGTTTGGTACCACATAATTGTTTGACAGAAGAGTAGGGTTTCGTCAGCTTGCAAAGCTTGTTTAGCTTGTTAGGGGCCGTGAAAACAACTCTAACATCTGCTTTCTGCGCTACCTTTTTTGGGTTGTGTGAAACAGTGTGCACGTAAGGGAGCACAGCAACCTTTTTTCTCTCACTAGACTTATTTGCGATTTCGTCGCGACCGTTCAGGTTCCTAAGGACGCGTTCTGCTACCGAGATCTGAAGTGGAACCGGGTAACCAGCGGCGGATAACCGGTTCACTTGTTTATGAAAACTACGGGGCATTCAGTGGTGGCAAGATTTCGTCAACGCATTCCTGAAACAAAGTGCAATCACTCCTCGCTTAACCAGCTTAGAGTGGGCGGAGCGGAAAGCTAAGAGGGGTTTATTGCCGCGAGGTTCGTAGCTCCAGCAAACGTGGTTGTCGGTGAGTGAGAAGTTTATATCAAGGAAGCGGATTTCCCCGCCAGATGGTAGTTCATGGGTTAGTTTTAGTGGGCTGAGATTATTCTGGAAGGCTACTAAAGTCTGGCTAGCTTCGTGTTGAAGGGATTTCTGGTCACAGTCAATAAAAACTAAAAAATCATCCACAAATCTAAACACCTTAAAATCCTTTGACCCCTCCAGGTACCGCTGGAGGGCTCTGTCATGGTAGCTTAAAAACAGATCGCTGAGCACCGGTGCTATACAGGAGCCTATACATACACCTTCCTTTTGTAGGAAGGGTTGGTTGTTCCAGGAAATAAAAGTATTTTTCAGGTAAAACTGCAAAAGTTCAAGAAAGCCACTACATGAAACCCCGGCATCATTTTGTAAGGGGACAACACCGAAGTGGTCGATGCTGTCTTGAACATATTCTAGTAAAGAAGCATGTGGCAGTGAGTCAAACAATTATGTGGTACCAAACATCAAACAGCGTACGTGGACTGTGTAGACTGTGTTGTGTACTGCATCCCTCTATCTTGTGGCAAAAAGTATGTTGGGCAAACGGGCTGTTGTCTCAATGACCGGCTACGCCAGCACAACAACAATGTTAAAAATTCCTTCGGAAGCAACCTAGCCATTCACTGCAGTAAGTGCCGCAATTGTGCTCCATTGTTAAATCAGTGCCACATCATCGGACGTAGTCGTGATCAACTAACCCGAGAGATTATAGAAGCACAGAACATAGCATCACTGGGTAGCCCTTGTGTAAGCTCACCGTCCATTTCATTGTCAAAAAAAGAACTTGCCTTCCTCAGGGTATCAACGTAATCGTGCACTTATCTCCTTGGTTCTTTTAGTCTCGGTAGCTATACTGTGCATTCTCGCACGTGTAGTTTACTGCCGTGTCATAAAAGCGTTCGCGAACTGTTTAAAGCACTTGCGGTTTTACGAAATAAACAGTTGGAAGTAGCGCTCGTCCCTGTCTGTTCCCTCTGCGTCCTCGGTGTTTTAGCGCTTCTGAAAATGTCAAATCTGCACCAACTAGCCCGATCCGCTACCCTTCTGAAGTTCAGCTTCAAACGTCTGTTATGATTTATGGTTTAGGAGGTTTAACGTCCCAAAGTGACTGAGGTTATGAGAGACGCCGTAGTGAAGGGCTCACGAATTTTTGACCACCTGGGGTTCTTTAACGTGCACTGACATCGCACAGTACACGGACCTCTAGAATTTCGCCTGCATCGAAATTCGACAGCCGCGGCAGGGATCGAACCCGCGTCTTTTGGACCAGCAGGCGAGCGCCATAACCACTCAGCCACCGCGGCGGCTCCAAACGTCGCTTAATCACTGTCCATTGCAAATAACTGTGGCTTTCCGAAGCGCATGGAGCTTCTGCTATTCAGTACAGGACAAAGGCAGAGGCAATCGAATAAATGCTGCACCAACAAACGAAAATAGTTAAGAACAGCTTTGACTTTATTGCTATGTAGTCAAGTTCTCACTCAGGTTTCTCGCTTAGGTAATAATCCATGACCCATGATTAGAATCCATGATACAGTATCGAGTATCCTGGGCTTGTAACTGATATATTTTTCAGGAGTACAATTCTTTATGGAATCGGCTTACGGTATTGAAAGCAGTTTTTTTTACGTATCGCGCCCAGTACTTCATCAAGGAATGCGTGTGCTGAAAGAAAGCATCGCAAGCAGGGAATTTTATCAAGAAAGAACTTAACGTGCACTTGTCCCTAGGCATGCGTATAATACAGCGCGGGAATACCGCACCTATGTAAAGAAGACAGACAAGCTACCGCCAGCAATGTGCAGCTAGTTGCTTAATAGTGGCCCGAAAATCGGTTTTTATCAATATTGAAGAAATAAAAAAAATTAGTTCCAATAAATTACATCACTTGAGCTTATAAAAGCAATATACTTTAAAGTTTCCTTTTTTTCTGTGGAAGGTGCAGGGCAACAGGCTTGTACAGCATGACCCATTGGCGAAGCGAATTATACTAACGCTTCACTAGCATTTTCCAGGCTAGGGTTGTTTGCAAGAAATTTTCGACGAAATTAACGGCTCAGCATGAAAACAAAGTTTAATAACGATATGAACAAAACTTGTAAAAGACTTTTGAACAAACTGAGGTGCTGTATTTACAGAGATGGGCCCTTTGGTAAATTTTGGAAATAGCTCAATTAAGGTTAGCCTTCATGCAGCGTCACATTTCGGTTCTTGTGGACCCCAGTAGGCGGAGACACGTGAAATGCAAAGCAGCATGGGCGTGACCTTGCAGTGGCAGGAGGGGGGAAATTCGAGCCGTTCGCATTAGCAGGAGTACCCAGCCGCTCCGAAACCGTTACGCGCTCGAGCGGCTTTTAAGTGTCGGGAAGCCCTCAATTCAAGCTGAAGGACCAGGCGGGACCAGGACACCAAGGAGGAAATTCTGAGGAGACCAGGTGTGAGTACCGCAGCTTTTCACAGCTCACTTACCTTCGCGTCGTTTGGGTTCCACTTGCGGCCTAGAGCCTTCGAGTTGCTGCGCAATTTTGTAGGAAGAAATAACATCCACAGTTACGAACTGCGTGGAAAAGGCTGCAAAAAACGGAGGAAGAGTCCTGAAACATGCGTCACCATTTTATTTTATGACTCGTGTTTGAAGTACTCTACCGTCAACTCAATGCATGCTCTAAACCTGTGGCGGCAAGAGTAAGAGAAACAATCAAAGCTCTTTCGCGTGCACCCGCTATAATTATCATGTTTAATACCGCCGTCGCCATCGTCCGAACCAGTAAAAGCTTGCCCGCTACTGTGAAGCGCGTAGTTCGCAAGTGGGACTGCCTGAATCGTTGCACCTATCGGAAATAAAGTGAGAATAAAATTAAAAGCTGACAAATATCGAGTCTTGTAGAAAATAATAATTGAGGAGAACGCATACAGTTTTGTAGTGCACCGGTGACTCGAACCTAAGTGATGAATGGGTGCGTAAAACCCGCATTGCTTTAAGGTGTGAAAGTAAAAGTGCGTTTGTTGATACTACAATAATTGAAGCCGATGTCGAGTGAGCCGCATCAAACCACGCATTTTTTTCTGTTAGGTAAACGCGCCTATGTTTTTCTTTTCGCTGTGGATGGACAAGAGAAAATTTCATGCTATACAGACGTTTTTATTTCTATAATGTACTGGATCACACCAAGAGTAGAAAAGCCTTTCGATTTGGTCAACGACTACGTAAGCACTGGGTGGGGTGTTAACATTGGCAATATTAAAACCCAATTTATTCAGCCATCGCGTGCCAGCTTACACAAATATTGTGCGAATAAATGTTGAGACAGGTAAGAACAAGGTTTAAAATGGGGTGTGTTAAGAAGTAACTTCAACGAATGTTATAAGAGATACGCGTTATCTCGAATTGGTTTTCCTTCCACTTGCGCAATCCAGGAATTTTGAAACCCGCCGAGTCCTATCATTAGCCAAGAATACCTATGCTAGGGTAGTAGTACAGTCCATCCTCACGATAGCTGAAGTATTGACATCGACATAAGAGAAATAACTAAGGAATGACGATTCTTGTTGGAAGCTCGGCTAACACTGGCTATAACGAATCTGCGGCTATCATGAAGGAATCACTGGTCCCTATTGTCTTCGCTATGAGGTTGACTGTATTTTCTTTATACCCCAGTGCGATTACGAAAGTAGAAGAAGTGGTTGAGACCAATCTATTCAGTATTTTCGGCGGCAACGTAGTTTCTGTTATTTGTTTTCACAGCAATTTAAAAAAAAAAAGATTGTAGAATATCAAAGAGATCTCGTGCACTATGCGCTACAGTACTGCAGCCTGCGAAACCGAGTTTTGAATGACTTAACGGGTGTGCTGACCGCGTCGATGTGAGCGCACGCTACTGAATCCAAATTTGTCCACCAGTGGTATACGCACAAAGAAAAAGTTGCTATGGCAGACTTCAACAACTGAACTGCACCCATTTTGTTTCGCCTTCTCTTTTAGTATATGCGATCGCCGAATAAATTCTACGCTGCAGCCGGCTTTACATTTCCTTGCGGTAATTCTTCTTCTATGGTGTCTGAAAAACCGCGAAAAGCGCTCGACAGCAAGTAGCTGGCAGGTCCGAAACAAACCATGAAAGTCATGAAGGGGCCCGAGGTAGCCGACGCCGGGTTCGTTTTTTCTGTCTCCGGAGGTCGGAGCCCGTTGCGTTTGGTGGATGGTCGGGCATCCCTTCATCAGGGCCGCCCCATTGGGCCATCTTGACGCCCTCCCTGTCCTGGAAGGCAGGCCAGTAATGGAGTCGAGGTATATTAAGGGTCAGAGCAAAAAACTCGCTGTCCCCATTTCCATCCCAATACCCATCACGCATTTAACCTATCCTCTCCGCTACGTCGCAGGGGAGATCAGGGGAGTATCCCCGGCCCACTTCCCTTGGGCTTGGGTCGCTACCTAGCTTCCCCCCACCCCCTCATTCTTCGATTTTCGCCACATACGGGTGGTAAAAATAAATCCTTGCCTTCGGGCCTTTCCATTTGTCTTCAGATGGCATTAAGCATTGTGCACGTTAGTGGTGTAAGCAGGGGCTTATTTGTCAATCTTTTTAGGTTGCCCCAACCTAACGAATGTAGAGATAGTTGGTTCATGCTATAAAATTGAATGGCGCGAAGGGTTAAATCACTGGAAATACAAGGGCACAAACAGTGCCTCTTTCTGCCCTTCCTGGTTCCTTTGATCGTGTGTATCGGGGCGTTGAAATTTACCAGTTGCCTACTTATCACTTATCAGGGGCGACGGCACGCATTGTCATTGTCCCTGAGGAAGGCGCCTGCTTATTTCGACATAGCACGTACACTTCTTCCAAGACATGGTTCACAGCATTGTGACGTTGCGTAATGGTGTGCATTTACGTCGGGGTTTTTCTTCACATTTTTGTGGTTCATCTAACGGGAAGAAAAAAAAAACAGTAGGCCGCCGCTAAAAATTCAGTAATAACGCGTGGTGTAAAATAATTTGTGAAATATCTGCATTATTATTCTTAAGTAGTAAATAATTCCCCGAAACTGACAAACAGTATGTATTGCGCAAGCCCACTTCAAGGAACTTAAGAAGCCTCGGTTCCTGTCGCGGGAAATGCGCGATATATCTTAGGCTTGAGCGGCCATGGAATCTTGAATCCGTACACTCAAGCTTATCTCCAGCGATGCCAACAATTTTCCTACGCTTCAACACACCCTTCTCCGCTTCAGTAATAAATCGAAGCCTAAAAACTTATTTCCATATCCGATATTTAGATCTGGTAATGTTTTATCGAAGCCTACATATCATACTTCAAGCGCGTCAGTCGCTCGCCCGCTCTTTTTTTGTGAGAAACGTTGAAGGGGATTCAAAGGCTGCTCAGGAGATACGTCTCTAATATCAGGGATATGAGTAGTGAGGGATATCAAATATGTGGCACGTTTCATTCGAAAAGAACTGTAAAAGGCGATGAACAGCTGACAGGAAACTGTCATAAGTAGAAGAGCACTTCAGCGATAAAAGCAAAATACGCTTCCACGTAGACGCCTGTTCTGTCAACGATGGGGCTCGTACAGAGGCCCAAGCCTACAGATAGTATACCGCGTCGCGCGTAGGCACAATACGTATAGAAACTTTTGTGCGATAATGTAAAACTTGAAAGTCTTAGAGCATCGCCATATTTTTCCAGATTGCCGCATGTGTAGATGCGTATCATATATGAGTGCAGCAGGTGCACAGTGGGCTTGGGTGACTGTAATCAAGAGAAGGAAGGCAGTGGAAAAATGCTCGACAATTATGCGGGGAGTGAACGCGGACGCATGAAAATTGTCAACTCATTTCCGATTTTTTTGAAAAAAAAAGTTCGGCTTTTATAGATATCTGAAAGTGGGCTTTCACAATCATGGTATGTATATACGGCGGGTTCACAGCGATTGTCTTTGCAACTTTCAGTCATTTAAACAAATTGCCACTGTTGTTTACTTTGTTATTACTCGTTATTTTAGGAATACATACAACATCAAATGCTGCCGTTTTCTGAAAAACAGCCACGTTTTCATTCAGCATGACGTCGAAATCACTAATGTGGAGTCTGTGCATGCCACGGTAGTTCAGCCTATGTACCTCTGTGCCTGAGAGCTTTCCTTTTTGAAAAAATGCAATACCATCGCACCCATGAGGACCGGTGGTAATTTCCCTGAACCGTGCCGTCCTGAACGCTAATTTGTAAATTCTCGGTGATTACCAACTTCCTTGCTGTAATGTATAGGCCTTATGGATGGAAATTCGAAAATGGAAGCAATAGCTTGTCGTAAAGGATTCAACAGCACTTCAGCTGAGAGAAGAACGCCGGCGACGCGACGAGCCATTCGTCTCTAAGCACCCACTAGTAAGTTTAGGGTAAGGAGATATTGCACTTTCGCCGCTATAGACCTATCCAGAAATTAATCTGAGCAGTTTGTTGCTCCTAACGTAGTTGAGCATAACCCATTTAACGCCAACTGAAGATAGGAAACCAATTTAGAATCGATACTTTTCGTTATCAACCATGATGCGCCAAGACGAGTGCAATACATAGGCTAATGACCACACGTTCAACACCCTCAAATCAGACTGCAAATCAAACCACCCTTTCCCGAAAAAGGTTCCTTGAAATCCAGAAGTGTTGCTTGTTAGGCGAGTTGGTGATCCATGAAAATAGAGCAGCGCGTAACAAAACAGGACACAAGGGAGAGACACAGAACGACACGAGCGCTAACTATCAACTGTTTATTTCTTGCTGTCGCTACGTATAAATACATGAGCCACAACTCGAAACGAAAAACAAAAAAGATTGATGAGTCAGCCTTTCGCTGGTTTCCATCGTTCTAGATAGGAGAGCTCTTTAGCTGACAATGCCACTGATGCCACGCTCACACACTTGTTACCAGCACGCAAAATACTACGAGCCTCAATAATCTCTCGAACAATCTTATCATTGTGGCGGGTTATGATTTGGCTCTTCTTAAAAAGTGGCATGCACGAATTTGGAAGGTCCCGTTTCTCAGCCTCGACCTTGCAGTGACGACAGTGTTGGCTTAGGTGGCCCGATTTGCTTTCATTAACATTGTAGTCATGTTCTTTTAGCCTGCTATTCACACATCTCCCTGTTTGCCCAATATACTCATGGCCACAAGACAACGGTACGCGATAGACAACACCCTCCTCACAAGTGACAAATCGTTTCTGATGGTCTATTACACATCTTTTTTTCTCCTGGATACCGCACGGATTGGTCTTTTTGCAAAGCATAGACAGTTTTACGGGTGCTGAAAATACAACTTCAACGCCTGCTCGTTTTCCTAGTTTCTTTAGGTTGTGGGATGTATGATGAATGTAAGGGATGACAGCTACTTTCTTGCGATCCTGCTGTTCATTGGTACCTGCCTGCTTGTTGAACAATCGTGCTTTTTTCATTTTTTGCAGCGGGCCTTCAGCCACAGAAACAATTAGTGGCCCAGGATACCCAGAATCAGACAGTCGTCTAATCTGTGATGCTAAGCATTCTTGCATCATGTGCTCACATGAGCTTTTGAGCGCATTTGTCAGGCAATACTTGATAATGCCTCTCTTTACCAGTTTCGAATGCGCCGATACAGCTGGCAGTAGGCCTTTTTTTTTTGCACGGGGTTCATGCACGAGGTTTTAGGTTGGGGCAACCTAAAAAGATTGACAAATAAGCCCCTGCTTACACCACTAACGTGCACAATGCTTAATGCCATCTGAAGACAAATGGAAAGGCCCGAAGGCAAGGATTTATTTTTACCACCCGTATGTGGCGAAAATCGAAGAATGAGGGGGTGGGGGGAAGCTAGGTAGCGACCCAAGCCCAAGGGAAGTGGGCCGGGGATACTCCCCTGATCTCCCCTGCGACGTAGCGGAGAGGATAGGTTAAATGCGTGATGGGTATTGGGATGGAAATGGGGACAGCGAGTTTTTTGCTCTGACCCTTAATATACCTCGACTCCATTACTGGCCTGCATTCCAGGACAGGTAGGGCGTCAAGATGGCCCAATGGGGCGGCCCTGATGAAGGGATGCCCGACCATCCACCAAACGCAACGGGCTCCGACCTCCGGAGACAGTAAAAACGAACCCGGCGTCGGCTACCTCGGGCCCCTTCA
This sequence comes from Amblyomma americanum, assembly GCF_052857255.1. Classification (NCBI taxonomy): domain Eukaryota; kingdom Metazoa; phylum Arthropoda; class Arachnida; order Ixodida; family Ixodidae; genus Amblyomma; species Amblyomma americanum. The sequence continues at coordinate 449,919 of NW_027526485.1, forward strand.
TGACTTTCATGGTTTGTTTCGGACCTGCCAGCTACTTGCTGTCGAGCGCTTTTCGCGGTTTTTCAGACACCATAGAAGAAGAATTACCGCAAGGAAATGTAAAGCCGGCTGCAGCGTAGAATTTATTCGGCGATCGCATATATTAAAGAGAAGGCGAAACAAAATGGGTGCAGTTCAGTTGTTGAAGTCTGCCATAGCAACTTTTTCTTTGTGCGTATACCACTGGCGGACAAATTTGGATTCAGTAGCGTGCGCTCACATCGACGCGGTCAGCACACCCGTTAAGTCATTCAAAACTCGGTTTCGCAGGCTGCAGTACTGTAGCGCATAGTGCACGAGATCTCTTTGATATTCTACAATCTTTTTTTTTAATTGCTGTGAAAACAAATAACAGAAACTACGTTGCCGCCGAAAATACTGAATAGATTGGTCTCAACCACTTCTTCTACTTTCGTAATCGCACTGGGGTATAAAGAAAATACAGTCAACCTCATTATAGCGAAGACAATAGGGACCAGTGATTCCTTCATGATAGCCGCAGATTCGTTATAGCCAGTGTTAGCCGAGCTTCCAACAAGAATCGTCATTCCTTAGTTATTTCTCTTATGTCGATGTCAATACTTCAGCTATCGTGAGGATGGACTGTACTACTACCCTAGCATAGGTATTCTTGGCTAATGATAGGACTCGGCGGGTTTCAAAATTCCTGGATTGCGCAAGTGGAAGGAAAACCAATTCGAGATAACGCGTATCTCTTATAACATTCGTTGAAGTTACTTCTTAACACACCCCATTTTAAACCTTGTTCTTACCTGTCTCAACATTTATTCGCACAATATTTGTGTAAGCTGGCACGCGATGGCTGAATAACTTGGGTTTTAATATTGCCAATGTTAACACCCCACCCAGTGCTTACGTAGTCGTTGACCAAATCGAAAGGCTTTTCTACTCTTGGTGTGATCCAGTACATTATAGAAATAAAAACGTCTGTATAGCATGAAATTTTCTCTTGTCCATCCACAGCGAAAAGAAAAACATAGGCGCGTTTACCTAACAGAAAAAAATGCGTGGTTTGATGCGGCTCACTCGACATCGGCTTCAATTATTGTAGTATCAACAAACGCACTTTTACTTTCACACCTTAAAGCAATGCGGGTTTTACGCACCCATTCATCACTTAGGTTCGAGTCACCGGTGCACTACAAAACTGTATGCGTTCTCCTCAATTATTATTTTCTACAAGACTCGATATTTGTCAGCTTTTAATTTTATTCTCACTTTATTTCCGATAGGTGCAACGATTCAGGCAGTCCCACTTGCGAACTACGCGCTTCACAGTAGCGGGCAAGCTTTTACTGGTTCGGACGATGGCGACGGCGGTATTAAACATGATAATTATAGCGGGTGCACGCGAAAGAGCTTTGATTGTTTCTCTTACTCTTGCCGCCACAGGTTTAGAGCATGCATTGAGTTGACGGTAGAGTACTTCAAACACGAGTCATAAAATAAAATGGTGACGCATGTTTCAGGACTCTTCCTCCGTTTTTTGCAGCCTTTTCCACGCAGTTCGTAACTGTGGATGTTATTTCTTCCTACAAAATTGCGCAGCAACTCGAAGGCTCTAGGCCGCAAGTGGAACCCAAACGACGCGAAGGTAAGTGAGCTGTGAAAAGCTGCGGTACTCACACGTGGTCTCCTCAGAATTTCCTCCTTGGTGTCCTGGTCCCGCCTGGTCCTTCAGCTTGAATTGAGGGCTTCCCGACACTTAAAAGCCGCTCGAGCGCGTAACGGTTTCGGAGCGGCTGGGTACTCCTGCTAATGCGAACGGCTCGAATTTCCCCCCTCCTGCCACTGCAAGGTCACGCCCATGCTGCTTTGCATTTCACGTGTCACCGCCTACTGGGGTCCACAAGAACCGAAATGTGACGCTGCATGAAGGCTAACCTTAATTGAGCTATTTCCAAAATTTACCAAAGGGCCCATCTCTGTAAATACAGCACCTCAGTTTGTTCAAAAGACTTTTACAAGTTTTGTTCATATCGTTATTAAACTTTGTTTTCATGCTGAGCAGTTAATTTCGTCGAAAATTTCTTGCAAACAACCCTAGCCTGGAAAATGCTAGTGAAGCGTTAGTATAATTCGCTTCGCCAATGGGTCATGCTGTACAAGCCTGTTGCCCTGCACCTTCCACAGAAAAAAAGGAAACTTTAAAGTATACTGCTTTTATAAGCTCAAGTGATGTAATTTATTGGAACTAATTTTTTTATTTCTTCAATATTGATAAAAACCGATTTTCGGGCCACTATTAAGCAACTAGCTGCAAATTGCTGGCGGTATCTTGTCTGTCTTCTTTCGATGGAGGCGAAATTCTAGAGGTCCGTGTACTGTGCGAAGTCAGTGCACGTTAAAGAACCCCAGGTGGTCAAAAATTCGTGAGCCCTTCACTACGGCGTCTCTCATAACCTCAGTCACTTTGGGACGTTAAACCTCCTAAACCATAAATCATAACACACGTTTGAAGCCGAACTTACTGCGTTCGAAGCTTGAAGAAAACAATCAAAGATAAAAGGGGTGCTTGTTTTTATTGCACTGAGGAAACCTTGATAATATATATTATTTTCATTTTACCTTTTCTTCACTGTATTAGATAACAGCACGTATTGAACCCACTGGTCCTGAAGAGTCACGTGATACGGCCGTGTATCAGCGAAGCCGATAAAAAGGTCATTTCGGTAGGAGCGGTAGAGCACGTCGGCGTGTTGCCTTTTGTGGCGGTGCATTTTCCTAAAGAAATAGAATGAAGCATTGCCGCGTCGGATCCAGGCTCCTGTGAACTAGCACTAGCGCCTCTTGAGAATGGCTTGTCCGTCTGTATTGTCCTTCTGTAGTATCGCAGTGCGTATTCCGCTTTTAACATATCCTTCAACCCTAAAACGCCGGTATGCTCTGGGCGCATTTGAACATCTTTTCTCCCACGTGAGTATTTTTTTCTGCATGTGCCATGGAAACGTGGCTGTACTGGTAAAAACTGAAGCGGTTGATGCTGAATCTAATCCAAAAATAATGACTGTTAACGAAGTATGACTCTATCGATGCGCTTTAATAACATAAAAATACAAAGTCCTTCCGCTGAGCTTTAGTCAGTAAGAAATTGGATGTACAAAACAGATGTCGGCCGAATTTCAGACAAAACTACTTTCATCTCGGCTAAGAGAATGGTTATTCGAGGCAAGTCGCAAGCCACTTGTCAGCATCATGATCATCACATATCGCTTTAACCAAAGAAGAACTCACTGCCAGTGACCGGCCATGTGCTCTTCGAGGAGCTCGAAACCTGGAATATTTGCAGGAGTCGGGGAGTACAGTCAAGTCGAGTCGGCGATTAGAGATAATTCAATCCCATACCATTGTGGCTATATCATTTGGAACCCCTCACCACGCACGCAGTTAAGGGATCTCGACATCCTGTAGACCAATTCAACAACTGCTTCCTGTTTTCGGCTGTTTTATATCGTGTGAAGTGTGTTTCCAATCCTATTAGTTGTGCACCTTTGGCTTGAAACTAACAGTGACCTAAAAAAATGTTACCAGCGCTACAATCAATTCAGCATTTCTAAAAAGGTGCATGCAGGTAGAATAAACAAGCGCGCCGGGTGCCGTCGAATGCTCGATGCCACGACGAACATCCACCTTCTCAGCATCAAAGCATTACTTCGCTTTCAGACAGCAAAAAAAAAAAGAAAACATGAGCCTAGCACAAAAGAATGAAATTGCACATATCCTTTGCTCGCAGGGTGCAACCTGCCCTCACACAGGTTTCGAAAAATCGTCCTCTACATACCGCTGCCTGCTTAGCTACCGATCGCTCCAGTTACACACAAGTGTTGCCCTCGTACTGATAAGGACCCAAGTAGCACAGCGTTTAGGGCCCATCTGGGCTCCATGTGGGCATCGTGGGCTTGGGAAACCCCTTTTTAACCCAGCTTGGACCCTTGCGGGCATCATGTGGGCAAAGACAATTTGGGCTGGCCCATGACAAGCCACTTAGGGCCCCATATTGGTAATTTTGGTACAATGTGAGCCCAAGCTGCCAAGTTCAGCCCGCACAGGTTCCTTCCCGGCAACATTAGGGCAAACTTGAAAACGAGTTGGGCTCAGTGCAAAAAAACTGGGGCCAAGCCCAACTTGGGCAGCCCGCCTATCACCACAATTGGTCCAACATGGGCTTTAAAGGGGCTAAACATGTTTTCATCCCCAAAAGAACCCGAATGGGGCCTTAATCGGCTATGATCGGGCTGATTTGATGCAGAACTGGGCTATACAGAGAAACATGACGGGCAGCCCTAATTTGGACAGCCCATCTTGTGCCCAGCTTGGACCCTTGTGGGCATCATGTGGGCAGACAATTTGGGCTGGCCCATGAGAAGCCAACTAGGGCCCCATATTGGTAATTATGGGGCAATGTGAGCCATGCTGCCAAGTTCAGCCCGCATATGTCCCTTGCCAGCAACAATTCAAACTTGAAAACGAGTTGGGCTCAGTGCAGGAAAACTAGGGGAAAGCCCAACTTCGGCATTCCGCCTATCATCCCATAGCGCTGGTCCACACCAAGTTAGCCCAAGCATATACCTACCAAAGCGCCATGTATGTGTATTACATGGAAACATGCACCGGTTTTCCCCTCCAGAACCCATGTGAGACCCGCAAGGGTATTAAGCGGGCCATGCAAGTTGGGCCTGCCCGCGTTCTTTCTGCAGGCAGCCCAGCTACTTCACCGAGACCCTATGCGGGTATTATAGGGCCTCAGCCCAGCTTGTATAGCCCGTGCAGAGCCCTTGTGGCATCCACTGGGGTATCACAGGGGCCGCCCAAGTTGGGCTTCCCTACGATCATTTAGGATGTTAGATTGACTGAAACACCAATTTGTAGCAAGCTCCTCGCTCAAACGCCAAAGTGCAAATTTTGTTAACTGTGTTTGCTTTGTATGGGGTAAGGAAATCATTTTGCATGCTATTTGCAGAATCCCGGCAGTTTGCAGGATCATGCACTAACTCTCCGCAAAGATGTTACATAACGGTCATATCTTCGTCAACAGTTGACACGGTAAGCCATTAAGTCAATGCACAGAATAATAATTCAGAAATCTGTAGCATGATCTCAATTCAGCTGTGATTTTTCAGTCTTTTCTAGTTGTCAACAAGACGTGTACTCCACTACTCAAAATTTTATTGAGCAATCAGAGCTGACAAAATTTGTGTGTTAAATATGCCGCAATGATAGCCCAGCAACTGAACAAAAACAACAGATGAACAGAAATGGATAGGATGCCACTTGGGGTGGCGCAGATGATTACTGCTACTTTCACTGCAGCATGAGGTGTAATCTAAAAGAGTGCGGTGAGGGGCTAGTTGGTACGAAATTATGGAGACAATGAATAACTGCGCCAAAAGGACGGGACAAGAGAGAAGAATCACACGAGGCAAGCGCAGACTAACAACTGGTTTATTGCACCAACGCCTCCTTCCTTCGGCAACAAAGCGCATGCGCACCAACCGCAAAGACAAAAGCCATAATCATCACGTCAAACCAAGAATCTCCAACCCCTCGCGGTACAGGTGTATGGAAGCCTGGCTAACACATTTGTCAGGAACTAATCTAGTGATTTTTAAGGCTTCGATAACTTCACGCTCTTTTTGTATGATTCTTCTCTCTTGTCCCGTCCTTTTTGCGCAGTTATTCATTGTTCCTATAATAGCATGAGGTGCTTAGAAACCCTGCTCGGCAGATGCTAATCAGATTAAGTAGATTATTACAAAAAAAATAATATAAGCATACTAAGCATGGCAAAATTGCAGAATGAACAGCTCAGTTTGCAGCACTCAATTGCATGAAAATTAATGTTCTTAGAGGCTAGTTCACACCTTATATTCAGAATGTACTCAGTGATGTCCACGCAGTATAGAAAACGGAAATGTGAATCATATTATGTGTTAAAATTTATCCAAGAGAACCACTGTGACAGGTGTGCTGGAGGGTCCGTCTCTATATAGTTTAGGGCGGCGGAGACTGTAGAGTCCCCTACAAATTAGACGAGTGCGACGCGGACGAAGAAAATAAGCTAAGAACCAGGTGTGAAACTGCTCTTATTTTCCTTAGCGCGTGGCTCCGCGCAGCCGGAGCTAGCGCGTGTTGCAAGCCGAGACGGCGCAACACTTATGATGGCAATTTAGTGCCGCTACACTGTCATAGATCGCAAGACAGCTAGCCATATTTCTCGAGAGCTGCTGGCGCCAAACTATATATTATACCTAAGTATTTACTTCCCTAACCTTCTTGAACAAACAGCGCGAACAAAGACGAGCACAAAAGACAAGAAAGCGAACGACACGGCGCTGTGTCTTTCTTGTCTTTTGTGCTCGTCTTTGTTCGCGCTGTTTGTTCAAGATGCTTAACCAACTAGCCCGCCAAAACGTGTTAACGCAACTTATTCCCTAACCTGGGTGTTTCAGTGAGTTTCTAGATTTGCAATGTGCAGTCTCCTTCAAACCATCAAGAATATTAGAATAAGGCTGGCAATGGCATATCAAGGTAATGGCATTGCGAAGCAATGACATAGATGTGAACAAAAAATAAAGGAAAAGTTATAAAGACAGCAGCGAAACAATGATCTGTTTCTGCTGTATGCAAAATAAATATTATAAACAGTTGTGGCTTCTTAATAATGTACACTAGGTTCCTCAAAAAAACTTCATAAATCAAGTTGTCTGCAATAAATAATTGCGAGAAAAAAACAATAAATATGCTCACAAAAAAATTTTCAGGTCGCTTCTGTGTACAGTAGTTTGCAGTGAAGTTGTAATTGGTTAAAATTTTGGAAGGCCCAACTGCGCCACCAGGAAGGTCATTTTATTTATCGTAATTTGATGCTTTCTGAAGTGCTGAGCGGGTAATAAGATGCACAATGACGTCTCATAATGTAACATATGTATTTTCTAGTATGAATGGTAATGTACTGTAAGCTAGGTGGTACTGCATATTTGTACTCAGTGGACGAATACGTGCTGAAGGTGGCGTTCGTTATGGCAAATTCTGCATAGAAAGTTTCCTTCACAGTCATTCTTACAATGTAACAAATGGTAAGGCGCATCGACGGACCACTTTCGCATTGGAAAGCACAAAACATAAAATGAAGGCATCATCATCGCGTTTATACATACTTTCATTAAAATTTCAATGTACAGGAAAGGAAACATATGGCTGGGGAAAATGAGGTTTTGTCTTGATCATTGCCTATGGTGACATGGCGGGAATAAATTAACACTAAAAGGATCTGTGAATTTCCACTTTGCCATAGTCTACACTGCAAATTTTCATATTAACATTGCAGAAATACATGAAAAACTTTAGTCCCTCAAAAATTTGGCTATACTTCGCTAAATTTGCTGCGCAGTGGAGCGAAACCAGGTCACAGATTAAAAATTAACTCAAGGGTGCATTTGCTATGAGCATGTGCTGGTCAGTTTGCAAATCATTGATTTTAGTCATCTCTTTCATGAGTAAATACTTCCCGGAAAGAAAAGATGGATTGAAGGAAGGTAGAAAGAGTGCAGGCTAGTTAATATGTGCAGTTGTCTTGCCTAACTACTATCCTCAGCGCTAAATTTTGTCCGTGTATGTCAAGTAGTAGAAAAGCTTAAGATCGTGGGATGGAGTCCAGATATGGTAGCAGAATTTTTATAGAGGCAAAGTCCATTAGCAACCATTTGCCCTGCAATTTTGATGCACTTTATAGGGCTCCAGCTTGTCTTATCTGAAACACTTTACTACAATATCCTTCATAGACTAAGCATAATTTTTGGACTACCAAAGCTGCCCATATTGCATATATCTGAATAGCATAAATATCATTCTATAATGAAAGATTACCACTTCAGATGGGGACGAAGAAATACAGACCGGAGGTGCAGTAAAAAGATAACTGAATTTATTACCTTGATGAAAGACCCTCAAGTAGAGTTCATTTGAACATGTGTTCACTGCACTGGAATTAACAGAAAAACAAGAAAAATACAAGTGATATTGCTTTCTAAACACATAAGGCAGACTGCCACTGACATATCCCAACTCCTTTCGTGACAAAGTAATATATCGCTTGCTAAACAATCTTCACCTTCCCTATAATGTGGAAGGTTTTACAGATTTCACATTGTAACTAGGCGCCTCCGTACCAAGCAGATGTGTAGCACCGTTGGTCGGCTCAAACTCACAGTGCCTGCAATTTTGTGCCAGAAATCCACACGTTGTTAATGAATCAATGCCTGTGCTGTGCTCTCGGAGTCCATGATTTAAGCTCTGTCCTGAATACGCGTTTTTCAAGCATTAGGTTTGTTCTTCAGGTCTTGGTGTTGGCACGTTTGACTTGAGTGCAAGCCACGTGCTTCGTCAATCATGATAAGATCTCCGGTCTAAAAAACATTTGGTGTTTATTCACTGCAGGCCGCGCATTATTTTTGTTGAAGAAACAAAACGTTCACGAGTGGCCACCCGTTCAACGTTTCTGAATGGGTGGTGTGTGGGCGTGGCGGCGGTAGTGGCGCAAAATTTTCGACTGTGATGCCATGCGATGAGATTTCCGTGGGACAAAATCTGGACGCTTTTTTGAAGGCAGAGAAGTTACGCCAACAGGGTGATTGAACACACCCTCACGGGCGGCTGTGTGCGGGTGGATACTCTCGGCATGGGCAGCTGTTCCACGTGATGTCATGATACAGTTGTTTGCAAAGTGTGGAATTTCACTCAATGACGAATGTGTTGTGGGCCGCTGCAGTGATGACAAGAGCACTACCAGTGAGGACAACGACACAAGTGGGGAGCTTCTGGATAATAAATTTTCATTGTGGAACGTCCTTTTTTTTCTTTCGGACATTAAATTTCGCGGCTGGGAGGTCGACTTACATTCAAGTTGACTTACTACAGTAAACACGGTACGTGACGAAAGATGCAGTGATGATTTGGACATGGTGCGCAGGCAATGAACAAAGAACCCGCACTGAGCACAAAAGCAGCGAGCACTGAGAGCAGGAACATGGCCACTGAAACACTACGGTCACTTCGATGTCATTGATTATCCGCAGCATAGCCTTCCGGGCACAAAACATAGTCGCAGTGTAGTCAGATTGGGGCACATCAGGGCACAGCGATTGGTAGGGTCTGAGGCACAAGAGGTGCGCAATATCAGGTTGAGGTAGGTCGAAGGTAGTCTCCAAGAAGGCCGGAGTGATCTCATAGGTGACGGCAGTGACCTAGCACCGCACAAAGAGCTTGATGCAGCGAGATAGTGACCAAAGCAGGACAAGGTAGCTAGGGGTGAAAGAAACCATGTGGTGAAGGCGTTTGTAATAGTCCTGCTGTGATTTCTGCGAGGCGGGTAGTCGGGAGCATGCTAGATGGTGGGCTTGGTCGGAACTGGCAATCACGTCGTGGGCATATTCAGAAAGTACACCAGTAAAGATAGGAAGCAGTGCCCACAGGTAACGGGGGCTCTTCGCCGTACAAAAGATAGACTAGGGAGCAACCAAAGTGCAATGAAGGGAAGAGTTCTTTGCAAATGTTACGTTAGAGAAAGCAGTATTCCCGTCTCGAAGATCCAGTGAAATGTATATTGCGAGCATAACGGTAAGAGTGCTGCTAAGGCGCTAGGTGGGGCTATTTGTGCATATCATGTGTTTGAAGCTGGCAGGGGCATTGCATGAGCCGAAAGGTATAACCTTAAATTCATACAGCCCAGCAGGCACAACAAATGCCATCTTCTCGCGGTCTTGTTCACCCATGGCGATTTGCCTACAGCCAGAGCACAGGCCAGTGGAGGAGAAAAGGAGAAAAATTTGGCACCTTAGAGACTATCAAGGGTGCAATTGATTAGTGGCAATGGCTAGAAATCTTTTTTGGTTAATATTATTGAGGTATTGGTAATCCGAGCAGAACTGCTAAGAGCCATATTTTTTAGAGGATCATTGGTTAGTCCCAAGAGCTTCGGGAAGGCTCAATAATGTTCTTGGCAAATATCTTTACTAGCTCGTTTCAGATAACCTGGCGCTTGGGGTGAGACATACGGTAGGAGTGCCAGCAGTCAGGAGGGGCACCACCAGTTCCTATGTGACGTGTGACAGCTTGACCGAGGGCAGCTTTATGCAGATTAAAAGCGTGAGAAGCTGGGAAGATTAGGCAGGTGAGGGGTCAGTGGCTTACATGGTAGTGAACACGTCTGTTGAGAAAGGGAAATGCTGGCGGGTGGCATCGGGGCCGCGAACTAGGGTAGCATCTAATGCAGCGACTTGGCAACAAGACAGGCGAGAAAGCATGGTCACACAGATTGCGGATGGAAGTACTAAAGGGCAGACGCTGAAATTCAGAACTGGTAGGAACAGTGTGTTGGCCTTGACAGCAGCAAACGTAAGGGGCAGCGCAGCGTTGCAGATGAGCAGTATATCGAGAATAGGTAATCTTTCAGATAATCTTTCATGGGCCACACACATTCAATCCATCTGTGCCAAAGCTTCAAGATCACTTGGGTACCTGCGCCGGAACTTGCGAAACGCCCCTAATAACGTGAGAAAAGTCGCTTACTTAACAATCGTGCGTCCTCAACTAGAATTTGCTTCACCTATGTGGTCCCCTTATCAAAATTACCTGATCAACAAGCTTGAATCCGTACAAAATAGAGCCGCTCGTTTCATCACACAAAAGTACCACCCCCAGTCCAGTATCACTAAGATTAAACTTGATATCTCCCTCGAACCATTACATATTCGTCGCTCCATCGCTCTTTTATGCTTACTTCATAAATATCGTCATAGCACCAGGCCATCTCTCTTGCCCCTCGAAGAGCCTTCACGCATTTCACGCCGCCTACATAATCAGTATAGCATTACACGCATTTACGGAAGAACCTTAGCATTCAATTCATCTGCACTTCCACGTGCCATTATTCCTTGGAATGATCTTCCCAACTGTATCGCATCTATCGGCAACCACCAATCATTTCAAGACCAACTGCACAAACATTTTCTTTAACGACATTGTGTCTTGTTTCAGGTTGTTCTGTGTCCTTGGTCCCCTTTTCTTCTCGTTGGTATTTTACAAAGTTTTGGTTTCTTGTGCAATTTCAGCCATCTGTATGTTTTTTATGACTACTGCTTTTTCTTTTTGATGCCTATTGGGCACTTGCGATGCATTCTTGCTACTAATTTAATTTTTGTTGCTCGCGGTGATGTATGTCTTTTAGTTACGTTTTGCCCTGTATATTTATAATTGTGTTTAATTTTTGCCTTGTATCACGCGTTGTTTTTAATTTATTCTTCCTATTTGCTTAATCTATTGTTTTGCCCCCCTTACTCAATGCCCTTCTGGGCCCTGTAAGGTATTTTGAAAAAAAAAAACCATATAGTCACCATCAGGAACCGGCCGCAATGGGAACAGGGCAACAAAGGATGCAGTTTCAGATGGCAGGAAAACATTATCTTCAGAGAATATTAGAGGTGGGAAGCCCACAAGGAAGTTATCGAATAATGAGACCTCAAGATGGTACTCCTATAACCAGCCAATGAGAAGCGAATATTCCGACAGGAAATCTAAACCGAGAATCAGATCATGGGCGCACATGTGTCAAACGGCCAAACAAGCTGGGGTGCCGTGGCCAGCAGTAGCAGCACGAGCGCTGCATTGGCCGTCAGAAACAAGAAATCCAGTATCCACAATGCACAGACAAAATGTCGCAGAAATAAGGACATTGCGATGACAGAGGTGAAAGTTGGAGCTTATCACGGACTCATGCATGCCAGTGTCCATGAAAGCATATATGCAGCGTCACCTTTGGGGGCTGCATCAGCTAGTTTTCCAGATCGGAGCGCGATGAGGCGACTGTGGGGATTGAGAGCAACAGCCTAGAAGCGACAACAAGAGGAAATATCGGCGAGAAGCATGCCTCCGAGGTGTGTGGTGGAGCTTGTGATGAGAAGCGGCAGGAAAAGTCTGGGCGGGAGCTAGGGGTGAAGACACTGTGGGGAGGTGAAAGGCATGGAGAGCGACTAGTGGAGTTGCCATAAGGATGCGACTAGGGTCTGCAGCAGTGCCGAGCAATGTAGCCTATGTGAGAGTAGTGAAAGCGGTTTTGTCGGTTGTCTGCGGGATTCCGGAGAAACAGTGGGGGTGGATACTGGTGGTTGGAACCTCAGTGCCAGCTGAGCAACCAAGAACACACACACTGCTGGATTGAGGTTCCAATTGCTAACTTCTTGCTACACGAATGCCTGGATGAGCAACACAATAGGCAGAGACATATGACTGGGATAGGCACAAAGGCCTCTAATTTAAGACACACAATCCTTGCGACTGCGTCTGCGAAGGCAGGCATTTCAAAGAGTGGACGTGGTGGTAGCTGCTGGGCCTCAGAGGAAGGGGTTCCTACTGTTTTAGGAAGCCATGAAAACAGCTGCGGAATACAGCAGCTTTCAATTTGCTCGAAGCGATGGCACTCCTTGATGGTGCCAAAGATAGTGCAGTCCTTGCAGAGAAACAAATGAAAAGCATCATACACAATGCCATTGCAGCCCAGGCTGTCTGATTGAGTCAAAGCAACGTCCACTTTGTGGCGAAGCGCCAGGACATCCAGAATATAGGTATGTAGAGTTCTGTGTGAATTCGTCGGTTATGTGCGCGCGTTCTGTGCCCGCGTGTATCTATTCTGCGCATTTTAGTCGTGTAGTAAAATCATCGACTGAACTCCCGATTGCACTTTTCACGTGTCTATAACTAAACGAGCTAGATGTAACAGCACAAAATAATGTCAAAACCTAAGCGACCATGCAAAGAGACGCTTTCGAGTGCCGCTGTGCAAAGGCGGTTACCGCTCGAACAAGGAGCGTGTATCCTTATGTTTAATGCACAACCTTATGGTACAGGTCTTGCAGAATGGAAACGAAACTTCAAAAGAGAAAAGAGAAGGCATAGGCCGGCAAAATCACTCGTGAATCGGCTCACTCGTCCTCACTCACGTTAATATCAGATCATGATCTGAGCCGTGGAGTAAGTCCGGACTAACATCAGATCACGTTCTGAGCCGCGGGATGAGCCCGGACTCATGTGCATATCATGATCTAAGTTGGGAGTTCGGGCTCGCGTTCAATACAATATACAATACTGCCAGTCTCAGTAAGAGACCGTGGCAGGTGGGCAACCAGTACAATATAATGTTCAAAACACAAAAGAGAAATTACAAGCAGATCAACAAAAAGAACTCTTACAATACATGTTACATAACTACTAGTAGGCAGGTTACTAAAGAATACCTTTAAGAGTCCGAGCTGTAACAAAAAAGAAAACAAGTACAGCAGCAGCCATTCATGCCAGCAAGCATGCTGGTATTCGAAATATTTAACAATAGGAACTTGAAGAAAGCGATAAAAAGGCAACGGGTGGCAATAGACAATGCAATCATCCTTAAAAGTAACATAGTATCAAGAGATGTAATTGTTGGGCAGTCATCTGGTAAGATGTGGGCCTATTGGCACATTACTGATTCTTGTTACATTCTACTAATCTTGAAGCGAAGGAAGATAGTGAGTCCGACATGGTAATCGATGGATCGAGTCGATTCCATTTGCTGATGGCTAAAGGAAAGAAAGAATGCTTGAGAGTGTTCGTTCGGCATGAGTATTCAGCTAGCGTGTGCGCATGTTTGTGCCGGGATTGTCGTGACTGTGAGAAACATACGTATTTAAACACATCTATACTGTAATTGTTGTGTAGTAATTGATATAAAAACTTCAGGCGGGATTCTTTTGCCCCAGATAATAGTGATGGAAGGCCAGATGATGCGGCAAGATCGGTAGGTGAAACAGAGGGTTTGTATTTGTTATGAATGAACCTTACAGCTTTTCGTTGCACCTTGTCAAGCCGAGTGATGTTAGTGATTGATTGTGGGAACCAAACAGTGCTTGCGTATTCTAAACTTGGCCTTACGAGGGTAGTGTAGGCAAACAGTTTGGTGTTTTGAGGGGCCAGACGTAGGCATCTTCTAAGAAAGAACAGCTTTCGCAAAGCCGCAGAGGTAATATTGGCTATATGTGCGTCCCATCTTAGGTCAGGAGTTAAAGTTAACCCTAGGTATTTATGTTCAGAAACCCTTGAAAGAGTTGATTCCTTGATACTGTAGGCATAGTTATGTGGCTGTTTTTTCCTGGTGACTGTCATGCAAGCGGATTTTTTATTGTTTAATGTCATCTGCCAAGTTTTACACCATTCAACAATTGTGTTAAGAGAGCTGCTTAGCATAAAGTAGTCTTCAGGATTTTTTATCGTTTTGTACAGAATGCAATCATCGGCGAAAAGTTTTATGTTACACTCAATATTGTTGGCAATATCGTTGATGAAAACTAAGAACAACACTGGTCCTAGGACAGATCCTGCGGGACTCCTGATGTAACGGGAACTGGTCTTCATTGAACTTGTTCGAAATTTACAAATTGTGAGCGGTTCGTCAAAAAATCTGTGATCCAGTGTAACACTTGGCATCTCCAATTATGATGCCTAGTTTTGTTATTAGTTTGTTGTGGCTTACACTGTCAAATGCTTTAGAGAAGTCTAGTAGTATTATATCTGTTGGTCTGCAGTCGTCAATACTAAGGGCTAGGTCATGCACAACCTCTGTTAGTTGGGTGACAGTTGATAAGCCACGACGAAAGCCATGTTGATGGGGTGATAATAGGTTTTCCGTCTCCAGAAAGTGCTTTAAGTGTTTTGCTATAATGTGCTCCATGATTTTGCACGACGTACTGGTGAGGGAAATGGGTCGATAGTTAGAGGGTGAGTTTGTATCTCCGGATTTATGAATGGGTAGAACCTTTGCTTTTTTCCAATCGTCGGGTAGCTTCGAAGTTGATAAACGTGCTCACATTCAGAGCCTGGCCAGGCTATGTGTGTGTGTGTGTGTCTGTGTGTGTGCGTGTGCGTGTGCGTGCGTGTGCGTGTGCGTGTGCGTGTGCGTGTGCGTGTGTCTGTGTCTGTCTGTCTGTCTGTCTGTCTGTCTGTCTGTCTGTCTGTCTGTCTGTCTGTCTGTCTGTCTGTCTGTCTGTCTGTCTGTCTGTCTGTCTGTCTGTCTGTCTGTCTGTCTGTCTGTCTGTCTGTCTGTCTGTCTGTCTGTCTGTCTGTCTGTCTGTCTGTCTGTCTGTCTGTCTGTCTGTCTGTCTGTCTGTCTGTCTGTCTGTCTGTCTGTCTGTCTGTCTGTCTGTCTGCTCCTGCGCCTGCGCCTGCGCGTGTGACTGTTTAGGATAGCTGCAGTTAAAAGCTCACCGCATCATCGTGTCTTCGGCATTGTAGGCGCGCAACTTGGGCGGTTGGGAGTAAAACCTATTCATCTGTCCTTTGTGCGAGTTTATAGGAGTCCTGCGTCAAGGGGAGCATGGGTTAGTTATGAGTTGAAATGTGCAAGTCTGCAGGAAATAGTGATGCGTAGGTGAGTCACAGGCGAGCTTATCTACCTGAGGAGGATAGAGGAGCCAAAACATATGCCATCACAATTAACTTGCAAAAAGGCCGAATCCTTGATCATGGAGGTTTCCTTCAAAAATTTTAGTGGTGGATGCGGCGTATATAAAGCCGACCTCAGGGAAGAACACAGGGAAGGAGTGTTTCTTATCTACGAGGCCCGAAGCAGAGCCCTGAGCTTTCTGTATGTACCAAATAATTGTGGCTCAAAACCGAACACTCACAACACCTAAATAAAAGCCCATAAAACTAACTGACGCGTTTCACTTGCTTCGTTAGAGAAAATGCTACCGAAAGAGTACTTTTGTAATCGCGTCTAGAAAACAAATTTCCTGTTTCCTTCGGAAGCGCCAGGTGTTCGAACCTCGAAGATGTTCTGAACTTCATAAAGACTTTCGCGCAAGCGACAAGCACAAAATGTGAAGCTTATTGTGGGAGACTCAAAAGAGACACTGAAACCTGCAATCAGCTGCCTCTATGGCAGCTGTGGTCGCTTACGACTTAACAAAAGCAAATTCACAGCGCGCCTTTACCTCATGTCACAAGAGCGAGGCAGCGCGGCCCACACCCCCTCGTCCCGCAGTTCTCCACGCCACGCCGCAGCGGTCCACGCGCTTCGGCCGTCGGCATTCATCGCTTGCGGTGCCACCAGGGAGGCCCCGGTCGGCTCACTAGTCAGTATATTCTAGGCACTAAAACTAGGCCGCCATTTCGTCCCCTGACGTCATACTCACATAGTTGCACTCTATCCACCATATTAGACCTTGACGTGATCATTGGCACGCGGCAGGTGCTTGCTTCTACAATGCTATTGTAGATGTCCCTACAATTCTCAGTGCAAGATGCGGTGTTTTCTAGTTGCTGCCACCGATTGCGCTGTGATCTTTGGGTGGTAGCAGACCCCACGACAACTCGAAATCTGATGAGTAAGAGCTCACTCTCTTAAAATTAGATTGATGAATTCTAATTAGTTAATTAAATAAACTGCGAAACTAATACTTTGGCGTCACAGGAGACAAGTGTACATGTCTCATGTTTCGTCACGATTACGTCGTTCTGTGAAAATAAATGTGCAAATGTTTGATTGTGGTAATGCGTGATGAGATCTTGCTGTGCGAACATTTGGTTGATGAATTGCAATTAGTTAATTACACTTCGACGACACAATAGCTACGCATATGGACATAGCACATGGATGTGAAAACAGCTATGAACGTCGACATAGAATGTGGTCATGAAAATAAAAGCAAAAACAAAGAAAGAAGCAACAATTACAAATTAATAAAAATAAAGATTAAATAAGAATACATAAAAAGAAACTAAAAAACGAAGAATTAACAATTCCGTTCTGCCGTCGTGGAAAACAACCGCATTCAAGAAGTTCGTGCTTTCGCATTTCTTCCCGTAAGAAAACTTAAGTCCCTTGGTAATTATTGACCATTGACTACGGATATCGTGACGGCATATAGAACAAACATGGTGACACGAGATGGGAACAGGAAGCAGAGTTCTTAAACCTGCGGCAATTATTTTAGCCAGCAACTTGTAATATGAAGTTAACAAAGTGACGGAATGCCAGTCTTGAGAGCAAGACGGGGAATGACTATTTTT
Source organism: Amblyomma americanum (assembly GCF_052857255.1). Classification (NCBI taxonomy): domain Eukaryota; kingdom Metazoa; phylum Arthropoda; class Arachnida; order Ixodida; family Ixodidae; genus Amblyomma; species Amblyomma americanum. Next base: position 467,073 of record NW_027526485.1, read on the forward strand.
AGGGATCAGTAATAGGCTTGTTTTGCGCTCGTGTGTGTGTGTGCGTGTTTCTCCCTCCCGTCCTGTGTTATTCTGCGCAAAGTTTTTAAATATGTCGCTACGCCAACTGGCCCAACGTCCTACCCTAATAGGCTACCTAAAAGGCTAAAATGAAAATTGATTGTTGGGGAACGAAAATGGCGCATTATCTGTCTAATGTCGCTGGACATCTGAACTGCGCTGTAATGGAAGATAACTTCGGGAAGGAAATGGCGCAGTATCTGCCTGATGAGGAGAGAATGAAAGAAAGGAAAAATTTGGTGCCGTATTGGAGAGCTCTGGAATTATTTCGTCCACCTGGGGATCTTTGACGTGCACTGACATCGCACAGTACACGGGCGCCTTAGCGTTTTGCCTCCCCAAAAACGCAGCCGCCACAGGCGTGTTCCAACCCGGGAACTCCGGATCAGTAGCCGAGCACCCTAATCACTGAGCCACCACGGCGGGTCTGTAAGAGACGAGATTTTTTAATTTCAGTTTTCAAACGCAAAACGCGGCCGTGTGCTGTGGCGGTGGCGAAAGACACGCGCAGAGGGCACGCGCAGAGAGGCACGCGCAGAGAGGTATGATTGGACTCACTACTAAGAGGCCGTCCCTAACAAATACTAGGTGGGGCCCCTAGCACGGGACCCCAGTGGCGTCGGCCACGAGCCGCGCGCGCTCAACTAGGGTATTTTGAGCCTGTAGGTCAGAGCAGCCGAGCAGGGCCGCCTCCCAGTCCTCCCGGGTGGAGTTGGTGTGAGGGAGATAACAGGGTTGAAGGGGAGGCAGACACCATCTGAGAGATGTCCAAAGACTTCACCGCACAGTGCGGACAGCTGCCGGAGAAAGCAGACCTGCCGGATGTCAGTGTAACGAAACAATTCAAGGGGGCACTTTGTTGACCTAAATAGCGGTAAAGCAAAAGCCTTTATCGAGCTGTGGCTGCTTGGTCGCTGCTGTTCCTTAGCGCGCGCGCGCTTGGTTGCTGGAGACACAAGAGAGCGTTTAAACGGCATCCTTCCTTATCGGCGTTCGGGAGGCGTCCGGTAAACTGCCTGGGGAGCGCTCCTCTAGAACGACTGTGGCGCTACTCAGTGACGTCACACGCATGCGCAGTAGGCTAAAGCACAGATGCGTTACTCTGCTTAGGTGTAAGAATGCGAAAGCATGTATCTTGAGGAAAGGAAAGGTTGTTTAGGGAAGGAAAGGACGCCGTAAATCTCAGATTTCGACATCTCAGTGGACACCTCAACCGTGCCTTATACCACGCAACTGAAGGTGTATATAATTCAATAAAGGCCGAGTTTGGGCGAGTTGGTTTACCATGCTGAACGTAAAAGCGCAAAAAAACAAGGAAGTAGAATAAGACACGTCCTTGTTTTTTGCGCTTTTACGTTCAGCATAAAGGTGCATATATCATTGGTCCAAACCACTGTCGCAAGCTAGCCCGGAACTTGGCTAAAACATGCAGACTATCATGATGATGATAATATCCAAAGAGATATTCTAAGACACTACTCGGATACCTGCCGCGGAGGCTCAGAGGTTAGAGCGCTCGGCTACTGATCAGGACTACCCGGGTTCGAACCCGACCGCTGCGGCCGCGTTTCGATGGAGGCGAAACGCAAAGGCGCCCCTGTGATCGAAATTGGTCGAAGATGGTCGAAATTATTCCGGAGCCCTCCACTACGGCACCTCATTCTCCCTTTCACTCCCTCCTTTATCCATTTCCTTGCGCAGAGGTTCAGGTGCCCGCCGATATGAGAGACAGATACTGCGCCATTTCCTTTCCACAAACACCAATTTCCATTTCACTCAGAATGCAGTAGTACGAATGGTTGCTCAAGATTTTGGTGAATGCATTCAGGAATAATGCCACGACATTGAGGTAACCAGTGCCGACATCGCTGGGACTTCGTATGCACTTCCGATATCTGTTGCTCAAGCCAGCGTCGGCGCTGAGGGAGACGCGGTTATGCGCCGTGCCTCTGTTTCCATCATTCAACTTTTCATAAAGATTTCTTTATCGAGTTAATTTAGTCATCGGTGTGACACGATTTGAGACCGGGCATGACCTGAGACCGGACAAGGTCATGGCCGCCACTATCAGCCATTAAATGCTTTCGCCCTAATAGTGCAATTGGTTGCGGACTTGCATATTTCAGTTTTTGCGGCATCTTACTCTCTGGTTTTTTTTTCGCAGCATTTTAAAGAAAAGCTTGAAAAATATGAAGGAAGTGTCATGTTGTTTACGTTGGAGTATTGTAGCCTGCGCAACTGACTTTTTAGCCGAACTAGGCAGGTGCGCTAAGCGCATTGATGTGGGCCGCCGCCACCGACGTCGAAGATTGCGCAGTGGTGCACACAAAAAAAAACAAGAAATTACTACGCCTGCCTTGACAACTTCAGCTCACCCACTCAGCTTCTTTCTTTTTGTATATGTGATGACTAAACAAAATCGACGTTTAGGCTGGCTTTATGTTGCCTTGAAGAATTTCATGCTGGACTTCATGCTGGATTTTCAGAGAATTTTTCAGAGGATTTTCAGAGGACTTTCAGAAATAGTGCAATTAAGAAAAGCACACATGCAGCGTCACCTTTCGGTTCACGCGGACTTTACTAGGTGGCGACACATGAAACTCAAAGTGGCATGGGCGTAACCTAGCAGTCCCAGGAGTGTGGCGCATTCGAGCCGTGCGCATTAGCACTAGTGCCCACCCACTCCAAAGCATTTACGCACTCTAGCGGCTTGTAAGCGTCGTGAAGTGCTCATTTCACGTGAAGGACCAGGCGAGATCAGACTACCTAGGAGGAAATTCTGAGGACACCACGTGTAAGTACTGCAGCTCTTCCCAGCTCATCTGCTTCGCGTCCTTTGAGTTCCACTTACAGCCGAGCACCTTCGAATTGCTCCGTATTCGTTTACCAAGAATTTTAATCCACAGTTACGACTTGCGTGCAACAGCTCCCGCTGACACAGGTTGCACAAAACAGTAGAAGTCTCCTGACACATGCGGCCGTTTTGATTTTCTGACTCGCGTTTAGACTATTTTACCGTCAACCTGTTGCATGCAAGCAGATTCCTAGGAGTCCATGATATGAACCTGCGGCAGCAAGTGAAAGAAAAAAGTCAACGCTATTTCGCGTGGACACGCAATAATTAGAAAGTTGAATGTCTCCGTCTACCAACGTCATAACAACTAAAAGCTAACCCGCTATTGTGAAGCTCGTAACTCGCATTAGGACACATAAACAATATCCCATCTGCATTATTTTACCTTGGGAACGCCCGCGTCCGGCGGAGCGAGCGGACGCATCGCGCCTGGGCTCCGTGTTTTTCTTGCGTGAGCCGGAGGGTCGGCGTTCCTGGCTTGGTGTGCAGAGGTGTGTGCGTATGGGCTCCGGCCATTTTTCTGATTTTCACTAACTTTTTACATTCCGCTGAATTTTATTGTGTCTCCCGAAGTTCAAGAAAGTGCCCGGCACCTTCCCAGCCCATTTTCGACTCCGGCACTCTGTTTCTGTGGCGCACATGGACGCTTGTTTCCACCGAGCCCAAGGCAAGCCTCTCTAAGCCTACCGCCGCTGGCGATAGGCTCCGCTTCGCATCCGGGCCCACTGCTTCTCCAAACGTGGACGTCGTCACCGTGAAGGGGAGGATCTAGCTCCTGAACAGTATATACCCACAAACTGGACCTACGTAGACCACTGATATGAACGAGGCTTCGCCACTCCATCATCTTCAAAACGCACTCCCAAGACACCGCTGACGGCGTCACCTTCCGCGTCCGCACAGCATTCCGCGTCCCAACAGCCATCTCCCTCCTCAACACGTAAGCTGCCTCGCCACGCTGCGTCACTGCCACGTCTTCCTCTTGAAGACTTTTAAGTCATCATTCGTCCTCGCGCGGGGGTCAGTCTGCGTGCCTGGGACAGAACTGTCTTCGCAGAGCGATCATCTCAAGCCTTCATTTGACCTAATCCGACACTGCAGACGACAGCCATCGGGTGAATTTCGTTCACAACACCCTCACCTTTAGCACCCCGAACCGGGACCGCGCCATCACTTATGCGAAGCTCCAACCAATCAACCTGCGTTCGACAAGCTACACTGTTGCCGCCTCTTTTGCCCCACCAGGCGCATACGCCCGAGGTATCATTCACCATCAATACGTGGATCAGACACAGAAGGAAATCATAGACTACTGATACCCCAAAATCGAGAACACTGGATTCTCTCCGCCCGCCGTTTAGGCAAGACCGAATCTATTCTCATCACTTTCGCAGGGATCAAGTTCCCCCGCCATATCTCCTACGCCAGCAGTGCTGTGCACCGCTACATCTTCAACAACAAAGTGGAAGCCTGCCTTAACTGTCGAAAAACGGGACACCGAGACGACGCTTGCCCGTCTCCTATGCACTCCAAGTCTCCTCACTGCGGAGCTCGCGACCATGACGAGGCCCATAAATGCAACCCCCTTTTTTAGTTTGTTCTGTGCCTCACCAGACTGCTTCCTCCAAGTGCAAACGCCGCTACAATGTGTCTGCTGTCGTACTGCAACGCCAGCTACACGATGCGAACTAAGACAGTGCCCCCATCTCCCGTCGTTCCCGATCCCGGACACGACGCTAAGGGGCGGGGAACACCTAATCCGGCGAGCACAGCTGGCAGCGGCATCAAGCGGAGCCCTGGATTAGGGGCAGACGACCATTGCTAAGAAGACGGACGACACACCTGACTCCGCCAAATTGCTCACCTACTCTCTAGAGCTATATAATTATAATTGGTTTTTTGGGGAAAGGAAATGGCGCAGTATCTGTCTCATATATCGTTGGACACCTGAACCGCGCCGTAAGGGAAGGGATAAGGGAGGGAGTGAAAGAAGAAATGAAGAAAGGGGTGCCGTAGTGGAGGGCTCCGGAATAATTTCGACCACCTGGGGATCTTTAACGTGCACTGACATCGCACAGCGCACGGGCGCCTTAGCGTTTTTCCTCCATAAAAACGCAGCCGCCGCGGTCGGGTTCGAACCCGGGAACTCCGGATCAGTAGTCGAGCGCCCTAACCACTGAGCCACCGCGGCGGGTAATCTCTCTCTAGAGCTCAATAAACGTTTTCCTTCCTTCTTTCCTTCCTTCCATCCTTCCTTCGGCCAAAATGGATTCCGACCACTCCTCCTCCTCTTACCGGCGCTCCAGCCGGAATCCCTCCAGGTCCTTCCCACCCCTGGACTCCAGGTTGTCTCTCACCGAGAGTTCTTCACGAAAATTCAGGTGAGCCGGGCAGTCGCGGCTGCTCACTCTCAGCAGTCTCAGTCTCGCGATTCAGAACAGCATACCCTCCGCGACAAGATAACACCGTTAAAGCTGGCAACCATAGACGACAACAAGAGAACGCTTCTTTAAAGCGTCCACTGTTTGGATCCGATCCACCATCTCAAATAAATTCTACTCTACCCGTTCGACCTGTTTCCACCACCTCGCCTCAGGCGCCCACATCTACTCCCTCGCAACCCAAAGATACTACCTCGAGTCCTCCCTCTAAGCGGAAAGCTATCTGCCGCTCAGAAAGATACGTTAATTTTGATGACCTCGAGGAATGTGGGGCTCGTCTAGAACACAAATTAGGGGCTAAAATTGATCCTCAGCTCGTAGCGAAATGTGCTGAGTTCTCCCGATAAATCCAACAGCAAATGCACCAGTTCCACCAACAAATGCAGCAGCAAATCGAAAATCGAATTAACACCCTCATGCAGCAACTCCAAACACGTGTCACAGGTCTTGAAGCTAGGGTAGACGCACCGGCCGCCCTCCCCACTATGCGAGTTAAACCATACGATTCTAGTCTCGGTAACCTTTTCCTATTAATCTTGGTCACCGTACCTACGAGTATATACGCACCTTCCTCTCTCGTTGTAAAGCTGAAATTAGCTTTGGCTCTCTTCCCTCTTACCATATAGCCTTCGTTAGCAATGACACCCCCGAAGGATCCGTTCTCTCCCCCTTTCTTTTCAATGTCGCCTTGCTCATGCTACCTTCAACATTAGACGCTATCCCCCTGCTATCCCACACCTTATACGCAGAAGATATCACCCTCTGGGTTTCAACAGGCAACGATGCTGAGGTTGAATCCCCACTTCAACAAGCGGTGGATGTCATTGAGCGCCACGTAGCCGGAGCCGAACTCTCTTGCTCACCACAGCAGTCCGAGCTGCTCTTTCGAGGTCAACCCGGCATCCACGGCCATCCTCCCATCTGCATTACTGCTAGTGGCCAGCCCATACGCGAAGTATCCGCCATTAGGTTATTGGGGCTTCTCATCCAGAGCAATCAGAAAAACCCCGACATTCTGGCTAAACTCATAGCCTCTGTCTCGCAGACCATTCTTCTAATTCGTCGCATTGCTAATAAACATAAAGGCATGCGAGAGATGGACTTACGATGTTTTGTTCAGGCGTTTGTTATCAGTCGCCTGGCATATACCGTCCCTTACCTCTACCTTAGCTGCCAGGAACGGAACCGCGTTGACTGCCTTATTAGACAGAAGTACTTTGATTTGGGCTAGTTGGTTCATATCTTGAAAGAAGTTAGGACGGCGCTAAAACGACAAAGACAAAGAGGCACGAACACAACAGGACGGGCGCCATACAAGGCATACAAGGCTGCTCTCCATCTCCTCCACCGGACCCTCACGTATAAACTAGTGTCATTAGGGGTCTACAACACTGTTACAGAGCTCTCGAAAGCTCATCTCACCTCTCACTAGGAGCGTCTCAACCACATCTCCACGGGACGTCACATACTCGACAAGCTTGGAATAAGCTTGGAAACGACCTTCGCCGACAAGGCCCAGCTTTCGTCCCATATCCGCAGCAACCTTATCGTTACACCTCTACCGAGAAACATGCACCCAGGGTATCATGCCGTTCGCCGCAAGGACAGGGCGAAGTCTCTGCATAAAGAGTATTTAACAGATCAGACAGCGGTCTACGTCGACGCTGTCGAATACTCCGATCGCGATGTTTTTTTGCTCGCGCTTGTAAACTACTGTGGACGGCCTTTGGTTGCGTGCTCCATTCCGTTTAGATCATCTGAAGAATCCGAGGAGGCGGCCATAGCCATGGCGATGGTCTCCACTTCTGCAGGAATTATCTTCAGCGACTCTAAATATGCGATTCGCAATTTCACCAAAGGTCGGGTCTCCCCCACCACCCTATCTCTCCTCTGCTCCACCAAGGACCAAATCCGCCCGATCCATTTGATCTGGGTAACTGAGCTCTCATCCCAGACAGGGAACAAGGTGGCCCGAAATCATGTCCGTGGATTCGTCGACCGCGATGTGGTGTCGCCCGTCCTGCGTGCGGCGAGAGATCGTATGGTTACATTTCATGACATGACCATGCACTACCGCTTAGGTAGACTTCTATATGCCCCCGCACATATTTCTCTAATCAAGCCCCAAGAGGTTGCGTGGAGGCAACTCCAAACGAACTCCTTCCCCAACCCCCCGCGATATATGCCCGCATATACCCTGGACTCTACTCTCCCTCCTGTCAACTATGTAGCCAACATGCCACTCTATTCCACATACTCTGGGCTTGCCTTCAGGTCTCCCCTCCGCGAGGTTTTCAGCTCTCGAATCTAGACCAGCGGGAGGCCGCATTGCTCAGTTCCTACTCGGACACATATATCCGGGTTGTCACAAGAGCCCTAGAAGTCGCCGAACGCCATGGACTCATGGCCACTTAGTGAGGCTATAACTCCAAACCAACTGCTACCTTGGTGGATGAAAATAAAGTTTATCCTCCTTTTCCTCCTCCTGTATCGTGCGCAACTCTGGCCGAGACTGCGCAGTTTCACGTAATTCCTGGAGAGCCATGCTGCGCATGTGCGAGGAGCCCTCCACTACGGCGCCTCTTTCTTCCGGAGTCCTTCCTTTATCTCTTCCTTTTCTTTATTAAAGTTTACCTCCTCCTTCTCCTTCTCCTCCTCCCTTATGGCGCGCTTCAGGTGTCCGCCGACATGTGAGAGAGGTACTGCGCCATTTCCTTTCCTGAAAACCAATTTAAGTTTTTTTATTTATTTAATATAAACCTTAATTTCATTGTTTTTATTTTATTTAATTTAATTTAACGATGGATCAGTGGCCAGGGCGCTCGGCTACTCACCTGGAGTTCCCGGGTTCGAACCCGACCGCGGCGGCTGCGTTTTTATAGAAGCAAAACGCTAAGGCGCCGTGTCCTGTGCGAGATGTCAGTGCACGTTAATGATCCTCAGGTGGTCGAAATTATTCCGGAGCCCTCCACTACGGCACCTATTTCTTCCTTTCTTCTTTCACTCTCTCCTTTATCGCTCCCCTTACGGCGTGGTTCAGGTGCCCAACGATATATCAGACAGATGCTGCGCCGTTTCCTTTCCACCACAACCAATTATTGCGGCCACGGTCCGCGGTGTGGGTCTCCACGGCAGGCGTCGCATGGATCACACCTACCGTTCCGCTGAACGCACGAAAGTGCACCGGCGTGGTGGTGGTGGTGGTAGTGGTTTTATTAAAAATAATAGCAAAAAGGAAGGAAAACATTTTTGCTAGCCCCGGCATCTGCCATCGATACTGAAGCACCTGAGCTGGGGCAGCGGAAATAAACGATAGCAGGCAGAATGGAGAAATGAAATGAAACAGGTGAGGGGAGAGGAAGAGAGGTTAGGGGGAGAAGTAATATTGCCGCGAATATTTGCAGTGTGTTCGTTTTTCAAATCTGCCGCCACATCACTTTATCGCTTTGTTTGCGACGCATGACGCGACTAGATTTATCTCGATTGATCGCAGCCAGGCAGAGCTGATTCTACGTTGTTCCGGAATGTTCTAGTAACTTTGCGCTCTTTATCTCGAAAGTTCGCTATCAGCTTTAAATTGAGCACGGCCGACAGCAGCCGGCATTCAGTTCGACGACCGCCGAGCACGCTTGTCGCTTCGCCGCCGCCGAGTGATTCAGTCCATTTTGGGTGCAAGTCGGCCCAATAAACAGTTCTTTTAGAAGACCCTTTCGTCCGTCTTCATCGCTGCTTCGACTGCCGTCACCACTACGTGACATTTGGCGGAGGTGCTGGATAGCCTTCCATGTTCCGGACGCTCCCTTCTAGTCGTGAAGCCAGCCCTGAGCGCTTCGCACCCGAGGACGAGCCAGCCGACGTCTCCAGGGAGAGGAGCCTGAGTTCGGGAAACTGCCGGACCGCACAAGACAGCGAAAAGACGCGGCTACGAGCACCGCAACCTCGCCGAAAATGTCGACACCGATCATACTGCAGCAGCCGCGGGTGCCGCCAACTTTCAATGGATCCCTAGGCGAAGACCCTGAAGAATGGTTGGATCAATTTGAGCGCGTGGCGTCATTCAACGGGTGGGATGATGCGGCAAAAATTGGACACCTGTTCTTCTCATTGGATGGCTCCGCACGCACGTGGTACAAAAACTACGAGTCGTACCTTACGACATGGGTGTTATTCAAGAGAGAACTATTGAAGGTATTCACCAGTGTCGTGAGGAAAGAAAGAGCCGAACGACTCCTCGAGTCCAGGATCCAGCTTCCGAATGAGCCCGTCCGCGGTTACGTCGAGGAGATGAAGCGCCTATTTCGCCGCGCCGACCCCGGGATGACCGAGGAAAAGAAAGTTCAGTTTTTAATGCGCGGCGTAAAAGAACAACTCTTTGCATGCCTCGTCCGCCACCCGCCAAAAACAGTCGAGGAATTCATGCAAGAAGCATGCACGATTGAGAAGACCCTCGACGTCCGAGCTCGGCAGTACAATCGTCCTTCCTCTGCCGGTGCAATCCTTTCGGACACGCCGGCCACCACCAGCGACAGCTTGCGGGAAGTTATCCGCGAAATCGTCAGAGAGGAGCTACGCCGATTACTGCCATCCTCCCCACAGCGCACAAGCAGCGACTCTGATGGACGTGGTACGGGAAGAAGTGCAACAAGCACTTGGCACCCGACGGCCACAGAACCCCGGGTCATGACCTACGCCGCTGCAGTAAGAACTGCCCAGCCCCAACGACAACCCCCACGTCCTCCCCGAGATGAGCCACTTGTACCACAACGCCGCCTCCCAGCCCCCGCCTGCCCAGCCTATGACCGACGCCCCAGGAAATGCGACGCCTGGAGGACTTCCGACAACCGGCCGTTGTGATTCCATTGCGGTGAGGCCGGCCATATCTTCGTCACTGCCCGTACCGACGTATCGGTCTTCGAGGATTTGCCATTAACGCCCCACGACCACGCTTCGGGCAACGCCCGCAGGAAATCGACGAGTACCTGCTTCGAGAAGAGTACACGCCAAACCGCTTTTCGTGCTCACCATTGCCGTCAACCTCGCGCTTTGCGTCGGCATGCCGCAGCTACGCAGCCGCGGTACGAGGAAGATCTCCCAGCCCCCGTAGGGGAAACTGAAGGCAGCAACCTCTGTAGGTGAGGTTGCTAAAGAGCGAAACGCCGAAGATCCTCCACCGACCACGCCCCATGAAGACGCTGCACCCGCGACGCCACATGAAGAACCGACACTCGCTGCACCGATGCCGCACACAATGAGAACCCCGACCACGACGCAGGCTGCCTTGAAAACGACGCCGCCACCCAGAAGAGCTTCGACCATACGCCCCACCCGCGACTCGCATACGCGACGAAGCCGTGACCCGACGCCAAGAGCGACGTGCAATGCAAGAGCCAGGACCTCTGACTTAAAAGTGACTATCGACGGCCGGAAAGTTACCGCTCTAGTCGACACAGGAGCCGATTACTCGGTGATGAATGGAACATTCGCTGCGCAGCTGAGAAAAGTCACAACGGCTTGGGACGGCCCACAAATTCGCACCGCAGGGGGACACCTCATTACGCCATCAGGACGATGCACAGCGCGAGTGACTGTCAAAGGACATACCTATCCTGCGACCTTTGTTGTGCTACCGCAATGCTCCCGCGAAGTGATCTTGGGTATGGATTTCCTTAATGAGCATCAGGCGATCATCGGCCTGCGATGCAAGCTGATCACGCTTTCGACGGACGAAGCCAACGCTTCGATGGAAACTCGGGAAAATCACGTTGCCCTGAGTGTCCTGGAGGAAGAAGTGAGCGTCCTACCCCGATCAAGCGTTATCCTGACCGTAGGCGCCGCGAAAGCCATTAACGCTGAAGCCATCATCGAGGGCAACATGCAGTTGCTCCTAGACCGAGGAATCAGCATCGCAAGAGGCATCGCACATTTACGCAATGGCCAGGCCGAAGTACTGCTGACTAACTTCAGCGAAGAATACCGGCACATTAACAGAGGAACGGCGATTGCTTTCTTCGACGAAATATCTGACGTACGAGACTCCTCCGCCCTCTCCGACCCCTTCGCAGAAGATTCGCCTGACCAAGAGAACTCGCCCGCTTTGGACATCAACCCAGCCCTGCACCGGAACAGACAAGACCAGATCCGCAATCTGCTTCAAAGCTACAGCGAGTGTTTTTCGACATCGCCGAAGGTGCGACAGACGCCAATTGCCAAGCATCGCATCATAACGGATCAACACGCTCGACCTCTCCGTCAAAGCCCCTACCGTGTGTCCCCGCGAGAACGACAAGCCATCCGGGACCAAGTCGAAGAAATGCTTCGCGACGACGTCATCCAGCCTTCAAACAGCCCATGGGCGGCACCGGTTGTTCTAGTGAGAAAGAAAGACGGCTGACTTCGATTCTGCGTGGATTACCGCCGCTTGAACAACATAACAAAGAAGGACGTCTACCCCCTCCCCCGCATCGACGACACACTGGACCGCCTCTGCAATGCCAAATATTTCTCATCGATGGACCTCAATAGCGGCTACTGGCAAATTGAGGTCGACGAAAGAGATCGCGAAAAGACAGCATTCATCACTCCGGATGGGCTGTTTGAATTCAAGGTGTTGCCATTTGGTCTCTGTTCCGCACCAGCGACGTTTCAGCGAGTAATGGATGCAGTGCTGGCAGGCCTGAAGTGGCAAATTTGTCTGGTATATTTAGATGACGTTGTTGTCTTCGCCTCAAACTTTGAAGAGCACCTCAAAAGACTTCGAACAGTACTAGACGCAATCAAGTCGTCTGGCCTAACGTTGAAAGCAGAAAAATTCCACTTTGCTTAAGAAGAGCTGCGGTTTATAGGCCACATCGTTAGCAAGGAAGGAGTACGCCCAGGCCAGCAGAAAACAGATGCTATTGAACAGTTTCCACCGCCGGCCGATAAGAAAGCAGTGCGCAGATTTCTCGGACTGTGCGCATACTAACGACGATTTGTGAAAAACTTTTCGCGCATCGCCGTGCCCCTGACCCAACTGACGAAGGCAGACGCGCCGCAAGCAGAAGCCTTCAAGGAACTTCAGCGTTGATTACAGTCCCCACCGATCCTTGCGCATTTTGATGAAAACGCCGATACTGAAGTTCATACCGACGCAAGCAGCGTGGGACTAGGCGCCGTCCTCGTTCAAAAAAGTGACAGGCTGGAAAAAGTCATCGCATACGCTAGCCGTTCCCTTTCCAAGGCCGAGGCTAACTATTCGACAACTGAGAAGGAGTGCCTTGCCATCATCTGGGCTACGTCAAAATTCCGCCCCTATCTCTACGGACGGCAGTTCAAGGAGGTCAGCGACCACCACGCGCTCTGCTGGCTTGCCAATTTGAAGGACCCCTCTGGCCGACTCGCTCGATGGAGTCTGCGTCTCCACGAGTTTGACGTCACCGTCGTTTGCAAGTCCGGACGCAAGCACTCTGATGCCGATTGCCTCTCACGAGCCCCTGTAGATGCACCGCCGCCGGACGACGATGAGGACGCCTTCCTGGGACCCATCAGCCCCAGCTCTTTTGCTCAGCAGCAACGCTCGGACCCCGACCTAAGAGGCTCTCATCGAGTACCTGGAAGGCAAGGTTTCTTCACCCCCCGCTTCATTCAAGCGAGGACTGTCTTCCTTCTGTGTGCAGAATGAGGTCCTTGTGAAGAAGAACTTTACAGCGAACAAAACAGCCTACCTCCTTGTTGTACCTACTTGTCTCCGCGAAGAAGTTCTACAGGCTTCACACGACGAGCCGACAGCTAGACATCTCGGGATTACTCGCACCCTCCGCCGCATTCAAGACAAGTATTACTGGCTCCGACTGTCTGCCGATGTCGCACACTATGTGAAAACCTGCCGAGATTGTCAGCGACGAAAGCCTCCTCTCACACGACCAGCAGGATTTCTGAGCCCCATTGAACCTGCCTCAAGGCCCTTTCAGCAGATCGCCATGGACTTGCTTGGCCCTTTTCGAACGTCAACATCTGGAAATAAGTGGATCATCATAGCGACCGACTACCTGGCCCGCTACGCCGAGGGGATAGCCCTACCGAACGGAACAGCAGTAGAAGTCGCCAAATTTTTCGTGGAGTGCATTCTTCTTCGACACAGAGCCCCCGATGCGCTCACCACGGAAAGAGGAACTGCATTCACGGCGGAACTAACGCAAGCCATCCTGCGGTACAGCCAAACCAGCCACCGGAGGATAACTGCATACCATCCGCAGACCAACGGACTGACCGAGCGCCTGAACAAAACCATCGCCGATATGCTCGCTATGTATGTCGATGCCGAACACAAAACCTGGGATGTCATCCTGCCTTACGTCGTTTTCGCCTACAACACCGCAGTGCAGGAGACCACCCAGATGACGCCTTTTAGGCTCGTCCATGACAGGGAGGCCACGACCACGCTAGACGCCATGCTGCCCAACGTTACAGAAGAAGAGAACGTCGACGTTGTCGCCTACCTTCAACGCGCAGAAGAAGCTCGAAGGCTTGCCCGATTACGGATCAAAGATCAGCAGCGGTCCGACGCCAGACGCTACAACCTACGAAGACGCAACGCGGAATACAATCCTGGAGACTAGGTCTGGGTGTGGACGCCCATTCGCCGCCGTGGATTGAGTGAAAAGCTTTTGAGACGCTATTTCGGCCCGTACAAGGTTCTTCGTCGGCTGGGTGAACTGGATTATGGAGTCATCCCTGACGCAATGACAGCATCCCAGCGACGCCGCGTACGACCAGAAGTTGTCCATGTAGTCCGTCTGAAGCCGTATTATGCGCGCTAAAAGCCGCTGCATTTCCATGCTCTATTTTCGCAAGATCCGTTTTTTTTTTCCTTACTAGTCGCATTATTTGTTTTAATGCATCTGGTCGATGCTTCTTTGAGAGGGCAGTAATGCCGCGAATATTTGCAGTGTGTTCGTTTTTCAAATCTGCCGCCACATCACTTTATCGCTTTGTTTGCGACGCAGGACGCGACCAGATTTATCTCGATTGATCGCAGCCAGGCAGAGCTGATTCTACGTTGTTCCGGAATGTTCTAGTAACTTTGCGCTCTTTATCTCGAAAGTTCGCTATCAGCTTTAAATTGAGCACGGCAGACAGCGGCCGGCATTCTGTTCGACGACCGCCGAGCACGCTTGTCGCTTCGCCGCCGCCCAGTGATTCAGTCCATTTTGGGTGCAAGTCAGCCCAATAAAAAGTTCTTTTAGAAGATCCTTTCGTCCGTCTTCATCGCTGCTTCGACTGCCGTCACCACTACGTGACAATATGTACAAACTCTTTACACAATAAGAAATGTGTCGAGGTTGTGCGTGTGATTAGTTCATTTTAGAGGAATTAAATCACACATGCGCACAGCACTGTGTTGGTTACCACTGGAAAGGAGCGCCCAGTTATTAATCGTTCAAGGTAGAACTCGCGGAGCGTTCGGTCACTGCGTGTAACTACCTGACGGAGAACAGGCGGGACGTCAAGCCCGTGTGTTCGAGGAATGAACAGAGGCTAACCAAAGTTCGCTCACGAGTGCGCGCAATGCCCTGCGGCCACAATAGCGTCTTGATGGAGTCTGGTAGTATGCCCTGCGCCCTATAGGCCGCGAGAATATCGCGACGAGCATCGGCGAACGCGGCACAGTGAAGCAGCATGTGTTCTAGTGTTTCCACTGCACCGCATCCGTCACACACATCACTCGTCGCGATTCCGTGACGCAACCGTCGTTCCCCGGGCCACACGCAGCCAATAAGCGCGCGGAGGATCATTGCACGATGTGGCCGTGTAAGTGCGCGACAGCCGGTGACACTGTCGATGCGCTCACCTCCCGCGATGCGTGGGTCGGGGTGCTGCTTTCGGAGACGGTCGTGAATGGCCGCACGCACGTCCTCCAGCGCAAGGGGCAGATCGCTGGCAGGTAGTTGGTGTGCAGCGGTCGCGAGGTCGTCAGCTTCTTCGTTGCCGGCGATGCCGCAGTGACCGGGCACCCACTGTGCACGCACGGCACAACCTCTCTGCGCGAGGCGCTCGATGCTCGAGCGAATTTCCCGCACAAGTGGGGTACCGCGGCCGTTAGATTGCAGGCGGCTGAGGGCGGCGCGGGAGTCGCACAGCAGAGCACTCCTGGGCGGCGGAGGGCCGAGGGTGAGCAGCAGGTCCAGCCCGAGCCGGATCCCCATCAACTCCGCTGTGGTGGAGGAGCCCAGGAAGGCTGCGTGTTGCTGGCTGTGCAGTCGCAGGGCGGGGATGGTGGCCGCCGCAGCAAGGGAGCAGCTGTCGCGGGCCACTTAGCCGTCGGTATACACGAGGAGATGGTCCTGGAGCTCCTCGTGTATGACGGCTCTGGCCAGCTGCTGCACAGCGCAGAGGGGTGTGCTCCGCTTTCCTGCGATGCCGACGATCTCTCGCTGTACCTCCGAGGCAGCAGGCCAGGGCGCGCAGGAGCCGTAGGGGGGTGGGCCTTGGGTCAATTGCTCATACTCGGGCATCGCCGCGCCCATTCGTGAGCGCGGGTGCGAGCGCATACGCTGCAGCAGCGAGCCGCCGTCCGGTGCGCGGTGAAGCCGGTCGATGTGATTCAGTGCCCTGCGCGCTGCTTGGAGCTCAAGGGGCCACGCTCCTGCCTCGGCCAACGTTGCGGCGCACTGCGAGTTTTTGGGCAGGCCTAGGCACACGCGCAGGGACTTGCGGTGCTGAAGCTCGAGCTTCTTCCAGCACGGCTTGCGCACCGTGACGAGCGGCAGCGCATAGAGCACCGCCCCCAAAGCTGCGGTATTGTATAGACGCAGCGCGGCTTGCTGGGAGAAGCCCTGGCCTCGAGCGGTGAGCTTGTGCACGGCGGCGGTGATCCTCTTCATCTGCAGACAGGCCTTGGTCGCCGCGGGGCGGAAGGAAAGGCGCCAGTAGATGTCCAGGCCAACTTACCGCACCGATTTACGCCAAGGAATCGGAGTCCCGTCCAGTGACAGTGGCGCAAGGTGCGCGCGCGAGCGCGAAACGCAGGCCATGGCCACCGATTTGTCGGCGCTCAGCGACAGACCAAGTCCGCGCAAGCTGGCATCGATTGCGGTCAGGGCTCTCTGAAGGCACCCCCGCACGCGGAACGCCTCGCCCGGTGGTCCCCGGCACCACAGAGCTATGTCGTCTGCATATATGGACATGTATACATGATGTCGCCCGCTCGTGTTGAGGGAGGCCGGCACCACCGACATGGCCACATTAAACAGAAATGGTGATAGGAGAGAGCCCTGCGGCACGCTCATGTCGACCGGGCGAGACTTGGAGAGCTTACTCCCTACTCGTACACGCATGGTGCGCCCGCTCAGGAAGCCATGAACGTATCGCAAAAGGCGCCCGCTCACACAAGCCCCCTCAAGCACCGCGAGAATTGGTGCGCGGTGAACGTTGTCAAAAGCGCCCGAGACGTCCAGTAGCAGCAGCAGCGCAACCTGGCCTACTGCCCTGGCATGCTGCAGCGCTGTAACAACGTCCGATATAGAGTCAGCCGTGCACCGCATCCCACGGAAACCCGTCTGCCGTTCGTCAAACAAATCAGCCTCCGCAGCCCGCTCGTTCAAACGCTGCAACGCCATATGCTCCATGAGCTTACCTGCCGCCGATGTTAATGCCACTGGCCTACCATACACTTCTGGTGCTGCTGTTGTTGATAGGAAGGAACAAAAGGAAAGTGCACGTTCCTGCCTACTGGCTCAATCCCAGCCACAGTCGCTGCTGCGTGCTGGAAGTAGGAGAGTTAAAGGATAGAAGAGCAACGATAGAAAAAAAGGCGCGCGCTAATATGCCCAGGGCCAGTCCGGGAGGCAGTGCAGTACCGGACAGACCCGTGCCGGAGTGCTTCAAGCCCAGCACTCGGAGATATTCGAAAATAAGTTTAATATCTTGAGTCCAAGGACCCGCATCAGATATTAAATCAAGTATCAGATATCATGGTGGTGTCAGAGCCACCTCCTACACTGACGCGAAGCGCATATATATACATCACCGGGAGGTAACACCTCCTCTCTCTCTACCTCAGTGGAGAACATCTGGTGGAGCGAGCGTGACGGCAGCGGCGTTGACGGCGGCGTCATCTGTTGGAGCGCGGCTGCGGCGTTGCTAGGCAACGGCGGCTCAAGGTCATTCGTCGGCTAGCGCATACGGCATACGGCTGCCTATATACGGCATACGGCTGCCTATATACGGCATACGGCTCGCCGAGCAGAAATGGCTCGCTGGCTGTCATAGTATAGCTTTCGCTTTAAAAACATTAGCAGTGGCTTAGCTAAGCTATGCAAGGATATACGTAGCGAGAGCTGAAGTTCCCCGCAGGTTACACATGCTGTTGAGGTTGTTGTGATTAAAATGTTAAGCATTCAAAAAGTATGCGGTGAGACACGTTATTTATTGAATTGATTTGACAGAGATAAACACTGCCCGATGATCGGTAAAGTAACACGCAGTTGTATCAATGCTGCGTACACAAGGTCAATCGTTCCAGCCCAGGATGCGGAGGAGTACGTAGGTCCGAACCCGACCTCGGCGGCTGCCTTTCAATGGAGGCCAAACGCTACGGCGCCAGTGCGCTGTGCCATGTCAGTGCAGGTTAAAGATCCCCAGGTGGTCGAAATTTTTCCGTAGCACTCCACAACGGCCCCTCTTTCTTCCTTTCTTCTCTCAGTCTCTCCTCCATCCCTTCCATTACGGCATGGTTCAGGTGTCTGCCGTTACAGTGAGACAGATACTGCGCCATTTTTCACCCAAAAACCAAATTTTCATCAAACGCCGGTGGGATTCTTCGGCGGGCGCTTGAAGCGAGCGGACACGTTTTTTAGCTCTCTGCTCCTTCGGACGCTGGGCCTAAAGCTTCGCGGCGTTGCGGGGTCTCCCCATGGAGGCCATAGACACCGTGAACGAGCGAAGACCTGTGTTCGGCGGTGACAATGAGCAACGCAGGGCAGGCCGCTCATGCTGACGATCACGGAGACGAACGCCATCCAGAACAAGGTCGTCCAGCACCATTCGGCGAATGCAGGCCGAGATCGCTGATCTGCGGGACACGGTGAGGTGCCTGACGGCGGCGCTCATCACCACCTCGGAGAACCTCGAGTCCGTCATCGGGACCTTGGACGTGTCGCCGGCGGACCCACGCGTTCTAGCCTTGAGGGACGCCATGGCGCTCGCTCACCAGACGCAGAACTCCACGGCGGCTCCCTCCCCGCCTCTGGCCACCCCTGCGCTTACTGCCGCCATTGCTACACCTGGGGAGCCGGCTGTGATGCCCTCTCCTCCTGATGCTGCTGCTGCAGGCACACTGCGGACAACTCAGCCGAGGAGAGCATCTGCTCCCCAATGGACAAGTCTGCTCTCCGGAAACGGCGACGCTCAACGGGGTCCGAGGAGGCGAGGGACTCGGAAACCAAAAGGGACATCGCGGTGGCAAAGCGGGAAGCCCGAAGCCCCCCCATCGTCACTGTTCCCTCTCCCTCCACACTCGAAGGAGCAGGGCCTTCCCAGCACGAGCCCCATGGAGCCCACCTCCAGCCTGCTGCTGATGCTGCTGCTGTTGCTGCTGGGGTGACGGCGTCCGGAAGAAAACCGGGTGCGACCTCATCAAATCCCGGAGCACGAGATCAGGCTGCGGCTGGGGCTTCGTCTGCTGGCAGCGAGCGCGCCCAACTCCGCGGCGCGCCGCAGCAATGCGCCGCAGACAGCGGCGACGCTGATGCTGGGGTCAGCCTGGTCCCGTGGCGCATTATCACTACCAAGGCGCAGCGGCGTCGGAGAGCTGCCCTGGAGCGAGCCGCGGCCGCCGTGGAGGTCCCGTCCAGCCTGGTGGGGACGGTGCTGTTTCGGCCGGCGAACCGGGGCACTGCCTTCACCAGGGAACAGGGCTAGGAGTTGGCCGAGGAGATCGGATCCCGCCCGGGCGTCCTCGCCCTCCGGGTAAACATTCGGCGGAATGTGGTGGCAGTGGACGCGGTGAGCAGCGATGCTCTCCAGGCCCTGCTAGCCACAGCCGTCATCTGCGGCGTGCCGGTCTGCGCCAAGGAGCCTCCTCCTCGGAATCAAAGCTCCAGCCTGGTCTTCGGTGTGGACGGGCGCAGGACGGAGGAGTAGCTGCTAGCGGCGGCGGAGTCAACGGTACCGATGGTGTCGGCGTCTCTGTCGGGCAGCAAACTCGCTCTCCGTTTTGCGGCGCCGACACCCCCGGCGTTCATCACCATATTCAAGCGCAGGCTCGCGGTGCGCCCCTGCCGTCCCCGGCCGCTCCAGTGTGCCAAGTGCGCCAGCCTGGGGCATGCCACTGAGGTGTGTCGTGCTCCTGCCCGATGCACGCGCTGCGGCGGGCCGCACGAGCCTGGTACCTGCGCGAGGAAGCCCCGCTGCATTAACTGCGGGGGGCGGCATGCAGCCATTGACCAAGCGTGCCCGCACTGGCAGCGAGAGCGTCACGTTGCCACTTTAATGGCCACGTCCATGGCACCGATGTCCAGACAGGTTGTCCGAACCGTCGTCTAGGCTGAGACAGCGGCTCCAGCCCAGCAACATCAGCTGACGCCCCGCGCGCTTTCTTATGCGGAGGCCGTCAGGGGAACACCCCAGCAGCAGCAGTCACCGAAGCAACGGCAGCGCCGGCAGCGGCAGCGGCGATTCGGTTGCCTGGCGTCCCGTACAGCGCGGCCCGAGCCTGTGGCCGCTTCTCATGGCCAGCCCCCTGACGCACGGGACGCGGAGATCGCGCGCCTAAAGCTGGCATTGCGCGCCCTCAGCGCACTTTTCCCGGAGGGCACCGATGGACATCGGGCTTGCTTAGAAGCAGCGGGTGCTCCCGCACAGATAAGCCAGCATGATGGCTAGCCGCCGAAATCCCTCCCTCATACCATCCATCCTGCAGTGGAACGTGCGCTCACTTGCAGCGCGGTACGCCGAAATGCGAGTTCGCATCGCACAGGATTCGCCGGAAGTTATCGCGCTGCAGGAGACGTAGGTTCACATGATGGGGAGCCCCAGATGCGGCTACCTGGCTACACTGGCTACCACTCAGCCACCACGTGCGAGGAACCCACCTGTGCCGCAGTGCCCTGTTGTGTCACATCTCATCTCCCCGGGAAATCAAGGTGCGCGTCACACCGGACCGGACGGGGTGACATACCAGATGCTGCGAAACCTGGATGCGCAGCAACCTCCTGCGCAGATCTACCTGGTGTGGGAACGAGGGGAGCTACCGGAGGATTGGCGAACCGCGGTCGTTTGTCCCATCCGAAAGGCAGGGCGCCCACCTATGGAGCTGAGCGGATACCGGCCAGTGGCATTAACATCGGCGGCAGGTAAGCTCATGGAGCATATGGCGTTGCAGCGTCTGAACGAGCGGGCTGCGGAGGCTGATTTGTTTGACGAGCGGCCGACGGGTTTCCGTGGGAAGCGGTGCACGGCTGATTCTATATCGGACGTTGTTACAGCGCTGGAGCATGCCAGGGCGGCAGGCCAGGTTGCGCTGCTGCTACTACTGGACGTATCGGGCGCTTTTGACAACGTTCACCGCGCACCAATTCTCGCGGTGCTTAAGGGGGCTGGTGTGAGCGGGCGCCTTTTGCGATACGTTCATGGCTTCCTGAGCGGGCGCACCATGCGCGTACGAGTAGGGGGTAAGCTCTCCAAGCCTCGCCCGGTGGACATGGGCGTGCCGCAGTGCTCGGTCCTATCACCTTTCCTGTTTAATGTGGCAATGTCGGTGGTGCAGGCCTCCCTCCCCACGAGCGGCCGACACCATGTGTACATGTCCATATATGCAGACGACAGAGCTCTGTGGTGCCGGGGACCACCGGGCGAGGCGTTCCGCGTGCGGGGGTGCCTTCTGGCAGCCCTGACCACAATCGATGCCAGCTTGCGCGGCCTTGGTCTATCGCTGAGCGCGGACAAATCGGTTGCCATGGCCTGCGTTTCGAGCTCGCGCGTGCACCTTGCGCCACTGTCACTGGACGGGACTCCGATTCCGTGGCGTAAATCGGTGTGGTACCTTGGCCTGGACATCGACTGGCGCCTTTCCTTAAGCCCTGCGGCGACCAAGGCCTGTCTGCAGTTGAAGAGGATCACCGCAGCCGTGCACAAGCTCACCGCTCGAGGCCAGCGCATCTCTCAGCAAGCCGCGCTGCGTCTATACAATGCCGCAGATATGGGGGCGGTGCTCTATGCGCTGCAGCTCGTCACGGTGCGCAAGCCGTGCTGGAAGAAACTCGAGCTTCAGCACCGCAAGTCCCTGCGCGTGTGCCTAGGCCTGCCCAAAAACTCGCAGTGCGCCGCAACGTTGGCCGAGGCAGGAGCGTGGCCACTTGAGCTCCAAGCAGCGCGCTGGGCATTGAATCACATCGACCGGCTTCACCGCGCACCGGACGGCGGCTCGCTGCTGCAGCGTATGCGCTCGCACCCGCGATCACAAATGGGCGCGGCGCTGTTTGAGTATGAGCAATTGACACAAGGCCCACACCCCTCCGGCTCCTACGCGCCCTGGCCTGCTGCCTCGGAGGTACAGCGAGAGATCGTCGGCATTGCGGGAAAGCGGAGCACACCCCTCTGTGCTGTGCAGCAGCTGGCCAGAGCCGTCATACACGAGGAGCTCCAGGACCATCTCCTCGTGTACACCGACGGCTCAGCGGCCCGCGACAGCTGCTGCCTTGCTGCGGCGGCCACCATCCCGCCCTGCGACGGCACAGCCAGCAGCATGCAGCATTCCTGGGCTCCTCCACCACGGCGGAGTTGATGGGGATCCGGCTCGGGCTGGACCTGCTGCTCACCCTCGGCCCTCCGCCGCCCAGGAGTGCTCTGCTGTGCGACTCCCGCGCCGCCCTCAGCCGCCTGCAATCTAACGGCCGCGGTACCCCACTAGTGCGGGAAATTCGCTCGCGCATCGAGCGCCTCGCGCAGAGAGGTTGTGCCGTGCGTGCACAGTGGGTACCCGGTCACTGCAGCATCGCAGGCAACGAAGAAGCTGACGACCTCGCGACCGCTGCACACCAACTACCTGCCAGCGATCGGCCCCTTGCGCTGGAGGCCGTGCGTGCGGCCATCCATGACCATCTCCGAAAGCTGCACCCCGACCCAAGCATTGCGGGAGGTGAGCGCATCGACAGTGTCACCGGCTGTCGCGCACTTACACGGCCACATCGTGCAATGATCCTCCGCGCGCTTATTGGCTGCGTGTGGCCCGGGGAACGACGGTTGCGTCACGGAATCGCGACGAGTGATGTGTGTGACGGATGCGGTGCAGTGGAAACACTAGAACACATGCTGCTTCACTGTGCCGCGTTCGCCGATGCTCGTCGCGATATTCTCGCGGCCTATAGGGCGCAGGGCATACTACCAGACTCCATCAAGACGCTATTGTGGCCGCAGGGCATTGCGCGCACTCGTGAGCGAACTTTGGTTAGCCTCTGTTCATTCCTCGAACACACGGGCTTGACGTCCCGCCTGTTCTCCGTCAGGTAGTTACACGCAGTGACCGAACGCTCCGCGAGTTCTACCTTGAAAGATTAATAACTGGAGGCTCCTCTCCAGTGGTAACCAACACAGTGCTGTGCGCATGTGTGATTTAATTCCTCTAAAATGAACTAATCACACGCACAACCTCGACACATTTCTTATTGTGTAAAGAGTTTGTACATATTGTCACGTAGTGGTGACGGCAGTCGAAGCAGCGATGAAGACGGACGAAAGGATCTTCTAAAAGAACTTTTTATTGGGCTGACTTGCACCCAAAATGGACTGAATCACTGGGCGGCGGCGAAGCGACAAGCGTGCTCGGCGGTCGTCGAACAGAATGCCGGCCGCTGTCGGCCGTGCTCAATTTAAAGCTGATAGCGAACTTTCGAGATAAAGAGCGCAAAGTTACTAGAACATTCCGGAACAACATAGAATCAGCTCTGCCTGGCTGCGATCAATCGAGATAAATCTGGTCGCGTCTTGCGTCGCAAACAAAGCGATAAAGTGATGTGGCGGCAGATTTGAAAAACGAACACACTGCAAATATTCGCGGCATTACTGCCCTCTCAAAGAAGCATCGACCAGATGCATTAAAACAAATAATGCGACTAGTAAGGAAAAAAAAACGGATCTTGCGAAAATAGAGCATGGAAATGCAGCGGCCTTTAGCGCGCATAATATGGCTTCAGACGGACTACATGGACAACTTCTGGTCGTACGCGGCGTCGCTAGGATGCTGTCATTGCGTCAGGGATGACTCCATAATCCAGTTCACCCAGCCGACGAAGAACCTTGTACGGGCCGAAATAGCGTCTCAAAAGCTTTTCACTCAATCCACGGCGGCGAATGGGCGTCCACACCCAGACCTAGTCTCCAGGATTGTATTCCGCGTTGCGTCTTCGTAGGTTGTAGCGTCTGGCGTCGGACCGCTGCTGATCTTTGATCCGTAATCAGGCAAGCCTTCGAGCTTCTTCTGCGCGTTGAAGGTAGGCGGCAACGTCGACGTTCTCTTCTTCTGTAACGTTGGGCAGCATGGCGTCTAGCGTGGTCGTGGCCTCCCTGTCATGGACGAGCCTAAAAGGCGTCATCTGGGTGGTCTCCTGCACTGCGGTGTTGTAGGCGAAAACGACGTAAGGCAGGATGACATCCCAGGTTTTGTGTTCGGCATCGACATACATAGCGAGCATATCGGCGATGGTTTTGTTCAGGCGCTCGGTCTGTCCGTTGGTCTGCGGATGGTATGCAGTTATCCTCCGGTGGCTGGTTTGGCTGTACCGCAGGATGGCTTGCGTTAGTTCCGCCGTGAATGCAGTTCCTCTTTCCGTGGTGAGCGCATCGGGGGCTCTGTGTCGAAGAAGAATGCACTCCACGAAAAATTTGGCGACTTCTACTGCTGTTCCGTTCGGTAGGGCTATCCCCTCGGCGTAGCGGGCCAGGTAGTCGGACGCTACGATGATCCACTTATTTCCAGATGTTGACGTTCGAAAAGGGCCAAGCAAGTCCATGGCGATCTGCTGAAAGGGCCTTGAGGCAGGTTCAATGGGGCTCAGAAATCCTGCTGGTCGTGTGAGAGGAGGCTTTCGTCGCTGACAATCTCGGCAGGTTTGGCAGGTTTTCACGTAGTGTGCGACATCGGCAGACAGTCGGAGCCAGTAATACTTGTCTTGAATGCGGCGGAGGGTGCGAGTAATTCCGAGATGTCTAGCTGTCGGCTCGTCGTGTGAAGCCTGTAGAACTTCTTCGCGGAGACAAGTAGGTACAACAAGGAGGTAGGCTGTTTTGTTCGCTGTAAAGTTCTTCTTCACAAGGACCTCATTCTGCACACAGAAGGAAGACAGTCCTCGCTTGAATGAAGCGGGGGGTGAAGAAACCTTGCCTTCCAGGTACTCGATGAGAGCCTCTTAGGTCGGGGTCCGAGCGTTGCTGCTGAGCAAAAGAGCTGGGGCTGATGGGTCCCCGGAAGGCGTCCTCATCGTCGTCCGGCGGCGGTGCATCTACAGGGGCTCGTGAGAGGCAATCGGCATCAGAGTGCTTGCGTCCGGACTTGCAAACGACGGTGACGTCAAACTCGTGGAGACGCAGACTCCATCGAGCGAGTCGGCCAGAGGGGTCCTTCAAATTGGCAAGCCAGCAGAGCGCGTGGTGGTCGCTGACCTCCTTGAACTGCCGTCCGTAGAGATAGGGGCGGAATTTTGACGCAGCCCAGATGATGGCAAGGCACTCCTTCTCAGTTGTCGAATAGTTAGCCTCGGCCTTGGAAAGGGAACGGCTAGCGTATGCGATGACTTTTTCCAGCCTGTCACTTTTTTGAACGAGGACGGCGCCTAGTCCCACGCTGCTTGCGTCGGTATGAACTTCAGTATCGGCGTTTTCATCAAAATGTGCAAGGATCGGTGGGGACTGTAATCAACGCTGAAGTTCCTTGAAGGGTTCTGCTTGCGGCGCTTCCCATTTAAACGGCACGTCTGCCTTCGTCAGTTGGGTCAGGGGCACGGCGATGCGCGAAAAGTTTTTCACAAATCGTCGTTAGTATGCGCACAGTCCGAGAAATCTGCGCACTGCTTTCTTATCGGCCGGCGGTGGAAACTGTTCAATAGCATCTGTTTTCTGCTGGCCTGGGCGTACTCCTTCCTTGCTAACGATGTGGCCTATAAACCGCAGCTCTTCTTAAGCAAAGTGGAATTTTTCTGCTTTCAACGTTAGGCCAGACGACTTGATTGCGTCTAGTACTGTTCGAAGTCTTTTGAGGTGCTCTTCAAAGTTCGAGGCGAAGACAACAACGTCATCTAAATATACCAGACAAATTTGCCACTTCAGGCCTGCCAGCACTGCATCCATTACTCGCTGAAACGTCGCTGGTGCGGAACAGAGACCAAATGGCATCACCTTGAACTCAAACAGCCCATCCGGAGTGATGAATGCTGTCTTTTCGCGATCTCTTTCGTCGACCTCAATTTGCCAGTAGCCGCTCTTGAGGTCCATCGATGAGAAATATTTGGCATTGCAGAGGCGGTCCAGTGTGTCGTCGATGCGGGGGAGGGGGTAGACGTCCTTCTTTGTTATGTTGTTCAAGCGGCGGTAATCCACGCAGAATCGAAGTCAGCCGTCTTTCTTTCTCACTAGAACAACCGGTGCCGCCCATGGGCTGTTTGAAGGGTGGATGACGTCGTCGCGAAGCATTTCTTCGACTTGGTCCCGGATGGCTTGTCGTTCTCGCGGGGACACACGGTAGGAGCTTTGACGGAGAGGTCGAGCGTGTTGATCCGTTATGATGCGATGCTTGGCAATTGGCGTCTGTCGCACCTTCGGCGATGTCGAAAAACACTCGCTGTAGCTTTGAAGCAGATTGCGGATCTGGTCTTGTCTGTTCCGGTGCAGGGCTGGGTTGATGTCCAAAGTGGGCGAGTTCTCTTGGTCAGGCGAATCTTCTGCGGAGGGGTCGGAGAGGGCGGAGGAGTCTCGTACGTCAGATATTTCGTCGAAGAAAGCAATCGCCGTTCCTCTGTTAATGTGCCGGTATTCTTCGCTGAAGTTAGTCAGCAGTACTTCGGCCTGGCCATTGCGTAAATGTGCGATGCCTCTTGCGATGCTGATTCCTCGGTCTAGGAGCAACTGCATGTTGCCGTCGATGATGGCTTCAGCGTTAATGGCTTTCGCGGCGCCTACGGTCAGGATAACGCTTGATCGGGGTAGGACGCTCACTTCTTCCTCCAGGACACTCAGGGCAACGTGATTTTCCCGAGTTTCCATCGAAGCGTTGGCTTCGTCCGTCGAAAGCGTGATCAGCTTGCATCGCAGGCCGATGATCGCCTGATGCTCATTAAGGAAATCCATACCCAAGATCACTTCGCGGGAGCATTGCGGGAGCACAACAAAGGTCGCAGGATAGGTATGTCCTTTGACAGTCACTCGCGCTGTGCATCGTCCTGATGGCGTAATGAGGTGTCCCCCTGCGGTGCGAATTTGTGGGCCGTCCCAAGCCGTTGTGACTTTTCTCAGCTGCGCAGCGAATGTTCCATTCATCACCGAGTAATAGGCTCCTGTGTCGACTAGAGCGGTAACTTTCCGGCCGTCGATAGTCACTTTTAAGTCAGAGGTCCTGGCTCTTGCATTGCACGTCGCTCTTGGCGTCGGGTCACGGCTTCGTCGCGTATGCGAGCCGCGGGTGGGGCGTATGGTCGAAGCTCTTCTGGGTGGCGGCGTCGTTTTCAAGGCAGCCTGCGTCGTGGTCGGGGTTCTCATTGTGTGCGGCATCGGTGCAACGAGTGTCGGTTCTTCATGTGGCGTCGCGGGTGCAGCGTCTTCATGGGGCGTGGTCGGTGGAGGATCTTCGGCGTTTCGCTCTTTAGCAACCTCACCTACAGAGGTTGCTGCCTTCAGTTTCCCCTACGGGGGCTGGGAGATCTTCCTCGTACCGCGGCTGCGTAGCTGCGGCGTGCCGACGCAAAGCGCGAGGTTGACGGCGATGGTGAGCGCGAAAAGCGGTTTGGCGTGTACTCTTCTCGAAGCAGGTACTCGTCGATTTCCTGCGGGCGTTGCCCGAAGCGTGGTCGTGGGGCGTTAATGGCAAATCCTCGAAGACCGATACGTCGGTACGGGCAGTGACGAAGAATATGGCCGGCCTCACCGCAATGGAATCACAACGGCCGGTTGTCGGAAGTCCTCCAGGCGTCGCATTTCCTGGGGCGTCGGTCATAGGCTGGGCAGGCGGGGGCTGGGAGGCGGCGTTGTGGTACAAGTGGCTCATCTCGGGGAGGACGTGGGGGTTGTCGTTGGGGCTGGGCAGTTCTTACTGCAGCGGCGTAGCTCATGACCCGGGGTTCTGTGGCCGTCGGGTGCCAAGTGCTTGTTGCACTTCTTCCCGTACCACGTCCATCAGAGTCGCTGCTTGTGCGCTGTGGGGAGGATGGCAGTAATCGGCGTAGCTCCTCTCTGACGATTTCGCGGATAACTTCCCGCAAGCTGTCGCTGGTGGTGGCCGGCGTGTCCGAAAGGATTGCACCGGCAGAGGAAGGACGATTGTACTGCCGAGCTCGGACGTCGAGGGTCTTCTCAATCGTGCATGCTTCTTGCATGAATTCCTCGACTGTTTTTGGCGGGTGGCGGACGAGGCATGCAAAGAGTTGTTCTTTTACGCCGCGCATTAAAAACTGAACTTTCTTTTCCTCGGTCATCCCGGGGTCGGCGCGGCGAAATAGGCGCTTCATCTCCTCGACGTAACCGCGGACGGGCTCATTCGGAAGCTGGATCCTGGACTCGAGGAGTCGTTCGGCTCTTTCTTTCCTCACGACACTGGTGAATACCTTCAATAGTTCTCTCTTGAATAGCTCCCATGTCGTAAGGGACGACTCGTAGTTTTCGTACCACGTGCGTGCGGAGCCATCCAATGAGAAGAACAGGTGTCCAATTTTTGCCGCATCATCCCACCCGTTGAATGACGCCACGCGCTCAAATTGATCCAACCATTCTTCAGGGTCTTCGCCTAGGGATCCATTGAAAGTTGGCGGCACCCGCGGCTGCTGCAGTATGATCGGTGTCGACATTTTCGGCGAGGTTGCGGTGCTCGTAGCCGCGTCTTTTCGCTGTCTTGTGCGGTCCGGCAGTTTCCCGAACTCAGGCTCCTCTCCCTGGAGACGTCGGCTGGCTCGTCCTCGGGTGCGAAGCGCTCAAGGCTGGCTTCACGACTAGAAGGGGGCGTCCGGAACATGGAAGGCTACCCAGCACCTCCGCCAAATGTCACGTAGTGGTGACGGCAGTCGAAGCAGCGATGAAGACGGACGAAAGGGTCTTCTAAAAGAACTGTTTATTGGGCTGACTTGCACCCAAAATGGACTGAATCACTCGGCGGCGGCGAAGCGACAAGCGTGCTCGGCGGTCGTCGAACTGAATGCCGGCTGCTGTCGGCCGTGCTCAATTTAAAGCTGATAGCGAACTTTCGAGATAAAGAGCGCAAAGTTACTAGAACATTCCGGAACAACGTAGAATCAGCTCTGCCTGGCTGCGATCAATCGAGATAAATCTAGTCGCGTCATGCGTCGCAAACAAAGCGATAAAGTGATGTAGCGGCAGATTTGAAAAACGAACACACTGCAAATATTCGCGGCAATATTACTTCTCCCCCTAACCTCTCTTCCTCTCCCCTCACCTGTTTCATTTCATTTCTCCATTCTGCCTGCTATCGTTTATTTCCGCTGCCCCAGCTCAGGTGTTTCAGTATCGATGGCAGATGCCGGGGCTAGCAAAAATGTTTTCCTTCCTTTTTGCTATTATTTTTAATAAAACCACTACCACCACCACCACCACGCCGGTGCACTTTCGTGCGTTCAGCGGAACGGTAGGTGTGATCCATGCGACGCCTGCCGTGGAGACCCACACCGCGGACCGTGGCCGCAATAATTGGTTGTGGTGGAAAGGAAACGGCGCAGCATCTGTCTGATATATCGTTGGGCACCTGAACCACGCCGTAAGGGAAGCGATAAAGGAGAGAGTGAAAGAAGAAAGGAAGGAATAGGTGCCGTAGTGGAGGGCTCCGGAATAATTTCGACCACCTGAGGATCATTAACGTGCACTGACATCTCGCACAGGACACGGCGCCTTAGCGTTTTGCTTCTATAAAAACGCAGCCGCCGCGGTCGGGTTCGAACCCGGGAACTCCAGGTGAGTAGCCGAGCTCCCTGGCCACTGATCCATCGCTAAATTAAATTAAATTAATTAAAAGCAACGAAATTAGGGTTTATATTAAATAAATAAAAAAATTTAAATTGGTTTTCAGGAAAGGAAATGGCGCAGTACCTCTCTCACATGTCGGCGGACACCTGAAGCGCGCCATAAGGGAGGAGAAGGAGAAGGAGGAGGTAAACTTTAATAAAGAAAAGGAAGAGATAAAGGAAGGACTCCGGAAGAAAGAGGCGCCGTAGTGGAGGGCTCCTCGCGCATGCGCAGCATGGCTCTCCAGGAATTACGTGAAACTGCGCAGTCTCGGCCAGAGTTGCGCACGATACAGGAGGAGGAAAAGGAGGATAAACTTTATTTTCATCCACCAAGGTAGCAGTTGGTTTGGGGTTATAGCCTCACTAAGTGGCCATGAGTCCGTGGCGTTCGGCGACTTCTAGGGCTCTTGTGACAACCCGGATATATGTGTCCGAGTAGGAACTGAGCAATGCGGCCTCCCGCTGGTCTAGATTCGAGAGCTGAAAACCTCGCGGAGGGGAGACCTGAAGGCAAGCCCAGAGTATGTGGAATAGAGTGGCATGTTGGCTACATAGTTGACAGGAGGGAGAGTAGAGTCCAGGGTATATGCGGGCATATATCGCGGGGGGCTGGGGAAGGAGTTCGGTTGGAGTTGCCTCCACGCAACCTCTTGGGGCTTGATTAGAGAAATATGTGCGGGGGCATATAGAAGTCTACCTAAGCGGTAGTGCATGGTCATGTCATGAAATGTAACCATACGATCTCTCGCCGCACGCAGGACGGGCGACACCACATCGCGGTCGACGAATCCACGGACATGATTTCGGGCCACCTTGTTCCCTGTCTGGGATGAGAGCTCAGTTACCCAGATCAAATGGATCGGGCGGATTTGGTCCTTGGTGGAGCAGAGGAGAGATAGGGTGGTGGGGGAGACCCGACCTTTGGTGAAATTGCGAATCGCATATTTAGAGTCGCTGAAGATAATTCCTGCAGAAGTGGAGACCATCGCCATGGCTATGGCCGCCTCCTCGGATTCTTCAGATGATCTAAACGGAATGGAGCACGCAACCAAAGGCCGTCCACAGTAGTTTACAAGCGCGAGCAAAAAAACATCGCGATCGGAGTATTCGACAGCGTCGACGTAGACCGCTGTCTGATCTGTTAAATACTCTTTATGCAGAGACTTCGCCCTGTCCTTGCGGCGAACGGCATGATACCCTGGGTGCATGTTTCTCGGTAGAGGTGTAACGATAAGGTTGCTGCGGATATGGGACGAAAGCTGGGCCTTGTCGGCGAAGGTCGTTTCCAAGCTTATTCCAAGCTTGTCGAGTATGTGGCGTCCCGTGGAGATGTGGTTGAGACGCTCCTAGTGAGAGGTGAGATGAGCTTTCGAGAGCTCTGTAACAGTGTTGTAGACCCCTAATGACACTAGTTTATACGTGAGGGTCCGGTGGAGGAGATGGAGAGCAGCCTTGTATGCCTGTCTAATAAGGCAGTCAACGCGGTTCCGTTCCTGGCAGCTAAGGTAGAGGTAAGGGACGGTATATGCCAGGCGACTGATAACAAACGCCTGAACAAAACATCGTAAGTCCATCTCTCGCATGCCTTTATGTTTATTAGCAATGCGACGAATTAGAAGAATGGTCTGCGAGACAGAGACTATGAGTTTAGCCAGAATGTCGGGGTTTTTCTGATTGCTCTGGATGAGAAGCCCCAATAACCTAATGGCGGATACTTCGCGTATGGGCTGGCCACTAGCAGTAATGCAGATGGGAGGATGGCCGTGGATGCCGGGTTGACCCCGAAAGAGCAGCTCGGACTGCTGTGGTGAGCAAGAGAGTTCGGCTCCGGCTACGTGGCGCTCAATGACATCCACCGCTTGTTGAAGTGGGGATTCAACCTCAGCATCGTTGCCTGTTGAAACCCAGAGGGTGATATCTTCTGCGTATAAGGTGTGGGATAGCAGGGGGATAGCGTCTAATGTTGAAGGTAGCATGAGCAAGGCGACATTGAAAAGAAAGGGGGAGAGAACGGATCCTTCGGGGGTGTCATTGCTAACGAAGGCTATATGGTAAGAGGGAAGAGAGCCAAAGCTAATTTCAGCTTTACAACGAGAGAGGAAGGTGCGTATATACTCGTAGGTACGGTGACCAAGATTAATAGGAAAAGGTTAGCGAGACTAGAATCGTATGGTTTAACTCGCATAGTGGGGAGGGCGGCCGGTGCGTCTACCCTAGCTTCAAGACCTGTGACACGTGTTTGGAGTTGCTGCATGAGGGTGTTAATTCGATTTTCGATTTGCTGCTGCATTTGTTGGTGGAACTGGTGCATTTGCTGTTGGATTTATCGGGAGAACTCAGCACATTTCGCTACGAGCTGAGGATCAATTTTAGCCCCTAATTTGTGTTCTAGACGAGCCCCACATTCCTCGAGGTCATCAAAATTAACGTATCTTTCTGAGCGGGAGATAGCTTTCCGCTTAGAGGGAGGACTCGAGGTAGTATCTTTGGGTTGCGAGGGAGTAGATGTGGGCGCCTGAGGCGAGGTGGTGGAAACAGGTCGAACGGGTAGAGTAGAATTTATTTGAGATGGTGGATCGGATCCAAACAGTGGACGCTTTAAAGAAGCGTTCTCTTGTGGTCGTCTATGGTTGCTAGCTTTAACGGTGTTATCTTGTCGCGGAGGGTATGCTGTTCTGAATCGCGAGACTGAGACTGCTGAGAGTGAGCAGCCGCGACTGCCCGGCTCACCTGAATTTTCGTGAAGAACTTTCGGTGAGAGACAACCTGGAGTCCAGGGGTGGGAAGGACCTGGAGGGATTCCGGCTGGAGCGCCGGTAAGAGGAGGAGGAGTGGTCGGAATCCATTTTGGCCGAAGGAAGGATGGAAGGAAGGAAAGAAGGAAGGAAAACGTTTATTGAGCTCTAGAGAGAGATTACCCGCCGCGCTGGCTCAGTGGTTAGGGCGCTCGACTACTGATCCGGAGTTCCCGGGTTCGAACCCGACCGTGGCGGCTGCGTTTTTATGGAGGAAAAACGCTAAGGCGCCCGTGCGCTGTGCGATGTCAGTGCACGTTAAAGATCCCCAGGTGGTCGAAATTATTCCGGAGCCCTCCACTACGGCACCCCTTTCTTCATTTCTTCTTTCACTCCCTCCCTTATCCCTTCCCTTACGGCGCGGTTCAGGTGTCCAACGATATATGAGACAGATACTGCGCCATTTCCTTTCCCCAAAAAACCAATTATAATTATATAGCTCTAGAGAGTAGGTGAGCAATTTGGCGGAGTCAGGTGTGTCGTCCGTCTTAGCAATGGTCGTCTGCCCCTAATCCAGGGCTCCGCTTGATGCCGCTGCCAGCTGTGCTCGCCGGATTAGGTGTTCCCCGCCCCTTAGCGTCGTGTCCGGGATCGGGAACGACGGGAGGTGGGGGCACTGTCTTAGTTCGCAGCGTGTAGCTGGCGTTGCAGTACGACAGCAGACACATTGTAGCGGCGTTTGCACTTGGAGGAAGCAGTCTGGTGAGGCACAGAACAAACTAAAAAAGGGGGTTGCATTTATGGGCCTCGTCATGGTCGCGAGCTCCGCAGTGAGGAGACTTGGAGTGCATAGGAGACGGGCAAGCGTCGTCTCGGTGTCCCGTTTTTCGACAGTTAAGGCAGGCTTCCACTTTGTTGTTGAAGATGTAGCGGTGCACAGCACTGCTGGCGTAGGAGATATGGCGGGGGAACTTGATCCCTGCGAAAGTGATGAGAATAGATTCGGTCTTGCCTAAACGGCGGGCGGAGAGAATCCAGTGTTCTCGATTTTGGGGTATCAGTAGTCTATGATTTCCTTCTGTGTCTGATCCACGTATTGATGGTGAATGATACCTCGGGCGTATGCGCCTGGTGGGGCAAAAGAGGCGGCAACTGTGTAGCTTGTCGAACGCAGGTTGATTGCTTGGAGCTTCGCATAAGTGATGGCGCGGTCCCGGTTCGGGGTGCTAAAGGTGAGGGTGTTGTGAACGAAATTCACCCGATGGCTGTCGTCTGCAGTGTCGGATTAGGTCAAATGAAGGCTTGAGATGATCGCTCTGCGAAGACAGTTCTGTCCCAGGCACGCAGACTGACCCCCGCGCGAGGACGAATGATGACTTAAAAGTCTTCAAGAGGAAGACGTGGCAGTGACGCAGCGTGGCGAGGCAGCTTACGTGTTGAGGAGGGAGATGGCTGTTGGGACGCGGAATGCTGTGCGGACGCGGAAGGTGACGCCGTCAGCGGTGTCTTGGGAGTGCGTTTTGAAGATGATGGAGTGGCGAAGCCTCGTTCATATCAGTGGTCTACGTAGGTCCAGTTTGTGGGTATATACTGTTCAGGAGCTAGATCCTCCCCCTCCACGGTGACGACGTCCACGTTTGTTGAAGCAGTGGGCCCGGATGCGAAGCGGAGCCTATCGCCAGCGGCGGTAGGCTTAGAGAGGCTTGCCTTGGGCTCGGTGGAAACAAGCGTCCATGTGCGCCACAGAAACAGAGTGCCGGAGTCGAAAATGGGCTGGGAAGGTGCCGGGCACTTTCTTGAACTTCGGGAGACACAATAAAATTCAGCGGAATGTAAAAAGTTGGTGAAAATAAGAAAAATGGCCGGAGCCCATACGCACGCACCTCTGCACACCAAGCCAGGAAAGCCGACCCTCCGGCTCACGCTAGAAAAACACGGAGCCCAGGCGCGATGCGTCCGCTCGCTCCGCCGGACGCGGGCGTTCCCAAGGTAAAATAATGCAGATGGGATATTGTTTATGTGTCCTAATGCGAGTTACGAGCTTCACAATAGCGGGTTAGCTTTTAGTTGTTATGACGTTGGTAGACGGAGACATTCAACTTTCTAATTATTGCGTGTCCACGCGAAATAGCGTTGACTTTTTTCTTTCACTTGCTGCCGCAGGTTCATATCATGGACTCCTAGGAATCTGCTTGCATGCAACAGGTTGACGGTAAAATAGTCTAAAAGCGAGTCAGAAAATCAAAACGGCCGCATGTGTCAGGAGACTTCTACTGTTTTGTGCAACCTGTGTCAGCGGGAGCTGTTGCACGCAAGTCGTAACTGTGGATTAAAATTCTTGGTAAACGAATACGGAGCAATTCGAAGGTGTTCGGCTGCAAGTGGAACTCAAAGGACGCGAAGCAGATGAGCTGGGAAGAGCTGCAGTACTTACACGTGGTGTCCTCAGAATTTCCTCCTAGGTAGTCTGATCTCGCCTGGTCCTTCACGTGAAATGAGCACTTCACGACGCTTACAAGCCGCTAGAGTGCGTAAATGCTTTGGAGTGGGTGGGCACTAGTGCTAATGCGCACGGCTCGAATGCGCCACACTCCTGGGACTGCTAGGTTACGCCCATGCCACTTTGAGTTTCATGTGTCGCCACCTAGTAAAGTCCGCGTGAACCGAAAGGTGACGCTGCATGTGTGCTTTTCTTAATTGCACTATTTCTGAAAGTCCTCTGAAAATCCTCTGAAAAATTCTCTGAAAATCCAGCATGAAGTCCAGCATGAAATTCTTCAAGGCAACATAAAGCCAGCCTAAACGTCGATTTTGTTTAGTCATCACATATACAAAAAGAAAGAAGCTGAATGGGTGAGCTGAAGTTGTCAAGGCAGGCGTAGTAATTTCTTGTTTTTTTTTGTGTACACCACTGCGCAATCTTCGACGTCGGTGGCGGCGGCCCACATCAATGCGCTTAGCGCACCTGCCAAGTTCGGTTAAAAAGTCAGTTGCGCAGGCTACAATACTCCAACGTAAACAACATGACACTTCCTTCATATTTTTCAAGGTTTTCTTTAAAATGCTGCGAAAAAAAACCAGAGAGTAAGATGCCGCAAAAACTGAAATATGCAAGTCCGCAACCAATTGCACTATTAGGGCGAAAGCATTTAATGGCTGATAGTGGCGGCCATGACCTTGTCCGGTCTCAGGTCATGCCCGGTCTCAAATCGTGTCACACCGATGACTAAATTAACTCGATAAAGAAATCTTTATCAAAAGTTGAATGATGGAAACAGAGGCACGGCGCATAACCGCGTCTCCCACAGCGCCGACGCTGGCTTGAGCAACAGATATCGTAAGTGCATACGAAGTCCCAGCGATGTCGGCACTGGTTACCTCAATGTCGTGGCATTATTCCTGAATGCATTCACAAAATCTTGAGCAACCATTCGTACTACTGCATTCTGAGTGAAATGGAAATTGGTGTTTGTGGAAAGGAAATGGCGCAGTATCTGTCTCTCATATCGGCGGGCACCTGAACCTCTGCGCAAGGAAATGGATAAAGGAGGGAGTGAAAGGGAGAATGAGGTGCCGTAGTGGAGGGCTCCGGAATAATTTCGACCATCTTCGACCAATTTCGACCACAGGGGCGCCTTTGCGTTTCGCCTCCATCGAAACGCGGCCGCAGCGGTCGGGTTCGAACCCGGGTAGTCCTGATCAGTAGCCGAGCGCTCTAACCTCTGAGCCTCCGCGGCAGGTATCCGAGTAGTGTCTTAGAATATCTCTTTGGATATTATCATCATCATGATAGTCTGCATGTTTTAGCCAAGTTCCGGGCTAGCTTGCGACAGTGGTTTGGACCAATGATATATGCACCTTTATGCTGAACGTAAAAGCGCAAAAAACAAGGACGTGTCTTATTCTACTTCCTTGTTTTTTGCGCTTTTACGTTCAGCATGGTAAACCAACTCGCCCAAACTCGGCCTTTATTGAATTATATACACCTTCAGTTGCGTGGTATAAGGCACGGTTGAGGTGTCCACTGAGATGTCGAAATCTGAGATTTACGGCGTCCTTTCCTTCCCTAAACAATCCTTTCCTTTCCTCAAGATACATGCTTTCGCATTCTTACACCTAAGCAGAGTAACGCATCTGTGCTTTAGCCTACTCCATTCCCATTCCAAAAACCTTTATTTCCACCAGAGAAGAGGCTCCCCTACGCCCCATCTCTGGCACGCAGGCCTAGGGGTGGGGGCCGGGAGCCTCGCATCTAAAGGCAGGCATAGAGTTCTTGGTCTCTTGCGGCCTCCAGTGCCAGGTGAATGACTTTTTTCTGCACGGCGGGGTCCGCGCTTTGCAGAAGGGTTTCCCAGGCTTCCTTGCTATTTATTCCTTCTTTAATCCCTGGGGAGTGTGTACATTCCCAAATGATGTGATCTAGGGTCCCCCTATTCTCACATTTTTTGCATTTTTCCTCTATTTCCTTTTCCCTAAATACGTGTGATGCCCACACCGGGTTTATGAAGTTCCCAGCTTGTAGTCTACGCCATGTTGTAGCTTCTTTATTCCCTAGTGTTTTGTCCGGCGGAGGGAAAATCCTCCTTTGAATTCTATAGCTCTCTATTATTTCTGCATAGCTGATCAGTCTCTCATCCAGGTCCTTGCAGTCGGGCGGCTCTCCCCTGGCTCGGAAGTAGAGGTCTCGAGCCAGGGTGTTTGCCGCCTCGTTTCCAGGGATGGATGCGTGAGCTGGTACCCACACGATGCGTACGTCCCTCCCAATTTCCTTCTTTTTTAGAATTTGTGCTGCTTCTAAGGCAATCCTCCCTCTGCCATAATTGTAGACTGCAGTTTTGCTGTCACTAGCTATAATTTTGGCCTGCGTTCCTACGCATGCGAGCGCTATTGCGACTTCTTCCGCCGTTTCCGGGTTGCGGCTTCGAATGGATGCTGCTATCTCAGGTTCCCCCTTTCCGTTGACCACTGAGGCCACGGCTGCTCCTAGCTTCCCACTTGCTGCATCTGTGTACGCCACTGCTTTCTTATCTAGACTGTCCAGTCCTCTGGCCATGGCTTCTGCCCTCTTTTCCCTTCTTTCCTTGTTGAATTCTGGGTGCATATTTTTGGGCAATGGGTCTACTCTGATCTTTTCCCTAGCACATTTTGGAATGTCTTGTTTCTTTTGCATCCCCCTGTCGGTTTGCCTGTCGACCGCTTCTAGTATAGCTCTGCCGGTGCTCGTCCTGCTGAGCCTATCTAGCTGCGCTGATCTTACCGCTTCAGCTATCTCACTCCAGTTGTTGTGAAGCCCCATATTTAGTAGCCTTTCGTTTGAGGTGCTTATTGGCAAGCCCAGCGCCTTCTTATAGCTTTTCTTGATTATGGCATCAAGCTGCCTTTTTTCTGTTGCCCCTATCTTGAGGAAGGGGGTCGCGTAGCTGATTCTACTTAGTATATATGCCTGTACTAGTTTCATTAGGCTCATCTCTTTGAGGCCTCTACCTCTAAGCGATATCCTTCTGAAAATTCCCGTGACTTGCGTCGCAAACTTGTCCAATCTTTTTAGGGTTTCATCATTGTAGCCGTTACTTTGTATGAATAGGCCCAGAATCCTGATCATATCTACCTTAGGCACCAGTTTTCCTTCCACAGTGATTTTAAAGTCCTCACCCTGCTTGAGCCTGTTTCTTTTTGGGTTGTATACCAGAAGCTCAGATTTCTCTGGTGAACATGCCAGTCCTCTTTGTGCTGCATACTCTACCACAGTGTCTGCTGCCTTCTGGAGTTTCCTTTCTATTTGCCCGTCGTCTCCTTTGTTTATCCAGACATTGATGTCGTCTGCACATGGCCAGGATTCTGGTTCATCCGCTCCTAGTTCACAACGCCGCCACCACGGGCCGCACGAAGTTGAGCTCCTCCTCCTTCTCTTACATTCTTCCTCCCGGTTTGAGAGAGAGACGTTAGTAAGCTTCGCCCATTGTCCGCTTTGTGTGTCCTCCCCTCAAGCCAAGCTCCTCGGGAGGGGGGCACCCTTCGCGTTTCTGTTTTTTTTTTTTCACCCAGCGTGTTCGAAACGGGCTGACTGTGCGGCTCCCCTAGTCTGTTCCTTTACTGCGGTGCAAGAAAAGAATGAAGTCGGGTTGGGGTTGAAGCGGTGTACACGCCCCGTCTTTGTCCGACTTTGAGGGGCCATTTGTCAAAAACTACTGGCGGTATATATGCACATCACACAAGATATGGCTAAACGTTCCAGAATTGTGCCAAGGCCCAGCTATCTCTCAGTGACTCCAGAGCATAATGCGTGGAATAGAATTTTTTTAGCGCTGCACCCAACTTCTCCCCGTGGGACGGTCTGTGTGTTCATGGTAAATGGTGTTTTGCTGTACAGAAAATCTGATGACTGGTGACAGAACAGAACTAGCGGCCGTATAAGCATCAGTAAGAACCTTGTGTTGCGCATTTGTTTACACGTCAGTGTTTTTATTTTTTCGAAAGAGGTTGCAGTTATAACCTGACTCACCATAATTGTCAAGTTTTTTCGCAACGGGGAAAAAAATTACGGACAACAATTAAGTCTACTGACGAGCTGTGAAGGAGAAAGCTTGCAGCGTGGTGTTCGGCTGCGGCGATGGCGTGCTGCTCTAATGCAATGGCCAGCCAAACTGATCAGTTCACGCCGCCCGAATGGAAGTTGATGAAGGCGACGATACCCAAACCCAGCTCGAGCCCCTGTGCTTCCTTTTTTCGAGTTGAGTTGAGTTGTCGACAGAAGGACGAAAGGAAAAGCACGGGCTTGCTTACTGGCTCAATGCGGAGCCACGCCCAGCTGCCTGCGTGCTGATAGTAGGAGGTGAAAGATGGGAGTAAAGAGACAGAAGAAAAGCGCGCGCAATAGCCCGTAGGCCACGGGCCAATCCCGGAGGCAGTGCAATACCGGGCTGACCTGTGCCAGAGTGCGTTACGCCAAGCACTCCGCCATACTTTCAAAAATATGCGTAACACCCAAGCCTCAAGGGCCCATATGAGATATTAAGCCAGGTATGTGAATGGCATCCCCCTTCGAAAGCGGACCGGGGATTGAGCCACACCCGAATACTCGATCCTGTGCTTCCTTGCTATCGCTACCCTTTATATTTCTCCTCCGCCGGCTGCAGCTCGGGTGGTTAAGATATTAGATAGCAATTGCCACGGCCGGCAACATTATTTTCCTTCACTTTTGATGCGAAAGCTTCACTATGCTACCTCGTAAAGATTTCGCGGTGCTTACGGTTTTGACCTTCAAGTGGGCCAGAGGTCAGTCCTCGCACGGCGTGGTTCGAGCGTCCACCGATATATGTGAGACAGTTACTGCGCCATTTCCTTTCCTCAAAACCAATTTTAGAAACTAACCTTGAAAGTAAAAATTGAAAATTGGTTTTTTGAGAAAGGAAATGGCGCAGTATCAGTCTTTCATATCGGCTGACACCTGAACCGCGCCGTAAAGGGAAAATGGAGGGAGTGAAAAAAAAAAGAAGAAAAAGGTGCCGTAGTGGAGGGTTCTGGAATAATTTAGACCACCTGGGGATGTTTAGCGTGCACTGACATCGCGCCCTATCCACTGAGCCAATGCGGCGGGTTCCCTTCGCGGGTGCGGAACCCACTTCGGAAAGTATTTTATTTACGAAACTTAATTTTTCTTTTTCTGATTAGGTCACGTGGTTTTTCCAAACCTCTGGGGAGGACAACGCCTGATTTTCCTCCTTATGAGCTGCTATGCTTTCGCAAAAATGAAAATATGCTGCATTCTACTTACGAACGGCGCTGATCATTTTACCTAGGCTGCTTGCACACATGTGTTTCCTGCATTTATACACAAGTATGGTGACAGGTTGCTCAGCGTACAAATTATTGAATAATACCATTTAAACGTGTAACCATTTTCGGGATGCGCTTGTATAGGAATTGTATCTGCATGCACGTGACTTTCTGGCGCCCTAGTTCACTGCCTTTTTCTGCATGTGTGTGTGTGTGTGTGTGTGTGTTGGGCTGAGTGTGTGGGTGTGCGCGCGCACGCCACGGTAGAGTCCATTGCATGCAGTGGCGCAAAAACGCGGAGCTCCCACTTGGCTTGCCGCAAGTTTGGCTTGGTTAGGAGGGCGAGGGCCGGCTCAGGATGTGAAGTTTTTAAGTTCCATAGCTGATCACCGGCCTGTCTTATGACGTAGGGATAATGTAAACAGGAAATTCGAGAATGTAACATGCAACCAGATCCCTCGGATTTTTTTTTTCATCACATTACTCCGCATGAACATGTCCAGATATCGAGAACCACACGCTCGAGACAACACAGGCTTTTTGCGCGCGTGGTTTTCTTCCACCGGCCTTGAGGAAACGCGCGCGCCCATTTTCATACGACAGTAATTCATGTCCCCATAAAAAAAAGACATGCTATGCTAAGTGAATCGTTTATCTTCAAGAAAGTCACGTTTCCATGCCCGCCCCCCAAGTCGCCACGTGCTCGTCGGCCATGGCGGCCTCGTCGACGGCGACGTGCGCAAGCAGTCATATCGGAAAAGAGCGGGCTTTCGGCGCACCTATTCCCTCGCGTCAGCCGCCGCCTCATCAACCGTCGTCGGACGACGTGCGAAAATTATCTGGTAGGTCCACATTGGTGGCGCCAGCCTGTCGTTGCTGCCTCTGAACACGCTTCAGCGTTTCGTTAAGCAGGCCCGCTTCTCGGGACCCGTTGGAATGCCCCATCCTCTGACTTCGACGCCGTCGCGGCTTAGACGCGGCGTCTGCTTGCCGCGTCCGCGCTGACCATGCGCTATGCTACGCTATCACTGCGGTGGTTTCCTTAGACGGGCGAAGGGGGGCGGGCGGTTTCGGGAAAACGTCTTGGCTCCTTTCCTCTGGCTCGGTCTTGGCCTTCTCCGGTCTACGCCCGCTTGCCTCGCCATGCACGCTTCCTGCTGACGGGGATTAACAGGGAAATCGCCGCATCTCGGCGCCGGGCTGTCGACAAACCCTCGGATGGTTCGAACCTCGGCTTTTTAAGCCCTCGTGTTGAAGACATCCGGGTCAGTGGCTGCAAACCATGGATGTAAGAAGCGGGAAGTGTCCCCAGGGAGCGATTAACATTCTTCCCTGTCTGTTGGATGTGCCACGACTCAAGTAGAAGCCTCCTGTGCGGGTTAGCTTCGGTTTCCAGTACATTAGTGCCGTCAACGTCCATTCGGTGGTCGCATGCCTCGCAGTGTTCGGCCGCAGCGCTGCGGTCACGGTTCATTTGTCGGACGTCCGCTTTGTGTTGCCTCATTATTTCGGCGAAGTTCTTCGTTTCCCCTATGTACGATTCCGGGAAGACCGAGCAGGACATTTGGTATACAGCCTCTTGGGCCCTTTCTTTTGGGTGACGGCCGTTTTGCGGGGGGGGGGGGGGGAGAAGGCGTCCGATAGTGGTAGTCGTAAAGCCACTCAATAGACTGTGCGTTGTTAGCACCCTTCTTTACCGAGAATGCGTGCCAGCGTCTCGCTCACGCCTTTCACGTATGGAATGCAAAACGTTTCCACTTCTGGCGTGTGTTTCTTCCATGCACATGCACATGTGTTCGCCCCGGCTAAACCATTCTTATTTTCTGAGAATTGAAAATTGTCCACCCACCCTTTCCACCAATGCAGACACCTTTGCTGCGCCTTCGAAGCTGATTTCCCGGACTTTGGGACGTTAAACCTCGTAAAACCAAACGAGTGAATCCCCCTACAATAACGACCAAAATAAAGTTATGGTCTGATACATATTTCCTTGTTCTGTTGTGCGAAAAACTTTTTTTGACTGTCGATATTTTGTTCACTGAAGAGGGCTAGGTCGGGCTGGTTGGTGAATGTTGACGCAAACGACTGGACAGCATCAACGGTACGGAAGAGAATACAGACACCATCGCATGTGTATGTGTTCTTCTTTTCTGTCCCGTCTGTTAGCGCATTTCAGTCGTTACCAGCAACATGTATTTTTTCTTTACCTATATTCATAATAATTCGAAACTATTCAGTTCGCAGGCAAAAATGCGATACTCGCACACCATATAAGGTTCTCGCTCTGAAAGAACAAAAGTCACTGGATTTTTTCCTCCTCTCTTAGTCTGTCCAACAGCCATTTCTCAGGCGCCAATACACGCCGCGAAGGCGGGCCAAGACCATGTGGATTGAGTACTGAGGAGAACAGAACGGCGTCAGAGGCATGTAGTAGTAGTGGTGGTTTTATTGAAATAATGACGAAAAGGAAGGAAAATATTTTCGCTAGCGCCGGCATATGCCATCGATACTGAAGCACCTGAGCTGGGGCAGCGGATAGCAGGATAGCAGGGAGAATGGGGAAATGAAATGAAAGAGGTAGAAAAAACTGTGTTATACTCTGGTGCTTCTTTGTGCGGACGGAAAGAATTTCGAGGCGTGAAGAAAAGAGGTTGAGGGGCGCTGAACGGACAACTTAAACCGCGAAGAGAAGTTCTGGGAACCTGGAAGAGCTGCAAGCCATGAAGAAAAGTCCCCCGAGAGCGCCGCTGTACTCCGACTGCCGTTAACCGGACCCTGCTTCCAACACGTGCTCGAGCGCCCGTGAGTTGGCGCCGATGTATTTGGACGGCGTCTCCAGCAGTGGGCATACGTAGACCGGTTGTGTCGTATGTTAAGAGCGCCGACTTTGGGCGCGTGCACCCAAAAACGGCCCTTGGAGCACACTTGCAGAATATCGAGCGTCCTCTACAGTTTGCCAGCCAAAAACCCTCGTTTACAGACGGCAATCTCGCATTCTTGTACGAAAAATGAGTTTGGAGAGGTCCCTTTATCTGTATGAGAGAGTAGACGTTGAAAGGATGTGAGGAGCGGGTCGAGATAGGTACTCGTCAAGAGAATTCGGTCGTTCTAGCTCTTAGAGGTGGCGCGGCGGTAGTACGGTACTGCGGACGAGGCGGTGATGGCGCCGATGCCATAGCGTGAGTCTTTATGGAAGCAAAGCGGCTTCTTTAAAAATCACACCAAAGGTGTCACAACGTAGAGTCTAGATAAGCAGCAGTAAATGATTCTTGGTCATTAATACGATCCTATGCTTGAGTTTGGCTACTTTACAGGCTAGAAATAAATCTTTATCGATATTCGCATGGAATCGCTAGTTCGCAAGTGCCGCGCTCGCAAAAACCGCGTCGTTGAAACTTGCGAACTTAGCATGGTGAACTGCGATGAACACTTTGAAGCGTAATTATTTTGCGCGTTCACTTTCTTTTTCTTTCGGCACTTATCCGAAAGCGTAAATAAACTACTTTAATGACCCAGACAGTCTAACGCTATGTTTCGTGCCTACACGAGTGCGGCCCTTACCCGCGTAAATGCGGTATGTGTAGTTATTGTGTGCGGGCCTTATAAGGATACCATTGAAAAAAAAAATCAGCAGTTGGTAACAATGGCCATTCCGCAGCGTAATATTACAGCAGTGATCAAAATCAACTTTTTAATGTTGGACTGCATCGAACAGCCAGAAACATCAAAATCCTTTAGCCTACAATTTCGACGTTGATTGACTGCTTGTTTAGGTAAACAGAAAAGTTTTACAAGTGGTCTACATTTTCTCGCGGAGGAATTCTGTTCGGTGGCCCTGAATGTGCGCGTAGCTTTACTGCAGACTAATTTCCGACTATATATAGTCCATCTGCAGCGTACGTTGGTCGCATATATGCGGTAAAAGAAGAGGCAACGTAGCTGTTGTTTGAAGCGGCAGCCAGGGGGTCATTCGAGCTTTATAGTACAGTCGAAGTTAGCGCTGAAAATGTGTTTTTGACTGGCGGGGGAAAACGCTGTGATGGAGTGAGCAGACGACGGTTGCCAAGAAGCGTTCACAATTATACAACCACTTTACGCATTATATCCGAGAAATATATGTACATTGTGAAGTTCTTGCCATTCATGTCGCTCTTTAGCAGTCACGTCGTGGGCAGAAAGCCGTGTTTAATCTAGACCAGAATGGACTGAAGCTCGATGAAAAATGTGTTTGCTGCTAACGCCCACCTTAAAATATTACCATATACACCATACTATAGCTAA
Source organism: Amblyomma americanum (assembly GCF_052857255.1). NCBI lineage: Eukaryota > Metazoa > Arthropoda > Arachnida > Ixodida > Ixodidae > Amblyomma > Amblyomma americanum. Next base: position 511,411 of record NW_027526485.1, read on the forward strand.
GTGTTCAAGCACTGCACTGCTTTCATGCAGCTGTAATAGGCTATGTTGGCAGCATGAACAAAACTCCGAACAGGAATGCGTTGACGACATGGTGTCGTGGTGGTGTTGACGACATGGTGTTAATCAGCAACGAGTATGTTGCTGATTAACAGACGGGTCATTAGGCTGAAACTCGTTACCAACCTGCAGAATGAACTTAATCACTGCTTTTTGAACACATTACATGTTGGCAGAAACAACATGTTTGCTATTTGGACTGTTCGCAAATTGTAGAATAACAGAATATGCTCATTTTTGACGCGTATCTTAGGCTCCAAACCACTGCGAGTGCACGCGCCGCGCAGAGTGATCACCGGCTCGCCGCTTCAGGAAGAGCCCGCTTTGCGCCCCCACCGTCGCTGAAACGATCGAAAACATCATTGTAACCTTTCGACAACTTCTTTTTTACAGCTGGTGACGACCGTCGGGGCTTCATGTTCCCGCAGGATAGGAGGCAGCCCCCCTAACTCGTCCGAAATTGATTTTGGTGGCACTGTCTACCTTTGCCATGCGCTGTGCTTTTAACAAGGCTGGTGGAATTCCTTAGTTTGGCGGAAGGCAGTAAAGAATCTTCTGCAGAAATTCTGATGTCTTTTTTGGGAGATTTTTGTCTGCGTGTGGAGAAACCCTTTGCCAGGACTGACACATTAGCGGTTGTAAGTTTTTTTTTTTGTGACAGCCTGGAGGCAAGAGTGCGTCCATGACCTTTCCGGGCCGTTTTCGCAGAGGCGCCGACTATGTCGTGCAGCTCGTGCTTCGCAGCATAGGGAACAGAAACATAGCGCATCCAAAAAGCAACCATGGACTGCGCTCCACGATTCGAGGAAAAGTAAAAGGAGAAAAAACAAGAAAGGCAGGCAAAGGCACAGCAGGAGACCCCTCCCCACTGTCCTTTTCTTCCTCCCTCTTACTACCCTGCTACCGGCTGCCCGTGTAGCTCTTGAAAAAGAATTTCTCCGTACCTATGCACCTGCTCAAATCATCCTTGGCCCTTTCCGTTACCGCCTCTCCACGTTCTTCATCCGTTTGATGCTGCGTGTTGTGCGTCTTGTTCCCGTAGCCTTTTTGGGAGGAACAGTGCTGAAAATTGTGCCCTAAGGGTAGGGTGGAATTCAAGCAAGTTTTGGTCAAGACGATTCCCAATTCTTGCATATTTGTTTTAATATCAGCGAAAACAGCAATGACACATCGCTTTGAGCATGCGGCTCGAGGACGGTGTGTGATTCGTTCCGCAGTGTCGCCGTGTACCCACTGATTTCCAATAGGTAGAAGTTTTCTCGAAGCCTGGCGCTTGGTTTCTTTGAGTTGAAGTGCTCGGAAAATGGTCTTCCACCTAACATTGTGTTGAAGAAAACACTTCAACCCATTTCGCTTGGTGCGAGGTTGCCAGTGCGCCATTAAAACTCATCATCAGCAAAAGAAAACATTTCTAGGCAATGGATACCCAAGATTCTTCACTCGATGTATCATCTAAAACTGAAAAGGATGCAACGAAAACAACTCGATATGCTTATGCTAAGGACACGCTGGTGGCAAAAACGCGTATGCCGTTAGTACGTAAAGGGTGTCTGCGAAACCTTGGCCAGTGTTCTCAGAAAGAAAGGGATGCAAACTACACACAAGCCGGACATCATTATCGGAGGCCTCCTGTGCCACTTCAAAGATAGTCATCCCACCCCAAAAAAGGCCTAGAGGCGCCAACTCGAATGGCCCTTCCTGGGCGTACGCTCTGAGCGTCCGCGCTCTTAGCGTAAGCCGAAACCGGTCTGCGCATGCGCACTGCAGGAGACGCCAGCAAGCCCAGGTGAGGCGTCCGTGCTAGATGTCGGCATCAGCGCGCGGGCGCTCGTGTACGCGTTGGAAGGGGAGTCCGGTTTATAACAATGGAAGGATCGCCGGGCTCTCTGTGGCTCTTTTCTTCGTGGCTTGAAGCTATTTCAGGTTCCCCGAACTTTTCTTCGCAGTTTAAGTTGTTCTTTCATCGCCCCCCAACCCCTTCTCTCCACGGCTTGAAATTCTCTCCGTCCGCTCGACAGGGGAAGGGAGCCAGCACCAGGAACATGGAGATGCATGGCACATTTAAAAGTCGCTGGATCGTTCCGTGGAAACGGCTCCCTCTTCTGACTCCAGCGGTTTGTGCGCTTAAAAAGCCGCGCTAACTCCCCGGGAGTCACACATCCAAGAAGTAGTAGCTAAAAATGTTGCCGGCCCAGCGATTGCTATCTAATCCCTCAAGCACTGGAACTGCAACCGGTGGAATTAAAAGCAAAGAGAGAGGATAGCGAAAAGTAGATAGGAGAGCGGCAGAAAAAAAAAACGAGGGTAGGTTGGAACTTATGCAAAAAAAAAAAAATATGTTCGCGCCACTCGTGCGAAAGTGCTTATCGGTATTGTTGCACATATTCGCAACACGGTAAATTCACTGCATATTCAGGGCCGCGAGCATGTAGCGTCCTGTCGCTAATGAATCGCGCTAGCGGCGCATTGCACAAACGGGTTGGGTGGAGCGCCGAGTCACCGTACTGGAGAAAACCAGTAATCTTTTAAACATCGTGTTATCCGACAATAACTTCTGTTCATTTCTTAGCAGATTTAAATTATAATCAAGAACATTTAACTAGAGTTTGACTCTTGATTGCTGCTCTGGGTAACGGCGCAGTTACTGGCTTGCCGAACTGATGGCACACTCTTCAGAATAGTTCCCAGCATGCCACTCTATGAAGTCTTCGTTAGCGGTTCATCCTTCACGTACATCTTTGACAGAATTGCCGAAACTAGCATCGATTACAGCAATGGTAAACCCCTTCTCGACGGCGAACGATCGAATCGTGAGAAGCACTTTACCAACCTAGACAAAAATGTGAACTACCACACTACTAATTGTTACATTGGACAAATAACCTACTGGCATAAAACGCAACACCAGGTTTGCCGCCTCTTATGTGCAACACATGCAACATTCACTTCAACGCATCCTTGCTGCACTTGCACCACATCGACAAAAGACTGGAAGAGCTTTCTGCTATTGAGGCTAATAACATGAGTGTTGAAATGTAGACATTAAGACACGATTTTACGATTTTGAATGCACAGTGCAAGAACCATATACAAGTATCGGTGAGTGAGCTCTAAGTATGAGCGTCCGGGAATTACAAATTTCACTGCTTGAACGAAAGTACCTAGAAGCTTCATTGCTTTGCACTGTTATTGCGTACGCAATTCCACTATCACCTATGCCAGTGTGGTCACTGTACGCGCTTAATGAAAAATGTACCTGTCAAGCAAAAGAGTCTTCTTATAATTTCCTCTATATACCTCATAGAAGGCACACGCTTTCTTGTAGCATTTTATGTAGCAGCCCATGGCCATAGCCTCCCTCCGATGGGGGCACTTTTGATAAAACTGCGCATTCGTACGGCAGGTTCAACCTCCCAAAGCAACCTACCAAAGCAGGGACACTGTAGCAGGGCACGGCCGGAATCGAGCCGCCTCCGCTACTCGAGCCCGGCCGCGAGCAGGGACGTGTGCCTTTCCAACGCACCGAGAGAGGGCGCCACACGTTTCATGAAAAAGCTGATGATGCATGATCAATAGTGAAATAGCGCAGGAAGACTTTTACGCCATTGAAATGTAAAATACCTTATACTTCCTTAAAGGTAGGACATTAGCCTGCGTGAACCTGCTAGAGCTTGTCGATATATTTTAAAATAGGGCTGTAGTGAGCGATAAATTGAAGTCAAGTGGGGTATTTTTCAGGACCTCGCCATAGGCTCCATGCTGTCATAGATCATTGCTCATGGCAAACGCAATATGTAAGCTACATCGATGAAACTCGACTAAATGAAACTTTAAGATGCATTTAACATCTAGGCGAGAGAGCTAATTTCTAACTGTTATGCGCGACGAAATATCAATTTTTATTTTTCATCGCCATTGAGTTACGCGCCGCCGCGCCGCCGGCTGTCGCGAGATGGCGCGACCGGTTTTTCGAGGCGCATGGTCCAGAATCCTGGGTATGTACATACTGAACTTTAGACCCTCTATTCCTTGAAGTAATTTAGGTAACCCTCTCATTGCTATGTTGAAGAGGAGTGGGGATAGTACCGACCCTTGGGGGGTGCCCCTGCTGCCCAGTTCTATGTTCCCTGATTCTATGTCCTGATATTTGATCCTCGCTGTTCTCCCAGTTAGGAAGTCCTTGACATAGTTATATGTTCTCGGACCTACCTCTAGACTATGTAGTTCCTCTAGTATAGCCTCGTGTTTGACGTTATCGAACGCCTTTTTGAGGTCGAGACCTAGGATTACTTTTGCATCTTTGGATTGGGATTCGATTATGTCGTGCTGCAGCCTCAGCATCACGTCTTGCGTACTCAGCCCCGGGCGGAAGCCAATCATCTCGCTTGGCCAGTGCTCGTTGTCTTCCATGTATCTGGTTAGCCTTGTCTGAATTACGTGTTCCATTAGCTTCCCTACGCAAGATGTGAGGGATATGGGTCTTAAGTTTTCGAGCTTCGGCGCTTTTGCCGGCTTTGGAATGAGTATGATGTTCGCCTCTTTCCATTGCGCGGGAAGCTTTCCGGTTTCCCACACCTTCTGCATATATGCAGTGATTGCTGTTATCGAGCCATCATCTAGGTTCCTCAGGGTTTTGTTGGTGATGCCGTCTGGGCCCGGGGCCGATTTTGACTTTAGCTTAATTATTTCCGCCCTTACCTCCGCTTCTGTTATTGGGCCGTCTAAAAGCTCCATCGGGGGACCCTGGTACTCTGGGAGTTCTACCCTCTTCGTGTCCCCTATATATGTTTGTATAATTTCTTTAACAAACTCCTCGTCCGTCCCCTCATAGATGTGCTTTGTCTTGGCTAGACTAATGCTCGCCTGCGTTTTAGAGTTGGTAGGGTCGAGTAGGTGCCTTAATAGGTTCCAGGTCTTTGTTAAGCTCATACCCCTTTCCATCTCGTCGCACCTGCTGCACCAGTTTTGCTCACACAACTGTCGTGCATATTTTTCTATGTCCCGATTTAGTCTTGCTATTCTTCTCCTGAGGTTCCTATTCCATCTTTGCTTCTTCCATCTGCGTTCGAGTCCATTTTTGGCCTCCCACATGTGCAGCAGTTTGTTGTCTGCTAGTTCTAGAACATATTGCCCCTTCAAAGTTACGGTCGCTTCCGACACGTGCTTCTTAAGGGTTTCTGTCCATTCCTCTATGTTTTGGATGGTTCCCCAATTTTGCTGGTCCCTTTGGGCCCTGAATTTGTCCCATTCCGTGATTTTGGACAGTCTACCCGCTTTATCTTTGATGCCCGTGCGTACCGTCGTGGCGATAATGAGGTGGTCACTTCCTAGGTCCGTTCCTGTGTTCAGCCAAGTGGCTGCCCTAACGTTTTTGGTTAGCGTGAGGTCAGGTGTGGTGTCCGCCATGACGCTATTCCCTCTCCTAGTTAGGCACCCCGGATCTGTTTGCAGGGTTAGGCCTAACTCCTGTATGTCCTCCCATAGGTGTCGTCCCTTCGTGTCCCTCGTACTGTATCCCCACTCCTCGTGATGGGCGTTGAAGTCCCCTACTATGATCAGTGGGCTAATGTTTGCCACTTTCATTGCTTTCCGAAATATTGCCCTGAACCTGACTTTTTGCTGCTTCGGTCTCGAGTACACGTTTAGTAGGAACAGGCTTGGTTCATTCTTTTTGCCCGTTATCATCTCTACTAGGACGACTTCTGCCTCTGCCGTGTTTAGCTCATGCTCAATTGTTGCTATGTTCCTTTTAACGTATGTGGTGACGTGAGATTTCTCCCCTCTATCACTGTGGAATGCTTGATACCCTGGTAGATTTAGCCGCTTACCAGTTTCTTGCAGGGCTATGGCCAGGGGCTTTTCCTCTAATGTATCGATGTATTGTTGCAATACCGCTCGCTTGCTTCGGAAGCCTCGGCAGTTCCACTGCCAAATGAGGGTCTTGTTTTTGGCCTTTCTATCCATGTTGGATTCGTGCTATTGCTTCCTCCGTTCGTTTATGTTGCTCCGCGTGGGCTATCAGCTCCGCTCTCTGGCTTTGTAATTCTGTTCTCTGAGCCTGGACTTCAGACTGCAGCTGTCCTATTGCCTGCGTTATCTGCATCATGAATTCCCTCATCTCGGCTTGTAGGGTGGAGATTGCTAGCCTATTCGCTTCGCTCTCTTTCCTGAGCGTTTCCCATATATCTACCTCCTCGTCCCCTTTGCGTTTGAGTGGGGGTCTCCTTGCTTTTTCCGCCTCCTCCGTTACCTGCCCTGTCGCCTGGGGTTTCTGCGTAAGAGGTCCGGTCTGCTTTGTACCTGTTTTGGGCTGTTCTGCTTGTTTCATCTCTAGTGGAGCTGCTTTTGCGCTCCCCTCTATGTGCTTTTTCAGGAGTCTCTGTAGCTCCTCTACCTGTTTTTTAAGTTTTTCTATCTCTCTGTCTTTATCATCTTTAGCCTGGGAGGCCCCTCTGTTAAGTTTTTCTATCTCCCTGTCGTTATCATCTTTAGCCTGGGAGGCCCCTCCTGCAAAGCTTACTGTTTTCGGCTCCTTGCTCGGCTCTCTGCTCCGGTCGCTGCGTCCTTTTCCCCAGGGGTCCTTTGGGTCCCTGGGCCTCGATCTCTCCGGGTCCCTGGACCGTGATCTGGATCTCGCCCTTCTTTGTTCCCCGAGTCCTCAATGTCCTTTGGGGGCTCCCGGTTTTCCTGGGGGCGTCTGGTTCCTTGCCTCGCCTTCCCCCAATCTGGGGAAGCTGTCGTCTCGGCGATCCGTTCTTCCTGTAGGCTTCTGGTCCTTCCTGCGGGTCTCTTCTTCCTGCCTTTTTTCCCAGATCTTCTTCTTGATCTCGTACGGTGTTCTGTATATTTCCTTGCATCTTCGGTCTCCTAGTGGGTGTTCCTTTGCGCATAGTTGGCATTTGGTCTTGCATTTGTGGCCTTCTGCTGGGTTCTCTTCTCCGCAGCTTCTGCACTTCTTGTTTTCTGGGTCCGGGCAGACGTCCTGTCGGTGTCCCATTCGTCCGCATGCGTAACAGACTTCGTACCTTTTCTTGTAGAGGACGCACCTCGTCGGCGTTGGGGATAGGTACACGTGCCATGGCACCCTGTTGCTTTCGAACAGGATTAGGACGGCCTTGAATTCTTTCCCTAATCTTCTCACTCCCAGTATGGGTGGGTTCTTGGCTCCGTGTTGCTCTAGTCTTTCGAAAATTTCTTCCTCCGTCCAGAAGTCCGGGGCGTCGTAGATCACTCCCTTCCCGCAGTTTTCCGGCGGGGTCAGGTACGCGTTCAGCGTTGTCTCTACGTCGCCTATCTTCAGCTCTGTTAGCGACGCGTATTTCTCTCTTCTATTTCCATCTCCGGTGGCTATCATGATGGACTGCTGTTTCCTGTTGAAGGTGATTATGTCCTCTCTGCTGCTTTCTCCGACCTCGGCCGCTTCGGCGATGGCGTTCGCCAGAAACGCTCCTCCGTGCACAAGTAGCTTCTCTATCCCACCTCTGGGACGCATGATTATTTTGTCGAAATCTTGCGGAATTCTCGTTATTTGTTTCTCCACCGATTTCGCAGCCAGTCTTCTTCCCTCCTGCCTTGCGGCCGTCCTGTCCTTAGCTTTTGTCTCGACCACGGGGTCGTCGGCTATTTCCTTTTCCGGAATTAGTCTTCCATTCTTTCTTGTCCTAAACCATTGCCCTGGGGCTTTTAGCTCCTCCGGGTCTATCTCTCTTCCCTCAACCACCTCCATGGCACTGGGAGGGCTCGGGCGTCGGCCGTTAGGCCTAGGCCCCTCCTTTGTCTTGGCTAAGCCTCGTTAGGCTTAGCCCGGTCTCCTTCCCGTTGGGGCCTTCTCGGCCCTATAATTCAGGAAAATCGGCCCACCTTGTTGGTTATTGGTGTTCCTAGCCTTCCGCTGCTCTTCCGACGCTGATTCCAGCCAGTTTGGGTCGTCCTCAGGCTCCTGAGCACGACTTCGTCCCCGATGTCGACGGAGCTCGCCGAACGCACGTCCGACCGCCGCGACAGCCGGCGGAAGAATCGCTTTAGCCTACTGCGCATGCGTGTGACGTCACTGAGTAGCGCCACAGTCGTTCTAGAGGAGCGCTCCCCAGGCAGTTTACCGGACGCCTCCCGAACGCCGATAAGGAAGGATGCCGTTTAAACGCTCTCTTGTGCCTCCAGCAACCAAGCGCGCGCGCTAAGGAACAACAGCGACCAAGCAGCCACAACTCGATAAAGGCTTTCGCCTTACCGCTATTTAGGTCAACAAAGTGCCCCCTTGAATTGTTTCGTTACACTGACATCCGGCAGGTCTGCTTTCTCCGGCAGCTGTCCGCACTGTGCGGTGAAGTCTTTGGACATCTCTCAGATGGTGTCTGCCTCCCCTTCAACCCTGTTATCTCCCTCACACCAACTCCACCCGGGAGGACTGGGAGGCGGCCCTGCTCGGCTGCTCTGACCTACAGGCTTAAAATACCCTAGTTGAGCGCGCGCGGCTCGTGGCCGACGCCACTGGGGTCCCGTGCTAGGGGCCCCACCTAGTATTTGTTAGGGACGGCCTCTTAGTAGTGAGTCCAATCATACCTCTCTGCGCGTGCCTCTCTGCGCGTGCCCTCTGCGCGTGTCTTTCGCCACCGCCACAGCACACGGCCGCGTTTTGCGTTTGAAAACTGAAATTAAAAAATCTTGTCTCTTACAGACCCGCCGTGGTGGCTCAGTGATTAGGGTGCTCGGCTACTGATCCGGAGTTCCCGGGTTGGAACACGCCTGTGGCGGCTGCGTTTTTGGGGAGGCAAAACGCTAAGGCGCCCGTGTACTGTGCGATGTCAGTGCACGTCAAAGATCCCCAGGTGGACGAAATAATTCCAGAGCTCTCCAATACGGCACCAAATTTTTCCTTTCTTTCATTCTCTCCTCATCAGGCAGATACTGCGCCATTTCCTTCCCGAAGTTATCTTCCATTACAGCGCAGTTCAGATGTCCAGCGACATTAGACAGATAATGCGCCATTTCCGTTCCCCAACTATCAATTTTCATTTTAGCCTATTAGGTAGCCTATTAGGGTAGGACGTTGGGCCAGTTGGCGTAGCGACATATTTAAAAACTTTGCGCAGAATAACACAGGACGGGAGGGAGAAACACGCACACACACACACGAGCGCAAAACAAGCCTATTACTGATCCCTAAAAATAGTCATTCCCCGTCTTGCTCTCAAGACTGGCATTCCGTCACTTTGTTAACTTCATATTACAAGTTACTGGCTAAAATAATTGCCGCAGGTTTAAGAACTCTGCTTCCTGTTCCCATCTCGTGTCACCATGTTTGTTCTATATGCCGTCACGATATCCGTAGTCAATGGTCAATAATTACCATGGGACTTTAGTTTTCTTACGGGGAGAAATGCGAAAGCACGAACTTCTTGAATGCGGTTGTTTTCCACGACGGCAGAACGGAATTGTTAATTCTTCATTTTTCAGTTTCTTTTTATGTATTCTTATTTAATCTTTATTTTTATTAATTTGTAATTGTTGCTTCTTTCTTTGTTTTTGCTTTTATTTTCATGACCACATTCTATGTCGACGTTCATAGCTGTTTTCACATCCATGTGCTATGTCCATATGCGTAGCTATTGTGTCGTCGAAGTGTAATTAACTAATTGCAATTCATCAACCAAATGTTCGCACAGCAAGATCTCATCACGCATTACCACAATCAAACATTTGCACATTTATTTTCACAGAACGACGTAATCGTGATGAAACATGAGACATGTACACTTGTCTCCAGTGACGCCAAAGTATTAGTTTCGCAGTTTATTTAATTAACTAATTAGAATTCATCAATCTAATTTTAAGAGAGTGAGCTCTTACTCATCAGATTTCGAGTTGTCGTGGGGTCTGCTACCACCCAAAGATCACAGCGCAATCGGTGGCAGCAACTAACAGAAAACACCGCATCTTGCACTGAGAATTGTAGCGACATCTACAATAGCATTGTAGAAGCAAGCACCTGCCGCGTGCCAATGATCACGTCAAGGTCTAATATTAAAGCTGCGAACTGGGCGAGTTGGTATTGATTCATATTTGAACAGCGCAATAAAACAACGGGACACAACGAAGAAAGGACACCACAAGCGCTGACTCGCAACTAGATTTTAATTCACGTCCAAGCATCCTAAATACTAAGAACGCCAAACACAAACAAGAGGGAAAAACCAAAAGAAAAACGATACAAAGCTGCTAATCATGCCCACAAAGGTGACAATCAGCACGAGCGCGAGACTACACATCTTGGCCGGATAAAAACATCATCTCTTTATCAGTTAGTGTGACAGAAGGATCACTAATACAGCTATCAGGTTCCAAGCGGATGTGAAAAGCCTCCAAAATTTCCCGCGTTAGGCTGTCATTATGTTTTCCTAGGATGACGGTGTTAGACAACAGAGGGGTGCAAGTACCTTCTCTCCAGTGGCGGGCAAGGTTACAAGAAGACCCATTACCTCGGGACCTGTGGTGCTCACTAAGACGAGCGTTGAGGCAACGTCCTGTCTGGCCAATATAACTCAACCCGCAAGTGCACGGAATCCTGTAGACAACCCCCACATTACAGGGCACAAAAGGGTTCTTATGGTTGGTCTGACAACCCCCAGTCTTTTTCTTCGCGGTTGTTGCCTTAGACTTCTCTTCCACCTGCCTGCAAACATCTCTAAGTTTTTTAGGCGCTGGAAGGTGGAAGAGAAGGCTAAGGCAACAACCGCGAAGAAAAGGACTGGGGGTTGTCAGACCAACCATAAGAACCCTTTTGTGCCCTGTAATGTGGGGGTTGTCTACAGGATTCCGTGCACTTGCGGGTTGAGTTATATTGGCCAGACAGGACGTTGCATCAACGCTCGTCTTAGTGAGCACCACAGGTCCCGAGGTAATGGGTCTTCTTGTAACCTTGCCCGCCACTGGAGAGAAGGTACTTGCACCCCTCTGTTGTCTAACACCGTCATCCTAGGAAAACATAATGACAGCCTAACGCGGGAAATTTTGGAGGCTTTTCACATCCGCTTGGAACCTGATAGCTGTATTAGTGATCCTTCTGTCACACTAACTGATAAAGAGATGATGTTTTTATCCGGCCAAGATGTGTAGTCTCGCGCTCGTGCTGATTGTCACCTTTGTGGGCATGATTAGCAGCTTTGTATCGTTTTTCTTTTGGTTTTTCCCTCTTGTTTGTGTTTGGCGTTCTTAGTATTTAGGATGCTTGGACGTGAATTAAAATCTAGTTGCGAGTCAGCGCTTGTGGTGTCCTTTCTTCGTTGTGTCCCGTTGTTTTATTGCGCTGTTCAAATATGAAAGGTCTAATATGGTGGATAGAGTGCAACTATGTGAGTATGACGTCAGAGGACGAAATGGCGGCCTAGTTTTAGTGCCTAGAATATACTGACTAGTGAGCCGACCGGGGCCTCCCTGGTGGCACCGCAAGCGATGAATGCCGACGGCCGAAGCGCGTGGACCGCTGCGGCGTGGCGTGGAGAACTGCGGGACGGGAGGGTGTGGGCCGCGCTGCCTCGCTCTTGTGACATGAGGTAAAGGCGCGCTGTGAATTTGCTTTTGTTAAGTCGTAAGCGACCACAGCTGCCATAGAGGCAGCTGATTGCAGGTTTCAGTGTCTCTTTTGAGTCTCCCACAATAAGCTTCACATTTTGTGCTTGTCGCTTGCGAGAAAGTCTTTATGAAGTTCAGAACATCTTCGAGGTTCGAACACCTGGCGCTTCCGAAGGAAACAGGAAATTTGTTTTCTAGACGCGATTACAAAAGTACTCTTTCGGTAGCATTTTCTCTAACGAAGCAAGTGAAACGCGTCAGTTAGTTTTATGGGCTTTTATTTAGGTATTGTGCGTGTTCGGTTCTGAGCCACAATTATTTGGTACTTACAGAAAGCTCAGGGCTCTGCTTCGGGCATCGTAGATAATAAACACTCCTTCCCTGTGTTCTTCCCTGAGGTCGGCTTTATATACGCCGCATCCACCACTAAAATTTTTGAAGGAAACCTCCATGATCAAGGATTCGGCCTTTTTGCAAGTTAATTGTGATGGCATATGTTTTGGCTCCTCTATCTTCCTCAGGTAGATAAGCTCCCCTGTGACTCACCTACGCATCACTATTTCGTGCAGACTTGCACATTTCAACTCATAACTAACCCATGCTCCCCTTGACGCAGGACTCCTATAAACTCGCACAAAGGACAGATGAATAGGTTTTACTCCCAACAGCCCAAGTTGCGCGCCTACAATGCCGAAGACACGATGATGCGGTGAGCTTTTAACTGCAGCTATCCTAAACAGTCACACGCGCAGGCGCAGGCGCAGGCGCAGACACACACACACACACACACACACACACACACACACACACACACACACACACACACACACACACACACACACACACACACACACACACACACACACACACACACACACACACACACACACACACACACACACACACACACACACACACACACACACACACACACACACACACACACACACACACACACACACACACACACACACACACACACACACACACACACACACACACACACACACACACACACACACACACACACACACACACACACACACACACACACACACACACACACACACACACACACACACACACACACACACACACACACACACACACACACACACACACACACACACACACACACACACACACACACACACACACACACACACACACACACACACACACACACACACACACACACACACACACACACACACACACACACACACACACACACACACACACACACACACACACACACACACACACACACACACACACACACACACACACACACACACACACACACACACACACACACACACACACACACACACACACACACACACACACACACACACACACACACACACACACACACACACACACACACACACACACACACACACACACACACACACACACACACACACACACACACACACACACACACACACACACACACACACACACACACACACACACACACACACACACACACACACACACACACACACACACACACACACACACACACACACACACACACACACACACACACACACACACACACACACACACACACACACATATAGCCTGGCCAGGCTCTGAATGTGAGCACGTTTATCAACTTCGAAGCTACCCGACGATTGGAAAAAAGCAAAGGTTCTACCCATTCATAAATCCGGAGATACAAACTCACCCTCTAACTATCGACCCATTTCCCTCACCAGTACGTCGTGCACAATCATGGAGCACATTATAGCAAAACACTTAAAGCACTTTCTGGAGACGGAAAACCTATTATCACCCCATCAACATGGCTTTCGTCGTGGCTTATCAACTGTCACCCAACTAACAGGTTGTGCATGACCTAGCCCTTAGTATTGACGACTGCAGACCAACAGATATAATACTACTAGACTTCTCTAAAGCATTTGACGGTGTAAGCCACAACAAACTAATAACAAAACTAGGCATCCTAATTGGAGATGGCCAAGTGTTACACTGGATCACAGATTTTTTGACGAACCGCTCACAATTTGTAAATTTCGAACAAGTTCAATCAAGACCAGTTCCCGTTACATCAGGAGTCCCGCAGGATCTGTCCTAGGACCAGTGTTGTTCTTAGTTTTCATCAACGATATTGCCAACAATATTGAGTGTAACATAAAACTTTTCGCCGATGATTGCATTCTGTACAAAACGATAAAAAATCCTGAAGACTACTTTATGCTAAGCAGCTCTCTTAACACAATTGTTGAATGGTGTAAAACTTGGCAGATGACATTAAACAATAAAAAATCCGCTTGCATGACAGTCACCAGGAAAAAACAGCCACATAACTATGCCTACAGTATCAAGGAATCAACTCTTTCAAGGGTTTCTGAACATAAATACCTAGGGTTAACTTTAACTTCTGACCTAAGATGGGACGCACATATAGCCAATATTACCTCTGCGGCCTTGCGAAAGCTGTTCTTTCTTAGAAGATGCCTACGCCTGGCCCCTCAAAACACCAAACTGTTTGCCTACACTACCCTCGTAAGGCCAAGTTTAGAATACGCAAGCACTGTTTGGTTCCCACAATCAATCACTAACATCACTCGGCTTGACAAGGTGCAACGAAAAGCTGTAAGGTTCATTCATAACAAATACAAACCCTCTGTTTCACCTACCAATCTTGCCGCATCATCTGGCCTTCCATCACTATTATCTGGGGCAAAAGAATCCCGCCTGAAGTTTTTATATCAATTACTACACAATTACAGTATAGATGTGTTTAAATACGTATGTTTCTCACAGTCACGACAATCCCGGCACAAACATGCGCACACGCTAGCTGAATACTCATGCCGAACGAACACTCTCAAGCATTCTTTCTTTCCTTTAGCCATCAGCAAATGGAATCGACTCGATCCATCGATTACCATGTCGGACTCACTATCTTCCTTCGCTTCAAGATTAGTAGAATGTAACAAGAATCAGTAATGTGCCAATAGGCCCACATCTTACCAGATGACTGCCCAACAATTACATCTCTTGATACTATGTTACTTTTAAGGATGATTGCATTGTCTATTGCCACCCGTTGCCTTTTTATCGCTTTCTTCAAGTTCCTATTGTCACGGAGTTCTCACGGAGAGACGCTTCAACAGCTGGAGTCGGCAAGAGGAGACGGTAATGGCGGCCGATCCGCGATAGCACGATCGCAACCTCATCGTCTTCGCGGACAGCTTGCGCCACCTGGCAACACTAGGTGGCACTATTGTTAAATATTTCGAATACCAGCATGCTTGCTAACATGAATGACTGCTGCTGTACTTGTTTTCTTTTTTGTTACAGCTCTGACTCTTAAAGGTATTCTTTAGTAACCTGCCTACTAGTAGTTATGTAACATGTATTGTAAGAGTTCTTTTTGTTGATCTGCTTGTAATTTCTCTTTTGTGTTTTGAACATTATATTGTACTGGTTGCCCACCTGCCACGGTCTCTTACTGAGACTGGCAGTATTGTATATTGTATTGAACGCGAGCCCGAACTCCCAACTTAGATCATGATATGCACATGAGTCCGGGCTCATCCCGCGGCTCAGAACGTGATCTGATGTGAGTCCGGACTTACTCCACGGCTCAGATCATGATCTGATATTAACGTGAGTGAGGACGAGTGAGCCGATTCACGAGTGATTTTGCCGGCCTATGCCTTCTCTTTTCTCTTTTGAAGTTTCGTTTCCATTCTGCAAGACCTGTACCATAAGGTTGTGCATTAAACATAAGGATACACGCTCCTTGTTCGAGCGGTAACCGCCTTTGCACAGCGGCACTCGAAAGCGTCTCTTTGCATGGTCGCTTAGGTTTTGACATTATTTTGTGCTGTTACATCTAGCTCGTTTAGTTATAGACACGTGAAAAGTGCAATCGGGAGTTCAGTCGATGATTTTACTACACGACTAAAATGCGCAGAATAGATACACGCGGGCACAGAACGCGCGCACATAACCGACGAATTCACACAGAACTCTACATACCTATATTCTGGATGTCCTGGCGCTTCGCCACAAAGTGGACGTTGCTTTGACTCAATCAGACAGCGTGGGCTGCAATGGCATTGTGTATGATGCTTTTCATTTGTTTCTCTGCAAGGACTGCACTATCTTTGGCACCATCAAGGAGTGCCATCGCTTCGAGCAAATTGAAAGCTGCTGTATTTCGCAGCTGTTTTCATGGCTTCCTAAAACAGTAGGAACCCCTTCCTCTGAGGCCCAGCAGCTACCACCACGTCCACTATTTGAAATGCCTGCCTTCGCAGACGCAGTCGCAAGGATTGTGTGTCTTAAATTAGAGGCCTTTGTGCCTATCCCAGTCATATGTCTCTG
Source organism: Amblyomma americanum (assembly GCF_052857255.1). Taxonomy (NCBI): domain Eukaryota; kingdom Metazoa; phylum Arthropoda; class Arachnida; order Ixodida; family Ixodidae; genus Amblyomma; species Amblyomma americanum. The sequence goes on from NW_027526485.1 coordinate 527,413, forward strand.
CCTATCGTGTTGCTCATCCAGGCATTCGTGTAGCAAGAAGTTAGCAATTGGAACCTCAATCCAGCAGTGTGTGTGTTCTTGGTTGCTCAGCTGGCACTGAGGTTCCAACCACCAGTATCCACCCCCACTGTTTCTCCGGAATCCCGCAGACAACCGACAAAACCGCTTTCACTACTCTCACATAGGATACATTGCTCGGCACTGCTGCAGACCCTAGTCGCATCCTTATGGCAACTCCACTAGTCGCTCTCCATGCCTTTCACCTCCCCACAGTGTCTTCACCCCTAGCTCCCGCCCAGACTTTTCCTGCCGCTTCTCATCACAAGCTCCACCACAGACCTCGGAGGCATGCTTCTCGCCGATATTTCCTCTTGTTGTCGCTTCTAGGCTGTTGCTCTCAATCCCCACAGTCGCCTCATCGCGCTCCGATCTGAAAAACTAGCTGATGCAGCCCCCAAAGGTGACGCTGCATATATGCTTTCATGGACACTGGCATGCATGAGTCCGTGATAAGCTCCAACTTTCACCTCTGTCATCGCAATGTCCTTATTTCTGCGACATTTTGTCTGTGCATTGTGGATACTGGATTTCTTGTTTCTGACGGCCAATGCAGCGCTCGTGCTGCTACTGCTGGCCACGGCACCCCAGCTTGTTTGGCCGTTTGACACATGTGCGCCCATGATCTGATTCTCGGTTTAGATTTCCTGTCGGAATATTCGCTTCTCATTGGCTGGTTATAGGAGTACCATCTTGAGGTCTCATTATTCGATAACTTCCTTGTGGGCTTCCCACCTCTAATATTCTCTGAAGATAATGTTTTCCTGCCATCTGAAACTGCATCCTTTGTTGCCCTGTTCCCATTGCGGCCGGTTCCTGATGGTGACTATATGGTTGCACCTATTCTCGATATACTGCTCATCTGCAACGTTGCGCTGCCCCTTACGTTTGCAGCTGTCAAGGCCAACACACTGTTCCTACCAGTTCTGAATTTCAGCGTCTGCCCTTTAGTACTTCCATCCGCAATCTGTGTGACCATGCTTTCTCGCCTTTCTTGTTGCCAAGTCGCTGCATTAGATGCTACCCTAGTTCGCGGCCCCGATGCCACCCGCCAGCATTTCCCTTTCTCAACAGACGTGTTCACTACCATGTAAGCCACTGACCCCTCACCTGCCTAATATTCCCAGCTTCTCACGCTTTTAATCTGCATAAAGCTGCCCTCGGTCAAGCTGTCACACGTCACATAGGAACTGGTGGTGCCCCTCCTGACTGCTGGCACTCCTACCGTATGTCTCACCCCAAGCGCCAGGTTATCTGAAACGAGCTAGTAAAGATATTTGCCAAGAACATTATTGAGCCTTCCCGAAGCTCTTGGGACTAACCAATGATCCTCTAAAAAATATGGCTCTTAGCAGTTCTGCTCGGATTACCAATACCTCAATAATATTAACCAAAAAAGATGTCTAGCCATTGCCACTAATCAATTGCACCCTTGATAGTCTCTAAGGTGCCAAATTGTTCTCCTTTTCTCCTCCACTGGCCTGTGCTCTGGCTGTAGGCAAATCGCCATGGGTGAACAAGACCGCGAGAAGATGGCATTTGTTGTGCCTGCTGGGCTGTATGAATTTAAGGTTATACATTTCGGCTCATGCAATGCCCCTGCCAGCTTCAAACACATGATATGCACAAATAGCCCCACCTAGCGCCTTAGCAGCACTCTTACCGTTATGCTCGCAATATACATTTCACTGGATCTTCGAGACGGGAATACTGCTTTCTCTTACGTAACATTTGCAAAGAACTCTTCCCTTCATTGCACTTTGGTTGCTCCCTAGTCTATCTTTTGTACGGCGAAGAGCCCCCGTTACCTGTGGGCACTGCTTCCTATCTTTACTGGTGTACTTTCTGAATATGCACTCGACGTGATTGCCAGTTCCGACCAAGCCCACCATCTATCATGCTCCCGACTACCCGCCTCGCAGAAATCACAGCAGGACTATTACAAACGCCTTCACCACATGGTTTCTTTCACCCCTAGCTACCTTGTCCTGCTTTGGTCACTATCTCGCTGCATCAAGCTCTCTGTGCGGTGCTAGGTCACTGCCGTCACCTATGAGATCACTCCGGCCTTCTTGGAGACTACCTTCGACCTACCTCAACCTGATATTGCGCACCTCTTGTGCCTCAGACCCTACCAATCGCTGTGCCCTGATGTGCCCCAATCTGACTACACCGCGACTATGTTTTGCGCCCGGAAGGCTATGCTGCGGATAATTAGTGACATCGAAGTGACCGTAGTGTTTCAGTGGCCATGTTCCTGCTCTCTGTGCTCGCTACTTTTGCGCTCAGTGCGGGTTCTTTGTTCATTGCCTGCGCACCATGTCCAAATCATCACTGCATCTTTCGTCACGTACCGTGTTTACTGTAGTAAGTCAACTTGAATGTAAGTCGACCTCCCCGCCTCGAAATTTAATGCCCGAAAGAAAAAAAAGGACGTTCCACAATGAAAATTTATTATCCAGAAGCTCCCCACTTGTGTTGTTGTCCTCAGTGGTAGTGCTCTTGTCATCACTGCTGCGGCCCACAACACATTCGTCATTGAGTGAAATTCCACTTTGCAAACAACTGTATCATGACATCACGTGGAACAGCTGCCCATGCCGAGAGTATCCACCCGCACACAGCCGCCCGTGAGGGTGTGTTCAATCACCCTGTTGGCGTAACTTCCCTGCCTTCAAAAAAGCGTCCAGATTTTGTCCCACGGAAATCTCATCGCATGGCATCACAGTCGAAAATTTTGCGCCACTACCGCCGCCACGCCCACACACCACCCATTCAGAAACGTTGAACTGGTGGCCACTCGTGAACGTTTTGTTTCTTCAACAAAAATAATGCGCGGCCTGCAGTGAATAAACACCAAATGTTTTTTGGACCGGAGATCTTATCATGATTGACGAAGCACGTGGCTGGCACTCAAGTCAAACGTGCCAACACCAAGACCTGAAGAACAAACCTAATGCTTGAAAAACGCGTATTCAGGACAGAGCTTAAATCATGGACTCCGAGAGCACACCACAGGCATTGATTCATTAACAACGTGTGGATTTCTGGCACAAAATTGCAGGCACTGTGAGTTTGAGCCGACCAACGGTGCTACACATCTGCTTGGTACGGGAGGCGCCTAGTTACAATGTGAAATCTGTAAAACCTTCCACATTATAGGGAAGGTGAAGATTGTTTAGCAAGCGATATATTACTTTGTCACGAAAGGAGTTGGGATATGTCAGTGGCAGTCTGCCTTATGTGTTTAGAAAGCAATATCACTTGTATTTTTCTTGTTTTTCTGTTAATTCCAGTGCAGTGAACACATGTTCAAATGAACTCTACTTGAGGGTCTTTCATCAAGGTAATAAATTCAGTTATCTTTTTACTGCACCTCCTGTCTGTATTTCTTCGTCCCCATCTGAAGTGGTAATCTTTCATTATAGAATGATATTCATGCTATTCAGATATATGTAATATGGGCAGCTTTGGTAGTCCAAAAATTATGCTTAGTCTATGAAGGATATTGTAGTAAAGTGTTTCTGATAAGACAAGCTGGAGCCCTATAAAGTGCATCAAAATTGCAGGGCAAATGGTTGCTATTGGACTTTGCCTCTATAAAAATTCTGCTACCATATCTGGACTCCATCCCACGATCTTAAGCTTTTCTACTACTTGACATACACGGACAAACTTTAGCGCTGAGGATAGTAGTTAGGCAAGACAACTGCACATATTAACTAGCCTGCACTCTTTCTACCTTCCTTCGATCCATCTTTTCTTTCCGGGAAGTATTTACTCATGAAAGAGATGACTAAAATCAATGATTTGCAAACTGACCAGCACATGCTCATAGCAAATGCACCCTTGAGTTAATTTTTAATCTGTGACCTGGTTTGGCTCCACTGCGCAGCAAATTTAGCGAAGTATAGCCAAATTTTTGAGGGACTAAAGTTTTTCATGTATTTCTGCCATGTTAATATGAAAATTTGCAGTGTAGACTATGGAAAAGTGGAAATTCACAGATCCTTTTAGTGTTAATTTATTCCCGCCATGTCACCATAGGCAATGATCAAGACAAAACCTCATTTTCCCCAGCCATATGTTTCCTTTCCTGTACATTGAAATTTTAATGAAAGTATGTATAAACGCGATGATGATGCCTTCATTTTATGTTTTGTGCTTTCCAATGCGAAAGTGGTCCGTCGATGCGCCTTACCATTTGTTACATTGTAAGAATAACTGTGAAGGAAACTTTCTATGCAGAATTTGCCATATCGAACGCCACCTTCAGCACGTATTCGTCGACTGAGTACAAATATGCAGTACCAGCTAGCTTACAGTACATTACCATTCATACTAGAAAATACATATGTTACATCATGAGACGTCATTGTGCATATTATTACCCGCTCAGCACTTCAGAAAGCATCAAATTACGATAAATAAAATGACCTTCCTGGTGGCGCAGTTGGGCCTTCCAAAATGTTAACCAATTACAACTTCACTGCAAACTACTGTACACAGAAGCGACCTGAAAATTTTTTTGTGAGCATATTTATTGTTTTTTCTCACAATTATTTATTGCAGACAACTTGATTTATGAAGTTTTTTTGAGGAACCTAGTGTACATTATTAAGAAGCCACAACTGTTTATAATATTTATTTTGCATACAGCAGAAACAGATCATTGTTTCGCTGCTGTCTTTATAACTTTTCCTTTATTTTTTGTTCACATCTATGTCATTGCTTCGCAATGCCATTACCTTGATATGCCATTGCCAGCCTTATTCTAATATTCTTGATGGTTTGAAGGAGACTGCACATTGCAAATCTAGAAACTCACTGAAACACCCAGGTTAGGGAAGTAAATACTTAGGTATAATATATAGTTTGGCGCCAGCAGCTCTCGAGAAATATGGCTAGCTGTCTTGCGATCTATGACAGTGTAGCGGCACTAAATTGCCATCATAAGTGTTGCGCCGTCTCGGCTTGCAACACGCGCTAGCTCCGGCTGCGCGGAGCCACACGCTAAGGAAAATAAGAGCAGTTTCACACCTGGTTCTTAGCTTATTTTCTTCGTCCACGTCGCACTCGTCTAATTTGTAGGGGACTCTACAGTCTCCGCCGCCCTAAACTATATAGAGACGGACCCTCCAGCACACCTGTCACAGTGGTTCTCTTGGATAAATTTTAACACATAATATGATTCACATTTCCGTTTTCTATACTGCGTGGACATCACTGAGTACATTCTGAATATAAGGTGTGAACTAGCCTCTAAGAACATTATTTTCATGCAATTGAGTGCTGCAAATTGAGCTGTTCATTCTGCAATTTTGGCATGCTTAGTATGCTTATATTATTTTTTTTGTAATAATCTACTTAATCTGATTAGCATCTGCCGAGCAGTGTTTCTAAGCACCTCATGCTATTATAGGAACAATGAATAACTGCGCAAAAAGGATGGGACAAGAGAGAAGAATCATACAAAAAGAGCGTGAAGTTATCGAAGCCTTAAAAATCACGAGATTAGGGCCTGACAAATGTGTTAGCCAGGCTTCCATACACCTGTACCGCGAGGGGTTGGAGATTCTTGGTTTGACGTGATGATTATGGCTTTTGTCTTTGCGGTTGGTGCGCATGCGCTTTGTTGCCGAAGGAAGGAGGCGTTGGTGCAATAAACCAGTTGTTAGTCTGCGCTTGCCTCGTGTGATTCTTCTCTCTTGTCCCGTCCTTTTGGCGCAGTTATTCATTGTCTCCATAATTTCGTACCAACTAGCCCCTCACCGCACTCTTTTAGATTACACCTCATGCTGCAGTGAAAGTGGATGGATGGATGGATGGATACGGCTGAACCCTTTACATCGGGCGGTGGCTCAAGCCACCTAGCCATGTCTTGTGAAATTTTACTCCTGTCTTGCTTTTAGCCACCAATCAGATAACCTTCGCTTGGTTACTTCTAACCTCTTAAAATCCACTTTCCCTTCACTATCCCTAAACCCCAATGCCTTGGGTAAGTCAGCCCCGCTGCCTTCCACTGTAGGGTGAAGCCCTTTACAGAAAAGTATCAAGTGTTCAGCCGTTTCCTCCTCCTCTCCGCACGCAATGCACAAAGTGTCTATCTCCTGGTACCTGACTCTATACTTCTTAGTCCGCAAAACTCCAGTCCTGGCCTCAAACAACAAAGAACTTCCCCTACAATTATCATAGATATTTTCTTTGACAATTTCCTGTTTAAAGGTCCGGTATGTTTCTAGTGCCGATTTCGTCAGCATCCCTGTTTTCCACAAAGCTCTCTCTGTTCCTTTAACCTTTTTCTTAACCGATAATTGCTGATTTGCCCCCTTAGTAGCAGTAATAATCTGCGCCACCCCAAGTGGCATCCTATCCATTTCTGTTCATCTCTTGTTTTTGTTCAGTTGCTGGGCTATCATTGCGGCATATTTAACACACAAATTTTGTCAGCTCTGATTGCTCATTAAACTTTTGAGTAGTGGAGTACACGTCTTGTTGACAACTAGAAAAGACTGAAAAATTACAGCTGAATTGAGATCATGCTACAGATTTCTGAATTATTATTCTGTGCATTGACTTAATGGCTTACCGTGTCAACTGTTGACGAAGATATGACCGTTATGTAACATCTTTGCGGAGAGTTAGTGCATGATCCTGCAAACTGCCGGGATTCTGCAAATAGCATGCAAAATGATTTCCTTACCCCATACAAAGCAAACACAGTTAACAAAATTTGCACTTTGGCGTTTGAGCGAGGAGCCTGCTACAAATTGGTGTTTCAGTCAATCTAACATCCTAAATGATCGTAGGCAAGCCCAACTTGGGCGGCCCCTGTGATACCCCAGTGGATGCCACAAGGGCTCTGCACGGGCTATACAAGCTGGGCTGAGGCCCTATAATACCCGCATAGGGTCTCGGTGAAGTAGCTGGGCTGCCTGCAGAAAGAACGCGGGCAGGCCCAACTTGCATGGCCCACTTAATACCCTTGCGGGTCTCACATGGGTTCTGGAGGGGCAAACCGGTGCATGTTTCCATGTAATACACATACATGGCGCTTTGGTAGGTATATGCTTGGGCTAACTTGGTGTGGACCAGCGCTATGGGATGATAGGCGGAATGCCGAAGTTGGGCTTTCCCCTAGTTTTCCTGCACTGAGCCCAACTCGTTTTCAAGTTTGAATTGTTGCTGGCCCCATAATTACCAATATGGGGCCCTAGTTGGCTTCTCATGGGCCAGCCCAAATTGTCTGCCCACATGATGCCCACAAGGGTCCAAGCTGGGCACAAGATGGGCTGTCCAAATTAGGTCTGCCCGTCATGTTTCTCTGTATAGCCCAGTTCTGCATCAAATCAGCCCGATCATAGCCGATTAAGGCCCCATTCGGGTTCTTTTGGGGATGAAAACAAGTTTAGCCCCTTTAAAGCCCATGTTGGACCAATTGTGGTGATAGGCGGGCTGCCCAAGTTGGGCTTGGCCCCAGTTTTTTTGCACTGAGCCCAACTCGTTTTCAAGTTTGCCCTAATGTTGCCGGGAAGGAACCTGTGCGGGCTGAACTTGGCAGCTTGGGCTCACATTGCCCCAAAATTACCAATATGGGGCCCTAAGTGGCTTGTCATGGGCCAGCCCAAATTGTCTTTGCCCACATGATGCCCGCAAGGGTCCAAGCTGGGTTAAAAAGGGGTTTCCCAAGCCCACGATGCTCACATGGGGCCCAGATGGGCCCTAAACGCTGTGCTACTTGGGTCGTTATCAGTACGAGGGCAACACTTGTGTGTAACTGGAGCGATCGGTAGCTAAGCAGGCAGCGGTATGTAGAGGACGATTTTTCGAAACCTGTGTGAGGGCAGGTTGCACCCTGCGAGCAAAGGATATGTGCAATTTCATTCTTTTGTGCTAGGCTCATGTTTTCTTTTTTTTTTTGCTGTCTGAAAGCGAAGTAATGCTTTGATGCTGAGAAGGTGGATGTTCGTCGTGGCATCGAGCATTCGACGGCACCCGGCGCGCTTGTTTATTCTACCTGCATGCACCTTTTTAGAAATGCTGAATTGATTGTAGCGCTGCTAACATTTTTTTATGTCACTGTTAGTTTCAAGCCAAAGGTGCACAACTAATAGGATTGGAAACACACTTCACACGATATAAAACAGCCGAAAACAGGAAGCAGTTGTTGAATTGGTCCACAGGATGTCGAGATCCCTTAACTGTGTGCGTGGTGAGGGGTTCCAAATGATATAGCCACAATGGTATGGGATTGAATTATCTCTAATCGCCGACTCGACTTGACTGTACTCCCCGACTCCTGCAAATATTCCAGGTTTCGAGCTCCTCGAAGAGCACATGGCCGGTCACTGGCAGTGAGTTCTTCTTTGGTTAAAGCGATGTGTGATGATCATGATACTGACAAGTGGCTTGCGATTTGCTTCGAATAACCATTCTCTTAGCCGACATGAAAGTAGTTTTGTCTGAAATTCGGCCGACATCTGTTTTGTACATCCAATTTCTTACTGACTAAAGCTCAGCGGAAGGACTTTGTATTTTTATGTTATTAAAGCGCATCGATAGAGTCATACTTCGTTAACAGTCATTATTTTCGGATTAGATTCAGCATCAACCGCTTCAGTTTTTACCAGTACAGCCACGTTTCATGACACATGCAGAAAAAAATACTCACGTGGGAGAAAAGATGTTCAAATGCGCCCAGAGCATACCGGCGTTTTAGGGTTGAAGGATATGTTAAAAGCGGAATACGCACTGCGATACTACAGAAGGACAATACAGACGGACAAGCCATTCTCGAGAGGCGCTAGTGCTAGTTCACAGGAGCCTGGATCCGACGCGGCAATGCTTCATTCTATTTCTTTAGGAAAATGCACCGCCACAAAAGGCAACACGCCGACGTGCTCTACCGCTCCTACCGAAATGACCTTTTTATCGGCTTCGCTGATACACGGCCGTATCACGTGACTCATCAGCACCAGTGGGTTCGATACGTGCTGTTATCTAATACAGTGAAGAAAAGGTAACATGAAAATAATATATATTATCAAGGTTTCTTCAGTGCAATAAAAACAAGCGCCCCTTTTATCTTTGATTGTTTTCTTCAAGCTTCGAACGCAGTAAGTTCGGCTTCAAACGTCTGTTATGATTTATGGTTTAGGAGGTTTAACGTCCCAAAGTGATTGAGGTTATGAGAGACGCCGTAGTGAAGGGCTCTCGAATTTTTGACCACCTGGGGTTCTTTAACGTGCACTGACTTCGCACAGTACACGGACCTCTAGAATTTCGCCTCCATCGAAATTCGACAGCTGCGGCAGGGATCGAACCCTCGTCTTTCAGACCAGCAGGCGAGCGCCATAACCACTCAGCCACCGCGGCGGCTCCAAACGTCGGTTAATCACTGTCCATTGCAAATAACTGTGGCTTTCCGAGGCGCATGGAGCTTGTGCTATTCAGTACAGGACAAAGGCAGAGGCAATCGAATAAATGCTGCACCAACAAATGAAAATAGTTAAGAACAGCTTTGAATTTATTGTTATGTAGTCAAGTTCTCACTCAGGTTTCTCACTTAGGTAATAATCCATGACCCATGATTAGAATCCATGATACAGTATCGAGAATCCCGGGCTTGTAACTGATATATTTTTCAGGAGTACAATTCTTTATGGAATCGGCTTACGGTATTGAAAGCAGTTTTTTTTTACGTATCGCGCCCAGTACTTCATCAAGGAATGCGTGTGCTGAAAGAAAGCATCGCAAGCAGGGAATTTTATCAAGAAAGAACTTAACGTGCACTTGTCCCTAGGCATGCGTATAATACAGCGCGGGAATACCGCACCTATGTAAATAAAGAAGACAGACAAGCTACCGCCAGCAATGTGCAGCTAGTTGCTTAATAGTGGCCCGAAAATCGGTTTTTATCAATATTGAAGAAATAAAAAAATTAGTTCCAATAAATTACATTACTTGAGCTTATAAAAGCAGTATACTGCCGCCAATATTTGCAGTGTTTGTTCGTTTTTCAAATCTGCCGCGACACCACCTTATCGCTTTGTTTGCGACGCAAGACGCGACTAGATTTATCTCGATTGATCGCAGCCAGGCAAAGCTGATTCTACGTTGTTCCGGAATGTTCTAGTAACTTTGCGGCCTTTATCTCGAATGTTCGCTATCAGCTTTAAATTGAGCACGGCCGACAGCGGCGGGCATTCTGTTCGACGACCGCCGAGCACGCTTGTCGCTTCGCCGCCGCCGAGTGATTCAGTCCATTTTGGGTGCAAGTCAGCCCAATAAACAGTTCTTTTAGAAGATCCTTTCGTCCGTATTCATCGCTGCTTCGACTGCCGTCACCACTACGTGACAATACTTTAAAGTTTCCTTTTTTTTCTGTGGAAGGTGCAGGGCAACAGGCTTGTACAGCATTACCCATTGGCGAAGCGAATTATACTGACGCTTCACTAGCATTTTCCAGGCTAGGGTTGTTTGCAAGAAATTTTCGACAAAATTAACGGCTCAGCATGAAAACAAAGTTTAATAACGATATGAACAAAACTTGTAAAAGTCTTTTGAACAAACTGAGGTGCTGTATTTACAGAGATGGGCCCTTCGGTAAATTTTGGAAATAGCTCAATTAAGGTTAGCCTTCATGCAGCGTCACATTTCGGTTCTTGTGGACCCCACTAGGCGGTGACACGTGAAATGCAAAGCAGCATGGGCGTGACCTTGCAGTGGCAGGAGGGGGGAAATTTGAGCCGTTCGCATTAGCAGGAGTACCCAGCCGCTCCGAAACCGTTACGCGCTCGAGCGGCTTTTAAGTGTCGGGAAGCCCTCAATTCAAGCTGAAGGACCAGGCGGGACCAGGACACCAAGGAGGAAATTCTGAGGAGACCAGGTGTGAGTACCGCAGCTTTTCACAGCTCACTTACCTTCGCGTCGTTTGGGTTCCACTTGCGGCCTAGAGCCTTCGAGTTGATGCGCAATTTTTAGGAAGAAATAACATCCACAGTTGCGAACTGCGTGGAAAAGGCTGCAAAAAACGGAGGAAGAGTCCTGAAACATGCGTCATCATTTTATTTTATGACTCGTGTTTGAAGTACTCTACCGTCAACTCAATGCATGCTCTAAACCTGTGGCGGCAAGAGTAAGAGAAACAATCAAAGCTCTTTCGCGTGCACCCGCTATAATTATCATGTTTAATACCGCCGTCGCCATCGTCCGAACCAGTAAAAGCTTGCCCGCTACTGTGAAGCGCGTAGTTCGCAAGTGGGACTGCCTGAATCGTTGCACCTATCGGAAATAAAGTGAGAATAAAATTAAAAGCTGACAAATATCGAGTCTTGTAGAAAATAATAATTGAGGAGAACGCATACAGTTTTGTAGTGCACCGGTGACTCGAACCTAAGTGATGAATGGGTGCGTAAAACCCGCATTGCTTTAAGGTGTGAAAGTAAAAGTGCGTTTGTTGATACTACAATAATTGAAGCCGATGTCGAGTGAGCCGCATCAAACCACGCATTTTTTTCTGTTAGGTAAACGCGCCTATGTTTTTCTTTTCGCTGTGGATGGACAAGAGAAAATTTCATGCTATACAGACGTTTTTATTTCTATAATGTACTGGATCACACCAAGAGTAGAAAAGCCTTTCGATTTGGTCAACGACTACGTAAGCACTGGGTGGGGTGTTAACATTGGCAATATTAAAACCCAATTTATTCAGCCATCGCGTGCCAGCTTACACAAATATTGTGCGAATAAATGTTGAGACAGGTAAGAACAAGGTTTAAAATGGGGTGTGTTAAGAAGTAACTTCAACGAATGTTATAAGAGATACGCGTTATCTCGAATTGGTTTTCCTTCCACTTGCGCAATCCAGGAATTTTGAAACCCGCCGAGTCCTATCATTAGCCAAGAATACCTATGCTAGGGTAGTAGTACAGTCCATCCTCACGATAGCTGAAGTATTGACGTCGACATAAGAGAAATAACTAAGGAATGACGATTCTTGTTGGACGCTCGGCTAACACTGGCTATAACGAATCTGCGGCTATCATGAAGGAATCACTGGTCCCTATTGTCTTCGCTATAATGAGGTTGACTGTATTTTCTTTATACCCCAGTGCGATTACGAAAGTAGAAGTGGTTGAGACCAATCTATTCAGTATTTTCGGCGGCAACGTAGTTTCTGTTATTTGTTTTCACAGCAATTTAAAAAAAAAAGATTGTAGAATATCAAATAGATCTCGTGCACTATGCGCTACAGTACTGCAGCCTGCGAAACCGAGTTTTGAATGACTTAACGGGTGTGCTGACCGCGTCGATGTGAGCGCACGCTACTGAATCCAAATTTGTCCACCAGTGGTATACGCACAAAGAAAAAGTTGCTATGGCAGACTTCAACAACTGAACTGCACCCATTTGGTTTCGCCTTCTCTTTTAGTATATGCGATCGCCGAATAAATTCTACGCTGCAGCCGGCTTTACATTTCCTTGCGGTAATTCTTCTTCTATGGTGTCTGAAAAACCGCGAAAAGCGCTCGACAGCAAGTAGCTGGCAGGTCCGAAACAAACCATGAAAGTCATGAAGGGGCCCGAGGTAGCCGACGCCGGGTTCGTTTTTTCTGTCTCCGGAGGTCGGAGCCCGTTGCGTTTGGTGGATGGTCGGGCATCCCTTCATCAGGGCCGCCCCATTGGGCCATCTTGACGCCCTCCCTGTCCTGGAAGGCAGGCCAGTAATGGAGTCGAGGTATATTAAGGGTCAGAGCAAAAAACTCGCTGTCCCCATTTCCATCCCAATACCCATCACGCATTTAACCTATCCTCTCCGCTACGTCGCAGGGGAGATCAGGGGAGTATCCCCGGCCCACTTCCCTTGGGCTTGGGTCGCTACCTAGCTTCCCCCCACCCCCTCATTCTTCGATTTTCGCCACATACGGGTGGTAAAAATAAATCCTTGCCTTCGGGCCTTTCCATTTGTATTCAGATGGCATTAAGCATTGTGCACGTTAGTGGTGTAAGCAGGGGCTTATTTGTCAATCTTTTTAGGTTGCCCCAACCTAAAACCTCGTGCATGAACCTCGTGCAAAAAAAAGGCCTACTGCCAGCGGTATCGGCGCATTCGAAACTGGTAAAGAGAGGCATTATCAAGTATTGCCTGACAAATGCGCTCAAAAGCTCATGTGAGCATATGATGCAAGAATGCTTAGCATCACAGATTAGACGACTGTCTGATTCTGGGTATCCTGGGCCACTAATTGTTTCTGTGGCTGAAGGCCTGCTGCAAAAAATGAAAAAAGCACGATTGTTCAACAAGCAGGCAGGTACCAATGGACAGCAGGATCGCAAGAAAGTAGCTGTCATCCCTTACATTCATCATACATCCCACAACCTAAAGAAACTAGGAAAACGAGCAGGCGTTGAAGTTGTATTTTCAGCACCCGTAAAACTGTCTATGCTTTGCAAAAAGACCAATCCGTGCGGTATCCAGGAGAAAAAAAGATGTGTAATAGACCATCAGAAACGATTTGTCACTTGTGAGGAGGGTGTTGTCTATCGCGTACCGTTGTCTTGTGGCCATGAGTATATTCGGCAAACAGGGAGATGTGTGAATAGCAGGCTAAAAGAACATGACTACAATGTTAATGAAAGCAAATCGGGCCACCTAAGCCAACACTGTCGTCACTGCAAGGTCGAGGCTGAGAAACGGGACCTTCCAAATTCGTGCATGCCACTTTTTAAGAAGAGCCAAATCATAACCCGCCACAATGATAAGATTGTTCGAGAGATTATTGAGGCTCGTAGTATTTTGCGTGCTGGTAACAAGTGTGTGAGCGTGGCATCAGTGGCATTGTCAGCTAAAGAGCTCTCCTATCTAGAACGATGGAAACCAGCGAAAGGCTGACTCATCAATCTTTTTTGTTTTTCGTTTCGAGTTGTGGCTCATGTATTTATACGTAGCGACAGCAAGAAATAAACAGTTGATAGTTAGCGCTCGTGTCGTTCCGTGTCTCTCCCTTGTGTCCTGTTTTGTTACGCGCTGCTCTGTTTTCATGGATCACCAACTCGCCTAACAAGCAACACTTCTGGATTTCAAGGAACCTTTTTCGGGAAAGGGTGGTTTGATTTGCAGTCTGATTTGAGGGTGTTGAACGTGTGGTCATTAGCCTATGTATTGCACTCGTCTTGGCGCATCCTGGTTGATAACGAAAAGTATCGATTCTAAATTGGTTTCCTATCTTCAGTTGGCGTTAAATGGGTTATGCTCAACTACGTTAGGAGCAACAAACTGCTCAGATTAATTTCTGGATAGGTCTATAGCGGCGAAAGTGCAATATCTCCTTACCCTAAACTTACTAGTGGGTGCTTAGAGACGAATGGTTCGTCGCGTCGCCGGCGTTCTTCTCTCAGCTGAAGTGCTGTTGAATCCTTTAGGACAAGCTATTGCTTCCATTTTCGAATTTCCATTCATAAGGCCTATACATTACAGCAAAGAAGTTGGTAATCACCGAGAATTTACAAATTAGCGTTCAGGACGGCACGGTTCAGGGAAATTACCACCGGTCCTCATGGGTGCGATGGTATTGCATTTTTTCAAAAAGGAAAGCTCTCAGGCACAGAGGTACATAGGCTGAACTACCGTGGCATGCACAGACTCCACATTAGTGATTTCGACGTCATGCTGAATGAAAACGTGGCTGTTTTTCAGAAAACGGCAGCATTTGATGTTGTATGTATTCCTAACATAACGAGCAATAACAAAGTAAACAACAGTGGCAATTTGTTTAAATGACTGAAAGTTGCAAAGACAATCGCTGTGAACCCGCCGTATATACATACCAAGATTGTGAAAGCCCACTTTCAGATATCTATAAAAGCCTAACTTTTTTTTTTCAAAAAAATCGGAAATGAGTTGACAATTTTCATGCGTCCGCGTTCACTCCCCGCATAATTGTCGAGCATTTTTCCACTGCCTTCCTTCTCTTGATTACAGTCACCTAAGCCCACTGTGCGCCTGCTGCACTCATATATGATACGCATCTACACATGCGGCAATCTGGAAAAATATGGCGATGCTCTAAGACTTTCAAGTTTTACATTATCGCACAAAAGTTTCTATACGTATTGTGCCTACGCGCGACGCGGTATGCTATCTGTAGGCTTGGGCCTCTGTACGAAGCCCATCGTTGACAGAACAGGCGTCTACGTGGAAGCGTATTTTGCTTTTATCGCTGAAGTGCTCTTCTACTTATGACAGTTTCCTGTGAGCTGTTCATCGCCTTTTACAGTTCTTTTCGAATAAAACGTGCCACATATTTGATATCCCTCACTACTCATATCCCTGATATTAGAGACGCATCTCCTGAGCAGCCTTTGAATCCCCTTCAACGTTTCTCACAAAAAAAGAGCGGGCGAGCGACTGACGCGCTTGAAGTATGATATGTAGGCTTCGATAAAACATTACCAGATCGAAATATCGGATATGGAAATACGTTTTTAGGCTTCGATTTATTACTGAAGCGGAGAAGGGTGTGTTGAAGCGTAGGAAAATTGTTGGCATCGCTGGAGATAAGCTTGAGTGTACGGATTCAAGATTCCATGGCCGCTCAAGCCTAAGATATATCGCGCATTTCCCGCGACAGGAACCGAGGCTTCTTAAGTTCCTTGAAGTGGGCTTGCGCAATACATACTGTTTGCCAGTTTCGGGGAATTATTTACTACTTAAGAATAATAATGCAAATATTTCACAAATTATTTTACACCACGCGTTATTACTGAATTTTTAGCGGGGGCCTACTGTTTTTTTTTCTTCCCGTTAGATGAACCACAAAAATGTGAAGAAAAACCCCGACGTAAATGCACACCATTACGCAACGTCACAATGCTGTGAACCATGTCTTGGAAGAAGTGTACGCGCTATGTCGAAATAAGCAGGCGCCTTCCTCAGGGACAATGACAATGCGTGCCGTCGCCCCTGATAAGTGATAAGTAGGCAACTGGTAAATTTCAACGCCCCGATACACACGATCAAAGGAACCAGGAAGTGCAGAAAGAGGCACTGCTTGTGCCCTTGTATTTCCAGTGATCTAACCCTTCGCGGCATTCAATTTTATAGCATGAACCAACTATCCCTACATTCGTTAGGTTGGGGCAACCTAAAAAGATTGACAAATAAGCCCCTGCTTACACCACTAACGTGCACAATGCTTAATGCCATCTGAAGACAAATGGAAAGGCCCGAAGGCAAGGATTTATTTTTACCACCCGTATGTGGCGAAAATCGAAGAATGAGGGGGTGGGGGGAAGCTAGGTAGCGACCCAAGCCCAAGGGAAGTGGGCCGGGGATACTCCCCTGATCTCCCCTGCGACGTAGCGGAGAGGATAGGTTAAATGCGTGATGGGTATTGGGATGGAAATGGGGACAGCGAGTTTTTTGCTCTGACCCTTAATATACCTCGACTCCATTACTGGCCTGCCTTCCAGGACAGGGAGGGCGTCAAGATGGCCCAATGGGGCGGCCCTGATGAAGGGATGCCCGACCATCCACCAAACGCAACGGGCTCCGACCTCCGGAGACAGAAAAAACGAACCCGGCGTCGGCTACCTCGGGCCCCTTCATGACTTTCATGGTTTGTTTCGGACCTGCCAGCTACTTGCTGTCGAGCGCTTTTCGCGGTTTTTCAGACACCATAGAAGAAGAATTACCGCAAGGAAATGTAAAGCCGGCTGCAGCGTAGAATTTATTCGGCGATCGCATATACTAAAAGAGAAGGCGAAACCAAATGGGTGCAGTTCAGTTGTTGAAGTCTGCCATAGCAACTTTTTCTTTGTGCGTATACCACTGGTGGACAAATTTGGATTCAGTAGCGTGCGCTCACATCGACGCGGTCAGCACACCCGTTAAGTCATTCAAAACTCGGTTTCGCAGGCTGCAGTACTGTAGCGCATAGTGCACGAGATCTCTTTGATATTCTACAATCTTTTTTTTTTAATTGCTGTGAAAACAAATAACAGAAACTACGTTGCCGCCGAAAATACTGAATAGATTGGTCTCAACCACTTCTTCTACTTTCGTAATCGCACTGGGGTATAAAGAAAATACAGTCAACCTCATTATAGCGAAGACAATAGGGACCAGTGATTCCTTCATGATAGCCGCAGATTCGTTATAGCCAGTGTTAGCCGAGCTTCCAACAAGAATCGTCATTCCTTAGTTATTTCTCTTATGTCGACGTCAATACTTCAGCTATCGTGAGGATGGACTGTACTACTACCCTAGCATAGGTATTCTTGGCTAATGATAGGACTCGGCGGGTTTCAAAATTCTTGGATTGCGCAAGTGGAAGGAAAACCAATTCGAGATAACGCGTATCTCTTATAACATTCGTTGAAGTTACTTCTTAACACACCCCATTTTAAACCTTGTTCTTACCTGTCTCAACATTTATTCGCACAATATTTGTGTAAGCTGGCACGCGATGGCTGAATAACTTGGGTTTTAATATTGCCAATGTTAACACCCCACCCAGTGCTTACGTAGTCGTTGACCAAATCGAAAGGCTTTTCTACTCTTGGTGTGATCCAGTACATTATAGAAATAAAAACGTCTGTATAGCATGAAATTTTCTCTTGTCCATCCACAGCGAAAAGAAAAACATAGGCGCGTTTACCTAACAGAAAAAAATGCGTGGTTTGATGCGGCTCACTCGACATCGGCTTCAATTATTGTAGTATCAACAAACGCACTTTTACTTTCACACCTTAAAGCAATGCGGGTTTTACGCACCCATTCATCACTTAGGTTCGAGTCACCGGTGCACTACAAAACTGTATTCGTTCTCCTCAATTATTATTTTCTACAAGACTCGATATTTGTCAGCTTTTAATTTTATTCTCACTTTATTTCCGATAGGTGCAACGATTCAGGCAGTCTCACTTGCGAACTACGCGCTTCACAGTAGCGGGCAAGCTTTTACTGGTTCGGACGATGGCGACGGCGGTATTAAACATGATAATTATAGCGGGTGCACGCGAAAGAGCTTTGATTGTTTCTCTTACTCTTGCCGCCACAGGTTTAGAGCATGCATTGAGTTGACGGTAGAGTACTTCAAACACGAGTCATAAAATAAAATGATGACGCATGTTTCAGGACTCTTCCTCCGTTTTTTGCAGCCTTTTCCACGCAGTTCGTAACTGTGGATGTTATTTCTTCCTACAAAATTGCGCAGCAACTCGAAGGCTCTAGGCCGCAAGTGGAACCCAAACGACGCGAAGGTAAGTGAGCTGTGAAAAGCTGCGGTACTCACACGTGGTCTCCTCAGAATTTCCTCCTTGGTGTCCTGGTCCCGCCTGGTCCTTCAGCTTGAATTGAGGGCTTCCCGACACTTAAAAGCCGCTCGAGCGCGTAACGGTTTAGGAGCGGCTGGGTACTCCTGCTAATGCGAACGGCTCGAATTTCCCCCCTCCTGCCACTGCAAGGTCACGCCCATGCTGCTTTGCATTTCACGTGTCACCGCCTACTGGGGTCCACAAGAACCGAAATGTGACGCTGCATGAAGGCTAACCTTAATTGAGCTATTTCCAAAATTTACCAAAGGGCCCATCTCTGTAAATACAGCACCTCAGTTTGTTCAAAAGACTTTTACAAGTTTTGTTCATATCGTTATTAAACTTTGTTTTCATGCTGAGCCGTTAATTTCGTCGAAAATTTCTTGCAAACAAATATAGCCTGGAAAATGCTAGTGAAGCGTTAGTATAATTCGCTTCGCCAATGGGTCATGCTGTACAAGCCTGTTGCCCTGCACCTTCCACAGAAAAAAAGGAAACTTTAAAGTATACTGCTTTTATAAGCTCAAGTGATGTAATTTATTGGAACTAATTTTTTTATTTCTTCAATATTGATAAAAACCGATTTTCGGGCCACTATTAAGCAACTAGCTGCACATTGCTGGCGGTAGCTTGTCTGTCTTCTTTACATAGGTGCGGTATTCCCGCGCTGTATTATACGCATGCCTAGGGACAAGTGCACGTTAAGTTCTTTCTTGATAAAATTCCCTGCTTGCGATGCTTTCTTTCAGCACACGCATTCCTTGATGAAGTACTGGGCGCGATACGTAAAAAAAACTGCTTTCAATACCGTAAGCCGATTCCATAAAGAATTGTACTCCTGAAAAATATATCAGTTACAAGCCCGGGATACTCGATACTGTATCATGGATTCTAATCATGGGTCATGGATTATTACCTAAGTGAGAAACCTGAGTGAGAACTTGACTACATAACAATAAAGTCAAAGCTGTTCTTAACTATTTTCGTTTGTTGGTGCAGCATTTATTCGATTGCCTCTGCCTTTGTCCTGTACTGAATAGCACAAGCTCCATGCGCTTCGGAAAGCCACAGTTATTTGCAATGGACAGTGATTAACCGACGTTTGGAGCCGCCGCGGTGGCTGAGTGGTTATGGCGCTCGCCTGCTGGTCTGAAAGACGCGGGTTCGATCCCTGCCGCAGCTGTCGAATTTCGATGGAGGCGAAATTCTAGAGGTCCGTGTACTGTGCGAAGTCAGTGCACGTTAAAGAACCCCAGGTGGTCAAAAATTCGAGAGCCCTTCACTACGGCGTCTCTCATAACCTCAGTCACTTTGGGACGTTAAACCTCCTAAACCATAAATCATAACAGACGTTTGAAGCTGAACTTCAGAAGGGTAGCGGATCGGGCTAGTTGGTGCAGATTTGACATTTTCAGAAGCGCTAAAACACCGAGGACGCAGAGGGAACAGACAGGGACGAGCGCTACTTCCAACTGTTTATTTCGTAAAACCGCAAGTGCTTTAAACAGTTCTCGAACGCTTTTATGACACGGCAGTAAACTACACGTGCGAGAATACACAGTATAGCTACCGAGACTAAAAGAACCAAGGAGATAAGTGCACGATTACGTTGATACCCTGAGGAAGGCAAGTTCTTTTTTTGACAATGAAATGGACGGTGAGCTTACACAAGTGCTACCCAGTGATGCTATGTTCTGTGCTTCTATAATCTCTCGGGTTAATTGATCACGACTACGTCCGATGATGTGGCACTGATTTAACAATGGAGCACAATTGCGGCACTTACTGCAGTGAATGGCTAGGTTGCTTCCGAAGGAATTTTTAACATTGTTGTTGTGCTGGCGTAGCCGGTCATTGAGACAACAGCCCGTTTGCCCAACATACTTTTTGCCACAAGATCGAGGGATGCAGTACACAACACAGTCTACACAGTCCAGGTACGCTGTTTGGTGTTTGGCACCACATAATTGTTTGACTCACTGCCACATGCTTCTTTACTAGAATATGTTCAAGACAGCATCGACCACTTCGGTGTTGTCCCCTTCCAAAATGATGCCGGGGTTTCATGTAGTGGCTTTCTTGAACTTTTGCAGTTTTACCTGAAAAATACTTTTATTTCCTGGAACAACCAACCCTTCCTACAAAAGGAAGGTGTATGTATAGGCTCCTGTATAGCACCGGTGCTCAGCGATCTGTTTTTAAGCTACCATGACAGAGCCCTCCAGCGGTACCTGGAGGGGTCAAAGGATTTTAAGGTGTTTAGATTTGTGGATGATTTTTTAGTTTTTATTGACTGTGACCAGAAATCCCTTCAACACGAAGCTAGCCAGACTTTAGTAGCCTTCCAGAATAATCTCAGCCCACTAAAACTAACCCATGAACTACCATCTGGCGGGGAAATCGGCTTCCTCGATATAAACTTCTCACTCACCGACAACCACGTTTGCTGGAGCTACGAACCTCGCGGCAATAAACCCCTCTTAGCTTTCCGCTCCGCCCACTCTAAGCTGGTTAAGCGAGGAGTGATTGCACTTTGTTTCAGGAATGCATTGACGAAATCTTGCCACCACTGCATGCCCCGTAGTTTTCATAAACAAGTGAACCGGTCATCCGCCGCTGGTTACCCGGTTCCACTTCAGATCTCGGTAGCAGAACGCGTCCTTAGGAACCTGAACGGTCGCGACGAAATCGCAAATAAGTCTAGTGAGAGAAAAAAGGTTGCTGTGCTCCCTTACGTGCACACTGTTTCACACAACCTTAAAAAGGTAGCGCAGAAAGCAGATGTTAGAGTTGTTTTCACGGCCCCTAACAAGCTAAACAAGCTTTGCAAGCTGACGAAACCCTACTCTTCTGTCAAACAATTATGTGGTACCAAACACCAAACAGCGTACGTGGACTGTGTAGACTGTGTTGTGTACTGCATCCCTCTATCTTGTGGCAAAAAGTATGTTCGGCAAACGGGCTGTTGTCTCAATGACCGGCTACGCCAGCACAACAACAATGTTAAAAATTCCTTCGGAAGCAACCTAGCCATTAACTGCAGTAAGTGCCGCAATTGTGCTCCATTGTTAAATCAGTGCCACATCATCGGACGTAGTCGTGATCAACTAACCCGAGATTATAGAAGCACAGAACATAGCATCACTGGGTAGCACTTGTGTAAGCTCACCGTCCATTTCATTGTCAAAAAAAGAACTTGCCTTCCTCAGGGTATCAACGTAATCGTGCACTTATCTCCTTGGTTCTTTTAGTCTCGGTAGCTATACTGTGTATTCTCGCACGTGTAGTTTACTGCCGTGTCATAAAAGCGTTCGAGAACTGTTTAAAGCACTTGCGGTTTTACGAAGTAAACAGTTGGAAGTAGCGCTCGTCCCTGTCTGTTCCCTCTGCGTCCTCGGTGTTTTAGCGCTTCTGAAAATGTCAAAGCTGAACTTACTGCGTTCGAAGCCTGAAGAAAGGAACCAAAGATAAAAGGGGCGCTTGTTCTTATTGCACTGAGGAAACCTTGATAATATATATTATTTTCATGTTACCTTTTCTTCACTGTATTAGATAACAGCACGTATTGAACCCACTGGTGCTGATGAGTCACGTGATACGGCCGTGTATCAGCGAAGCCGATAAAAAGGTCATTTCGGTAGGAGCTGTAGAGCACGTTGGCGTGTTGCTTTTTGTGGCGGTGCATTTTCCTAAAGAAATAGAATGAAGCATTGCCGCGTCGGATCCAGGCTCCTGTGAACTAGCACTAGCGCCTCTTGAGAATGGCTTGTCCGTCTGTATTGTCCTTCTGTAGTATCGCAGTGCGTATTCCGCTTTTAACATATCCTTCAACCCTAAAACGCCGGTATGCTCTGGGCGCATTTGAACATCTTTTCTCCCACGTGAGTATTTTTTTCTGCATGTGCCATGGAAACGTGGCTGTACTGGTAAAAACTGAAGCGGTTGATGCTGAATCTAATCCGAAAATAATGACTGTTAACGAAGTATGACTCTATCGATGCGCTTTAATAACATAAAAATACAAAGTCCTTCCGCTGAGCTTTAGTCAGTAAGAAATTGGATGTACAAAACAGATGTCGGCCGAATTTCAGACAAAACTACTTTCATGTCGGCTAAGAGAATGGTTATTCGAGGCAAGTCGCAAGCCACTTGTCAGTATCATGATCATCACATATCGCTTTAACCAAAGAAGAACTCACTGCCAGTGACCGGCCATGTGCTCTTCGAGGAGCTCGAAACCTGGAATATTTGCAGGAGTCGGGGAGTACAGTCAAGTCGAGTCGGCGATTAGAGATAAGTCAATCCCATACCATTGTGGCTATATCATTTGGAACCCCTCACCACGCACACAGTTAAGGGATCTCGACATCCTGTTGACCAATTCAACAACTGCTTCCTGTTTTCGGCTGTTTTATATCGTGTGAAGTGTGTTTCCAATCCTATTAGTTGTGCACCTTTGGCTTGAAACTAACAGTGACATAAAAAAATGTTACCAGCGCTACAATCAATTCAGCATTTCTAAAAAGGTGCATGCAGGTAGAATAAACAAGCGCGCCGGGTGCCGTCGAATGCTCGATGCCACGACGAACATCCACCTTCTCAGCATCAAAGCATTACTTCGCTTTCAGATAGCAAAAAAAAGAAAACACGAGCCTAGCACAAAAGAATGAAATTGCACATCTCCTTTGCTCGCAGGGTGCAACCTCCCCTCACACAGGTTTCGAAAAATCGTCCTCTACATACCGCTGCCTGCTTAGCTACCGATCGCTCCAGTTACACACAAGTGTTGCCCTCGTACTGATAACGACCCAAGTAGCACAGCGTTTAGGGCCCATCTGGGCCCCATGTGGGCATCGTGGGCTTGGGAAACCCCTTTTTAACCCAGCTTGGACCCTTGCGGGTATCATGTGGGCAATGACAATTTGGGCTGGCCCATGACAAGCCAATTAGGGCCCCATATTGGTAATTTTGGGGCAATGTGAGCCCAAGCTGCCAAGTTCAGCCCGCACAGGTTCCTTCCCGGCAACATTAGGGCAAACTTGAAAATGAGTTGGGCTCAGTGCAAGAAAACTGGGGCCAAGCCCAACTTGGGCAGCCCGCCTATCACCACAATTGGTCCAACATGGGCTTTAAAGGGGCTAAACTTGTTTTCATCCCAAAAAGAACCCGAATGGGGCCTTAAGCGGCTATGATCGGGCTGATTTGATGCAGAACTGGGCTATACAGAGAAACATGACGGGCAGCCCTAATTTGGACAGCCCATCTTGTGCCCAGCTTGGACCCTTGTGGGCATCATGTGGGCAGACAATTTGGGCTGGCCCATGAGAAGCCAACTAGGGCCCCATATTGGTAATTATGGGGCAATGTGAGCCATGCTGCCAAGTTCAGCCCGCATATGTCCCTTGCCAGCAACAATTCAAACTTGAAAACGAGTTGGGCTCAGTGCAGGAGAACTAGGGGAAAGCCCAACTTCGGCATTCCGCCTATCCTCCCATAGCGCTGGTCCACACCAAGTTAGCCCAAGCATATACCTACCAAAGCGCCATGTATGTGTATTACATGGAAACATGCACCGGTTTGCCCCTCCAGGACCCATGTGAGACCCGCAAGGGTATTAAGTGGGCCATGCAAGTTGGGCCTGCCCGCGTTCTTTCTGCAGGCAGCCCAGCTACTTCACCGAGACCCTATGCGGGTATTATAGGGCCTCAGCCCAGCTTGTATAGCCCGTGCAGAGCCCTTGTGGCATCCACTGGTGTATCACAGGGGCCGCCCAAGTTGGGCTTGCCTACGATCATTTAGTATGTTAGATTGACTGAAACACCAATTTGTAGCAAGCTCCTCGCTCAAACGCCAAAGTGCAAATTTTGTTAACTGTGTTTGCTTTGTATGGGGTAAGGAAATCATTTTGCATGCTATTTGCAGAATCCCGGCAGTTTGCAGGATCATGCACTAACTCTCCGCAAAGATGTTACATAACGGTCATATCTTCGTCAACAGTTGACACGGTAAGCCATTAAGTCAATGCACAGAATAATAATTCAGAAATCTGTAGCAGATCTCAATTGAGCTGTGATTTTTCAGTCTTTTCTAGTTGTCAACAAGACGTGTACTCCACTACTCAAAAGTTTAATGAGCAATCAGAGCTGACAAAATTTGTGTGTTAAATATGCCGCAATGATAGCCCAGCAACTGAACAAAAACAACAGATGAACAGAAATGGATAGGATGCCACTTGGGGTGGCGCAGATGATTACTGCTACTTTCACTGCAGCATGAGGTGTAATCTAAAAGAGTGCGGTGAGGGGCTAGTTGGTACGAAATTATGGAGACAATGAATAACTGCGCAAAAAGGACGGGACAAGAGAGAAGAATCACACGAGACAAGCGCAGACTCACAACTGGTTTATTGCACCAACGCCTCCTTCCTTCGACAACAAAGCGCATGCGCACCAACCGCAAAGACAAAAGCCACAATCATCACGTCAAACCAAGAATCTCCAACCCCTCGCGGTACAGGTGTATGGAAGCCTGGCTAACACATTTGTCAGGCCCTAATCTCGTGATTTTTAAGGCTTCGATAACTTCACGCTCTTTTTGTATGATTCTTCTCTCTTGTCCCGTCCTTTTTGCGCAGTTATTCATTGTTCCTATAATAGCATGAGGTGCTTAGAAACACTGCTCGGCAGATGCTAATCAGATTAAGTAGATTATTACAAAAAAAATAATATAAGCATACTAAGCATGGCAAAAGTGCAGAATGAACAGCTCAGTTTGCAGCACTCAATTGCATGAAAATTAATGTTATTAGAGGCTAGTGCACACCTTATATTCAGAATGTACTCAATGATGTTCACACAGTATAGAAAACGAAAATGTGAATCATATTATGTGTTAAAATTTATCCAAGAGAACCACTGTGACAGGTGTGCTGGAGGGTCCGTCTCTATATAGTTTAGGGCGGCGGAGACTGTAGAGTCCCCTACAAATTAGACGAGTGCGACGTGGACGAAGAAAATAAGCTAAGAACCAGGTGTGAAACTGCTCTTATTTTCCTTAGCGTGTGGCTCCGCGCAGCCGGAGCTAGCGCGTGTTGCAAGCCGAGATGGCGCAACACTTATGATGGCAATTTAGTGCCGCTACACTGTCATTGATCGCAAGACAGCTAGCCATATTTCTCGAGAGCTGCTGGCGCCAAACTATATATTATACCTAAGTATTTACTTCCCTAACCTGGGTGTTTCAGTGAGTTTCTAGATTTGCAATGTGCAGTCTCCTTCAAACAATCAAGAATATTAGAATAAGGCTGGCAATGGAATATCAAGGTAATGGCATTGCGAAGCAATGACATAGATGTGAACAAAAAATAAAGGAAAAGTTATAAAGACAGCAGCGAAACAATGATCTGTTTCTGCTGTATGCAAAATAAATATTATGAACAGTTGTGGCTTCTTAATAATGTACACTAGGTTCCTCTGAAAAACCTCATAAATCAAGTTGTCTGCAATAAATAATTGTGAGGAAAAACAATAAATATGCTCACAAAAAAATTTTTAGGTCGCTTCTGTGTAGAGTAGTTTGCAGTGAAGTTGTAATTTGTTAAAATTTTGGAAGGCCCAACTGCGCCACCAGGACGGTCATTTTATTTATCATAATTTGATGCTTGCTGAAGTGCTGAGCGCGTAATAAGATGCACAATGACGTCTCATGATGTAACATATGTATTTTCTAGTATGAATGGTAATGTACTGTAAGCTAGCTGGTACTGCATATTTGTACTCAGTCGACGAATACGTGCTGAAGGTGGCGTTCGATATGGCAAATTCTGCATAGAAAGTTTCCTTCACAGTCATTCTTACAATGTAACAAATGGTAAGGCGCATCGACGGACCACTTTCGCATTGGAAAGCACAAAACATAAAATGAAGGCATCATCATCGCGTTTATACATACTTTCATTAAAATTTCAATGTACAGGAAAGGAAACATATGGCTGGGGAAAATGAGGTTTTGTCTTGATCATTTCCTATGGTGGCATGGCGGGAATAAATTAACACTAAAAGGATCTGTGAATTCCCACTTTGCCATAGTCTACACTGCAAATTTTCATATTAACATGGCAGAAATACATGAAAAACTTTAGTCCCTCAAAAATTTGTCTATACTTCGCTAAATTTGCTGTGCAGTGGAGCCAAACCAGGTCACAGATTAAAAATTAACTCAAGGGTGCATTTGCTATGAGCATGTGCTGGTCAGTTTGCAAATCATTGATTTTAGTCATCTCTTTCATGAGTAAATACTTCCCGGAAAGAAAAGATGGATCGAAGGAAGGTAGAAAGAGTGCAGGCTAGTTAATATGTGCAGTTGTCTTGCCTAACTACTATCCTCAGCGCTTAATTTTGTCCGTGTATGTCAAGTAGTAGAAAAGCTTAAGATCGTGGGATGGAGTCCAGATATGGTAGCAGAATTTTTATAGAGGCAAAGTCCAATAGCAACCATTTGCCCTGCAATTTTGATGCACTTTATAGGGCTCCAGCTTGTCTTATCTGAAACACTTTACTACAATATCCTTCATAGACTAAGCATAATTTTTGGACTACCAAAGCTGCCCATATTACATATACCTGAATAGCATAAATATCATTCTATAATGAAAGATTACCACTTCAGATGGGGACGAAGAAATACAGACAGGAGGTGCAGTAAAAAGATAACTGAATTTATTACCTTGATGAAAGACCCTCAAGTAGAGGTCAATTGAACATGTGTTCACTGCACTGGAATTAACAGAAAAACAAGAAAAATACAAGTGATATTGCTTTCTAAACACATAAGGCAGACTGCCACTGACATATCCCAACTCCTTTCGTGACAAAGTAATATATCGCTTGCTAAACAATCTTCACCTTCCCTATAATGTGGAAGGTTTTACAGATTTCACATTGTAACTAGGCGCCTCCCGTACCAAGCAGATGTGTAGCACCGTTGGTCGGCTCAAACTCACAGTGCCTGCAATTTTGTGCCAGAAATCCACACGTTGTTAATGAATCAATTCCTGTGCTGTGCTCTCGGAGTCCATGACTTAAGCTCTGTCCTGAATACGCGTTTTTCAAGCATTAGGTTTGTTCTTCAGGTCTTGGTGTTGGCACGTTTGACTTGAGTGCCAGCCACGTGCTTCGTCAATAATGATAAGATCTCCGGTCCAAAAAGCATTTGGTGTTTATTCACTGCAGGCCGCGCATTATTTTTGTTGAAGAAACAAAACGTTCACGAGTGGCCACCAATTCAACGTTTCTGAATAAGTGGTGTGTGGGCGTGGCGGCGGTAGTGGCGCAAAATTTTCGACTGTGATGTCATGCGATGAGATTTCCGTGGGACAAAATCTGGACGCTTTTTGGAAGGCAGGGAAGTTACGCCAACAGGGTGATTGAATACACCCTCACGGGCGGCTGTGTGCGGGTGGATACTCTCGGCATGGGCAGCTGTTCCACGTGATGTCATGATACAGTTGTTTGCAAAGTGTGGAATTTCACTCAATGACGAATGTGTTGTGGGCCGCAGCAGTGATGACAAGAGCACTACCACTGAGGACAACGACACAAGTGGGGAGCTTCTGGATAATAAATTTTCATTGTGGAACGTCATTTTTTTTCTTTCGGACATTAAATGTCGTGGCGGGGAGGTCGACTTACTTTCATGTTGACTTACTACACTAAACACGGTACGTGACGAAAGATGCAGTGATGATTTGGACATGGTGCGCAGGCAATGAACAAAGAACCCGCACTGAGCACAAAAGCAGCGAGCACTGAGAGCAGGAACATGGGCCACTGAAACACTTCGGTCACTTCGATGTCACTGATTATCCGCAGCATAGCCTTCCGGGCACAAAACATAGTCGCAGTGTAGTCAGATTAGGGCACATCAGGGCACAGCGATTGGTAGGGTCTGAGGCACAAGAGGTGCGCAATATCAGGTTCAGGTAGGTCGAAGGTAGTCTCCAAGAAGGCCGGAGTGATCTCATAGGTGACGGCAGTGACCTAGCACCGCACAGAGAGCCTGATGCAGCGAGATAGTGACCAAAGCAGGACAAGGTAGCTAGGGGTAAAAGAAACCATGTGGTGAAGGCGTTTGTAATAGTCCTGCTGTGATTTCTGCGAGGCGGGTAGTCGGGAGCATGCTAGATGGTGGGATTGGTCGTAACTGGCAATCACGTCGTGGGCATATTCAGAAAGTACACCAGTAAAGATAGGAAGCAGTGCCCACAGGTAACGGGGGCTCTTCGCCGTACAAAAGATAGACTAGGGAGCAACCAAAGTGCAATGAAGGGAAGAGTTCTTTGCAAATGTTACGTAAGAGAAAGCAGTATTCCCGTCTCGAAGATCCAGTGAAATGTATATTGCGAGCATAACGGTAAGAGTGCTGCTAAGGCGCTAGGTGGGGCTATTTGTGCATATCATGTGTTTGAAGGTGGCCGGGGCATTGCATGAGCCGTAAGGTATAACCTTAAATTCATACAGCCCAGCAGGCACAACAAATGCCATCTTCTCGCGGTCTTGTTCACCCATGGCGATTTGCCTACAGCCAGAGCACAGGCCAGTGGAGGAGAAAAGGAGAAAAATTTGGCACCTTAGAGACTATCAAGGGTGCAATTGATTAGTGGCAATGGCTAGACATCTTTTTTGGTTAATATTATTGAGGTGTTAGTAATCCGAGGAGAACTGTCAAGAGCCATATTCTTTAGAGGATCATTGGTTAGTCCCAAGGGCTGTGGGAAGACTCAATAATGTTCTTGGCAAACATCTTTACTAGCTCGTTTCAGATAACCTGGCGCTTGGGGTGAGACATACGGTAGGAGTGCCAGCAGTCAGGAGGGGCACCACCAGTTCCTATGTGATGTGTGACAGCTTGACCGAGGGCAGCTTTATGCAGATTAAAAATGTCCAAAAAAGACGAGAAAAGCGTGAGAAGCTGAGAAGATTAGGCAGGTGAGGGGTCAGTGGCTTACATGGTAGTGAACACGTCTGTTGAGAAAGGGAAATGCTGGCGGGTGGCATCGGGGCCGCGAACTAGGGTAGCATCTAATGCAGCGACTTGGCAACAAGAAAGGCGAGAAAGCATGGTCACACAGATTGCGGATGGAAGTACTAAAGGGCAGACGCTGAAATTCAGAACTGGTAGGAACAGTGTGTTGGCCTTGACAGCAGCAAACGTAAGGGGCAGCGCAGCGTTGCAGATGAGCAATATATCAAGAATAGGTGCAACGATATAGTCACCATCAGGAACCGGCCGCAATGGGTACAGGGCAACAAAGGATGCAATTTAAGATGGCAGAAAAACATTATCTTCAGAGAATATTAGAGGTGGGAAGCCCACAAGGAAGTTATCGAATAATGAGACCTCAAGAGAGTACTCCAATAACCAGCCAATGAGAAGTTAATATTCCGACAGGAAATCTAAACCGAGAATCAGATCATGGGCGCACATGTGTCAAACGGCCAAACAAGCTGGGGTGCCGTGGCCAGCAGTAGCAGCACGAGCGCTGCATTGGCCGTCAGAAACAAGAATTCCAGTATCCACAATGCACGGACAAAATGTCGCAGAAATAAAGACATTGCGATGACAGAGGTGAAAGTTGGAGCTTATCACGGACTCATGCATGCCAGCGTCCATGAAAGCATATATGCAGCGTCACCTTTGGGGGCTGCATCAGCTAGTTTTCCAGATCAGAGCGAGATGAGACGACTGTGGGGATTGAGAGCAACAGCCTAGAAGCGACAACAAGAGGAAAAATCGGCGAGAAGCATGCCTCCGAGGTCTGTGGTGGAGCTTGTGATGAGAAGCGGCAGGAAAAGTCTGGGTGGGAGCTAAGGGTGAAGGCACTGTGGGGAGGTGAAAGGCATGGAGAGCGACTAGTGGAGTTGCCATAAGGATGCGACTAGGGTCTGCAGTAGTGCCGAGCAATGTAGCCTATGTGAGAGTAGTAAAAGCGGTTTTGTCGGTTGTCTGCGGGATTCCGGAGAAACAGTGGGGGTGGATACTAGTGGTTGGAACCTGAGTGCCAGCTGAGCAACCAAGATCACACACACTGCTGGATTGAGGTTCCAATTGCTAACTTCTTGCTACACGAATGCCTGGATGAGCAACACGATAGGCAGAGACATATGACTGGGATAGGCACAAAGGCCTCTAATTTAAGTCACACAATCCTTGCGACTGCGTCTGCGAAGGCAGGCATTTCAAAGAGTGGACGTGGTGGAGCTGCTGGTCCTCAAAGGAAGGGGTTGCTACTGTTTTAGGAAGCCGAGAAAACAGCTGCGGAATGCAGCAGCTTTCAATTTGCTCGAAGCGATGGCACTCCTTGATGGTGTCAAAGATAGTGCAGTCCTTGCAGAGAAACAAATGAAAAGCATCATACACTATGCCATTGCAGCCCACGCTGTCTGATTGAGTCAAAGCAACGTCCACTTTGTGGCGAAGCGCCAGGACATCCAGAATATAGGTATGTAGCCCTCTGTGGCGGACTGGGCGCGCGACGACAGTTGTTGTTTCGAGGTTACCTTCCATGCCTCAGGTCTTGCAAATTCATTTCTTGGGAAGTACCGACGTCAAGAATGCGGCTATAACTTTAGGGCAAATTCATTTGTTAAGAAAAAAGTCAGAACTTCCTATGGTACACAATGGTTAGACTACCAGATTCCTGTCCTT
This sequence comes from Amblyomma americanum, assembly GCF_052857255.1. Classification (NCBI taxonomy): domain Eukaryota; kingdom Metazoa; phylum Arthropoda; class Arachnida; order Ixodida; family Ixodidae; genus Amblyomma; species Amblyomma americanum. Next base: position 558,493 of record NW_027526485.1, read on the forward strand.
TTAAATTTGTTTCTAGAGCTTATTGACATCGCAGTGAATGTACAGTCACCGTATACTTATAAAGCACGGATAAAAAAAGTACTCCTGGTAGAAAAAAAAATGACCTGTCTCCTTGTTATCTCATTTAGGTTTGTGTTTCGCTTGTATTGCTGTGTTCCTTGTTAGATTCTTGAAATATATCGATACAAATGTTGCTTCTTCAGGCTTTTGACTCGGTAATAATTTTCTGGTTAGGAGCTAATCTTTTGTTGAGATAAATATTTATGCAACTGCGGTTCTTACCTTCTGACACAATAATAACTAACAGGTTGTGATGTAAGCTTTTTTCTTTTTTTTCTTTTTTTTGAAGAAAATTTCTGTTGTTTTCTGTAGTACTTACGGTTTTAATTTCATATAATGCTTGTTCACAATGCTTCTGTTTTCTACACGTAATGAATGGTACAATATATTTTTTACAACGGCTTTTGTAGCATAGAGAGTGCAATGTATCTCGCCAGGAGGCGAGGCCTTGTCAGGCGTAGATGAAACGCCTTTTGCCTCGTCTTCCTTGGTAGAATAATCCTCTTTTAAACTCTCTTGCTCATGATGTATACTTGCTTTCTACCAGAAATAAAGTGAATTTGAATTTGAATATGCGTAGTTTTTCCTCACAGGTGTCCCGGCTCATGAGTTCATTCTCATGTGTTTCATATTACACCCTGGCAGTGCCGGTAAGGTAAAAGATAACATTCGCCGGCATCGGTGTAGGGTCCTACATGTTATAGATGATGACTGGCACGTATGAGCAGAGCGAGTCATCAACATCTGTGTCGTCAATCCCAAACATGCCGGGGTATCAGGGTGACGCCATAACTACTAAAGGAGCGCTAGCCATCCTATGTGACTCTGTGCCGGTCTGACTACTTCAAGCTTCATGGCTCAATCATACAACCGGCTCCTCCACCAACTATGTTAAGTGGCGAATGACACCGTGACCACTGTGACACAGTGCATAGGCAAAAAACGCAGAGCCTGAAATAAGCACAAAATCACCGAGTACAAAAAGCGGCAACGCGCACCACCAAAGCACTTCAATCACGTAGCATATAAAGTGAAACAGGGGAAATCATGCATCATCACTTGTACTAGAAGAGAAGGCACTATCACAGTAAAGTAGTAGCACAAGGGGCACTGGCAATCCAGACAAGGGGTATTGAACACCGATTTTGTGCAAACTGACGCTGTCAAATAATAGCAGAGGCAAGACATATTAGGGCTGTGCTACCCGAAGCTCTGGAGATAGAGATAACAACCCTAAGAGACGAGGCTTTTTATTTCTGGCACGAGAAACCTTCATAGATAGTCCCAGCTACACCAACAGTGCATCGGCCGTGTTGCAACTTGAGCGAAGCAACGTGCCATGCGCATCGACCTGCAACCGCGGTTAACACTAAGCAGACAGCCCACATTACTCAGCGTGTCGCCTCTCATTTTGCTATGCAGCTGACCCATGTTTCACAAGGGGAAGTTTTGGGCCACTTGGTCAGAAATGATGTAGAGGAAAAAGAAACTGCAACTTCAGACCGGACGCAAGACAGAGAAGTGGTCTTACGTCCTGTCTGAAGTTGTGGTCTTTTTTCTCTACAAACCATCAGTGTGTTCACCTCAAACACACCTATGTAGGCCAGACCGAGATAGCATATCTGTGAACACTAGCCAGAAGACGTCCTCAGTTCAGTAGACATTAGAAAGACATGAAGCATGTGTCTGCAACAGAAAGAGCACAGGTAACATGTGTACCCCACCGTTATCACTACAACTCATGAAGAAGATACACAAAAGTAGCTATTGTGTTTGAACAGAACAATAATTGCTATTTTTACTTCCTGCAACCCCCAACACTCAGTTAAGAAAAACACTCAGATAATTCAGCTATGATATAACAACACTCAAAGTACACAGCTACTACCTATGAAACACTAAGCCAAGATAAACTTCTGCTAAATATGATAATGGAGCGGAAAAACAACACTGAGAATACACTTCTGCCATGATAGACTTCTGCTGGATATGAAGATGGAACACAATGCTCAAGATAAACTGTAATGTAGTCTTAGCGATTAATTATGACGAAGTAGAGGAAACAAAATAAACCCAGTCTTCCATACAACTTTCACACATTTCAAGCGAAATGAACCCACAGGCCACATCCTTATCTCACGTGAAGCATTATCTGTGCGGAAAATCTTGAGCTGTTCTGATGGAAGCGGAGCATAGAGGTTCGTTGCATGAAGAAACTCATGGCCAAGAAGAAACTTCGGAGACACCTCTGTCAGACTGACAATGCTGCCACTGCTTATTAAGCAACACGAGTCGTTCTCTACACCTCCTTTCAAGGATGATACTTCTGTCAAGCGCACAGTCGGTGGGAGTTCTCTCGGTGAATAAGCCAACTCGGAAATTCTGCGGCTCACCTGTCCAAGTGGCTTTCTGCTGGTGCACAACAACAGTTTAACTCACCACAAACAGTGCTGAAATGGGAAGGCACTAACATTTTCCAGCGGCCCATAAATTAAGGCGTCTTCCGCAATGTGACACAGCATGTGTACATTGTAGATCAGAAACTCACGTTCATAAAGCACCCCACACTGCTGTGAAAAATACTTCAGGAGATCTGAGGCAAACTTGTTCATCTCTGTCGCAAGAACATCACTGAGCAGAATGCACATCGTCACATGAAGGCACAGGAAGTGTTTGTATTGGTTGTTGTCCAGCAAACCGCGCAGCACGACAGGACCATTGTAGAGAAGGAAGGACCTAAACTCCACTGCCTTCCGTCGGTCCAATTAATCAAGGTGTCTGGGGTGCCAAGCAAATTCTGACGGCAGACTTGTTTGCTGCTGTCTTTGAACTCATAATGCTCTGCTGCTGTGCTCCGAGACAATGCTGTAATGCTTCAAAGTCCACGTCTGCAGCAACTTACAGACCACTCCCAAGCACACCGTGTGTATTTAATACAGCGGAAAGTGTTTCACCACGTCCACATGCAACTCCAAAAGTGGACTTGCAGCGTTGTGGTGGCCAGCGTCGGCCATTGTGCGGCAAGAATCATATCTCCTATTTCATTTTTGAAAGCAGCACACATGGGATTCTTTGCCTGTGCTCAATTCTTTCTCCTTTCTGTGTGCAGCGGTCACAACCTAATAACCAGTACCAGTTGGTACATTTGACATACGAACGAACAGGCTGGCGCATCACAGATTACTGCTGCAAGTGAAACACTGTGACATACACCTTTGTTGATGACACCAGAAGTTTCCATACTTTTCATTTCTTATAGAGATGGCCGCAAAAACTATGCAATATTTGTAAGCTTCTTTTTTGCCACAATATAGAGACAGCAAATGGTCGGCTGTCAACTGCATTCGCCACTGAACACAGCAAAACCCAGAAGACCAGCGAAGAGCCCTTGAATACAGGTAATCCGTCGATGTTCACGTGGAGGTCAACGATAGTACCTGCAACATCGCGAAGACCGTTCTTCACTCTTTAGATCATCTGACTTCGTAGGGGAAAATGCCCGTAGTCGTTAAGAACATCAGCTTTTCGCTCAGACGTCAGTAACGTGCGAGCGTCACGAGGTAATGGATGGACAAGGCGACACAAAAGCAGACAGAGGTCATTGACTGCCGAATGGGTGAGTGAATGCTTCCGAGCTATGTCCGCTAGCTCTCGTGCAGCTTCTGTCGTTGAGGGGCTTGCTTCTGTGCTTTCTTGCGCGGTAGACGGATCCTTCTCGGACGACCACGAATATTTGGCACTGTCATCAGAATCGGCTGGCAAGTGAGGCCATTCAGAAACTCCGATTCGTCCTGCGGATGCTTCAGAGCATTCTTCGGGCCTTCTGCGTGTGTCCGCATTGTTGGCATCGATTTCACTGTCTTCGCGTGCAGTCGTGGAAGGCCCAAGGCCGCCCTCGGCGGGAGAGGAAATGTCGCGGTAAAAATTCGGTGACCTCCCGGTTCAGCCGCCCGTATTTTTGCCACTTACTGGCCATTCAAAATGAGAACGAGTGCTATCGAGGAGACTCAACCTGAGTGCGCAACGAGCTGGAGCTCTTCGAAGATAGGCGAGTCGATCGGCTCTTCTCCTCAGCCGGCTCAGCTGTCATCGGCTTGCGCGAAAAAAGAAAAGTGGTAGAAGCGGAAGTGGCGGAAGTACGTGTGGGTGGACTGAGGTACCTGGGAAGCGAAGTTAAAGCGGCAAACTTAAATTCAGCTTTTGGAATGTTTTCGTCAAACATGATGACCTCTCATAAGAGGACTTGAGTGATCACTTTCAATAAGTTAACGGAGCTACTACTACTAAATTATTTTCTTCCACCATGACTGTAACTGAGTTACTAGACGAGCAAGCTGGCAAATATCCAGTGCTGGGCTCCAGACGAAACGTGCATTGTTTATGCTCACAATTAATGAGCAAAATTCAGATCACGCTCAAATGAGTAAATCGCAAATTGTAGGCTACTTAAAGTTCTTCAGTGATACATGTGCTTAAAGCATAAAAAAGGAAATGAACATAATAAAAATAAAATAAAACTAAAGTAAAGAACGGGAAAATAATAAAAATAAATAAAACAAACCAACAAAACTTCTAGTAATAAAGAAAACAAATTAAAAAATGAAAAATTCAGGGAGAAGCGAAAAAGAAAGGCCTTCGCATTTCCGCCCTTAAACAGACTGAAGTGCATTCCTGTAATTTTTTTTAAGGCGAAAGCCCTTAATAGCTCATCGTTGTCCCTCCGTCCGCGAATTCTGTCACACTATGACGTTATCAATAGCATAATTGCTATAATGCATATACTGACGAAGAAGAAGGAGCGCCGACCAAAGAAAACAAAAAACATAAACAGACGTTTCGGCTCCCGTACGGGAGCCTTGTTCACATTGAAATGAAGTAAGCAGCTCAGTGGCATTACATATGCTTGAAAAGAGGGCGCAGGGAGCGTGCGTAGATTGGGTTAAGATTTCCATCGTTGCGGTTTAGGGTGTGACTAGTAGTTTGGATGATTAATGATTCCAAGTGCAGGCGAGGGTATAGCTTCTTTTCGGTTGAAAGCACGTGTGCCCGACCCCAGTCGATGTCATGGCCTGTAGATACTGCGTGCTCGGCGATAGCATTTGAATCCACTTTTTTGTTGCGTACATCGTTACTATGTTCCTTTAGCCGCCTCTCGAAATTTCCGGTTTCGCCAATGTATGCGTAGTCACAGTCGGAACAAGGAACCTTGTACACTACGCCTGGATATTTTTCTTTGGGAAGGGGGTCTTTGACATTTACCAACGCATGGCGCAGTTTTCTTGTCGGAACGTGGGCGATATGAACACCAAAGGTGCGCATGATGCGTGCTAAAGCCTCGCTTAGTCCGGGAGCATAGGGCACGGCAGCACGTTTCAAGGGTGACAGAGGAGTATCGCTTGCTGGGCGACATAACTGTTTTTCCACGGATTGCACAAATGAGGTCGGGTAGTTGTTGCTTGAAAGCTCTTGTCGTATAGTTTGAAAATCAATGGCCTGGTCTTCAAGGGAGCTGCAGATGCGTTAAAAGAAAAGTTAAAAGAAATAAAATTAAAAAGAACAAATAAGAATTAAAAAGAAACGATCGTTAACGTCCCCTTTAGTGTTCCTGAATTTGTAGCCGTCCTGCCCAACAAGCGTTCATTGATTAGAAATTAGTCATTAATTAGCCAAAGTGGGTGCAGAATGGCTTTCGCCTCGCGCACTTAAGCTCACCCTCAATTTTCGTAGAGGAGCCGCAAAGAAGAGAAAGAGGATCGACATGCAGGAGCGAAAATATACCCAGGAAAAATATACCCAGGAAGATATGACTGAACATATATTTTATTGAGACGCTTTGGTATGTCGATGCCAGCCAGATCAGTGTCCCTATACGGTCTGGAGTTCTTGCACCGCCGGTCTAGGTCTACTTGCACCACCACGGTGGCTGACGCTGTGGGCTGTTGACCAGAGTACCCAGGTTCCAGCCCGACAGCGGCGGTTGTGTTTCGATGAAGGCGAAACCCAAAACGGTATCAGTGCAAGATGAACGTCCGCAGGTGGTCGAAATTATTCCAGAGCCCTCCATTACGGCGCCTCTTTCACTCCCACCTTCCTCTCTTTCCTTACATTATATAATTGTAATTGGTTTTTTGGGGAAAGGAAATGGCGAAGTATCTGTCTCATATATCTTTGGACACCTGAACCGCACCGTAAGGGAAGGGATAAAGGAGGGAGTGAAAGAAGAAAGGAAGAATAGGTGCTGTAGTGGAGGGCTCCGGAATAATTTCGACCACCTGGGGATCTTTAACGTGCACTGACATCGCACAGCACACGGGCGCCTTACCGTTTTTCCTCCATAAAAACGCAGCCGCCGCGGTCGGGTTCGAACCCGGGAACTCCGGATCAGTAGTCGAGCGCCCTAACCACTGAGCCACCGCGGCGGTGCAATTTCCTTACATCGCGGTTCAAGTGTCCACGTAGAATTGAGAGAGATATACTGCGCTTTCCTTTCCTGAAAAAGCAATTTTTGTATCACTGGTGTATTTCTCGTTCTTTCCCTGACCCTGGTAGTACACTATAGGCAGTAGCTCGTGTGCTTAAAGGAATATATAGAGAGCTTTTATTAAAGGCAAGATAAAAAAAAATATCGCACAGAGAGAGGCGCACAGTACGATCCAGCGTCGTGCTGTGTGTCTGTCTGCGTCCTTCTGCTGGTTATATTTGTTCGAAATATGTAAAAATGATTGCTGTAACGTTATGAGACCGGAAGCGGCAGAGCAGGTGAGGGAACAAACGCAGGTTAATGATATCCTAGTCGAAATCGAGAGGAAGAAATAGGCTTGGGCAGGGCATATAATGCGCAGGCAAGATAACCGCTGCTCCTTAAGGGTAACGGAGTGGATTCCAAGAGAAAGTAAGCGTAACAGGGGGCGGCAGAAGGTTAGGTGGGCGGATGAGGTTAAGAAATTTGCAGGAATAGGGTGGGCGCAGCCGGCAAAGGACCGCGTTAATTGGAGAAGCACGGAAGAGGCCTTTGCAGTGGGTGTAGTCAGGCTGATAGTGAGAATAGATAGATAGCTTTTAATTGCGTTTTATTCTTTGCAATGATGCGTAAAGCAAATAACTATACACTGATCACCATTTGGCATTCGCCATTCTTATGTTTCGGTTTACACAGCGGAGTGATGAAAAAAAGTGTACGTCTTCCAAGTTCAGTACTGGTGATGCTAGGAATGAAAAGACTGCGGTGTAATCACGCCTTCGTCGTTGTGATTTACTACATCGCTAAGATGTCTTGCGCATCACTAACAAGAAGAAAATATGCAGCCAAAATTTGGTTTCTGCACTGAATGCCGCAGCCAGCCACATTATTTCATTCTATTTGGTGTTGCTTTGATAAGCCACCACTACCAGGTCAAGAAATCTTAGACGCCAGCAAATAACTAATATCAATATAGGATTTCATGAGAATGATTATCCAGATTAAGAAAGAAATCATTAAAAATGGTTTCAGAGAATGGTCATGGCACAGTGTAGTCACGGTGGCGCCAGCGACTGCTCTGTTTTAAAAAAAAAAGCAAACATATCATCTATCCACATATACCAGGTTGGAAGACCGAAGCGCAATGTCATTCCGTGGCAGAATATAATCCGAATAATGACGGGGATGAATACCTAGCTGAGAAATTTGTACAGAACAGTTTGCGTCACTTTATGCCGATAAATTAAAATACTGATGGAAAACTCTATATGCTCAAGAAATTGTGATGACAACCGTTTGGTCTTCAGTGCCCAGCAGTAAGGAAACAAACAGGAACTTCCGGCCCAGACTACTAAGCGCAGTGACATGTAAAAACACGGCTCGTATTTGAAATTTCTTCCCCGTGTGCTCGCCGTGCCCGTGTTGGAGCTTGAATAGGTGCGTGCAGTCCAGCGTGAAACACCAGCTTTGTCGGCTTTATCATCCGTTTTGTGGAAGACTGCTCGCCAAGATAGGTAAGTAAATTTTTGTCAGTACTAGCGCTGGATTTCAGTAGCCACTTTGGATGCTACACGTAAAAATGGGACCACACGCATATGTATGTATACCCAGGCACTGCAATGGAGCTGCACCGATGCGCTCGAGTGCCTTTCTCAAGTGGTTAAACTATCAGCTTGTGTGCAATTTCTAGTTATACATAAATCTCTCTTGCACTTCTCGGGTGCATTATGACTAGCGTTGTTTGCATGCTGACAATCCTAACATGTGACCACCGCCTTGCTTTCAACCGCGGGCTCTGACAACGCGGTATATTGCAACCGTAGTGCCGCGTTTTGCTGTGAAGCGGTTGGCCGTTTTCTAGATTAGTCGACAGCAACGATAACTTACGTCTGACCAGCTGGAACCTTAAGGACGTTAGGCCCACATAACCCGTATTTTTCATCCTAGTAGTCATGCTGGACTGTAGTAATCCTGTCGGGAACGTAAATTTTTTAGCGAGAGTGAATACACCTAACGCGTGTAAAATTTTCGCGAGTGTCGACAAAAGCAGTATGGAACGAGTCAAGCATAAGCTTGCTCTACATATTTGTGGCTTTACCTTGCATAATTGCGTTTCAGAAAAAGGAAGAGGCCAAAACCGCAGTACGTTTTCTGCGTGGTAGCGTTCGCGAAAGAAATGGATTCAGTCGGTGCAGTGCCGACTAACTGGCTGACGAAGTCAAGACAAAGGTGCTTGTGGCCACCTCAAGGCACTACAGTCTGCCACTGAGCACATGGCGAGGAAGAGGGTAGAGCCACTACTGGACTGGCAGCGATGCCCTTGTAAGATGTTGGGATATGCAGGTAAGAAAAGAGATGTGCTTTCGAGAAACTCAGAACATTCTTTTTCGGTTTTTTCTTCCCTAGTCACAGAGCTGAATAAAAAATTTAAGTTATGGACTTCAAAAATTGTGTCTTCGACTGGTCGCTCCCGTCATCCGGTTAGGATCTGGCAGAGTGGGAGCCGCTCTCGCTCTGAGCGCATAGCGAGACTAGTCAAGTCGAATGGTCAGCGAGTTTTTAGAGCGGGAGCCCAGGAGGCAGAAGGGGCACGCAACTTCCGGAGCCACTACGTGGCACCGCTGCTGATGTGAACAGTAGCCGCACGTAAGGTCCCTTGATTACCTTTAGCCGCACGTGGCCGCACACAGTTTGCATCGCTGTCGCCGCTTAGCCTGTATAAATCGCTACCCCAGCTTTCCGTCCCACGGGACACTCATTTTTTGACCTCGCCTTGTGGATAGCACTGTCGGCCTCGTCTGTGCTGCTACTGGAGTCGCTGTTGTCATGCGACAGCAACACAGACCGCGTTCCTAGCGTAGTTATCCGGCGTCTGCTGGACATTTTGCCTCGCACAGCGCGGCGCCCGCAAAACACAACACAGCAAGGACGCTACTACTGCGTAAAAAGCCTACACTTGCTTCTGCCTACGCGCAGGGGACGCCGAGGCCTCGCACCGCTTTTGCGAAATGGCGGAAGTGGCTCTGTCATGTGGACTCATCTCGGAGCCGCTCCGACTTTTTTCTCGGAGCGCGTCAGAGCGGCCAGTTGCGACCAGCGGAATGTGCGGTCGCCTCTGAGAGCAACCTAGAGCAAACTAAAGCTACCAGTCGAAGACACCAGAAGAGTTGGAGACATAGCAGAGCAGTAGTTGCCTGCTTGAAGTGTAAACACGGGCAAACACATGCACATCATGATTACATGCGGTTAACCAGGAGTGGTTCTGCATTTATCCCATTGGAACTAACAGCGGAAAGCAAGCTCTACAACAGGTAACCAGGTGTTTGCCGTGTAAGTGCAACAGGGCGCGTAGCATACACTCGAAGCTTGCATACTCAACACCAGTAGCTTCATTCCGGGTAGCAGGTAAATATTCTCAAATCAGAGATATAACTGCCACAGTGAAAGAAGCAGCTAGAAGGAAACTTAGGGTAAAATCGAGCAGATGTGCAAGGATTAAATGCCCAGGGCATATCCAAGAAGTGGTGCCACCACTCGCGCTACCAAAGCGTATCAACTTCATTTCTTTGCTACAACTCATACTGGATTAGGGTTGCTAACGTATCCGCTTCACATAGTCAAAATTGCTAGGAAAATATTGTGGGATCAATTCTTTGAGAAAACACAGATAGGATGGAATCAGTCTCGCTGTGTCTTGAAGAAAAACAAATGTACTGGGTTACTGGGTACAACCGGCATGCCTTTAGCCTGAGCCTTCAGATCGCTGAAACGTGTCTTAAATATGAATGTGCTGGATCTGCAGGATGTATTTTTAGCCACATTCGAAACTAAAATTTAAAAAAAACAAGATGCCTAGGTCTTACATTTCAAGTAAGCATTATTATTGTGTTTGAGCCTTGGCGATTCAACCCATTTATTATTGTTAAGCTGGAACATGAATTGCTTGCTTTTTCGTGATAAATTTGTGGCTGTTTGTTCATGACAATAAAACATAAGCCACAAAAATTGGGTTGGATTAAGTTTATATCCACATCGTGATGTCTTGCACGTGACAGAAAAGTATGCCACAAAAATTGGACTAGATTAAGTTCATATCCACATCACGATGTCTTGGATATGTAATTGGGAAGAAAGACCGAGCTGAAGTTCAGATGCAGTTCTGAAATGGCACTGTAAACCCTGGGATCATAATAATGTAAGTTAGCTGGTTAATAATTCATTTGTAGGTTTTTTTCGTTTTCAGCAAAAGAGAGAGTAGTCGAGGTATCAAAGCTATGTTCATTTGCACTATTCCCTGTGCATGTACCCATTGCAGATTGCCTGTTACCAAAATTTCTGCCTAGATTAGGACCCAGGAAACCACCTTTTTATTCATTATAAACCGCAGGCTAGTTGCTCAGAAGTATCATCCACAGCGCCATATACCCAAATGTTATTTCTTTCGTCCCTTTTGATTGAAATGTTAATGCAACAAGTCACCAACTGGGAAGGCATTCTCAATGGAGTTGTAGGCATGGAGAATACTTTAAAAAGAGAGAGCGAGTCTGCAGTTTTCAATTTTTTTTTCTTGCCTGAGTTCCGAATTCAAATTACTGACAAATTCCGGTTTCTGTAATTCATGAGTTTCTGCGAGGCAAGCTGTGTTGGAAACCAGCAGGGTTGGTATTGGGTTTAGTGTGCCCCAAGTGTTACTTAAATACACCCCTTGATGCTTTCTATGCCTAATTTTGCTGCCTTGTATCTCCTAAAACCTAGTCTCCTATGCGAAAGCCTGCGAAAAAATGGCACTAGCCGAACAGACTTCACACTTGAAGTCTGCAGACTCTAGTGGCGAGGATTGTGTTCGCCAAGAATGGGTATCTTTTTTCTTTTTTAAGTTTTGTGCATTTATCAAAATTTGCTTGAGTGTAGACTGTAGGCGCTGTAACGGGAGCTTAGGTTAACACTCGGGCTGCGGCGAAACCAGGGCGGCGACAGTCTCTCGTTTGTTAAGGTTAGCATGCGCTCGCTCTGAGCGATGGCAGTGCGGCTAGGGTGATGCCCTTCTTCACAATGGCCCCAGGAAGAAAAGGAGCCATCTTAGCGCAGACCATGGTGCCGACAACACAACCGGGTCATAGTATGGCTTGAGTCGTTGGACATGCACAGCCTCGCGATCACGTCGGCGGAGGTCGGCAGACGGTGCGAGGGGATCAGTAAGGTAGTTCACGAAGGATGTGCGCTCCAGGACGCAGTAGGGGCCATGGTATTTCGAAAGAAGTTTCTTTGAGAGGCCGGGAGCAGTGGAAGGGATCCACAGCTAGACGAGTGAACCGCATTGGAAATCCGGATCAAGCTGACCGTCGTCATGGCGGTGTTTTAGGTACCTCGCACCTCCACCAAATGTAACGGGGGCTTAGGTTAACGTTCAGGCGGTAGCGAAACCACGACGGCGACCGAGTCTCTCGTCTGTTCAGGTCAGCAGGCGCTCGCTCTGAGCGATGGCAGTGCGGCTGGGATGATGCCCTTCTTCTTCAAATATATATATATATATATATATATATATATATATATATATATATATATATATATATATATATATATATATATATATATATATATATATATATATATATATATAATGCAGTGTAGTTGTGTACAACTCAAGAAAAAAGAAGCAGATGCCCTTTAGAACAAGGCCCTTCTGCCATTGGTGTCTTGTGACTTTCGTGATGTCGCGGTTAATCCGAGTAAGTCATGGTGAACCCCCTTTCAGTGGAGAACGCCTGAGGAATCTATGATTATCTTATGTAACGTTAATGTTCAACAGCCTCCGAAGGAAACAGCAGTTTGCGATAGGTAGCGAGGTACTGGAAGTGGTAAGGGAATACGTCTACTTAGGGCAGGTAGTGACCGCAGAGCCAGGTCATGAAATGGAAATGACTAGACTGATCAGATTGAGATGGAGTGCGTTTGTCACATACTCTGAGATCATGAATGGCAAGTTATCAGTATCACTTAAGAGGAAAGCACATGACAGCTCTGTCTTACCGGTACTCGCATGTGGGGCATAAAGTGAAGGGCAACATAACAAAACGGGTTCTGCTTAAATTGAAGTCAACGCCGAAAGCTATGGAACGGGAAATGATAGGTGTAATGTTAAGAGACATCAAACGTGCAGAGTGGGTCAGCGAACAAACGTACGTTTCTGATCATATAGTTGCACTCGAGAAGAAGTGGGCAGGGCATGTGATGTGAAGGCAAGGGTAATGGTCTGAATTCCAAGGGAAGGGAAGTGTAGGAGGGGGCTGCAGAAAGACAGGTGTTAGGATGAGGTTAGGAATTTTGCGGGGATTATGTGGATGCAGCTGGCACAAGGCCGGGTTAATTGGACGGATACAGGAAAAGATGTTTTTGCTGAAGTGGGTGTAGTCAGGTTGATGATGATGAACCCTCTATCATCTGTCATACCCTGTGGTGTCAAGCTAGCAGGTCTAAGGGGATTACTATCTATGACATAATGAGAATCCGCTGACACCACTAGCTGCAGGGAAGTCCTTTGATGGGAAAAAGCTGCGTTGTTGCTTGAGTTGCATCCAACTATAGTATCATATTGTGTTTCCTGTGTTCAACATCCGAGTCTGTATGTTACTGTTCTAATGCAGTGGCATCACATTAGAGGGGTGAGGGGTATATGGCTCAAGGAGATACAGTGCACCACAGGAGTGGGGGGGCGGTGACAGTGGTGGTGACACTGCACTTGTGGAAAGGTCTTGCTTAACTCTGTATGAACTCATTGTTTCAAGTCCGAAACTCTCATTCTTCTGTTTCATTTGGTATGAAGACACCACCGAGCAGCAGGTAATGGCGTTGAAGTGACCAGGACGATACATAAATCATCCGGATTTTGTTTCACACACAACCTTTTCACTACACCTGCAAATGTTCTTGATAATTCCTGTCTCTGGCATGAAGAGATGGGGCAGGGGGTTCTAATTTAAAACTTATAACCTATTTGAATTCTACTATGGTTACATGTCTAGGTTCTCAGGCCTTGCAGTATTATATGTTAGCAAACAGCGAAAAAGTATCTTTGTTTAAAGTTCTATAGACACCTATTTTTGGTTGCTTGTTTTATTGTTTTTAATGATGCATGATATGACTGACGCCAGACGTGGACGACGAGCGAAGAACGTTTATTCAAACGCACACAGGATATATATATAGGCCCGAGCGGCGTGATAACAGAGCACGGAATCATGGTTCGTCATAGGCCGCGATAACGTCACAGCACAGCGTCGCGCTATCACATTTCTTCCCCCCCACAGGCTCTACTTAAAGTTCTCATGTGTGAACCAGTCCGGCTGCTTGCGCAAACGAGTGCCTCTAAGAAGTGGTGGCTCCTCCCTCGCAGTGGATGGCGTCGGCTCTGATGCTGGTAGCCGCCCTGGGCTTTGCTGCGGTGGCAGGTCTGCACTAGCAGAGGTTGGCACTGCGTCATCCACTAGAGGCGGTGGAAGAGGGGTCGGATTCTGTTCTGCTGACAGTTGAGATGATTGTGCCCCCTCATCAAGCAGAGGACCGCTGAGTGGCGACCGTCCATTCAGTGTTTGTTGCAAATGGTCGCTCTGAGGCTGCCGCAGGGTCCGCATGGTGTGGCCGTAGATGGTCAGCGTGGGTGAATCGAAGGTGCCCGTGCACTTCCACAATATACGTCACAGCACTCACAACTTGGTGCACCACACCTGCCTCCCAAGAGGCATGTTCCCCGCGCACCGTTTTCACGTTCACGCGATCACCTTCGCAAAACAAGCGCTCAGCACCACGCGCCACGTTACGCTTCTTTTTCATGTCAATTTGTTTTTGCTGCATGTCCCCGACAAAGCTGGGCTTGAGCAAAGAAAGCTTCGTGCGCGGTTGACGCTTTAGCAACAACTGCGCCGGTGTTTGCCCCGTCACACAACTTGGCGTATTTCTGTAGGCAAAAAGAAAACTATCAATACACTCCTGAAGCGAACGCACGCGAGTGACGTCGCGTTCCATGACCTGCTTTAACAGCGCTCGTTTGACCGTCTGCACGGTGCGCTCAGCCGCACCATTGGACGCGGGGTGATATGGCGGGGTACGGACATGCTTCACACCATTGCTCTCCAGGAAATCCGAGAATTCTGTAGATGTGAACTGCGGCCCGTTGTCGCTGACCAACGTTTCAGGCAGCCCGTAGGCCGCAAGCACATTGCTTAATTTCTCAATTGTCTTCGTGGTAGACGATGATAACATCGGCCAAACTTCCACCCATTTGGAAAAAGAATCAACTAAAACAAGGAACACACTAGAATGTTTGCAAGAAAAATCAACGTGAACCCGCTCCCAACACCTCGACGGGTAGCTCCACGGATGGAGCGGCACGGGTTGAGCAGCTGGTTGAACTGCCTGACAGATTTTGCACTTTCGGACGTACATCTCGACAGCTTGATCCATACCAGGCCACCATACAAAGCTTCTAGCTAGCATTTTCATGCGTGTGCTGCCTGGATGTTCGTCACGAAGCAAGTCCAATACACGTTCCCGCAGCTGATCCGGTATTACTACTCGAGTGCCCCATGTTAAGCACCCTTGCTCAAGAGACAACTCATAACGGCGAACGTGATATGCCTTCATTTCTTCAGGGTATTGATTTGGCCAACCATTCAGTGTGTACTCAGACACACGGCTCAATGTCATGTTCCGCTTTGTGGCCTTAGCAACTTCTGCAGCATTTAACGGCAGGCTCTCGAATACTGCTAAGCATTCTTCCGAGATATCAGTTGCCTTCTCTGCCTGCGGTAATCTGGACAGCGCGTCCGCTACTTCCAGGTTCTTGCCCTTGCGATACCTGGAAGTAGCGGACGCGCTGTCCAGATTACCGCAGGCAGAGAAGGCAACTGATGTCTCGGAAGAATGCTTAGCAGTATTCGAGAGCCTGCCGTTAAATGCTGCGGAAGTTGCTAAGGCCACAAAGCGGAACCTGACATTGAGCCGGGTGTCTGAGTACACACTCTCTGGAACAATTGAAACAGCCGCGCCTGTGTCGATCTGCATTTTCAATGGCTTGCCTTCCACTTCAACATTCACTTCGTAACTTGATCGCGTCAAGTTTTTAAAATAGTACACGTCTAACTCCTCTTCCTCGTTCTCAGTATCATCCATTGCATTCACGCGCTTTGCCTTCGGGCACATTTTCTGCAAGTGACCAACTTTTGAACACTTATGGCACTTAAAATTTTTGTACCAGCACTTCTGTGATTCATGCTTCCTGCCGCATCTTTCACAGGACGAATTCACTGGCACTTGGTCAGGAGTCGATCTCGGCAATCTTTCGTTCCTTGCGCTCTTGCTCTTAGCCTGCAAGGAATGCAACGATAAGTTTGCTTCCTTCGCTTGCATTGTCGCGGCGTCTTTTGCAGCCAGTTCCCGGTCCAATGCAATTTTGCACGCCCCCTCGAACGTTAAATTCTCGGCAGCGAACAATGCGCGCTGGCTTTCCTCGTTCCGCAATCCTGCAACTAACCTGTCCCGCAGCGCATCTTGTGCAAGAATGTGCCAAAGTCGCACTTCCTGGCCAAGTGTTTCAATTCAACAATAAACTCTTCCACACCTTCATGCTCTAGTTGCACGCGGCGATTGAATCTGCAACGTTCGCCAATCACAGAGCTTTTCGGGCAGTAATGGGTTTGAAGCAAGCGCTTTACCTCAGTATACGTGTGTTCAGCGGGCGTTTTCGGAACACTAAGACTCTTTAGCACCTCATAAGCTTCCGCGCCAATAACAGTCAAAAACACAGACAGTTTCTTCTCCTCAGCGATTTCGTTCGCACCAACAAAAAGTTCAAAACGTTCCACGTATGATTCAAAGTTCTGCGTCTTAGCATCAAACTCCGCTATCTTTCCGTACGAAGGCATTTTTGGCAATACTCATCACACGTTGCGTCCGTTGTCACTTTCCTCCGTCGGCAGTTCCGCTGGGCGTCTGTCGATGCTTTCGCTCGCTGTCGTGCTCCTTGAACACGTACTGCTAGTCCACGGTCAGGCTCTCGACAAACGTGCCGGTTCCTTCCGCTGGTTTTCTTCGTGCAGAACGTTGCTGCCGCCGTGCCGAGCCGGCCTCCCCCGCGTGGCCGAAGTGCCTCGTCGCCAGATGATATGACTGACGCCAGACGTGGACGACGAGCGAAGAACGTATATTCAAACGCGCACAGGATATATATATATATATATATAGGCCCGAGCGGCGTGATAACAGAGCACGGAATCATGGTTCGTCATAGGCCGCGATAACGTCACAGCACAGCGTCGCGCTATCACAATGCACAATACTTTACTATACGAAGATCATCATGTGGTATTTGCCTACAGCTGCTGTATAACTTGTAATCGAATTTCAGCTCACTTGTTTTGGTTTTGGTTTCAACAGCCGAGCGATGGCTTTCACGTCTAGGGCTAGTGACAGATGAAAAACTGCAATATTGTCACGAAGTAGTGACTGCATTACGGGAAGCAGAACGGAAGCGAAAATGGCGTCTAAACAAAGTTTTATTGGGGCCGACTTGCGCCCACAATGGACTGAATCAAACGGCGGCGGCGTAGCAATATGCGTGCTCGGCAATCGTCGAACAGAATGCCCGCCGCTCTCGGCCGTGCTCATTTTAAAGATGATAACGAACATTCGAGATGAAGCGGGCAAAGTTACTAGAACAATCCGGAACAACGTAGAATCAGCTCTGCCTGGATGCGATCAATCGAGATAATTCTTGTCGTGTCTTGCATCGCAAACAAATCGATAAAGCGGCGCGCTGGCAGCATTGAAGAATGACCATACAAACAAACACTGCAAAGATTCGCCGCAATCTAATCGCTGCTTCGCCGTTTTGATTCACTAAAATTCTAAAGCCAGCCTACCTCAAAAACAAGAATCGCAAGGAGTGAAGAAGCAGCAAATATATCGCAGTTTTTTATCCGTCACATGACCTAGACTTTGACATCATAGCCATCGCTGAATTGTTCGCATCGAAACCTAGACAGACGAGCAAAAAACTTGGTTAAAAACTATTAAACGGTCTTAGGCAAATATGACATGGGGATCTGTGTATAATAAAAGCTTGTGCATCATTAAAAGCACTGAAACGTGCAACCAAAATTTGGTGTCTACAGTCCTTTAAGAAGCAATCATCAGCTTGAAAGCCATGACAGAAGAAGAGAAAATTTCTTTTTTTTTCTTACTCCATACACAATCTGCGTTAGTGGAGCCATTCACTGACTGCATACACGCGGTTATTTCCTGACCAGGCTACTACAAAGGGTACTCAGTTGTCTGCCAAAATGTATAAAAAGTATTTAGTCGAAAATTAAACTTTCCACTTATCAGTCTAACCTTCTTGACATTAGCGCGCCAATTTCAATTCACCACATATTGTTTCTCTTGCAACAGAAAGAAATGTGTTTCTGCTGCAGGAGGAAACCTGTTACTGCATCCTTGACTGCATTATCAAGAGGCAATTGTAGCCTGTGCAGAGGTTTCTTCATGTTACGGAAGAAAAAGTAACCACCGGGACACAGGCCTGCACAGCAGGTTCAGTGGTTGAGCTTCGTAGTCATATTCCCAGATAGTGCAATTTGAAAGACTTGTGAGTTAGGGCATTGTTGTGAAAGAGCAGCAAATTTTCTGACAACTTCCCAGAATTTCACTTTGACTGCCCACACAATGCCTAGGTTTAGTTATGAAGCATAGGAGTATCTGTTAATTGCTTGTGTGGCGTAAACTTTAGTAAAAAAAGACACTTCCTATTATCTGGATTTCTGTTTGCCTAGTTTTTCCAGCTGACAATGCCTCATGAAATTTCTTGGAGTTGATGACCCTTTTTCCATAGCGTGCAGTCGTGTTTGGACTATGGATCATGGTGTGTGACTCATGTTCCATCTCCCATAACAATGCAAGATTGGATGCCTCCTCGATTTATGAACGTTCAGGAGTGTTCCTTTCATAGATTTCATTTTTATTCTTTTCTTTGAAAACAATTGACTTGCAAAATGGGGTTTCCTTTCCACGTAGCCGATATTTCACTGCACTTGCTGTCCTGTCACTTCCAATATTTTAATTAGACTGTGCCGCTAATCTGTTTATTTTTAGACTTGTCACAATCAGCACAAAAAAGCTGAACTCTGTAATGCTGACAGAAGGTACTTCAGTAGATGCTTGCTGAGCACCCCTTGTATATGTAACAAGCGATATTCTTAAAGTGTTTGTTTTAATAATTAAATATTTGCACCGTGTAATTCTTTATGTTATTTAGCTTATTTCCGCTAGCTGTGCAAGTTGCCTGGATTGGTTGCTTACGTTTTGGTCATACCTGCCCATATAATACCCCTGTCACACGGGCACCACAAAGGCCTATGAGAATCAGGTCCTGCGATTGCAGTGCTATCCAAGATCAAAAAGTAAAGCAATAAAACCAGATAGATGCAGCTAAGAATGTTTGAAAACATATTTAAAAAATACCAATGATGTCTCTGGGTTTGTTTTTGTACGCGTGTTTATATTCTATGCCCAGCTTTCAAAACAGTAAACAGTTCTTTTATTCGGACGCGAACCTTCTTGTATGTTGGATACAATCCTTCCCTACAACCCCGACAGCTCGGAACATGCTTCCCTCTCTGACATCACCCGCCATGCTGAGCAGTGCCGCCAGTTGGCTCGCTCCTTCACCGCCGAACGTCAAGGTCTCCGTCGTACCCATGCTTCCGATCAAGACACGCCCGTGGTTCACTTCTCCACTGGCTCACTGGTCTGGCTCTCTGTTCCGAATACGTCCAAATTTTCGGCCAAGCACATCGGCCCTTACCGCATCTTGGAGCGTACGTCACCGGTCAACGACATTATCGAACCGGTGACACCTTCTTCGGACCATCGCCGCCGTGGCCGCGACGTCGTTCACGTCATCCGCTTGAAGCCGTATTATAGCCCCCTCGTAGTCTCCTCTCCTTGAGTCGCCAGGATGGCTCCCTCTTTCCGCCGGGGCACTTGGAACGAAGAAGATGATACGGCGCTCATAGGTATGCATCCCACTTTCTTTCTAATCAATTATCTCAATGATTACATTATTATTTTAAAATGATCAACATAAAAAAATTTCCTATGCTTTCATTGATGTCAATGTCTCTAGGCTCCATTCAAAAGTGCAAGATACTTCTGTCTGAGAATGTCGCGACGTTTCACTGGTAGTTTAGATGAACCAGAAATTCATAATTTCTGGTCAAAGAGTTTCGAATAGAGTCAAATCCCGTTATAAGTAAGCCTAATTTTGGCCTAAAATTTGTTATACTAAACAATCGTTCTCAAAATCTGCAAAAGTCTGCAAATAACCCAAGCAAAGGCTTCTCGCAGGGGGACAACAGAAAGGTGTAATAACGCACAATTGTTAAATTCAGAGCTTGCTATAAGCATGCGAAATATCGCTTTGTTCTGTGTTGTAGAGCAGAAATGAACACTAGATGGGGATGCTGGCTCCGCCCAGATTTATTTAAGAAACAATGCAATCTTTGCTTGGTGGCACTGAGCAGTATTTCAGAGGACTAAATTCTCTATGAAATGAATTAAATGTAGAGCTTTCTCCACATCAGGCCACAGGTACTTTCTCAAGGTAGCCCTTCAATTTCCTTTCCGTGTCGGCAGCCTCTGCAATTTTTAGAGCTCATTTTTCACTTTCCGGTTCACTGTCATCAACCCTACTTGCATCATCTGCAAGAACCGGCCTCGTCAGCGATTTCTTGGTCGGTCAGTTCAGGTGCCACCACCAATTTGTCATAAGCAGAGACTAAGTTCTCAAACGTAACATTCAGAAGCACCAGTCGACATGATGACAAGGTGATCATTCTTCATGTCTCCTTTGGAACAGTTGTCAACAAATGCAATCTTCTGTCTTGCGTTCACAATTGCCGACTGAGTGCTAGATGCAACACTGTATTGCTCAGTAATGTGGCCTTTTGCGCTCGCTGTGGACTACCAAAACATCGACTCAAATGAGAATACTTTATGCTTCTGCATTGCCATTTTGCGCAACGGAGTTGATTGAGTCATGGAGTGCAGCCCACTTGCGCGCAGGTCTGCACATGTGGCAGGGGAGTGCGGCAAGATGGTTCGATCACGTGCCGGTCATGCGTCTGTCAGCTTGATGCTAGTTCGTACTGCCCCTCTATGGTGCGGCATGTGAATGCACGCTCGATTCATTCACACAACTACCGCGGACTATTCAGATGATCAAAATATTGCATTGCTTGAAGTTTTTACGACTCCTTGTGCATTTTGAGCTATGCGAATACAAAAAACAGCTCCATTAAAACCAATAGAGTGTCAGATTATGCACTGTTCATTTCATTATACTGATAAGTCGCTGTATTCATGTTCGTTATAACGAGAATAAACTATAGTGAAAGTGCGAATCGAATACCAAATGCTGTCTGAAATTTAGTCAGAATTTTGAATATGAATTTTCTTACCTCTAATATTTCTTGCTTCAGTCTTGCTTGCTTGTCTACAATAGCAGTGGAAGGAAAGTTATATGCTGATTATATAATGAATTTGGCAATATATCATTGAATTGATTTTTTATATCCACGAGATATGGACACTCCATGTTCGCAACGTGAGTGGGCCACATTCAATTTTGTATAGTGCTGTTTCATTTCCAGACAACTGTCAAGAATGTCATGACTGCTGTGAATGGCTGTGTGAGATAGCCTGTCGTTTCCTATGACATCACCCTTAGTCGTGGCATTGCAGTTCCAGAGAAGTTCCATAAAATGTGAATATGTGGGCAATTTGTCAGTCTCAGAAATTTAAAAGTTATGGTTTTTAAAAACAACTGATTGGCATATCTGCTGATAGTACCCGGAGCATAAGGCTATAACATGTAATGCTGTCATCACAGTGACCACATTAACTGCTGTCCAGGCCCCACATTATTTCTGAATTTTAATGCAACAGTGTTACCGATCCTTTGTCACAGAAAACTCTGCAGTGGCGTTGGCCAAGGGTGGAAAATCCTAATGAAACAGATAGACAAAAAAATTCAGGAACAGCTCAGCAATGTTCAGATACACCAAATTTCTTTAAGAGGTGGTAGTGGAAATTGAATCCTGTGAGACAGGCGCGCTACCCACAGGCCATGAAGCTTTCTCTTTTTTGCTCTGATGCATGTTTTGACAGTTTACTACAGGTCACAAACAGATTATGTTGTGCAGTGCGCTCTCAAAATCATGAGTGGACATGCGTTTCGCTCATATCAAAAACCTCGAACCTTTTCAGAATACACAGCGGCTCTATCAAGCTGAGAAGCTTGTTGGGTTCAAGTTGGATAAAGGTAGACCTAATAAATGCGTGATGCGAATGGGACCCAGTAATGCAGTCGTGTTCTACTTTTTTTTCCTTCAAAACACTCGACAACTTGTACTTTGTAGTGCAGCAACTAGTGCGTTCATCTCGGGGATACTGACCATTTTCAAGTGGCACCGAATTAAAAAAAAATTATTTCTGTGCTATGCAATCAGTGTTTGGTCTAAACCAAATTGTGATACCTTTAGTCATACCAAAGAACTCAGAGGGATATAAGCAGTCTTTCTCTAATCATGGATTTTGAACATTTCAGGCTTCAAAAGTCGGACAGTGCAGCTCCTGATGGAGATCAGAGCTGGCATCAAAGAGCTCAAAGGGAATCACGCAGCTGGTCTGTAGCATTGTCTTGGAGAAGAGCTGATCCCATTGAGTTCCATGGGAGATGTTGAGGAGCTAGAAGAAATCCTTGAAGACCCTGACAGAAGCGCTGTTCTGGTAAGCCAGGCTTTTCAGTGGTTGTTGTAAAGAAATGTTTTTCTCATTGCAAGTTTTATAATCTGATTCGTAAACATGGAAATTCTGCAATCAGCATTGTATCTGTCGGCAGTGTTCACTGGTTATTCAAAATTATGTGGTTACTTGGTGCTTGAGTTCACGCGGTGAAAAGATGAGCTCACAATCACCTTGAGTACAGCTTTAAGCCAAAGCTGAAGTGGCTATGGCTTATTTTGTGGGACAACATGGGTACAGCATTCTAGAAGGCTGCAGCAGAGGAAGTTTATAATAAACTGCACAACTCCAACCGAAAATTTCAACTTTAACCCGGCGTTTCGAAGCCGACTCGGCTCCATCATCAGGGGTGACTGAGGGCAGTATAGCCAGCGTCTTTTATGTATGGAGGGGAGGGGGGGGGGGGGGGGGGGTCAAAGGAACGACAGCTGTGACGCAAAAGGCGCGGGGGGAGGGGGAGGGGGTTTAGGCTGTTAGTCAAGCTGGCGCATTGCATTGAGGTGGTTGAAGAGCGAAGTCCCTGGGCATATACTGGGGGCAGGTTTCATTTTGTGCGGTATATGCCAGGATTCCAGAAGGAGCCTTTTGTGGTAATTTGTTTCGGTTCCGAGGATGCGGGTTTCTTCGAAGTTGATTCTATGGTCGGAGTCCTCGGAATGTTCGGCTACTGGATTGCGTTCTCTTGCGAATTTGCGGACGTCGTTTTTATGTTGCCGTATTCTTTCTGAAATTTTTGGTGTTGCCGATGTAGCTTGCGTCGCAGTTGGCGCATGGAATTTTGTAGACAATGCCTTGGGCTCTTTCTCTCCGCGGCTGGTCTTTGAGAACAGGTAGGCAAAGCCCAACAGTGTTTGTGGGCTCGTGCGTAACCTGGATGCTCGATTTTTTCAGGATTTGGGCGATGCTGTCGCCCGAATCCTGAAAAAAATTTGAATTTTGGTTGGAGTTGTGAGTTTGTTATGTTCATTTTGGGTGGAAAAAACAGCGCGAAAGGGACGGAAGACAAAGAAAAAGGAAACCAGAACAGGAAAAAAATTGTCTGTAATTCCGTATATGCACAAAACGGCTCATAATCTAAAAAAGGTGGCGGTCAGATTTGACGTGAATGTGGTGTTTTCTGCGCCACACAAGTTGGGGGGGCTTTGTCGCATGATAGGGAACCGCCATGACAATATATCAAGAATTAGCCCATTTCGTTGTTTGGTTTCCCATAGATCAAGGTGTGTAGAGTGCGCATGTTCAGTTGTGTACGAACTTCCTCTTTCATGTAAAAAAGTATATATAGGACAGACCGGCCGATGTATAAATATTCGACTTAGGGAGCATCTTCGTTCACTATCAGATTCAAACTATTCGCATCTAAGAGAGCACTGCGAAGCATGCAAGATTGAAAATAAGAAAGTATGCAGACCTCTAGTCGCGCGCACACGTATTTTATTCCGCCATAGAGATAAGACGACAAGGGAGCTCATTGAGGCATATCACATTCGGAAAAGACGGGATGAATGCACCAGTCAGCCTTCCTTATTGATGGTCGATAAAGAGGTCGCTTTTCTTGACAACACGTGATTTGTGTTTTTTTTAGTACCTTTGTTTTGTAGTACCTTTGTTTTTTTCTGGCTGTCTCGTGTTTTTTTCGGTTAATCAGAGTTCTGAAATCGCGTTGTAAGGTTTTAATCTTGACTCATGATATAGTCTTAGACTGTTGTATTTCTGGGCATGTGCGCGAGTGACGTCAGGTCATGTGACTTTTTAAATATAAATGTCTGTTTTTTCTGAATAAAAAATAGTTGTGAGTCAGCGCTCGTCCGTGTGGTTTCCTTTTTCTTTGTCTTCCGTCCCTTTCGCGCTGTTCTTTCCACCCAAAATGAACGCATACCAACTCGCCCAACTTTCCATTCTACTACAGTGTATTTCTAGTGCACAGGGCTCTTTTACGTGTTTCAACTTAGACCTGTCTTCCCCAGCGTACATCGCCACGTTGTATGCAGTATGTGTATGCAGAGCCAGAGTAGCTGCGTGGCATTTCAAGCGCGGCCTTTGCCCCACGGATCTGCCGCTCGTGTGCGGAGTTCTACAGCCGTCACCAGGGCATTCAAGACGTATTTGTCGCATTCTTCGTTCAGAGCTTTGGCGACAGGCACGGTATCTGAAGGAGTGCTTATGGGTGACATGTGGGCGGTACGGAACAGAACATCAGCAAACCAAGGTCTACAGGGAGTGGTTCGCAACCTCACTGCAGACGACGGAGTTCTTGTGGGCTTCCGCCCTTCCTCACCTTCCAAGGAAAGGACTGCAAAGCAAGCTGGAAGAGTGCAGCTTCTGGGCGAAGCACATCTTCCACCGCAACACCGTAAGACCCTTGAACACGGACCGAAGTACTCCCAGGAGCCAATCCTATCACCGGTGGAGAGGCTAGCCATTTCCAGAAGTATCTCCAGAAAAGTCAAGGATGAACTTCGGCCAAGGTTCCTGGAGGAGAGCGTCAACGCCTTGGGTGTGTCACCGGGCAGACCGAAACGGAGTAAGGACTTGCGTGGTCTCGTAGATTATTTCCACAGTGCCGATTTAAGACTTGTGTTATCAGATAAGGAAGGGCATTTTGTTGTGATTCCGGAAGGGATGTTCAATGAAAGGGCTTTGGCGGCTGTCAAAAAGTGTTTTAAACGGGTCAACGTAGATCACGTGGTTGTGAAAGAGCGGGTGATTTCATTGTTGAATGAGTTTAATTTGAAAGCATTAGCCACCTCGGTTCAGAAATCACAGGGAACGGAATTGGACTTATTTTTTTCGGCACAAACCCACAAGATCGATGTCCCATTTAGGGCTATAGTTTCCGAAGGCGGCACTTGGCGGTATTTAATCTCTAGTTACCTACAGGAACACATTTCAGGATTGACAGTTGACGATCCTTTTGCTGTGAAAAATGCCGATGTTCTTGTCAAGTTCCTAAGGCAAGAAAATCCGGGAAGGTGTACCTGTTTCAGCATAGACATACAAGACCTTTATTATTCTCTTCCGCATAAAGGCATGTTAAAAGCGGTACGCAAGTGCATAGATGAAGAAAATGACGAAGCTAGGTTTGTGAGTCGGTGCGGCATTTCGGTGTCTGCTTTTCTTGAGATTTTGGCTTTCTATTTGCAATCAACATACGTGGGATGGCGAGGAGATGTATATGTTCAAAGAAAGGGCATATGCATAGGTTCGAAGGTTGCTCCAGCCCTAAGCAGCATTTATCTTTCCCAGGTAGACAAGGAAATAAAAAACAAAATTGGGGGTCTTGCAATGCATATTTCAAGATTTGTTGATGATTTTTTAGTTTTAGTAGACAGGGACAGTTTCAATACAAGAGTAAATGACATTCTAAATGTTTTTCAAGAATGTGGTAAAGGACTGTCCTTCACTTTCGAGTTACCGTCAGAAAATGCACTGCAGTTTTTAAGTTTGAAGTTGTTTTTTAGGGAAGAGCACATCTGCTGGATGCATTCACCCCGATCCCAAAAACCGGTGTTAAGTTTTACCTCGGGGCACTCAAAGCTAGTAAAGAATGGAATTGCAATGACTACCTTACGTTCAAGCCTCACAAATTCATGCCGTCACTGCATAGCCGACAGTCTGATGTTACAAGTAAGTAGATTAGAAGCCGCAGGGTTTCCACAGGGGGTGATTTCAGCAACTTGCGAGAAGCTGGTGAGGGTAGTGCGAAAAGATTTCTTGAATACAAAATTGGACAGAACAGGAAAAAAATTTGCTGTAATTCCGTATATGCACAAAACGGCTCATAATCTAAAAAAGGTGGCGGGCAGATTTGACGTGAATGTGGTGTTTTCTGCGCCACACAAGTTGGGGGGAGCTTTGTCGCATGATAGGGAACCGCCATGACAATATATCAAGAATTAGCCCATTTCGTTGTTTGGTTTCCCATAGATCAAGGTGTGTAGAGAGCGCATGTTCAGTTGTGTATGAACTTCCTCTTTCATGTAAAAAAGTATATATAGGACAGACCGGCCGATGTATAAATATTCGACTTAGGGAGCATCTTCGTTCACTATCAGATTCAAACTATTCGCATCTAAGAGAGCACTGCGAAGCATGCAAGATTGAAAATAAGAAAGTATGCAGACCTCTAGTCGCGCGCACACGTATTTTATTCCGCCATAGAGATAAGACGACAAGGGAGCTCATTGAGGTATATCACATTCGGAAAAGACGGGATGAATGCACCAGTCAGCCTTCCTTATTGATGGTCGATAAAGAGGTCGCTTTTCTTGACAACACGTGATTTGTGTTTTTTTTAGTACCTTTGTTTTGTAGTACCTTTGTTTTTTTTCTGGCTGTCTCGTGTTTTTTTCGGTTAATCAGAGTTCTGAAATCGCGTTGTAAGGTTTTAATCTTGACTCATGATATAGTCTTAGACTGTTGTTTTTCTGGGCATGTGCGCGAGTGACGTCAGGTCATGTGACTTTTTAAATATAAATGTCTGTTTCTTCTGAATAAAAAATAGTTGTGAGTCAGCGCTCGTCCGTGTGGTTTCCTTTTTCTTTGTCTTCCGTCCCTTTCGCGCTGTTTTTTCCACCCAAAATGAACGCATACCAACTCGCCCAACTTTCCATTCTACTACAGTTTGTTATGTCTTCAAACCCAACCAGACAGGCAAATCTGTCAATATGTTTAGTTTTCAGTTGAGGAGGTGTAGCTTTTCCTGTGAGCCTTCCGAATTGGCGGCCATGGCACGGTGCTAGTGTAGACAGCACAGTCCGTGCCGTGAAGGTCTCGACACAGATTGATGCAGTGCCTCCCCCCACTCCCAGGATAGCACGAATAAAATTTCCTGATTTTTGATGTCGCCAGGTTATCAGTTATGCAGTATGCTTGAACTTAAATTTATGGCTGCTCGAAGTAACGAAAATTAAAAGTACCCGCCTAGAAAATTGAACTTTTGCGGGAACCTGCAGGCATGAAAATATGGAGTGCGAGATAAGTGTATTTGTATTGTTCTCACAGATTTGCATTTTTTGGAAGTTTCAGCATGGTCTTCATCTCTTTGCTGTGCCTTTTTTTACCTTTGTCACTCTTGATCAATGTCTTGCAGTTTGCTTGCATGAAATTTTATGAAAAGAATCTTAGGTTTCCGGTACAGTTAAGGAATATTCGGGGAGGGGGTTGAGGGGTTAATAGGGCATGCTTTGTCGCATCACACTGAAAAGCTGTCGCTCATGGCTTGAGCATGTTTCGATCAGCTTGGTACCAGCCACATTCTTCTAAGCAATGCAGTGAAGGCAGGTGTAACGCTGCATTTATTATGGCTGCACATGCATTTTTTTTTTCATCATGTGCATGAAATAGCTATTTGGGGAAAAAAGGGTATAACAATTTCTGGGTGCCAAGCATAGATAGAGGCCTTATTTGCTGTGCCTTGTATGCAATAAATATGACAATTTATAAATGCTCATTCATTCTTTATTTGTACTCAACATCTTATTATAATTTGTGCTATAATGGTTTTCGCATCAAGCGGCTTCTCTTTGATCGGAGGCGACACAGTGGACGAGGCTACACACCTCATCCTGAAAAATTTTGTAAAGACTCCAGTCGCCTTGCAGTTTACGCTGGAAGGTGGAAGGCACAGGCGACCTTTTAGGAAGCTTTGCCTGTATAGTGTTGTTGTTGGGGAGTTTTCGCATGCCATGTTTGTTTGTCCTTGTTTGCACTTTGTGATGTTTCTGGTCCCTCGCATTCTCTTTAAGCATTGTGTTTAACTGGTTGCTTGATTCACTGTGGCTTTGATTTTATGTGCTAAGCAGTAAATTCAATTGTTTTGAGAAGAAATGATCCATAGATACACCCTTTTTCCTGGTACTTCTGGTTCAATTTAACTGGCAGCAAGCATTTGGCCTTCAGAATTATCTGCTTGAAGAGATGATTGATATTTCTTTTAGGGCCACTGTGGTTGCTTTACTGGACAACAAAAAGTAAAAGAACTATTTAATTTGAATTTTGATTTCTCTGAACTATTACTTTGGTTCTCTCAACATGCAGTGCATTAAAAGAGCTTTTTATTTCGATTATTACTAAAATAAATTTTTTGTCTGCTTTTCTTGGGAATTGCTCTAAAACACTAAATCTTAATTATCATAGCTTAATGGTCTGTTGAATTTACAAGCTTGTTTCGTTATCAGGAAATGATTATCATCTGACCAAAACCAAGCACCAAATTGTGGCATTCTTGTTCGAGCCTTAAAAAGGCACTGAAAGGGGAGGGGCCCAATGAGGGTAAGAAATGCTGATGAAACTGGTAGATACTGAATGGCCTATCAACCTCCTGCAAAAAATTTTCATTATAGCTTATGTAAAGCAGAGATATTTGCAATTAAGTACTGCCTCTACGTTTTACCTCTCAACTCGTACACCAGCCGCCACAGCTACAGACAGAGGAGGGAATACAAAGGGGGAGATGGTGCAGTCACCTTCGGGGCCGGGCAAGCAACCGTCCTTTTTCTCTGTATTGCTCGCGAACCAGTGATAGCACTCTGCATCATGACGTCATTTGCGTTAGCCAATGCAATGCGCGCAATCTCTGGCGAACATCTGGTGACATGGGTTGCGGAGCAAGAGCGCGAATTTTCGAAAATGTCTTGCAATTTACCAGCTTGCTCTCGAGGACTTGTACGTGACAAGAACGCTCAGTGGCATTTCCACTATATAATGCACATATTTGATTCCCACTTTTTCAACCCCCCTTTTGCGACCCTATAGCTTAAATTTGAGCTCTTTAATTTTCAACGTTACTCACATCTAGACCACCTTCGATTCCAAGTGGACACCCTTAAGTTAGAGGCCAGAAAAGTAATTTGCGAAAAAAACCCTGCAATATGCAAACAGCAGTTGAGAGAGTCGCACACAAGAATTTTGACACTGACATTTGTTAGCTAATATTTTCTAGCATTTGCCCAGCCCTCTTTTAGCTGGGCCAGTTCTGGGATCAGGCCCTGTATTGGTACAGCCCCCTCTTTTTATTGGCTTTGAAATTTTTTATAACGTTTCAGTTGTTTGCTCCTTCCTTTTGTGGTCGAGGTAAGCCTGTCACATATCGTGTGAAAAACTACACAGACAGATAGACAGAAAAACTTTATTGAGCAGGTGAGTTTTAGACCCAGCTGGGTGTCTGGGCCACTGCGCGGTCCCGCACTGCATCAAGTAGGTCATGCCGGGACATGTCGTCGGCAGCCCGAGTCACCGCAGCAAGCTGCGATGTCGGGTCTGCAGACATAAGCAGGACCTCCCAGTCCTCCCAGCTCGAGATGGCGTGCTGTTCTCGCGGGGGAGGGTCAGCAGGGCAGCCGAAAAGGATATGGGAGAGTGTGGCGTGGAGGTCACCGCATAGGGAGCATGCAGGGGATGTGCCGCAGTAGTGGGATAAAAGCTGAGGGGATGACAACGAGCGGGTCTGGAGGCGTCTGAAGAGCATCTGTTGGGAATGCTTAAGAGAGGGGTGGGGAGGAGGGTAAGTCCGACGGTCCAAACGGGGTATTTGCGTGAGCTCCGCAAATGTGTGCGCCCGCTCCCTCGAGAATCCTGGATCGAGACTGTCCTGAGCCCGGCAAATCAGACCTCGGGCCAATTTATCGGCAGCCTCGTTTCCATGGTTCCCAGAGTGAGCCGGCAGCCACTGAAGCTCTACCCTGCGTGGTAAATTTTTGGTAGGGGTGTTCAACAATTGCCAGGCAGGGGCGTGAATCCTGCCCCTGGTAAAGTTGGACAGAGCCGTTTTGGAGCCGCTGAAGATGTATTGGGGCGTAAGAATGTGCAAGGGCTAGGGCGATGGCGGTCTCCTCTGCCTCCTCAGGCGTAGAGCTCGAGGGAAGACGGTGAGTTAGGGGGTGAGGTAGGGTTGGATTGTAGGCAACTGCTACAGCTTCATGCGCTGTACATGCGGCGTCTACCCAAACGGCATCGTGGGCTTGCCCATAATACTTATGGAGGGCATTAGAGAGAGGTACGCGGCGAGGGATGTGATATTGGGGATGGACGTTTCGAGGAAGGGGTTTCACAACGAGAGGTGAATGGATGTGTCGAGGGATGGCTATAAGGGTTGACTGGTTAGCGGTATGTTGATGTGAAGGGAGGAGAGTATATGGCGGCCAGTGGCGCTCGTGGCAAGTCTAAGGTACTGTGTCTGAAGGTGCGCGTCAACTAGTTCCTGAATGGTATTATGCATGCCTAGTGCAAGAAGTTTGGCTGTGCTAGCGCTACGAGGTAGGTTTAGGGCTGCCTTAGTCGCAAGGCGGATCATTGCGTTCACGCGTTCGATTTCCGTGCGGTTCAATTTGAGATATGGGGTTGCGTATAGAATGCGGCTAAGCGTAAATGCCTGCACTACTGAGGTTCCTCTTAGCGTGATGACAATGATGAACCTAATTAGGGCTAAACCATTGGGCGAAGCAGCATTCTTCCGTATTTACTCGAATGTAACGCGACCATGATTGTAACCCGATGGTCGACTTTTAGGGTGTGAAAAGGGGGAAAAAAACTACGTTTGTAAGGCGAGCTTGGACTTCGGGCGTGCGACAGAAAAACTGAAAGAACCAGAATATGACGCGAGGAACTGACATCGCATAGTTCTGAGGGTCAAAGACAACTTTATTGAAATACAAGCCAAACAGGCGTTCCTATACACCCTCTTCCTCACGGCAGTTGTCGCCGTCACTCTCATCATCATAGCTTGACTCTTCTTTGTCACTAGCTGCCTCCCACAGCAGGTCGTCCTCGCTTCCGTCTAGAGCATTTGAAATTGAGCATTTAATTAATGCGCGGTAACCCAAATCATCAGGCAGCCCGTACCAGGCTGCTGAAACCCAGTGGGCAACGGTAGACGCGCTTGGGCTTTTCAGCCTACCTGCAGGTGTTGTTTACCCGCTTTCAATCCACTCCCAGTATAATTGTCGCAAGCCATCCTTGAAGGGCTTGTTCATGCAAACGTCCAGAGGCTGGAGAATGGAGGTCTTGCCACCCGGTATAACAACGAGATGCGTTCAGTCACGCTGTAGCTTTTGTTTGACGCCGGGTGGCAGGTGATCTTGGAAAGAGTCCAGAACCAGTATTGCTTTAAGATGCAGCAATACGCCTGGCCTTCGGTCCCACACGCATTGAATCAAATCTATGACAAGATTCGAGTCCATTCAACCTTTTTCGTAAGAGCTCACGATAACGTCTTTCGGGAGTTTCCTTTGGGATCGTCTTCCGGCGAAAAATGATGGAGGGAGCTTGCGGCCGTCAGCTAAACATGCCAGCATAATGGTAATCCAATTTTTTTTCGTTGCCTGTGCTTCTAAGGCGAACTTCATGCTCACCAGAAATGTGCACTGTTCTGGACATAGGCATGTCCAGATACACGGGGGTCTGGTCGGCATTGCCGATATGTCCAAGTGGCATGTTGGGAGAACGACGAAGATTGACGACGTAGCGCTGGAACTCTCGAAGTTTTGATTCGAAGTCCCCGGGCAGCTTCTGGCAAATAGAAGTCGTGCGTCGAAGGGAGAACCCGGCCCTTCGCATAAACTTCTGCACCCAGCCTCGTGATGCCTTAAACTGGTTTTGGGTCAAACCCGTGTTTCGCGCAAACTCCTGTGCATTGCACTGAAGCATTTCAATGCTTACTCTAAGTAGTCAAGAACGTTGCTCGCTAATGAACTCTGCAACGCGACGCTACAACGCCGGGAAGCGGCCTTTCTTGGGCCCCTGAAAGCCTTTTCGCAGGCTGTTAGTTAAACAATTCCTCGCGATGTTTCCTCCATCCCCTGATCGTCAATTCGTTGACGTCAAAAATGTCTTGAAGCCGCTGAATTTCTCTCAGGAAGCGAAATAGCGTTGCGCTTGATGCCAGCTGTATACTGAACGTGTGAGCACGTCATTCCGCTTGACGACAACTCGACCGTTTTATGGGGATAGGCCTAAGACTCGAAGCACGGAACGCACAACTGCACGCACTGGCACCAAACACGAGAAACAGCGAACAAAGCGCGCTGCTCCATGCCCTGCTGCATGTTAGTCACGTGGCCACGTCTTTGGATCAGTTGCAAGGATTAACAGACAGATGGCGATGGGATCGCTCGCTCCTTTGCCGGCATCTTGGCGGCGATTGCGAGCGCTCAGTGCCTCCGAGATGGCTATTCCATTTTGCGGTCATGGTTTCTAGACAACCTCGCTACAGGTTGCGAGCATTCGTCAAGAGGTGGTGCCCTCTTATCGCGCCAGTGACTAGCTGGCGTCAACTCCTGTTGGCTCGTTCTCATTGACGTCGTTTTTTTTTGCGTTTGCGATTAGGTTGCCGCTTTTTCCTAGCAATTGTGACCTGTGTTTCGCGTACTGGTTGACCGGCGAGTTGGACTGCGTGATTTCGAATGACCAGTACGATCAACGCACACGTTTGACACATGAAATGATTTTAATAGTGTGTGTTTGGTGCTCTTCATAGCGTTTTTAATCCTAGTATTCGATGGTAACGCGGGGGATGACATTTTCTTTCTACTTTCGGTAAAAAAACTAGCGTTACATTCGAGTAAATACGGTAGATTGGGGTAATCTGTGTCAGGCCACATTGTCAATGAAAACCCTGTCAGTGTTACACTACCTCCTAGAAACTTTCCGTGCTATGCGATGCTGGCACAATTGTGCAGCGGCACTCAACTTGTCACTTGCTTGCCTAATGCCGATGTGAAAGGTACCCCTTACTATATTTAGTTCCGCCTTGGAATACTGACAATGTACAAATGGACTGTTAACTACTTATGCATCAGAGAAAATGTTCTAGACTGATTGATCGCCTGTGCACTGCCACAGTATGGCATTGGTTCTGTGGAAACTGCCAATAGCAAAGTACTTATAACATTGTCTAGTTCCAAGATGTCGTATGGGTGAATAGTTTTGTGGATGCATGATGAGCAGCCGCTGGAGAATGTAGAATAGCATTTTCATTCAGCCTCATCTTTTATTAGTAATTACTGTAGTATATAATCCAGCAATAAATTGGCGCGCAGAAGTACACCCTTTAAGGACATTGTTCTTTTTTTGTTAACAGTAAAAAGTTTGCGGGACTCATTGGTATGTTGATGCCTGTGAGATGGAAAAATGCATTGAATGCAGAAAATATCGAATTTAAATTTAAAGTTTTTCCACCTCTTGTTCCAAGTTTGTGATGTTTACAATAGAAAAGATCACATGGTCACCATCTTCAAGTTGCCGTGTAACATAGCATGTAGAATATGTGCTAAAAATTGGTTAGTGCTGCTTTCAGCTGTGTAATTAGTGAGCAGCAGTGGTACCTGTATTTTAATTTGTGGCTATTTTTAGCTTACCAAGGCTGTTTTCAGTGGGATGAGTTTTTTGGGATTAGCATGCATTATTTATTCAAACAGGCTAACAGTAGCGTTCTCTAGGTAAAGTGATGCCATTACAGGAAACTGGAATTACATTCTTTCACAGGCTTAGTAGAGCAGATACATATAATATAGATGATATGCGACTCTAGCTGAATATTCTGGTTCGAAATAAAAGGTATGATACACAGGCTATGACATAAAAGTACATGTTTGCGAGAAGCAAAATTTATTTACTGATTTCTGCTCATTGTTTATTAGCATTTGCTGAAATTTATTGTCATGTTTACAAAGATGTGCTAATAATTGGGAAGCTGCAGACAGCTGGTCAAATTTGTTTTATTCGGTTTACATAACGAAAAAGTATGGTGCACATTCGAATGGAACAATGCTTTCAAGTTTTCGAGGTAGAGTTAATTTGCCGTAATTTCGAATAGAGCATGCTGTGATTTTTCCCTTTTCTTTTGCTTTCTCAGAAAACAGTCCATTTTGTGAGTCGCTAGCAGCATTGTGCTCTTCAATTTGGTTTGTGCAGCTTCCACGCCTTCTCAGATTTGCACAAATTTCGTGCCTACTTTTGTGGGTAATGCAAATACACTTAATGTGTTTTTGCTGCAGTATTCTTTATGTTATTACAAGGTTTGGCCAAATAGCTGAGAATTCATGTTTTCCACAGTTTGTAATTAAGTGTCTGATTACAGCTGCTGTGGAGCGGAGGGTGCCTGATGCAGATGTGGCCCGCATGAACTCCCGTATTCTAAGCTTTTTGTGTGGCGCCAGGGACCGGGACGGTGGCCGGAAGGTCAGGATGATCTTTATGCGGGCACTCCATCCTGACCACTGATGGAGCTTTTGTGAAATAATGCAATAAAACGTGCAAGAAAACTACTTTTCAATTTGATATATCATACTTCAGCTTTGCACTGCCATACCAGAGTCTGACTCTGGCCAATTTAATGCAGAGAAGCTTAAGATATTGGTGCATCTGCATAAGATGTTGCTTTGAATACATGGGATTTTGTATAATTTGACCTGTTTATGCATGAATAATGTGTGTGCAGCCAGTATTTTGTAGAGTTGAAATGAGTTGCCCAAACTGGGTTTCATCAGGGCAGCTCAGTTTGGTTGCCCTTATAAATGCTGGTCTGGGCCAAATTGGGCAGCGCACTTGTGCCCAGACTGGGCTACATCTGGGCAACTAAAGAGGGTTGCCCACTTTGGGCCGAACTGGGCTGCATAAGGGCTGCCCACTCGGTCCCAACAAGGGCCTCACAAGGGCATTGAAAGTAGGCTGCCCACTCAGGCGCAACAAGGGCCCCACCAGGGCTTTGAAAATGGCCTGTCCACTCGGGCCCAACACGGGCCCCAACAGCACATTGAAAGTGGGCTGCCCAATCGGGCCCAACAAGGGCCCCACCAGTGCATTGAAATAGGCTGCCCACGTTGGGCCAGATCTGTTTTTTTTTTCTGGCAAGCGAAATGGGCGGCCCAAACTGGTTCTCTTCTGGCTTCTTTAGGTTAGCCCAAGTGGGCTGCCCATTTGGGCTCCTCCTGGGCACGGGTTGCAAATCCCACATGGGGTCCATATGGGCTGATCACTTGGGGCCGACAAGGGGCCCCAATTCGGAGTCCACATTGTGCTACTTGGAGACGAAGGTTTTTTTCGTTTGGTTTGGCTTATGGGGGTTGAACGTGCCAAAGCGACTGGGTTTATGGGGGTCACCTGCGGTTCTTTACCGTATACTGACATCGCATTGTAGACGGGCAGCTAGAATTTTGCCTGCATCGAAATTCGACCGCCACGGCGGGTATCGAACCCGCGTGTTTGAGTCGGCAGGCGGGCACCATAACCAGAGCGCCACCACGGGTTTTTTCCTTAATGCATGAATATACACATCAATAAAATATTGTGACATTCCTTGTGTGCTGCGAGGTTCCGCGTTCCACGGCGCGGCGTAGACGGAGACCCAGATGACAGCGGCATCATCAATTACCCAGCCATGCACTTTGAGTGACGACCAGAACAACCGGACCCGCCGCCGCCGCCGCGGGGAAACAGGCTTTATCCTCCCCAATTTGCGTGGCCGTTCCAGGTGCGGCCCTCCCGGGCACATTCCAGGACAAGGGAGCTGTCAGCGGGCCAGAGCGCGCCGTACCACAGCCGACGCTATGCGCTACCGCGAAGACAAGATTCTTTCCCTCCTTCCCCTTTCGACGTGGGCTATCGCCGGGAAGGCACCCACAGCTTCCCGCCGTGCCTCGTGAACAAAAGCGCATTCCCAGAAGGGCCGTGACGGACACCTGTCATGGCGGACAGGCAGTACTCGCCAAGAATGTGGAAAGACAGGCGCTAGTGAATTAGCTCCGAAGAGAGAGCCTGTGTATACTCTCACTTGAGAGAGAGTGGTGGCGTTTTTGTTGTTTATTTAGTTTGTATTGTTAACAGACTCTGGGTTCGAGGCTAAGCCCAACCCAAGGGGTTGTCCACATCTCGCATGTTATTTTGGATTGGAGAATTGATGCTTTGGGCGGGCCACTGGAAATGACCGCCCTTAGTCCTTTGTTAATCAAGTGCTTAAAAGCACATGTAAACGGATGCAGTCGAGTCTGAGCTGAGGACGACATCGTTCGCCAAGAGGGCCTTCAGCGCCGAAGCCCGACGGCGTGCAGCTTCTGCCAGCAACCGCTCGAGCCCAACTCCGGAGCCACTCCATCGCCCCCATGAAGTCGTCGGCACGTAAGCTCGGACGCCCCAGCCTCTGATGTATAACCTTAATCATGTGTAATTATTGAATATACCTGTTTGTTTAAACTGAGCCATACGGTGTCTCTTTGCCTCTCCGTCCCGTGTGGACCTGCGCATTATGGGGGTCATCACACTGGTGTCAGAAGTGGGGTCTCAAAAGCAAATGTCCTCTGAATGCTGTGACATTCATGACTTCAAAATTGTTATCAAAAGGGAATCATGGGACTGATTGTGGGACTTTTACCCCCATTTGAGAGGCTTGAGGCACTGGAGGGCTTGAAAAAAAAAAGTCTGTATCTGAGGGAGCTCCCACTCCACAGCCGTCGCTAGGAGCAAGCATGCTGGCATTAGGAAGCGTCATTCCGACGTTTACGGGAGATAAGACAGGGGTTCCAATCTGCGATTTCTTTTCCATGCTAGAAGAGATTGGGAAAATGGGGGGATGGTCCGATGCTCAAATGCTGGGAATGGCGAGGTGTAAGATGGCAGGAGCTGCTCATAATTTTGCATGGCGAGACGAAAAAGTAAAATCCACAAAATCATTTGCGGAATTTAAGAAGCTTTCGTTTGAGCATTTCGACACTGAACCACGTCACGTGCGGGTACAGAGGTTCCGTGACGCCGGACAGATGGTAGGGGAGGACGTGCGAACATTTGCGTCGCGGCTTCAGCGCCTAGCACGCGATACGTTAAGCAGGGAGGAGGAAGGAGACCAGCTAAGGAAGAAATACGCGGAGGATCTACTTAAAGAGGAAATGACCGCTTTGTTCGTGGCTGGTCTGCAAGACCCCGTGCGCCGGTTCGTGCTCTCGCGCAAGCCGAGCAATTTCGACCAAGCCGTGGAGGCCGCATTGGATGAGGAACAAAATGAGGCGTTAACGACAGCCGCAGCGAGAGTACGCGTCATAGAGAGAGCGGTGCTCAACCCTGAGGTTGCTCTCTTGACAGAGCGGTTAGATCGCTTAGAACAGCTGCTATCTCAGCAGGTAGAATGCCAGGTTGAAGC
This sequence comes from Amblyomma americanum, assembly GCF_052857255.1. Classification (NCBI taxonomy): domain Eukaryota; kingdom Metazoa; phylum Arthropoda; class Arachnida; order Ixodida; family Ixodidae; genus Amblyomma; species Amblyomma americanum. The sequence continues at coordinate 595,995 of NW_027526485.1, forward strand.
GCGCGCTCAACAGCGCCCATTCGCTGGAAACCGGAGACCGCCACAAAGCTACAGGCGCGGTATGCGAGATTTTGAAGAAATCGTATGCTTCGCTTGCCAGGGTCGCGGACACATCGCCAGGTTCTGCCAAAACGTGCGCCGTGGGGAGCCACAAAGAGAAGCAGGCGAGACACGCCCTAAGCAAGCCTACAGCGGGGCTCCAGATACCGAGACAAAAAACTAGTTAGTCCTCCCCAGCCTGAGGAGCGTGGGGAGGGAGCAGTAGATGATGAGGTGGTGGTAGTTTGTGTGGCCGACGAGGCATGCCCTGTTGTGCGTTGCAAGTTAAATGGTTGTTGTATGGAATTGTTGATAGATACGGGGTCAAAGGTGACATTGCTTAAGGAGAGCAGTTTTAACACGCTTCGAAGGAAGGGGGACCGCGAGGTGTTGGAAGCGTCTGGTGGTATGGCAACCAAATTTGTAGGCATAACGGGGGATCCTCCTGGCATAAGTGGACTCTACCGGTTACACTTCTCTCTCGGCGGAATTGCATTGGAGCACCCCTGCTACGTATGCCCGGACACGGTGTCTCTGCCAAACGGAGTGTCAGGTATATTAGGGCAGGATTTTTTGAGAAAAGGGAAGGTAGTAGTCTCATTCTCTGAGGAAGAGGTTAATGCGGGCGGCTCAAAAGTTCCGTTTTTGAACAGGAGAGGGGCTGAGATTCGCATTACCGATATTGACACCCGTCAAACAGTGGGATCATTGGAGAAGGTATATTCGCGGGTTGCCGTCCGGCTGGTTGAGGAGGCGGTCGTCCTTCCTTGGTCGGAGCACATTTTGTACGCGTTTGTGCCTTCAGATGTAGAGAGCGGCGCCGTGGGAGTGCTTGAGCCGGTCGACTCTCTCAGCAATGGCCTGAAGGCAGCCGCGTGCCTCGTGACAGTTAATGACGCCCACAGAGTGCCCCTACGGGTGGTTAACTGTAGCCAGCAGCCACTGAGCCTTCCCAAGAACAAAACATTGGCTTTCTTTACCTCTGCGATAGAGCAACGTGAGCCCACCGATACGGTACTCGCAACTGTAGAGCATGCTAGTCCTTCGGCTGCTCCAAAGGTGTCGTTCGATCTTTCTCACGTAAAATCCAGGGAGAGGGAGGCTCTGGCTGGTTTGCTGAACGACTACTCGGAGGTATTCGCCGCGTCCAACCTGGATTTGTGCTGCTGTGGCGTTATAAAGCACAGGATAGAAACCGGCACTTCATCGCCCGTTTACCAGCGTGCGTACAGGATTCCTTACTCCCAACGTGAGGAGATGGAGCGGCAGGTGCAGGACCTGATTGATCGCGGCATTGTCGAACACTCAAAGTCACCCTGGGGAGCACCAGCACTATTGGTGGAAAAGCCAGATGGCTCGTATCGATTGGTAGTGGACTACCGCAAACTAAATGCCGTAACTCGCATCGATCCATACCCCATCCCCAATATACAGGAGACGCTTTCTCAGCTGGGCTCTGCCAGGTACTTCACGGTAGTGGACATGGCGGCGGGATTCTGGCAGATAGCAATGGATCCGGCAGATGCCGAGAAAACGGCATTCAACACGCCCTCAGGGCACTATGAATGGAAAAGAATGCCGATGGGTCTGGCCAACAGCCCTGCTGTCTGGCAGAGAACCGCTGATGTTATCCTGGCAGGTCTTCTGGGGAGGCTGTGCTTCGTGTATATGGATGACATTATCATATACAGTGACAGTTTTGAGAACCATTTGCGCGATATTGAGCAGGTTTTGGTGCGACTAAGAGGAGCGGGTCTCAAGCTGAAGCCCTCTAAGTGCCAATTCCTCAAAAACGAGGTGAAATACCTCGGGCACGTTGTTTCAGCTGACGGCGTGCGACCGGACCCTGAGAAACTAAGGTGTGTCTCGGATTTTCCATCCCCGACTAGCGTCCGCCAGGTCCGGCAGTTTCTCGGCCTGATCGGTTACTACCGAAGGCACATAGAGGAGTTCGCCAAGCTCGCTAAGCCGCTCACCGCCTTAACAGCCAAAAATGTCGCCTTTCGCTGGGACGAAAACGCGGAGAATGCTTTTGGGGCCCTGAAAGGGAAGCTAATGAGTGCACCGCTGTTGCGCCACCCGGATTTTAATTTGCCCTTCGTTATGGCCACAGATGCGTCAAAGTTCGCAGTTGGTGCCGTGCTATCTCAGATTATCGAGGGCAAAGAACATCCCGTTGCTTTTGCTAGCCGACAGCTGAGCCCCACAGAGCAAAAGTACGGAGCTACGGAAAGGGAGTGCCTCGCCGTTGTCTGGGCAGTAAAGCACTTCAGATGCTACCTTTACGGCCGCAAATTCAAGCTAGTCACAGACTGCCATCCTCTGAAATGGGTGATGAGTGTCAGGGACCCTAGCTCGCGACTCGCTAGATGGAATCTACACCTGCAGGAATACTGCTTTGAAGTTGAGCACAAGTCAGGAAAGACACATCTGAATGCTGATGCACTCAGCCGCACAGCTGCCGTGGCAGCTATAGAAGAGTTTGTCACCGTAGTCGACCCCGCCGAATTACGCACAGAGCAGTGCAAAGATCCTGACCTGAAGCGAATAATCGAAAGCTTAGAGGGCGCACCGTCTCACCCCGAACAGCTAGGTTATTTCATTGACAAAGACGGCACCCTTGGGAGAGAAAACCGCTTGGGAGAGAGTCGTCATACCTCGGTCGTGGACAGAAAGGGTTCTTCGCGCGTTTCACGATGCGCCATGCGCCGGTCATTTTGGCGTAGCGAAGACACGCAGGCGTGTGGAGCGTTTGTACTTTTGGAGTGGCATGCGACAGGATGTTAGAGACTACTGTGCGAAGTGTCATTCCTGTCTCGAAAGAAAAACACCCAAGGGACGAAGACCAGCTCCAATTCAGCCGTTCTCTGAGGTTTCGGCTCCCTTCGAGCGGACAGGTATGGACATAATGGGCCCATTGCCCACGACCACTTCCGGAAACAAGTACATTTTAGTATTTGTCGATCACCTTTCAAAATACGCGGAAGCGGTAGCACTCCCAGATCAGAAGGCAGACACGGTTGCAAGAGCATTTGTCGAACAGATCGTGCTCCGACATGGACCCCCGAGGCAACTCTTGACAGATCGGGGAACGAACTTCGTGTCGCAGCTAATGAGGAGAGTTTGCGAGCTGCTTAAGATCGCTAAGAAGCAGACAACACCGTACCATCCGGCTTGCAACGGCGCGGTGGAGCGACTGAACCAAACCGTGGCCGGGTTCCTGTCGCATTTTGTTTCGCGCGACCAGCGGGACTGGGACTTGTGGCTCCCGTATGCAATGTTTGCCTACAATTCCGCAGCACACGAGAGCACGGGCGAATCGCCATTCTTTCTTCTCTACGGCCGAGACCCGGACCAGCCTAGTGAAGTGCCAGAGGGCCCCCGTCGTGTCCCATACGCTTCACTGGACGACTATAAGGTTGAGCTAGAATCGCGCTTGCAAGTGGCGAGGGACATCGCAAAGGAGTCCTTAAAGAAAGCGGCGAAGCGCAGGAAGGAGGTGCACGATCGCAGTGCTAGAGACGCGCCGTTTGATGTGGGGGACAGCGTGTACATTGAAAACTGCCAAAGGCAGATTGGGCTAGCTCGTAAGTTCCAGACGAAGTGGAGAGGACCGTGCGAGGTTGTCGAGAAGCTTTCTCCGGTAAACTTCAGAGTCCGAGACGTGAACCGGCGTTTGATAAGGATACACGCAAATCGCCTCAAGTCGGCACCGGTTCAGTATTCACGAAATGAGGAAAGGGAAAGCGCGGATTTTGATGGGGACAGAAGTGAAGCGGAGCGCGCAGATAGTTCGCAAGAAACGCCCTCTCCTGCATTTGTTCGGCAGGCGCCCGAGGTGACGGCCGGAATGCCACCGGATTTACTTCATGCATTGCTAGAAGAAGAAGCGCGCGAGGTTGCCGCGCAGATAACGCCAGGAGAGGCTCCTGCCACGAGCCCTCGCGAGTCCCAAAGCAGACAAAGGGGCACAGACTTACTTAGTATGACACATGAAGGCCGATATCCGCTGCGAAATCGGAAAGCTAAGTCGGACTAATGGCGTAAACAGAGCGGAGTTGTGAATTGGTTAGAATTGTGTAATGCCGCAGCTCATAACATTGCTATATGCGTATGTGTTAAGTTATCGGAGTTAATAGTTAAACCTTTCTGTCATTAAGTAACACCTTCACAGGAGAGCATGCGGAGCGCATGCAGAACCTGCCCTACTTCCTTTCGTTATCTATATTTTTGTCTGTGCCGTGATCGTGCTAGACGTGGGAGCTCCTTTGTAACTGTGGTAAATTTATTTCGTCCAGTTTGGACTAGAAAGGAGAGGCTTGGGTGCTGAGTTTCATGTTTATCTGTAAAAGAAGATCAGTGCTGCCCCGGGGAGACGCCAGTTATGACAGCGGAGGCATTGGTGTTGTGCAGTGGTGTTGAGTGCAGCGAAAAGTGTTTTCTCGGACGCACTGTGCGAGGCGATTCAGAAAGACAAGGGGAGCTGCAGGGACTCAAATGTTCGGAGAACATTCTTCTGGAGGGTGAGCGAGTGTGACATTCCTTGTGTGCTGCGAGGTTCCGCGTTCCACGGCGCGGCGTAGACGGAGACCCAGATGACAGCGGCATCATCAATTACCCAGCCATGCACTTTGAGTGACGACCAGAACAACCGGACCCGCCGCCGCCGCCGCGGGGAAACAGGCTTTATCCTCCCCAATTTGCGTGGCCGTTCCAGGTGCGGCCCTCCCGGGCACATTGCAGGACAAGGGAGCTGTCAGCGGGCCAGAGCGCGCCGTACCACAGCCGACGCTATGCGCTACCGCGAAGACAACATTCTTTCCCTCCTTCCCCTTTCGACGTGGGCTACCGCCGGGAAGGCACCCACAGCTTCCCGCCGTGCCTCGTGAACAAAAGCGCATTCCCAGAAGGGCCGTGACGGACACCTGTCATGGCGGACAGGCAGTACTCGCAAAGAATGTGGAAAGACAGGCGCTAGTGAATTAGCTCCGAAGAGAGAGCCTGTGTATACTCGCACTTGAGAGAGAGTGGTGGCGTTTTTGTTGTTTATTTAGTTTGTATTGTTAACAGACTCTGGGTTCGAGGCTAAGCCCAACCCAAGGGGTTGTCCCCATCTCGCATGTTATTTTGGATTGGAGAATTGATGCTTTGGGCGGGCCACAGGAAATGACCGCCCTTAGTCCTTTGTTAATCAAGTGCTTAAAAGCACATGTAAACGGATGCAGTCGAGTCTGAGCTGAGGACGACATCGTTCGCCAAGAGGGCCTTCAGCGCCGAAGCCCGACGGCGTGCAGCTTCTGCCAGCAACCGCTCGAGCCCAACTCCGGAGCCACTCCATCGCCCCCATGAAGTCGTCGGCACGTAAGCTCGGACGCCCCAGCCTCTGATGTATAACCTTAATCATGTGTAATTATTGAATATACCTGTTTGTTTAAACTGAGCCATACGGTGTCTCTTTGCCTCTCCGTCCCGTGTGGACCTGCGCATTATGGGGGTCATCACAATATCATAGTGGACATGCCCCTTGGCAGACAACCGTGTCTAATCGACTTTCATTACAAGTTGGTATATCAGAGTCAATACATCATCTGCATAGTCCTACTGCTTCAGGACTTCTCTTAATTTATACATATGTTCGACAAAATAATCACATACCGATCGTGCATCCAAGTCACAATATCTGAAAGCCATTTTACTCCTGCAAATGCTGTGAAGGCCCATAACATAATCTGGTCATACTGCGCAACATCACTTTCAGTGTTCAGGTACCGAATTCCGCGCGGTGTCAATGACAAGTCTTTTTTAGGGTTCTTTGCAAAACGTCGCAGAAGAACACCGCATCCCAACAGTCCAAGAACAAGTGTTCTACCGTCTCTAGCTTTCTACTCAAGAGACAGTTTGAGCCCCAAAGAACAAAAAGGCCCTTTTCCTTTAACCATGTTTTTACTGGTAGGGTTCCTGTATGCAATTCGAAAAATAATGTTTTAACGCCAGGTGCAAGTGTCATCTTCTTAACTCGCCTGAGAACGCCTTTTCCAGGGCCTTCACATTATAAGGTTCTGTACAGTGGAGCTGGAAACAACTGCTCAATAAGACCTTCTGTAATCGCTTCGGCGTTACACTCGCTAAATACTCTACAGAGAACCGCTCTTGCAAAAACCTGAACGACCAGACCACCTCTCACAGGAAGCGAGACACTGTGTACCTCCGAGCATTGCACGAAGAGACAATGAATTCTGGAAGTGCACTGTCAGCATGGTTTGTATGAATGTTCGCAAGAAGGCGTCATTTTCGTCACGCAAGAAACAAAACCTTAAAACCACCTGCCGTACATATAGATGCATAAGAGGCAGTCCGCCAACCTTTACTCTCCGGAAGAGATTATCTCTGCGAATTCGTTTCCAATCGGACGCCCAAATGAAAACAGCAAATCCCCGATGGAACCTTTGGATATTGTTTCGTGCACAATATATTATTGGAGTAAATACATGATCCTTGCAACAAGAAAGGTGTGACATACAGTTGCATGCGCGAAAATGGAAAGATTACGGCCCATTCACCCTTTCGTCCTGTCCAGCATTTCTTCTGCTTTTTCATTCCTGTAATTGGTATTCTCCCCATATTTGTTCAGCGGGACTCCCAAATAGACCCCGGAAGTTGTAGCCCAACGTACTCCGCAGAAGAATTCTGGTTGTAAGTCCCATTGCCCATGCCAGACTCAGAGACATTTGTCTAAGTTAACAACGCTGCCAGTTTGCCTGCAAAACCTTTTGGTTATTTGTAACACTTATACAACACTTTTACGGTCTTCACGAAAGAGCGCTACGTCATGAGCGTATGCCAGTATTCTCACCTCACACGCTCCCAACCTAAAACCTCGCATGTGCCCACTCGCAGTTATCATCCTACAAAAAGGCTCCAAATAAATTGCAAAAAGTAGAGGGGACAGTGGGGCATCCGTGTCGAACAGATGCCCTTACATCAATTCTTTCACATAACAGTTTATTTATCATAAGACGTGTCAAACAACATGCATAAGCCATTTTTATCCCTTTGAGGACAACTGAACCAATACCAATATGTTCCAACAAACAGTAGAGTATTTCATGAGACACGCGATCGAACGCTTTTTCAAAGTCAATTTGAACCATAGCCACTTTCTTATTTAGAGCATCGCAGCACACGAGCACGCTGCGTGCTACATGAATATTTTTAAATATGCTTCTTGTTTTTATTCCACACGTTTGGTGAGGTCCAACAATATCCTTTATGACGTATTGCAATTGCTTAGCTAACACTTTCATCAGAATTCTATAATCAACGTTTGTTAACGTGATCGGTCTATATCCTGTAACCTTTATTAGCTTGACTGGGTCATCTGCGTTAGGAATTAAGACCGTATGAGCATTGCTAAACGAAGGTGGCAGCCTACCGACCTCAAAACACTCCTTGAAAAGCTTATAAAGCATAGTGGCAAGGTCATATTTAAAGCTATTATAAAAGGCCGCGCTCAAACCGTCAGGTCCCGGCGACTTTCCGGCATTCAGTTCACCAATTGCTGTCACTATTTCGTCAATACTTAATTCGTTCTGTAATTCTTCAGTGATCTCATTTCTTAATACTGGCATAAGAGGCAAAAAGTTTTCCCGAAACCTTTCCGCACTTGGTGCTTTGCTTGTAAACAGCTCACGGTAATGCTCCACGAATGCACTCAAAATTCCACTTTGATCACTCAGGATTTGCCCTTTGTATTCGATAACTGAGATCTGGTTCGAGCGCGCGTATCGCTTTTCACTGGAGAGCGCGCGTTTTGTTGGCGTTTCGCCAGTAAGCCATTTTTCTGTGCGTGCTCTTATCGCTGCCCCTCTGTACTCCTGAGCATTTAAAGCTTCTAGACTAACTTTGACGCCCTTTATGTCATGCATGTACATGCCCTGCGTTTGTTCCTCTTCTCGCCATAAATTCGCCAGAAGCTCTCGCAGTTGCTTTTCTTCTTTTTTTCCTCATACTTTATTATGCTTGAACGCTCAATGGCACGAATTTTCACCTCCTGCTTAAAGCGTTCCCAAGATTCAATACATCCTGTTTCACTATTATTAAACATAACCATGCCTTCCTTAACTTTTCTTAAACATATGCCGTCTTCTATAAGCCTTGAGTTTATCTCCCACATATCGCGGTTCATTCTTGTTTTACGCTGCTTCCTTCCTCCCAAAGTTACCGTAACAAGGCAGTGGTCACTAAAGGACACTTGCTTCACTTCATACTGCTCACAGGAAGGTGAAAACTCCGGCGACTTATATTCTGTCAAGTCGTGCATGGCTACGTCCTTGAAAATGCGTAAAATGCACATGTTTATGACTTTTCGCCAGGCCCATTACGTCCTCTAAGCTGCACTCGTTCAGGACACGCTTCAACAAATCAGCACTCCGGTCTTATACATGCTTTATATTTGAACGATCTCTAGGGTCTAACGCACAATTGAAATCACCCAATAATATGGGCATTCGACTGCATTCAAGGAAAGACCCTAACTGTTTAAAAAATCCGCGGCGTTCCTTTTGTGTCGTAGGAGCATACAGGAAAAAACCGTCACCGCGAGTGTTTCGTATGTGAAGTAACACACGATAAACCGCCCCCTTGGACAAGTTATTTTTTCCTTTAATATGCCTATGTTTTTCCTCAGGAAAAGACAGCATCCCGGCGACAATCCATCCACATGGCTTACAGCAACATTGAATCGCGACCGAAAACCAAGCACCATGTTATCTGTTTGCTGGTCGTCCTCAACTTTTGTTTCTTGAATAGCCGCGATATCTATATCTAACTCGCCGAACAGTCGGTTCAACAGCACTTGCTTACGCTTCGAGGCAAGTCCTCGTACGTTCAGCGTGCCTACTTTTAGCGGTTTCTTCAAGTAAGCCATAGAGTACACACAGGAAACAAACAACAGTGCTTTCAAAGCTCACTGCTTGGGTCTCTCGTCACGACGAGGACCGTGACAAGGCTAACCTGCCTTTCTTGGCTCACTCCCCTATACAATGTCTTTCTAGCCGACGAAGTTCTCTGTCCGTAGCCGGTGCCTTTTCGAAGTCACGAGATCGCTTAATGGAAGCGACTGTCGTATCCATCGGTTCCTCCGAGTCGTGGTCGCCTGTAGTGCTGCCCTTCGTTGGCTCTTCTGGCGGCGCAGCAGCATCCGCCTTCTTGCCAGTCGTTTCTGCAGTGGGGTCACCTTGTGACTTCTCGTTGCCAGCAGACAGCTCCGGCTGCTCGAAAGCAGGGCCGTCGCTGAGTCCTGATGGGGGCGGGGCTCCGGCGTTCTCAAGTTCCTCCTGATCCATGAGCAGCTCGCTTCCGTCGTCATGCGGCGGAGCAGTACCCGTAGCCACACGCGCATACGTGAGGACGCATCCGTCCCTTTCGTGTCCGAAGGACCGACACAAGCTGCACCTCGGCTTGCGGCAGACGCGTCGAATATGTCCAGTCCTCTTGCGCCGTAGGCATATTGGCGGACCAGGCACCAGCACTAACACTTGCCCTCCGTAAAACGTGAACATGTGTGGTAAATCATCGATAGAGAGCCCCTCCTTCAGAACCATACGCACCAGCCGGGTTGTCGACTCGGCGTCTTCCAAACCCGGACTGTTCCACTGCTCACGAGTGACATCTGTTACATCTCCGAAGTCTTCAAAAGCCTGCTACACAGACTCATTCGACACATAGAAGGGCACCCAGTGCACCCTGAAAGCCAACTCGCGTTTGTTGGGTTCATTGACTGCACAATAGCGTTTTTTTCACTTCTTGTGCTCCTTCTGTCAGCAGTAGTTCCTTCGCTTCCGCAGTTTTCAGCTTCAACATCCACACATGCGACATTTGAAAGGGCCCAATGCCCGCCACGAAGGGTAGAGCACCGGCAGTTTCCAATGGCTCGCGAAAATCCTGTATGCGATAAGGGCGCCCGGAAATATCGGAGTGAAGGAAAACCGTAGTCTTCAATGCGTCTCCCGGAAGCAGCGTAGGTAAAACTAAGCGATAGCCCACTGGGGGGCGTCGCTCACTGAAACCTCGGCCAGGCATGACCGATAACAAAGCGCACACAGAGCTTCCCATCACACGACCGTACGCTGCGGCTTCCGGAAGCGGAATGAGCGCCACCGCGGCGTGCTTTTGCTCGTGAACAACATTACTTGGTTATCAGTTTCAGTTCTTGTGCACCGTCGACGACTTTGTTCACAAGGAACACGATTGCAGGAGCAGCAAACATAAATGAAAGCTGAAGAATTACGCCGGTGCAGAGGACGACCAGGAGGAATAAATAGAGTGTGATATGTGCCTCACTGTGTCTGCTTGAAACTGACAGTTTTACATTTGGTGTTTGAAGTCTGCACAAAGACCAAAAATTGCATAGAGTGTAGATTAACTGCTCACGGAATGCATTCGTTTAAGCCCAGCATGCTCAACTATTAGTCTTAGAATGTCGCTGTCGATACGAATTGCATTTTTTCTTTGTGTGCCGCTGCTGTAGTCTCGCATGTTTTCTTCGATCATATATACGGTGCAAATCGAAAGATTAGACACCGTAATCGATCAAGGATTATGACAGCTACTTTCAGAAATGTGCCACCTAATCGGTGGTAACCTCGGAGGCGTTTATCCTGGATGGCACGGCAGTCCTTGCGTCGGCAACTGACAGCTTGTGTTTTGACGCATAAAAGTTCGGTGGTGGTGTCTTCGACTGCAGACAGCTCCTAAGGAAAAAGTTACATTTTTATATAAATTAATAGGAATCTGCGTCCTGCTCAACAAACATCTTATTTCAAGGCTACGTTTTGAAATCAATCCTGATCCCTCCCCGGAGACTAAGACGGCTGACAGCAAGATTAACAGCCTGAAATAGATGAAGGGAGGGGGAAAGCAAGGGACTAGCTGGAGTGGGAGCTTATGTTGGGAAAGATCGGGTTAGGAAGGGAGAGGGGCATAATAGCGAATCTCAGGATTTTCGACAGGGTTAGCCCACCCCTCCCTCCCCCAATAGGAAAGGGGGGATCGAAGGGGGAAATGAGGCGAGATAAAAGGGAGGGCGCCATCCAGGCGCCAGTTTACTGTTTTGAAAATTCAATCTAAGAACCTGCTGATTTTTCTTCTCGTTTACACCTTTTCCCGAATTGTTCTTAGACATTTAACCCTTGCCTTACAAGCCGAAGATACTGTCCTTAGGAGGCAATCGGTTTGTCGGAGTCGGTCAAAATGTGTCCCGAATGACGGTTTAAATGAAATCATTGGTCTCCATTGTGTTATGCAGCCCTTAATTGGTACTTCGCAAAATTGTGGTGTTGCTCTTCTCAGGACACGATTGTTTCTCTTTCGCTTGTGCAGTCAGCCAGGCGCGATGTCGTGTGTTTATAAGTTCAGTTCCAAACAAAGGCATTGGCTACGAGCCCGCGGAATATACGTACAATGATATTGAAAGCCCTATTTGCGATATCTATTGATGCAGAATTTTTTAATTACAAAGAAATCTGACATCAATTGACGATTGCGAGGCGTCCGTGCTCACTCCTCGTCTACTTGTCGGGCAATTTTCCTCCGGATTTCTTCTTTAGACTAGAGCCTCCTCAGGTCACGAAGAGCACCTGCTGCACTCGTCAACGCTACGCATGAACGCGCGCAGCACTATCGAAAAAGATGGCGGTATTCAATGACTTTCAAAATATAAGTATTCGAGCTAAATTTTGTACACGCAATATGCCATCTGGGAAGGCCAGGGGCCCTTGCACAACGAAGGCATGCGATGAATAGGACTGGTTCGGCAAGAACATTATGCGCGCAGGAGTAGAGTGAGCATCTGTTAATCGGCTTACCTAGTTTGCAAATAATGTTTCCTATCATATGACCGAAAATCTAGCCGGACGCGGCAGCGGCTGAAAGAAGCACATCTACTGCAGTAGCGGCTTGCCAAACGCTTTATCTGGTTGAACATTAACTGCGCTGAATGCTTTATGGGTTGCTTTTAAACTTCCTTACCACAGGGCATATGGTACGCCATAAATATACTGAATTTAGTGAATAAATGTTCTAAATAAAGAGGAATATGTTTTGCGATAAGTTGCACTGTCAAATTTTGAAAGAGTTTGCGCTGGACGACGGTGGTATTCGAAGTCTCCACTTTATTGGTATCAAAATTATCCACAATACACACCAACAGCTGTTCTGCAGAAAAATCGGTGCACTTAATGCGCTCTGTCTAAGGCTAAAATAGCTCAGATTAATTAGATGTTAATGACTCGAACCTGCAAAGCTCTTGCTAACACCGCCTCGTGGTAACAATGTCGTTCAAAAACGGTGGATGTAAACTTTATATTTCACATATAACCTAATACTTCCCTCGTGTCTGCAATGAATGGATAATTATTTCTGCGTGGAGTGTTGTGCCTCTACCCAGTTTCATCATCACACGCGCGTATTATTAAACAATTCACAGCCTGTGGCCGGAGATGTGCTGTTTGAGGCTCTGGATACTTGAAAACACTAAAGAACATAGACTACAATGAAAGCCTTCAGCGCTTTTATGCGTAAGCATGTGACGGTCTAAATGCCCTTTCTGAATCGTCGAATACGAACACACTTCACATTTGTGGGGTTTTTCGCCTGTATGCCCACGCATGTGCCGAAGAAGGTCGTCACTTCTAGCTGCTGCATAAGGGCACCTGTCGCACTTGTAGGGTCTTTCACCTGTGTGCCTACGCATGTGCCGAACTAGGTCGCCACTTGTAACCGCTGAAAACGGGCAGTTGTCGCACTTGTAAGGTTTATCGCCTGTGTGCATACGCCTGTGCCGAACAAGCTGGCTATTTGTAACAGCTGCAAAAAGGCAGTTTTCGCACTTGTATGGTTTTTCCCCAGTGTGGGAGGACATATGCCTTTTAAGGTTGCTGGACGTAGCGAACGCCTTTAAGTACAGGGGGCATTTAAATTTCTCTCCTGGGGCGTGCGTATTGATGTGTCTCTTAACATCGGCGTGTTTCGTAGAAGTGTACGGGCAATGGGGGCATCGTAAGGGCTCTCCTGTTATGCCAGGGTTCTGATACTGAACAGAGTTTTCTTCATTCGTAGCCATCGAAGAGCCCTGGTGCTTCCAATTTCCATGCATCACACATCCGGGCCGAGAGGTAGACGGCGATTGTAGAACAGAACTCGCAGGAGGGTATTCCGGATTGGATGCAACATCTGAAATCAACGTTGGTAAAAAGTGTACTTTAGGGAAGATCTGATGTTTAGTACCACCACATTAGACATTTTCGTGCAATGGTTCAAAAATGCCACACCATTTGGCACAACGCACTGTAACAAACTGGTGCTAAACAACACACAGTATGTAGACACAGTGAGAAAATGCACCACATCGACGAATACTCAAACTATCAAAAAAATTTCAAGCGAGGACAATGCATTTTAAGCCGCGATACGCGTACAATCGGTAATGCGATTTGGGCTGCCCGGCTTTCAAATGCAGCTCTGATAGCCCTCGGAAGTGGATAGCTTTTTTCGTTCCATTGTGCATAACGCAAATATATAGCTGTGGCAGCGTCTGATGTTTGCGCACTCTGTGTAGCCCCAGGCTACATGTATGCCGATTAAAACGCGGTTACTCTCTTCTCTGGCCACCCTTTAAATTTAGACCGTACAATGGTTGTATCGTTTCGAAGCCCATCAGTTTTGTTTTGTCTTATGGGGTTCACATGCCGATGCGACTCGTGTTATGAGGGATGCAGTAGTGAGGGGCTGCGGATAATTTCGGTCACCTGGGGTTGATCAACGTGCACTGACATCAGGCAGTCCAAGGGCCTGTATCATTCCGCCCCCATAGAAATGCGACCAGCGTCGATTTGAACGTAGCCGCAGCCGAGCTCCACATCTGCTGTGCAACCGCGGTGGCGCAGTTACTAGAGAACATTAGAATTCATTCTATATTAACACCACATTATTCAGATCGCCACTTTTGAAATCAGTATTTCATCTGAGTAGATCAATATGTCTACGCACTTCGCACAAAACTAAGAGGCGTCAGAAATTCGTGTGAAATGCTGTAATACACGATCTCAGAAATAAAAAAAATTGCAGCCAAGCCATTCATAAAAAGAAAACTATACCGCAATGAAAAATCTCTATACACGCATAAAATCCGTATACACGTATGAGTGCTACCTAAAAGAAAGCTCTACCGCACGACTTCCGCAGCGACAAGTCTGTCTGCGAGCCACGAATGATCTAGGGAACAGAAGATAGTCTTCGGGTCGGACCCTCCCGCGAACATTCAAGTCGCCAGAATGTCGCAGAGGGCGGTTAGAATTTTTTTTTTGTTCCTTGGCTGCTGATTTACGAGTACAGTGTTGCAATATCTCTTTGTACTCTTGTATTTGTCAAGTACAGCTTTGTGTGCTGTCACTCTGTTTTGTAGAAATATGACAAATCTGTAAAATCTCTGAACCGCGTCCCATGTGTAGAAAGCGCGGTTCAGTGAACTCGTTCACTGCGACCCATTCTCGAGGCCGGAAGCGGCGAAAGCGACTTCCCCCCAAATCCCCCTCACCGTTTTTCACTTGGTGGTTAGGTTCCTGCTGAAAGTCCATGGTAATTCCAATTAGGGCTTATAGAGGAGGGGGGGGGGGGGGCGTGGCTGATTCGGCCTAAGGGTTGCTGGTTAACTTCACCACCCGTCCGTATGGCGGAAATCCCCGATGATCTCTTCAGATTACGCCTTGTGAACACCTGCAAGAATGAAAATGATATGTTTTGAAAATGTAAATCTTTGCGATGTAAACCAGGAACGAAATGTTTAGGCGGCACGCGATTGCCTGAAATATATTTTCTCGCGTTGCCCGCGAAGAGCCTGAAAAATCCTTTCGTGGTCCCGCGTTTCTGTCTGAGCTTGATTTCACGATCCTTTTTTAATGGGGAGGTAAAATCTTTTTAGGGTCTGGTGTACCCGTAAATTGGTGACACCAGGAGCACATAATCACAGGAAGACACCACTGTCTTTTTAAGTGATTAACTTTCCCTCCTCTTAAAACGCAACCGCTGCAGAGCGCGCTGTCATTGTAGTTATCTGCGCAAAGGTGGTTTTTGCTTTATAGGGTTATCATCCCAAAGCAGCTCAGGATATGAGGGCGTCGTAGTGGAGGGCTTCGGATAATTACGACCACCTTAGATTCGTTATCGTACACTGAAATAATCACAGTGCACGGTCCTCTAGTACTTCGCCTTCATCGAAATGCGACCGCCGTAGCCGGGATCGAATCCGCGTTTTTGGGGTCAGAAGCATAGTTACATAACCACTGAGCCACAGCGGCGGCCTCAGCTGTAAAAAGGCTTTAAACAGAGTGCGTCATTGTCCAAACGAAAAGCCCACCGTATAGGCGAAATAGAAACGCTCCTTCAAGAAGTGGGAGTGGCGCCTCTTTAAAGCATCCACAGGGCCATTCTTGCCAAGAGCGGGCTAGCGCAGGAACTTCTGCAAAAGTTGCAAACCCCATCAGTCTCTCACATGTAGCCTCCACATTCTCCAGCTCTAAACAGTTGCGCTGGTGGTGAATCCCATCAAAAGATCAACCACCATTTATCCAGATGCCAATGGGAAAGAAATGACAATATGCTCTGATGTCTCGCAGAAATAGGGTAGGTGGTGGAGAGGCCATGTGCTGGCGTTAGGCCCTTTTAATACAGTCCTCACTCTCAGAATAATGATGGAGCCGCCGAAGAAATTACATAAAGGTGACCATACACTGACAAATCCTGTCGTGCTGAGAAATGCTCGCTTAAAAGTGCAAGAATTTCCTTCGATATTGTCATGAAGTTGTGACTGCAGTCCGTAGAGGAGAAAGGCTGCGAAAATCGTGCCTTAACAAAACTCTTCATTTGGGTTAAATTGCTCTCGCAATAGACAATCACTCAGCGACGGCGTAGCAACAAGGGTTCTCGGAAGTCGTCGAACAGAATACCCGCCGCTGTCAGCCGTGCTCAGTTTAAAGCTGATAGCGAATTTTCAAGATACGGTGTGCAAAGTTACTAGATTATTCTGGAACAAAGTAGAGTCACGTCTGCCTGCATGCGATCAGTGGAGATAAATCTGGTCGCGTCTTGCATCGCAAAAAAGAGATAAAGCGGTGCTACAGTAGCTTTGAAGAATGGACAAACACTGCAAAGATTCGCGACTACATAAACTTCTAACGATAAGTGGACGCCTCGCTCGATACGCTGGAGGACACGAAATGAAAGGCTAGCTGTGCAGTGTCTCCTCAACTCTCACCGGGTATCTTGAAAAGGAAGCATAAAACCTGTAATCATAGAATAGGGATGAAAACACCGCATCAGAACAAGTAGCGTCAAACGAATATTAAAAAGCAGCGAGCTAAGAAGTGTTATTTCATCGCCTTGCGCAGTTTCAAATAGGATGACGAAACGCGTTTGGCACATAAAGCTCGCGGAAGGATTTCCGCATGCAGGAAGATGTATTCTGGTTGCAAGAAACCTAAGCTTAATCAAAATAAAACCAAATTTTTGTTTTATTTTAACAAGTCTACTGTAGCGACAGTAAACCTTGAACCCGCCGCGGTGGCTCAGTGGTTATGGCGCTGGGCTGTTGGCACAAAAGACGCGGGTTCGATCCCTGCCGTAGCGGCTGAATTTTGATGGAAGCCGAAATTTTAGAGGTCCGTGTACTGTGCGATATATCGCACACTCAGCACAACTTCAGAACACAGTTGCGCAGGCTGCAATTGTGTAGCGCAGAATGCGCGAGATTTCCTTCATATTTTGCTATCTTTATTAATTTGCCGTGGAAAAAACGCGCAGAAAGTATGTTGCCGCCAGAAATACTGAATCGACAGGTCTCAACCACATCTACTATTTCAATACGTGCACTGGGGCATTAAGAAAGTAAAGTTAGGCCTCGTTATAACGAAGTCAAAGGGGAGCTGCGATTCCTTCGTTATAGCCCCATCTTCGTTATAGGCAGTGTTAGCCGAGCTTCTAGGGAGAGGAGTCGTTCCTTTGTTATTTATGTTATTTCGTTGTAAGCCGTTACGTTATCATGAGGATCAACTGTAGTACTACCTTCGCAAAGGTATTCTTAGCTAATGATATGACTCGGTGGGATTTATAATTTCCTTGGATGGCGCAAGTGGAAGGAAAACCCATTCCAGATAACGCATATCTCTTATTTTATAACTTTGGTTCAAGTAACTTGTTAATAAATCCGCATTTTACACTGCGTTCTCAGCTGTCTCTACATTTATTCGTACAAGTTTTACGTAAGCTGGCACGCTATTGGTGGATCACTTGCCTCTTGGTTTGCCAATTTTAACACCCCACCCAGTGCTTACGTACTGGTTCACAAAACCGAAAGGCTCCACTGCTTTTGATTGGATCCAGTACAATATACACGAAAGAAAGGTCTGCATATCATGAAAATCAATCTGGTTCATCCGCATTCAGAAGAAAAAGTAGACCCTTTTATGAAAGGGAAAAAATTCGTGAATTCATGCGCCTCTCTGAACACTGGCGTCAGTAATTGTAATACAAGCAACGCTTTTTTGCTTCTATGCCTTCAAGCAATGCGGTTCTTACGTAAACATTTATCACTTAGGTTCGAGTCAGTGGTGCACTAGAAAACTGCGAGCGTTCCCCTCAATTCCCTTTTTGTAACGACTTGATCTTTGTAAAGATTTTTTTGGTCGTACACTATTTCCGAAAGCTAAAATAATGAGGATGATGAATCAACTTTTGCTGGGCCCTAAATAAATCGGTGGTGCACGCAGGTGCTAGACGGGGTGGTTCCCTATTTACGGGACCCATATATTCCATGCGGCTGCTAGCCCCTGTCCGTCAGTGCGAGCTGAATCGGTAGGGCGGGGCTGGATAACAAGGTCTCCCATCGCTCAAGGGGTTGACGATTGGTGGTGCTGGCGGGAAGGGAGGAGGGGGGCCTTGATTTCCGTGCACTCTGCCAAGACGTGCGGCTGGGTGTCCTTTTCTCTTTTCCAGAAAGAACAGAACATATCGTGTTCCGCAGGGTACGTGCGGTTCATCAGTACGCATGCGCAAGCGATCCCGTCTGCGCTCGACGCAGGATCGTCTGTTCTTGCCTGGTGAGTTTAGGGTGTGCTTCTGGCAGTCTGCACCTTTAATCTCGGTACATCCGGGTAATGTCCCGAAAGCTGATAACCGGGTGCGGCTGCTCTTCCGGCTCGTGCTCGGCCCGGTTGACATTTCTCGGTCATGGTAGTCGGCGATGATGTTGCCTGCTACTTGCGACTGAGCCGGGACCAGCACGAGCTATATGGCTCTACCCGGAGGCTTGCACTTGGATAGAATGACTCGGGCCGCAGATAAGATTATCCCCCTGCGGAAGCTTCCGTAGGCAGTCTTTGAGTCGGTGACCACGGTGTCCAGGATCGGCTCTGCGAGTGCGAGGGCCACGGCCGCTTCTTCGGCAACTGCGGGGTCTGTTTTCTTCAGGGACGCGCTGACGATCAGCCTGTTTTTTGTCGTAGGCACCACCGCTGCACGGTGACTGTGTTTTCGGAGCGAAGCCTCCGCGTAGAGGACCCTGGGGTTCTCTTTCAGCTTTGGAGCTATGGCTCTGGCCCGCGCGGTGCGCCTCTCGTCGTCCTCCCCCGGCGTCATGTTCCGGGGAAGGAGTTTAGTCGGAATGGTTGTTTTCCAGGCATCCGGAAGGGCCGCGTTAATGGGTACTGGCTCGATCTGCCATCCTATCTTGGGTAGGACGGCTCGTCCGTGTTCCGTGTGACTCAGTTGGATTCTCTGATTAGAGAGGTGGGCTTCGATGAGCTCCTCCACCTTGTTGTGGGCGCCCATGTCTAGCGGTCTTTGCGTGGACGAGTGTATGGGCATGCCCAGTGCTTACTTCGTCGCCTTACGAAGAATCGTGCTTAGGGTGTCCCTTTTCGCCTTCGTCAGCTAGAGGTACGGAGCGGAGTAGGTAACCCGCGACATGACGAACGCGCGTACCGGGCGCATGGCATCGTCTTCTTTAAGGCCTCGGTTTCTGTTAGATACCCTCCGAATGATACTAAATATCTGTTCGGTTGTCATCTTGATATTTGTGACTGCGGTGTGTGCCTTAACGTCGTTCTGAAGTAGTCGGCCGAGAAGCCTAATCTGTTGTGTTGGCTTGATGGCCGTTCCGCCGACGGTGATGATCACGTTCGGCGGCAGCTCCTTGAATTTTCCCGGTTGGATCATGAGCAGCTCTGATTTCTGGGGAGCGCAGCTCAGTCCGCACAACTTTGCGTACTCGTGCACGGTAGTTGCCTCCCACTGCAAGGCTTCATCCATACAGGCATGGAACCCGGCTCGGGCCGTCCACACAGTAATATCGTCGGCGTAGAAAGTGTGGTCCATGCCTTCTATTCGCTTGAGGAGATCAGGAGGGCCAGATTAAAGAGCAGGGGCGACAAGACCGATCCCTGAGGGGTGCCCCTATTGCCGACCTTTACAGGGTCCGACTTCTCCTCCCTATCCTGATGGTCGCCGTTGGGTTTGACAGAAAATATTTTATGTGCTCCTAATGTCTTTCGGCCACACCTGGTCTTATTCAGACTGCAACACGCTCACGTGGGACACATTGTCAAACGCTCCCTTCAGGTTGAGGGCGTGTATCCCGCGCTTCGCGTGCCTCATTGCCGGTTTGACGACCAGTTCGTGGAGTGGGATCATCGCGTCTTGAGTGCTGAAATGTTGCCTGAAGCCGTACATCACCTCCGTCATGTGATCCGTTCCTTCAAGGTGCTTCTGCAGCCGGCGAAGAAGGATGCGCTCCATCACCTTTCCCACGAACGACGTGAGGGAGATGGGCCGCATGTTGTCTATCGTGAGGGCCTTGCCGAGGTTTGGAGTGAAGCGGACCTGGGCGTCTTTCCATTCCTGCGGCAACCGCGAGCTCTCCCAGGCTTCCTTGATGTGCTCTAAGAGGGTGCGCTTGTCCGCTCATGTTGTTGAGTAGTTTGTTAGACATGGCGTCGCTGCCGGGTGAACTTGTCTTGTTACTTTCATCTAACGCTGTCCACAGTTCCGTCATGGTAAACGGCCGGTCCAGCTGCTCGTTGTCGTGTCCGTCGTACCTCTCGGGCACCGGGTACTGGCCCTTCTCTATCTTTGGGTAGTTCGCCTCCAGGAGTGATCAAGGCTTCCGTATGGAAGCCGAAACGTCTTCGTTTTAAACAACAACCTTTTGGTCGGCGTTCCTTTTTCTTCAGTCATGAGTCTTCCAGGAGTCTGCGGCCGTCTCCCTTGTACGTGTTCAATACTTTCGCGAGGGCGCGATTGGTCCCAGTTTTGCTAATCAGCGGGTCGATCAGATGCCTCAACAGACACCACGTCTAGCACGTCGAGAGCTTGCCCTGCGGACCATCGCAGGTCTTCAGCCAATTCTCCCTACATAGTTTGGCCGCGTGCTCGGCGATCTGTTTGTTCAAGACTGCAATGCGCTTCACCAGCTTTCTGTTGTGTCTCTGACGCTGCCACTCCCGCGTTAACGAGTGCCGGGCCGCCCACATGTGGGCGAGTCTGGCGTCCACATACGGTGTCTGTGACGTTGCAATTTCTTGGATAAATGTTTGGAGGGCCATCTTCTGGTCCTTCGCCCATTAGGTGTAGGTCTGTTGTGTTCCTTCCTCAGACGCCTCTTCTTGATCTTGAGTAAACTTTGTCATCTTGCCCGAATCCGTGATCCGCGCAGTCCCCATAACAGCATGATCACGAGAGCCTCGGATCGTGATGCCGATCAAGCTGCAGTCAGACCGCAGGTCCACATCTTCGCTTTTCCAGGAGACATCTAGCGTGCCCGACAACCACGACAGGTCTGGCGTGTTGTCCCTCGTGGCACTGTTGCCTCTTCTGCTGGTTACGTCCGGCTCGTTCAGGAGCGCCATCTCGTGATCCTCCATTGCTTTGGCCGATGCTTTTCCTCTCTTGGACTTAACCATACAGCCCCACGCTGTGTGACGGGCATTAAAGTCACCGAGGAACTGGAGCGGCCTTGTCCCCTCCAGCCCGTTCGCCTGGCTCAGGATGCGGTCAAATTCGTACTGCCGCTGTGACGGCCGGCAGTACGCGCTGATTACAAATAAATTGTCCGAGCTGCCAAATTTTCTGGCATGCATTTCGACCAGCGTGTGCTCGCACCCTCCCTGCGCCTTGATATGTTCAGTTGCCGCCACCTTGCTGCGTACGAGCATCGCCGTTCCGTTCTCCGTGGGGTCCGTGTAAGTGACGTACACTGGGAGTCTTGATTTCCTGTTTGTTTCCTGTAGAGCAATTACATCGGGCTTGTTTTCTTGCCCGTCAACGTGTAACATTATTTCTGCTTCTTTGTTGCAAACCCCACGGCAGTTTCATTGGTAAACTACGGTGGCGTCCCCCCCCCCCCCGGTCTTCTTCTTGTGTCTTTTACTTGTCCTCTGAATCATACTTCTTGGACGTCTTGAGTCGATTGCGCCTTCTCGCGATCGCGTCTTTGATTTTTTTGGTCCGCTCATTTTTCACGGACGCGAAGCGGTTCCTTACCGATGTTGAGCCTACTTTTGTCGCTAGGAGCTTGCGTCTCACCGATGGCTTGTCAGGCTGACTTTCTAAAGCTTCGATTCGGGCGTCCATTTTGCCTAGCCTTGTGTTATGTTGGGAAATTGCAACCAAAATGGCCGTCAGCTCTTCTCGCGGGATCTGTGCCGTTGTCGTGGTCGCGATTTCTGCGGTCGGCGCTTCCTCACCGCTCGCGGGGTTCTCTTCGGCGTCCATCCCCTCTTGATTATTTGATGAACGCTGTGTGGCCCCAGCCTCTCCCGCTGCCCGCTCTAGGCGAGGCGAGGGGGCCCCTCCGCGGCCCCCTGCGCAAGCCTGCGGCGTTGCTTGCCGCCGTGCGGTTGTTTTGAGGTCTTGCATTTGCCGAGCTGCCGTTACTCTCCAGCGTTTTGATCTGATTCATATGCGTATTCGGGCGTACTGCTCCTGGATCTTAGCGTTTTGGCGCTCTATGAACCTGTTAAGCTATATCACTTCGCTACTGTCTTTTGCGGATTCGCTTGTGGGAAAAGGGATTGAGAGCAATGAGGGCTTTGAATTCGGTGTCGCTGGTTCGAGCGACGGGCGACCAGTTGTCTCCAGCCCACGCTTTTCTCGGTGATCTCTCGGCGTCCGGTTGACTCGCTCGGGGCCCTCGAACTGGCCCGGATCTCGAACTGGCCCGGAAGCGCGAGCGCCGGTTGCCGCAGCCGTTGCCGCCCCCGGATAGTGTATTCGATCGGAGCGACTGTGGCGGCCGTTTTCGCCGCCACTGTTTTTGCTGCTGTAGCCTGGCGTGTGTGACCGCCCAGTTATTTCAAAGAGCTACATCGGGGTCCGCCTGAAGGACCTCTATTGTCTCGGTTCCTTCTCCCGGCGTGTTCTTCCTCCGATAAGGTGTTTGTATGGTCTAGTCGGTACATGGTATTAACTGAAGGCACAGGGCACGAAGGACGCGGCATAGAAGGAGACATACAAAGCGCTGTGTTCTTCCGCTCGGCGCCGTTTCCAGCTACGATGGCGGACGACGTAGGGCATCTTGAAGCGTGCTTTGCAGGCCTTATTCGCGGTCTGGTGTTTGCCTCCGCACAAGCCACACTTCGGGACACACGCGTGCTCTTCGGCGGGGTTGGAGACTCCGCACCCTCTGCAGATCGTGTTCGAAGGATCCGCGCACACGTCCATTTTGTGGCCCACTCTTCCGCACGCATAGCATACGTCGACTTCTTTTCTGCGCAACGTGCACTCCGTGAGCAGATTACCGTATCTCACATAATGTGTACTTTTTGCCCTTAGAAGGCAATGACGACTGATCGGGTCTTACCGATTCGGTTCGCCTGTAGGGCTGTTGGGTGAAGCTTGCGCACTACATTGCCCTGAATCTCCTGGGCCGTATAGTCGTGCGGGATACCCTTTATGATGCCCTTCATCATGCCGTGGGGGGCCGCTTCGTAGGTACTTGTTTCGTGCACCGTGCCGCGTATGTCGATTATTCCTGCTCGAGCGTACAGGTCGGAATGCTCTCTTTTTGGAGGTGCTCACCACGACGGTATTCTGCTGGAGGTTGGGGCACATGACGTCCTGACATGCTTCATTGGCCGGTATCTGTGTCGCGGCCGCAATTGCACGACTTAGTTCAACGCGGGTCACGTCGCTCACGCGAAGCCCGCCTCGTGGTTTTAACACAATCTTTATGTCGCCGCGCGGAGTCTGACATGCGCGCGCACTTCATCAATTTGCCCTTATTTACACGTTCCGGCCTTAAGTGAAGTTATCGCTGCCAGTGGCGCCACCGCCGTGGCTGTTGCTTCGGCAGTTGACATCAGCCGTGGCCTTGGCGCCATCTTGGCTCGTTTGAAGCACGGGATTTTCCAGGCAGTTTTCCAGCCTTGTAATCTTGTGCACTGGTCTGGCGGAGTTTCGATGCCGTCCACCTCTACACACATACTGGTAATCATCTTAGGTCAATGCTCACTTGCCTAATCTCCGATGGTTCGATGTTCCGCTGGCTGCTTCACCGAGGCTCGGGCTGGGCCTATCGCTCCCCCGCTAAGGCCGAAGTCGACGTTAGGCCCAGCAGCGCACGCTCCTCTCGGCAGACAAAGTCCTCTAAATTCGGGAAAAGCGGTCCTCTACGTCGGAATTTGGGTTCCCGGTGGTCCACAAAACTTCATGTATCCGGTCGATGCACTTTAAGGTTTGACTAAAAAAAGCGGAAGTTAAAAGAAGAAAAAAAATTGGCTATGGTTTAGCGCTGGTTAACCCTAGTTGAATTGCGGTTACTTCCTTTCCTCTGCCCGTCGTTTATGCAGCGTCTCATTCCCACGCTTTCGAGAATTCAAGCCGGTCTCTTCCACAGCTGAGGAGTCACTCCGGGACGTGGCATGACTTCCAGCCGCATCTTCGTTACGACGCTTCTCGAGTCGTGCGCCGCGTTCTTCTTGCATCTGTTAAGCGCGTTGTCTCTTCCTCGTTCTGCCGTTCTCGCGTCTCTTTAACGCTCTCCAAAACGACTGGTGGTGGTAGTAGTTTTATTAAAAATAATAGTAAAAAGGAAGGAAAAAATTTTTGCTAGCCCCGGCATCTGCCATCGATACTGAAGCACCTGAGCTGGGGCAGCGGAAATAAAGGACAGCAGGCAGAATGGAGAAATGAAATGAAAGAGGTGAGGGGACAGGAATAGAGGAGAGGGGGAGAAGTAATATGTACAAACTATTTACACAATAAGAAATGTGTCCAGGTTGTGCGCGTGATTAGTTCAATTTAGAGGAATTAAATCACACACGCGCACAGCACTGTGTAGGTTACAACTGGAGTGGGGCGTCCAGTTATTAATCGTTCAAGGTAGAGCTCGCGGAGCGTTCGGTCACTGCGTGTAACTACCTGACGGAGAACAGACGGGACGTCAAGCCCGTCTGTTCGAGGAATGCACAGAGGCTCACTAAAGTTCGTTCACGAGTGCGCGCACTGCCCTGCGGCCACAATAGCGTCTTGATGGAGTCTGGTAGTATGCCCTGCGCCCTATAGGCCGCGAGCATATCGCGAGGAGCATCGGCGAACGCGGAGCAGCGAAGGAGCAGATGTTCTAGTGTTTCCACTGCACCGCATCCGTCACACACATCACTCGTCGCGATTCCGTGACGCACCCGTCGTTCCCCGGGCCACACGCAGCCAATGCGCGCGCGGAGGATCATTGCACGTTGTGACCGTGTAAGTGCGCGACAGCCGGTGACACTGTCGATGCGCTCACCTCCCGCGATGCGTGGGTCGGGGTGCTGCTTTCGGAGACGGTCGTGAATGGCCGCACGCACGTCCTCCAGCGCAAGGGGCAGATCGCTGGCAGGTAGTTGGTGTGCAGCGGTCGCGAGGTCGTCAGCTTCTTCGTTGCCGGCGATGCCGCAGTGACCGGGCACCCACTGTGCACGCACGGCACAACCTCTCTGCGCGAGGCGCTCGATGCTCGAGCGAATTTCCCGCACTAGTGGGGTACCGCGGCCGTTAGATTGCAGGCGGCTGAGGGCGGCGCGGGAGTCGCACAGCAGAGCACTCCTGGGCGGCGGAGGGCCGAGGGTGAGCAGCAGGTCCAGCCCGAGCCGGATCCCCATCAACTCCGCTGTGGTGGAGGAGCCCAGGAAGGCTGCGTGTTGCTGGCTGTGCAGTCGTAGGGCGGGGATGGTGGCCGCCGCAGCAAGGGAGCAGCTGTCGCGGGCCACTTAGCCGTCGGTGTACACGAGGAGATGGTCCTGGAGCTCCTCGTGTATGACGGCTCTGGCCAGCTGCTGCACAGCGCAGAGGGGTGTGCTCCGCTTTCCTGCGATGCCGACGATCTCTCGCTGTACCTCCGAGGCAGCAGGCCAGGGCGCGCAGGAGCCGTAGGGGGTGGGCCTCCGGTCAATTGCTCATACTCGAACATCGCCGCGCCCATTCGTGAGCGCGGGTGCGAGCGCATACGCTGCAGCAGCGAGCCGCCGTCCGGTGCGCGGTGAAGCCGGTCGATGTGATTCAGTGCCCTGCGCGCTGCTTGGAGCTCAAGGGGCCACGCTCCTGCCTCGGCCAACGTTGCGGCGCACTGCGAGTTTTTGGGCAGGCCTAGGCACACGCGCAGGGACTTGCGGTGCTGAAGCTCGAGCTTCTTCCAGCACGGCTTGCGCACCGTGACGAGCGGCAGCAAATAGAGCACCGCCCCCAAAGCTGCGGCATTGTATAGACGCAGCGCGGCTTGCTGGGAGATGCCCTGTCCTCGAGCAGTGAGCTTGTGCACGGCGGCGGTGATCCTCTTCATCTGCAGACAGGCCTTGGTCTCCGCGGGGCGGAAGGAAAGGCGCCAGTAGATGTCCAGGCCAACGTACCGCACCGATTTACGCCAAGGAATCGGAGTCCAGTCCAGTGACAGTGGCGCAAGGTGCGCGCGCGAGCGCGAAACGCAGGCCATGGCCACCGATTTGTCGGCGCTCAGCGACAGACCAAGTCCGCGCAAGCTGGCATCGATTGCGGTCAGGGCTCCCTGAAGGCACCCCCGCACGCGGAACGCCTCGCCCGGTGGTCCCCGGCACCACAGAGCTATGTCGTCTGCATATATGGACATGTATACATGATGTCTCCCGCTCGTGTTGAGGGAGGCCGGCACCACCGACATGGCCACATTAAACAGAAATGGTGATAGGAGAGAGCCCTGCGGCACGCCCATGTCGACCGGGCGAGACTTGGAGAGCTTACTCCCTACTCGTACACGCATGGTGCGCCCGCTCAGGAAGCCATGAACGTATCGCAAAAGGCGCCCGCTCACACAAGCCCCTTCAAGCACCGCGAGAATTGGTGCGCGGTGAACGTTGTCAAAAGCGCCAGAGACGTCCAGTAGCAGCAGCAGCGCAACCTGGCCTGCTGCCCTGGCATGCTTCAGCGCTGTAACAACGTCCGATATAGAGTCAGCCGTGCACCGCGTCCCACGGAAACCCGTCTGCCGTTCGTCAAACAAATCAGCCTCCGCAGCCCGCTCGTTCAGACGCTGCAACGCCATATGCTCCATGAGCTTACCTGCCGCCGATGTTAATGCCACTGGCCTACAATACACTTCTGGTGCTGCTGTTGTTGATAGGAAGGAACAAAAGGAAAGTGCACGTTCCTGCCTACTGGCTCAAGCCCAGCCACAGTCGCTGCTGCGTGCTGGAAGTAGGAGAGTTAAAGGATAGAAGAGCAACGATAGAAAAAAAGGCGCGCGCTAATATGCCCAGGGCCGATCCGGGAGGCAGTGCAGTACCGGACAGACCCGTGCCGGAGTGCTTCAAGCCCAGCACTCGGAGATATTCGAAAATAAGTTTAATATCTTGAGTCCAAGGACCCGCATCAGATATTAAATCAAGTATCAGATATCATGGTGGTGTCAGAGCCACCTCCTACACTGACGCGAAGCGCATATATATACATCACCGGGAGGTAACACCTCCTCTCTCTCTACCTCAGTGGAGAACATCTGGTGGAGCGAGCGTGACGGCAGCGGCGTTGACGGCGGCGTCATCTGTTGGAGCGCGGCTGCGGCGTTGCTAGGCAACGGCGGCTCAAGGTCATTCGTCGGCTAGCGCATACGGCATACGGCTGCCTATATACGGCATACGGCTCGCCGAGCAGAAATGGCTCGCTGGCTGTCATAGTATAGCTTTCGCTTTAAAAACATTAGCAGTGGCTTAGCTAAGCTATGCAAGGATATACGTAGCGAGAGCTGAAGTTCCCCGCAGGTTACACATGCTGTTGAGGTTGTTGTGATTAAAATGTTAAGCATTCAAAAAGTATGCGGTGAGACACGTTATTTATTGAATTGATTTGACAGAGATAAACACTGCCCGATGATCGGTAAAGTAACACGCAGTTGTATCAATGCTGCGTACACAAGGTCAATCGTTCCAGCCCAGGATGCGGAGGAGTACGTAGGTCCGAACCCGACCTCGGCGGCTGCCTTTCAATGGAGGCCAAACGCTACGGCGCCAGTGCGCTGTGCCGTGTCAGTGCAGGTTAAAGATCCCCAGGTGGTCGAAATTTTTCCGTAGCACTCCACTACCGCCCCTCTTTCTTCCTTTCTTCTCTCAGTCTCTCCTCCATCCCTTCCATTACGGCATGGTTCAGGTGCCTGCCGTTACAGTGAGACAGATACTGCGCCATTTTTCCCCAAAAACCAAATTTTCATCAAACGCCGGTGGGATTCTTCGGCGGGCGCTTGAAGCGAGCGGACACGTTTTTTAGCTCTCTGCTCCTTCGGACGCTGGGCCTAAAGCTTCGCGGCGTTGCGGGGTCTCCCCATGGAGGCCATAGACACCGTGAACGAGCGAAGACCTGTGTTCGGCGGTGACAATGAGCAACGCAGGGCAGGCCGCTCATGCTGACGATCACGGAGACGAACGCCATCCAGAACAAGGTCGTCCAGCACCATTCGGCGAATGCAGGCCGAGATCACTGATCTGCGGGACACGGTGAGGTGCCTGACGGCGGCGCTCATCACCACCTCGGAGAACCTCGAGTCCGTCATCGGGACCTTGGACGTGTCGCCGGCGGACCCACGCGTTCTAGCCTTGAGGGACGCCATGGCGCTCGCTCACCAGACGCAGAACTCCACGGCGGCTCCCTCCCCGCCTCTGGCCACCCCTGCGCTTACTGTGGAACCGGCTGTGATGCCCTCTCCCCCTGATGCTGCTGCTGCAGGCACACTGCGGACAACTCAGCCGAGGAGAGCATCTGCTCCCCAATG
Source organism: Amblyomma americanum (assembly GCF_052857255.1). Lineage (NCBI taxonomy): Eukaryota > Metazoa > Arthropoda > Arachnida > Ixodida > Ixodidae > Amblyomma > Amblyomma americanum. Next base: position 624,352 of record NW_027526485.1, read on the forward strand.
GACAAGTCTGCTCTCCGGAAACGGCGACGCTCAACGGGGTCCGAGGAGGCGAGGGACTCGGAAACCAAAAGGGACATCGCGGTGGCAAAGCGGGAAGCCCGAAGCCCCCCCCCCCCCCCCCATCGTCACTGTTCCCTCTCCCTCCAGACTCGAAGGAGCAGGGCCTTCCCAGTACGAGCCCCATGGAGCCAACCTCCAGCCTGCTGCTGATGCTGCTGCTGTTGCTGCTGGGGCGACAGCGTCCGGAAGAAAACCGGGTGCGACCTCATCAAATCCCGGAGCACGAGATCAGGCTGCGGCTGGGGCTTCGTCTGCTGGCAGCGAGCGCGCCCAACTCCGCGGCGCGCCGCAGCAATGCGCCGCAGACAGCGGCGACGCTGATGCTGGGGTCAGCCTGGTCCCGTGGCGCATTATCACTACCAAGGCGCAGCGGCGTCGGAGAGCTGCCCTGGAGCGAGCCGCGGCCGCCGTGGAGGTCCCGTCCAGCCTGGTGGGGACGGTGCTGTTTCGGCCGGCGAACCGGGGCACCGCCTTCACCAGGGAACAGGGCTAGGAGTTGGCCGAGGAGATCGGATCCCGCCCGGGCGTCCTCGCCCTCCGGGTAAACATTCGGCGGAATGTGGTGGCAGTGGACGCGGGGAGCAGCGATGCTCTCCAGGCCCTGCTAGCCACAGCCGTCATCTGCGGCGTGCCGGTCTGCGCCAAGGAGCCTCCTCCTCGGAATCAAAGCTCCAGCCTGGTCTTCGGTGTGGACGGGCGCAGGACGGCGGAGTAGCTGCTAGCGGCGGCGGAGTCAACGGTACCGATGGTGTCGGCGTCTCTGTCGGGCAGCAAACTCGCTCTCTGTTTTGCGGCGCCGACACCCCCGGCGTTCATCACCATATTCAAGCGCAGGCTCGCGGTCCGCCCCTGCCGTCCCCGGCCGCTCCAGTGTGCCAAGTGCGTCAGCCTGGGGCATGCCACTGAGGTGTGTCGTGCTCCTGCACGATGCACGCGCTGCGGCGGGCCGCACGAGCCTGGTACCTGCGCGAGGAAGCCCCGCTGCATTTACTGCGGGGGGCGGCATGCAGCCATTGACCAAGCGTGCCCGCACTGGCAGCGAGAGCGTCACGTTGCCACTTTAATGGCCACGTCCATGGCACCGATGTCCAGACAGGTTGTCCGAACCGTCGTCTAGGCTGAGACAGCGGCCCCAGCCCAGCAACATCAGCTGACGCCCCGCGCGCTTTCTTATGCGCAGGCCGTCAGGGGAACACCCCAGCAGCAGCAGTCACCGAAGCAACGGCAGCGCCGGCAGCGGCAGCGGCGATCCGGTTGCCTGGCGTCCCGTACAGCGCGGCCCGAGCCTGCGGCCGCTTCTCATGGCCAGCCCCCTGACGTACGGGACGCGGAGATCGCGCGCCTAAAGCTGGCATTGCGCGCCCTCAGCGCACTTTTCCCGGAGGGCACCGATGGACATCGGGCTTGCTTAGAAGCAGCGGGTGCTCCCGCACAGATAAGCTAGCATGATGGCTAGCCGCCGAAATCCCTCCCTCATACCATCCATCCTGCAGTGGAACGTGCGCTCACTTGCAGCGCGGTACGCCGAAATGCGATTTCGCATCGCACAGGATTCGCCGGAAGTTATCGCGCTGCAGGAGACGTAGGTTCACATGATGGGGAGCCCCAGATGCGGCTACCTGGCTACACTGGCTACCACTCAGCCACCACGTGCGAGGAACCCACCTGTGCCGCAGTGCCCTGTTGTGTCACATCTCATCGCCCCGGGAAATCAAGGTGCGCGTCACCCCGGACCGGACGGGGTGACATACCAGATGCTGCGAAACCTGGATGCGCAGCAACGACAGATCCTCCTGCAGCAGATCAACCTGGTGTGGGAACGAGGGGAGCTACCGGAGGATTGGCGAACCGCGGTCGTTTGTCCCATCCGAAAGGCAGGGCGCCTACCTATGGAGCTGAGCGGATACCGGCCAGTGGCATTAACATCGGCGGCAGGTAAGCTCATGGAGCATATGGCGTTGCAACGTCTGAACGAGCGGGCTGCGGAGGCTGATTTGTTTGACGAGCGGCAGACGGGTTTCCGTGGGATGCGGTGCACGGCTGATTCTATATCGGACGTTGTTACAGCGCTGGAGCATGCCAGGGCGGCAGGCCAGGTTGCGCTGCTGCTACTACTGGACGTATCGGGCGCTTTTGACAACGTTCACCGCGCACCAATTCTCGCGGTGCTTAAGGGGGCTGGTGTGAGCGGGCGCCTTTTGCGATACGTTCATGGCTTCCTGAGCGGGCGCACCATGCGCGTACGAGTAGGGGGTAAGCTCTCCAAGCCTCGCCCGGTGGACATGGGCGTGCCGCAGTGCTCGGTCCTATCACCTTTCCTGTTTAATGTGGCAATGTCGGTGGTGCAGGCCTCCCTCCCCACGAGCGGCCGACACCAAGTGTACATGTCCATATATGAAGTCGACAGAGCTCTGTGGTGCCGGGGACCACCGGGCGAGGCGTTCCGCGTGCGGGAGTGCCTTCAGGCAGCCCTGACCACAATCGATGCCAGCTTGCGCGGCCGTGGTCTATCGCTGAGCGCGGACAAATCGGTTGCCATGGCCTGCGTTTCGAGCTCGCGCGTGCACCTTGCGCCACTGTCACTGGACGGGACTCCGATTCCGTGGCGTAAATCGGTGCGGTACCTTGGCCTGGACATCGACTGGCGCCTTTCCTTCCGCCCCGCGGCGACCAAGGCCTGTCTGCAGTTGAAGAGGATCACCGCAGCCGTGCACAAGCTCACCGCTCGAGGCCAGCGCATCTCTCAGCAAGCCGAGCTGCGTCTATACAATGCCGCAGATTTGGGGGCGGTGCTCTATGTGCTGCAGCTCGTCACGGTGCGCAAGCCGTGCTGGAAGAAACTCGGGCTTCAGCACCGCAAGTCCCTGCGCGTGTGCCTAGGCCTGCCCAAAAACTCGCAGTGCGCCGCAGCGTTGGCCGAGGCAGGAGCGTGGCCACTTGAGCTCCAAGCAGCGCGCAGGGCATTGAATCACATCGACCGGCTTCACCGCGCACCGGACGGCGGCTCGCTGCTGCAGCGTATGCGCTCGCACCCGCGATCACAAATGGGCGCGGCGCTGTTTGAGTATGAGCAATTGACACAAGGCCCACACCCCTCCGGCTCCTACGCGCCCTGGCCTGCTGCCTCGGAGGTACAGCGAGAGATCGTCGGCATTGCGGGAAAGCGGAGCACACCCCTCTGTGCTGTGCAGCAGCTGGCCAGAGCCGTCATACACGAGGAGCTCCAGGACCATCTCCTCGTGTACACCGACGGCTCAGCGGCCCGCGACAGCTGCTCCCTTGCTGCGGCGGCCACCATCCCGCCCTGCGACGGCACAGCCAGCAGCATGCAGCATTCCTGGGCTCCTCCACCACGGCGGAGTTGATGGGGATCCGGCTCGGGCTGGACCTGCTGCTCACCCTCGGCCCTCCGCCGCCCAGGAGTGCTCTGCTGTGCGACTCCCGCGCCGCCCTCAGCCGCCTGCAATCTAACGGCCGCGGTACCCCACTAGTGCGGGAAATTCGCTCGCGCATCGAGCGCCTCGCGCAGAGAGGTTGTGCCGTGCGTGCACAGTGGGTACCCGGTCACTGCAGCATCGCAGGCAACGAAGAAGCTGACGACCTCGCGACCGCTGCACACCAACTACCTGCCAGCGATCTGCCCCTTGCGCTGGAGGACGTGCGTGCGGCCATCCATGACCATCTCCGAAAGCTGCACCCCGACCCGCGCACTTACACGGCCACATCGCGCAATGATCCTCCGCGCGCTTATTGGCTGCGTGTGGCCCGGGGAACGACGGGTCCGCCACGGAATCGCGACGAGTGATGTGTGTGACGGATTCGGTGCAGTGGAAACACTAGAACACATGCTGCTTCACTGTGCCGCGTTCGCCGATGCTCGTCGCGATATTCTAGCGGCCTATAGGGCGCAGGGCATACTACCAGACTCCATCAAGACGCTATTGTGGCCGCAGGGCATTGCGCGCACTTTGTGAGCGAACTTTGGTTAGCCTCTGTTCATTCCTGGAACACACGGGCTTGACGTCCCGCCTGTTCTCCGTCTGGTAGTTACACGCAGTGACCGAACGCTCCGCGAGTTCTACCTTGAACGATTAATAACTGGACGCTCCTCTCCAGTGGTAACCAACACAGTGCTGTGCGCATGTGTGATTTAATTCCTCTAAAATGAACTAATCACACGCACAACCTCGACACATTTCTTATTGTGTAAAGAGTTTGTACATATTGTCACGTAGTGGTGACGGCAGTCGAAGCAGCGATGAAGACGGACGAAAGGATCTTCTAAAAGAACTGTTTATTGGGGCTGACTTGCACCCAAAATGGACTGAATCACTGGGCGGCGGCGAAGCGACAAGCGTGCTCGGCGGTCGTCGAACAGAATGCCGGCCGCTGTCGGCCGTGCTCAATTTAAAGCTGATAGCGAACTTTCGAGATAAAGAGCGCAAAGTTACTAGAACATTCCGGAACAACGTAGAATCAGCTCTGCCTGGCTGCGATCAATCGAGATAAATCTGGTCGCATCTTGCGTCGCAAACAAAGCGATAAAGTGATGTGGCGGCAGATTTGAAAAACGAACACACTGCAAATATTCGCGGCATTACTGCCCTCTCAAAGAAGCATCGACCAGATGCATTAAAACAAATAATGCGACTAGTAAGGAAAAAAAAACGGATCTTGCGAAAATAGAGCATGGAAATGCAGCGGCCTTTAGCGCGCATAATACGGCTTCAGACGGACTACATGGACAACTTCTGGTCGTACGCGGCGTCGCTGGGATGCTGTCATTGCGTCAGGGATGACTCCATAATCCAGTTCACCCAGCCGACGAAGAACGTTGTACGGGCCGAAATAGCGTCTCAAAAGCTTTTCACTCAATCCACGGCGGCGAATGGGCGTCCACACCCAGACTTGGTCTCCTGGCTTGTATTCCGCGTTGCGTCTTCGTAGGTTGTAGCGTCTGGCGTCGGACCGCTGCTGATCTTTGATCCGTAATCGGGCAAGCCTTCGAGCTTCTTCTGCGCGTTGAAGGTAGGCGGCAACGTCGACGTTCTCTTCTTCTGTAACGTTGGGCAGCATGGCGTCTAGCGTGGTCGTGGCCTCCCTGTCATGGACGAGCCTAAAAGGCGTCATCTGGGTGGTCTCCTGCACTGCGGTGTTGTAGGCGAAAACGACGTAAGGCAGGATGACATCCCAGGTTTTGTGTTCGGCATCGACATACATAGCGAGCATATCGGCGATGGTTTTGTTCAGGCGCTCGGTCAGTCCGTTGGTCTGCGGATGGTATGCAGTTATCCTCCGGTGGCTGGTTTGGCTGTACCGCAGGATGGCTTGCGTTAGTTCCGCCGTGAATGCAGTTCCTCTTTCCGTGGTGAGCGCATCGGGGGCTCTGTGTCGAAGAAGAATGCACTCCACGAAAAATTTGGCGACTTCTACTGCTGTTCCGTTCGGTAGGGCTATCCCCTCGGCGTAGCGGGCCAGGTAGTCGGTCGCTATGATGATCCACTTATTTCCAGATGTTGACGTTCGAAAAGGGCCAAGCAAGTCCATGGCGATCTGCTGAAAGGGCCTTGAGGCAGGTTCAATGGGGCTAAGAAATCCTGCTGGTCGTGTGAGAGGAGGCTTTCGTCGCTGACAATCTCGGCAGGTTTTCACATAGTGTGCGACATCGGCAGACAGTCGGAGCCAGTAATACTTGTCTTGAATGCGGCGGAGGGTGCGAGTAATCCCGAGATGTCTAGCTGTCGGCTCGTCGTGTGAAGCCTGTAGAACTTCTTCGCGGAGACAAGTAGGTACAACAAGGAGGTAGGCTGTTTTGTTCGCTGTAAAGTTCTTCTTCACAAGGACCTCATTCTGCACACAGAAGGAAGACAGTCCTCGCTTGAATGAAGGGGGGGGTGAAGAAACCTTGCCTTCCAGGTACTCTATGAGAGCCTCTTAGGTCGGGGTCCGAGCGTTGCTGCTGAGCAAAAGAGCTGGGGCTGATGGGTCCCAGGAAGGCGTCCTCATCGTCGTCCGGCGTTGTGCATCTACAGGGGCTCGTGAGAGGCAATCGGCATCAGAGTGCTTGCGTCCGGACTTGCCAACGACGGTGACGTCAAACTCGTGGAGACGCAGACTCCATCGAGCGAGTCGGCCAGAGGGGTCCTTCAAATTGGCAAGCCGGCAGAGCGCGTGGTGGTCGCTGACCTCCTTGAACTGCCATCCGTAGAGATAGGGGCGGAATTTTGACGTAGCCCAGATGATGGCAAGGCACTCCTTCTCAGTTGTCGAATAGTTAGCCCCGGCCTTGGAAAGGGAACGGCTAGCGTATGCGATGACTTTTTCCAGCCTGTCACTTTTTTGAACGAGGACGGCGCCTAGTCCCACGCTGCTTGCGTCGGTATGAACTTCAGTATCGGCGTTTTCATCAAAATGCGCAAGGATCGGTGGGGACTGTATTCAACGCTGAAGTTCCTTGAAGGCTTCTGCTTGCGGCGCTTCCCATTTAAACGGCACGTCTGCCTTCGTCAGTTGGGTCAGGGGCACGGCGATGCGCGAAAAGTTTTTCACAAATCGTCGTTAGTATGCGCACAGTCCGAGAAATCTGCGCACTGCTTTTTTATCGGCCGGCGGTGGAAACTGTTCAATAGCATCTGTTTTCTGCTGGCCTGGGCGTACTCCTTCCTTGCTAACGATGTGGCCTATAAACCGCAGCTCTTCTTAAGCAAAGTGGAATTTTTCTGCTTTCAACGTTAGGCCAGACGACTTGATTGCGTCTAGTACTGTTCGAAGTCTTTTGAGGTGCTCTTCAAAGTTCGAGGCGAAGACAACAACGTCATCTAAATATACCAGACAAATATGCCACTTAGGCCTGCCAGCACTGCATCCATTACTCGCTGAAACGTCGCTGGTGCGGAACAGAGACCAAATGGCATCACCTTGAACTCAAACAGCCCATCCGGAGTGATGAATGCTGTCTTTTCGCGATCTCTTTCGTCGACCTCAATTTGCCAGTAGCCGCTCTTGAGGTCCATCGATGAGAAATATTTGGCATTGCAGAGGCGGTCCAGTGTGTCGTCGATGCGGGGGAGGGGGTAGACGTCCTTCTTTGTTATGTTGTTCAAGCGGCGGTAATCTACGCAGAATCGAAGTCAGCCGTCTTTCTTTCTCACTAGAACAACCGGTGCCGCCCATGGGCTGTTTGAAGGGTGGATGACGTCGTCGCGAAGCATTTCTTCGACTTGGTCCCGGATGGCTTGTCGTTCTCGCGGGGACACACGGTAGGGGCTTTGACGGAGAGGTCGAGCGTGTTGATCCGTTATGATGCGATGCTTGGCAATTGGCGTCTGTCGCACCTTCGGCGATGTCGAAAAACACTCGCTATTGCTTTGAAGCAGATTGCGGATCTGGTCTTGTCTGTTCCGGTGCAGGGCTGGGTTGATGTCCAAAGTGGGCGAGTTCTCTTGGTCAGGCGAATTTTCTGCGAAGGGGTCGGAGAGGGCGGAGGAGTCTCGTACGTCAGATATTTCGTCGAAGAAAGCAATCGCCGTTCCTCTGTTAATGTGCCGGTAATCTTCGCTGAAGTTAGTCAGCAGTACTTCGGCCTGGCCATTGCGTAAATGTGCGATGCCTCTTGCGATGCTGATTCCTCGGTCTAGGAGCAACTGCATGTTGCCCTCGATGATGGCTTCAGCGTTAATGGCTTTCGCGGCGCCTACGGTCAGGATAACGCTTGATCGGGGTAGGACGCTCACTTCTTCCTCCAGGACACTCAGGGCAACGTGATTTTCCCGAGTTTCCATCGAAGCGTTGGCTTCGTCCGTCGAAAGCGTGATCAGCTTGCATCGCAGGCCGATGATCGCCTGATGCTCATTAAGGAAATCCATACCCAAGATCACTTCGCGGGAGCATTGCGGTAGCACAACAAAGGTTGCAGGATAGGTATGTCCTTTGACAGTCACTCGCGCTGTGCATCGTCCTGATGGCGTAATGAGGTGTCCCCCTGCGGTGCGAATTTGTGGGCCGTCCCAAGCCGTTGTGACTTTTCTCAGCTGCGCAGCGAATGTTCCATTCATCACCGAGTAATAGGCTCCTGTGTCGACTAGAGCGGTAACTTTCCGGCCGTCGATAGTCACTTTTAAGTCAGAGGTCCTGGCTCTTGCATTGCACGTCGCTCTTGGCGTCGGGTCACGGCTTCGTCGCGTATGCGAGTCGCGGGTGGGGCGTATGGTCGAAGCTCTTCTGGGTGGCGGCGTCGTTTTCAAGGCAGCCTGCGTCGTGGTCGGGGTTCTCATTGTGTGCGGCATCGGTGCAGCGAGTGTCGGTTCTTCATGTGGCGTCGCGGGTGCAGCGTCTTCATGGGGCGTGGTCGGTGGAGGATCTTCGGCGTTTCGCTCTTTAGCAACCTCACCTACAGAGGTTGCTGCCTTCAGTTTCCCCTACGGGGGCTGGGAGATCTTCCTCGTACCGCGGCTGCGTAGCTGCGGCGTGCCGACGCAAAGCGCGAGGTTGACGGCGATGGTGAGCGCGAAAAGCGGTTTGGCGTGTACTCTTCTCGAAGCAGGTACTCGTCGATTTCCTGCGGGCGTTGCCCGAAGCGTAGTCGTGGGGCGTTAATGGCAAATCCTCGAAGACCGATACGTCGGTACGGGCAGTGACGAAGAATATGGTCGGCCTCGCCGCAATGGAATCACAACGGCCGGTTGTCGGATGTCCTCCAGGCGTCGCATTTCCTGGGGCGTCGGTCATAGGCTGGGCAGGCGGGGGCTGGGAGGCGGCGTTGTGGTAGAAGTGGCTCATCTCGGGGAGGACGTGGGGGTTGTCGTTCGGGCTGGGCAGTTCTTACTGCAGCGGCGTAGGTCATGACCCGGGGTTCTGTGGCCGTCGGGTGCCAAGTGCTTGTTGCACTTCTTCCCGTACCACGTCCATCAGAGTCGCTGCTTGTGGCTGTGGGGAGGATGGCAGTAATCGGCGTAGCTCCTCTCTGACGATTTCGCGGATAACTTCCCGCAAGCTGTCGCTGGTGGTGGCCGGCGTGTCCGAAAGGATTGCACCGGCAGAGGAAGGACGATTGTACTGCCGAGCTCGGATGTCGAGGGTCTTCTCAATCGTGCATGCTTCTTGCATGAATTCCTCGACTGTTTTTGGCGGGTGGCGGACGAGGCATGCAAAGAGTTGTTCTTTTACGCCGCGCATTAAAAACTGAACTTTCTTTTCCTCGGTCATCCCGGGGTCGGCGCGGCGAAATAGGCGCTTCATCTCCTCGACGTAACCGCGGACGGGCTCATTCGGAAGCTGGATCCTGGACTCGAGGAGTCGTTCGGCTCTTTCTTTCCTCACGACACTGGTGAATACCTTCAATAGTTCTCTCTTGAATAGCTCCCATGTCGTAAAGGACGACTCGTAGTTTTCGTACCACGTGCGTGCGGAGCCATCCAATGAGAAGAACAGGTGTCCAATTTTTGCCGCATCATCCCACCCGTTGAATGACGCCACGCGCTCAAATTGATCCAACCATTCTTCAGGGTCTTCGCCTAGGGATCCATTGAAAGTTGGCGGCACCCGCGGCTGCTGCAGTATGATCGGTGTCGACATTTTCGGCGAGGTTGCGGTGCTCGTAGCCGCGTCTTTTCGCTGTCTTGTGCGGTCCGGCAGTTTCCCGAACTCAGGCTCCTCTCCCTGGAGACGTCGGCTGGCTCGTCCTCGGGTGCGAAGCGCTCAGGGCTGGCTTCACGACTAGAAGGGGGCGTCCGGAACATGGAAGGCTACCCAGCACCTCCGCCAAATGTCACGTAGTGGTGACGGCAGTCGAAGCAGCGATGAAGACGGACGAAAGGGTCTTCTAAAAGAACTGTTTATTGGGCTGACTTGCACCCAAAATGGACTGAATCACTCGGCGGCGGCGAAGCGACAAGCGTGCTCGGCGGTCGTCGAACTGAATGCCGGCCGCTGTCGGCCGTGCTCAATTTAAAGCTGATAGCGAACTTTCGAGATAAAGAGCGCAAAGTTACTAGAACATTCCGGAACAACGTAGAATCAGCTCTGCCTGGCTGCGATCAATCGAGATAAATCTAGTCGCGTCTTGCGTCGCAAACAAAGCGATAAAGTGATGTGGCAGCAGATTTGAAAAACGAACACACTGCAAATATTCGCGGCAATATTACTTCTCCCCCTAACCTCTCTTCCTCTCCCCTCACCTGTTTCATTTCATTTCTCCATTCTGCCTGCTATCGTTTATTTCCGCTGCCCCAGCTCAGGTGCTTCAGTATCGATGGCAGATGCCGGGGCTAGCAAAAATGTTTTCCTTCCTTTTTGCTATTATTTTTAATAAAACCACTACCACCACCACCACCACGCCGGTGCACTTTCGTGCGTTCAGCGGAACGGTAGGTGTGATCCATGCGACGCCTGCCGTGGAGACCCACACCGCGGACCGTGGCCGCAATAATTGGTTGTGGTGGAAAGGAAACGGCGCAGCATCTGTCTGATATATCGTTGGGCACCTGAACCACGCCGAAAGGGAAGCGATAAAGGAGAGAGTGAAAGAAGAAAGGAAGAAATAGGTGCCGTAGTGGAGGGCTCCAGAATAATTTCGACCACCTGAGGATCATTAACGTGCACTGACATCTCGCACAGGACACGGCGCCTTAGCGTTTTGCTTCTATAAAAACGCAGCCGCCGCGGTCGGGTTCGAACCCGGGAACTCCAGGTGAGTAGCCGAGCGCCCTGGCCACTGATCCATCGCTAAATTAAATTAAATAAATTAAAAACAATGAAATTAGGGTTTATATTAAATAAATAAAAAACTTAAATTGGTTTTCAGGAAAGGAAAAGGCGCAGTACCTCTCTCACATGTCGGCGGACACCTGAAGCGCGCCATAAGGGAGGAGGAGAAGGAGAAGGTAAACTTTATTAAAGAAAAGGAAGAGATAATGGAAGGACTCCGGAAGAAAGAGGCGCCGTGTTGGAGGGCTCCTCGCGCATGCGCAGCATGGCTCTCCAGGAATTACGTGAAACTGCGCAGTCTCGGCCAGAGTTGCGCACGATACAGGAGGAGGAAAAGGAGGATAAACTTTATTTTCATCCACCAAGGTAGCTGTTGGTTTGGGGTTATAACCTCACTAAGTGGCCATGAGTCCGTGGCGTTCGGCGACTTCTAGGGCTCTTGTGACAACCCGGATATATGTGTCCGAGAAGGAACTGAGCAATGCGGCCTCCCGCTGGTCTAGATTCGAGAGCTGAAAACCTCGCGGAGGGGAGACCTGAAGGCAAGCCCAGAGTATGTGGAATAGAGTGGCATGTTGGCTACATAGTTGACAGGAGGGAGAGTAGAGTCCAGGGTATATGCGGGCATATATCGCGGGGGGCTGGGGAAGGAGTTCGTTTGGAGTTGCCTCCACGCAACCTCTTGGGGCTTGATTAGAGAAATATGTGCGGGGGCATATAGAAGTCTACCTAAGCGGTAGTGCATGGTCATGTCATGAAATGTAACCATACGATCTCTCGCCACACGCAGGACGGGCGACACCACATCGCGGTCGACGAATCCACGGACATGATTTCGGGCCACCTTGTTCCCTGTCTGGGATGAGAGCTCAGTTACCCAGATCAAATGGATCGGGCGGATTTGGTCCTTGGTGGAGCAGAGGAGAGATAGGGTGGTGGGGGAGACCCGACCTTTGGTGAAATTGCGAATCGCATATTTAGAGTCGCTGAAGATAATTCCTGCAGAAGTGGAGACCATCGCCATGGCTATGGCCGCCTCCTCGGATTCTTCAGATGATCTAAACGGAATGGAGCACGCAACCAAAGGCCGTCCACAGTAGTTTACAAGCGCGAGCAAAAAAACATCGCGATCGGAGTATTCGACAGCGTCGACGTAGACCGCTGTCTGATCTGTTAAATACTCTTTATGCAGAGACTTCGCCCTGTCCTTGCGGCGAACGGCATGATACCCTGGGTGCATGTTTCTCGGTAGAGGTGTAACGATAAGGTTGCTGCGGATATGGGACGAAAGCTGGGCCTTGTCGGCGAAGGTCGTTTCCAAGCTTATTCCAAGCTTGTCGAGTATGTGACGTCCCGTGGAGATGTGGTTGAGACGCTCCTAGTGAGAGGTGAGATGAGCTTTCGAGAGCTCTGTAACAGTGTTGTAGACCCCTAATGACACTAGTTTATACGTGAGGGTCCGGTGGAGGAGATGGAGAGCAGCCTTGTATGCCTGTCTAATAAGGCAGTCAACGCGGTTCCGTTCCTGGCAGCTAAGGTAGAGGTAAGGGACGGTATATGCCAGGCGACTGATAACAAACGCCTGAACAAAACATCGTAAGTCCATCTCTCGCATGCCTTTATGTTTATTAGCAATGCGACGAATTAGAAGAATGGTCTGCGAGACAGAGACTATGAGTTTAGCCAGAATGTCGGGGTTTTTCTGATTGCTCTGGATGAGAAGCCCCAATAACCTAATGGCGGATACTTCGCGTATGGGCTGGCCACTAGCAGTAATGCAGATGGGAGGATGGCCGTGGATGCCGGGTTGACCTCGAAAGAGCAGCTCGGACTGCTGTGGTGAGCAAGAGAGTTCGGCTCCGGCTACGTGGCGCTCAATGACATCCACCGCTTGTTGAAGTGGGGATTCAACCTGAGCATCGTTGCCTGTTGAAACCCAGAGGGTGATATCTTCTGCGTATAAGGTGTGGGATAGCAGGGGGATAGCGTCTAATGTTGAAGGTAGCATGAGCAAGGCGACATTGAAAAGAAAGGGGGAGAGAACGGATCCTTCGGGGGTGTCATTGCTAACGAAGGCTATATGGTAAGAGGGAAGAGAGCCAAAGCTAATTTCAGCTTTACAACGAGAGAGGAAGGTGCGTATATACTCGTAGGTACGGTGACCAAGATTAATAGGAAAAGGTTAGCGAGACTAGAATCGTATGGTTTAACTCGCATAGTGGGGAGGGCGGCCGGTGCGTCTACCCTAGCTTCAAGACCTGTGACACGTGTTTGGAGTTGCTGCATGAGGGTGCTAATTCGATTTTCGATTTGCTGCAGCATTTGTTGGTGGAACTGGTGCATTTGCTGTTGGATTTATCGGGAGAACTCAGCAAATTTCGCTACGAGCTGAGGATCAATTTTAGCCCCTAATTTGTGTTCTAGACGAGCCCCACATTCCTCGAGGTCATCAAAATTAACGTATCTTTCTGAGCGGGAGATAGCTTTCCGCTTAGAGGGAGGACTCGAGGTAGTATCTTTGGGTTGCGAGGGAGTAGATGTGGGCGCCTGAGGCTAGGTGGTGGAAACAGGTCGAACGGGTAGAGTAGAATTTATTTGAGATGGTGGATCGGATCCAAACAGTGGACGCTTTAAAGAAGCGTTCTCTTGTTGTCGTCTATGGTTGCCAGCTTTAACGGTGTTATCTTGTCGCGGAGGGTATGCTGTTCTGAATCGCGAGACTGAGACTGCTGAGAGTGAGCAGCCGCGACTGCCCGGCTCACCTGAATTTTCGTGAAGAACTCTCAGTGAGAGACAACCCGGAGTCCAGGGGTGGGAAGGACCTGGAGGGATTCCGGCTGGAGCGCCGGTAAGAGCAGGAGGAGTGGTCGGAATCCATTTTGGCCGAAGGAAGGATGGAAGGAAGGAAAGAAGGAAGGAAAACGTTTATTGAGCTCTAGAGAGAGGTTACCCGCCGCGCTGGCTCAGTGGTTAGGGCGCTCGACTACTGATCCGGAGTTCCCGGGTTCGAACCCGACCGCGGCGGCTGCGTTTTTATGGAGGAAAAACGCTAAGGCGCCCGTGCGCTGTGCGATGTCAGTGCACGTTAAAGATCCCCAGGTGGTCGAAATTATTCCGGAGCCCTCCACTACGGCACCCCTTTCTTCATTTCTTCTTTCACTCCCTCCCTTATCCCTTCCCTTACGGCGCGGTTCAGGTGTCCAACGATATATGAGACAGATACTGCGCCATTTCCTTTCCCCAAAAAAACAATTATAATTATATAGCTCTAGAGAGTAGGTGAGCAATTTGGCGGAGTCAGGTGTGTCGTCCGTCTTAGCAATGGTCGTCTGCCCCTAATCCAGGGCTCCGCTTGATGCCGCTGCCAGCTGTGCTCGCCGGATTAGGTGTTCCCCGCCCCTTAGCGTCGTGTCCGGGATCGGGAACGACGGGAGGTGGGGGCACTGTCTTAGTTCGCAGCGTGTAGCTGGCGTTGCAGTACGACAGCAGACACATTGTAGCGGCGTTTGCACTTGGAGGAAGCAGTCTGGTGAGGCACAGAACAAACTAAAAAAGGGGGTTGCATTTATGGGCCTCGTCATGGTCGCGAACTCCGCAGTGAGGAGACTTGGAGTGCATAGGAGACGGGCAAGCGTCGTCTCGGTGTCCCGTTTTTCGACAGTTAAGGCAGGCTTCCACTTTGTTTTTGAAGATGTAGCGGTGCACAGCACTGCTGGCGTAGGAGATATGGCGGGGGAACTTGATCCCTGCGAAAGTGATGAGAATAGATTCGGTCTTGCCTAAACGGCGGGCGGAGAGAATCCAGTGTTCTCGATTTTGGGGTATCAGTAGTCTATGATTTCCTTCTGTGTCTGATCCACGTATTGATGGTGAATGATACCTCGGACGTATGCGCCTGGTGGGGCAAAAGAGGCGGCAACTGTGTAGCTTGTCGAACGCAGGTTGATTGCTTGGAGCTTCGCATAAGTGATGGCGCGGTCCTGGTTCGGGGTGCTAAAGGTGAGGGTGTTGTGAACGAAATTCACCCGATGGCTGTCGTGAACGAAATTCACCCGATGGCTGTCGTCTGCAGTGTCGGATTAGGTCAAATGAAGGCTTGAGATGATCGCTCTGCGAAGACAGTTCTGTCCCAGGCACGCAGACTGACCCCCGCGCGAGGACGAATGATGACTTAAAAGTCTTCAAGAGGAAGACGTGGCAGTGACGCAGCGTGGCGAGGCAGCTTACGTGTTGAGGAGGGAGATGGCTGTTGGGACGCGGAATGCTGTGCGGACGCGGAAGGTGACGCCGTCAGCGGTGTCTTGGGAGTGCGTTTTGAAGATGATGGAGTGGCGAAGCCTCGTTCATATCAGTGGTCTACGTAGGTCCAGTTTGTGGGTATATACTGTTCAGGAGCTAGATCCTCCCCCTCCACGGTGACGACGTCCACGTTTGGAGAAGCAGTGGGCCCGGATGCGAAGCGGAGCCTATCGCCAGCGGCGGTAGGCTTAGCGAGGCTTGCCTTGGGCTCGGTGGAAACAAGCGTCCATGTGCGCCACAGAAACAGAGTGCCGGAGTCGAAAATGGGCTGGGAAGGTGCCGGGCACTTTCTTGAACTTCGGGAGACACAATAAAATTCAGCGGAATGTAAAAAGTTGGTGAAAATAAGAAAAATGGCCGGAGCCCATACGCACACACCTCTGCACACCAAGCCAGGAACGCCGACCCTCCGGCTCACGCTAGAAAAACACGGAGCCCAGGCGCGATGCGTTTCGCTCGCTCCGCCGGACGCGGGCGTTCCCAAGGTAAAATAATGCAGATGGGATATTGTTTATGTGTCCTAATGCGAGTTACGAGCTTCACAATAGCGGGTTAGCTTTTAGTTGTTATGACGTTGGTAGACGGAGACATTCAACTTTCTAATTATTGCGTGTCCACGCGAAATAGCGTTGACTTTTTTCTTTCACTTGCTGCCGCAGGTTCATATCATGGACTCCTAGGAATCTGCTTGCATGCAACAGGTTGACGGTAAAATAGTCTAAACGCGAGTCAGAAAATCAAAACGGCCGCATGTGTCAGGAGACTTCTACTGTTTTGTGCAACCTGTGTCAGCGGGAGCTGTTGCACGCAAGTCGTAACTGTGGATTAAAATTCTTGGTAAACGAATACGGAGCAATTCGAAGGTGCTCGGCTGCAAGTGGAACTCAAAGGACGCGAAGCAGATGAGCTGGGAAGAGCTGCAGTACTTACACGTGGTGTCCTCAGAATTTCCTCCTAGGTAGTCTGATCTCGCCTGGTCCTTCACGTGAAATGAGCACTTCACGACGCTTACAAGCCGCTAGAGTGCGTAAATGCTTTGGAGTGGGTGGGCACTAGTGCTAATGCGCACGGCTCGAATGCGCCACACTCCTGGGACTGCTAGGTTACGCCCATGCCACTTTGAGTTTCATGTGTCGCCACCTAGTAAAGTCCGCGTGAACCGAAAGGTGACGCTGCATGTGTGCTTTTCTTAATTGCACTATTTCTGAAAGTCCTCTGAAAATTCTCTGAAAAATTCTCTGAAAATCCAGCATGAAGTCCAGCATGAAATTCTTCAAGGCAACATAAAGCCATCCTAAACGTCGATTTTGTTTAGTCATCACATATACAAAAAGAAAGAAGCTGAATGGGTGAGCTGAAGTTGTCAAGGCAGGCGTAGTAATTTCTTGATTTTTTTTTTGTGTACACCACTGCGCAATCTTCGACGTCGGTGGCGGCGGCCCACATCAATTCGCTTAGCGCACCTGCCTAGTTCGGTTAAAAAGTCAGTTGCGCAGGCTACAATACTCCAACGTAAACAACTTGACACTTCCTTCATATTGTTCAAGCTTTTCTTTAAAATGCTGCGAAAAAAAACCAGAGAGTAAGATGCCGCAAAAACTGAAATATGCAAGTACGCAACCAATTGCACTATTAGGGCGAAAGCATTTAATGGCTGATAGTGGCGGCCATGACCTTGTCCGGTCTCAGGTCATGCTCGGTCTCAAATCGTGTCACACCGATGACTAAATTAACTCGATAAAGAAATCTTTATCAAAAGTTGAATGATGGAAACAGAGGCACGGCGCATAACCGCGTCTCCCTCAGCGCCGACGCTGGCTTGAGCAACAGATATCGAAAGTGCATACGAAGTCCCAGCGATGTCGGCACTGGTTACCTCAATGTCGTGGCATTATTCCTGAATGCATTCACCAAAATCTTGAGCAACCATTCGTACTACTGCATTCTGAGTGAAATGGAAATTGGTGTTTGTGGAAAGGAAATGGCGCAGTATCTGTCTCTCATATCGGCGGGCACCTGAACCTCTGCGCAAGGAAATGGATAAAGGAGGGAGTGAAAGGGAGAATGAGGTGCCGTAGTGGAGGGCTCCGGAATAATTTCGACCATCTTCGACCAATTTCGACCACAGGGGCGCCTTTGCGTTTCGCCTCCATCGAAACGCGGCCGCAGCGGTCGGGTTCGAACCCGGGTAGTCCTGATCAGTAGCCGAGCGCTCTAACCTCTGAGCCTCCGCGGCAGGTATCCGAGTAGTGTCTTAGAATATCTCTTTGGATATTATCATCATCATGATAGTCTGCATGTTTTAGCCAAGTTCCGGGCTAGCTTGCGACAGTGGTTTGGACCAATGACATATGCACCTTTATGCTGAACGTAAAAGCGCAAAAAACAAGGACGTGTCTTATTCTACTTCCTTGTTTTTTGCGCTTTTACGTTCAGCATGGTAAACCAACTCGCCCAAACTCGGCCTTTATTGAAATATATACACCTTCAGTTGCGTGGTATAAGGCACGGTTGGGGTGTCCACTGAGATGTCGAAATCTGAGATTTACGACGTCCTTTCCTTCCCTAAACAACCTTTCCTTTCCTCAAGATACATGCTTTCGCATTCTTGCACCTAAGCAGAGTAACGCAGCTGTGCTTTAGCCTACTGCGCATGCGTGTGACGTCACTGAGTAGCGCCACAGTCGTTCTAGAGGAGCGCTCCCCAGGCAGTTTACCGGACGCCTCCCGAACGCCGATAAGGAAGGATGCCGTTTAAACGCTCTCTTGTGTCTCCAGCAACCAAGCGCGCGCGCTAAGGAACAACAGCGACCAAGCAGCCACAACTCGATAAAGGCTTTCGCCTTACCGCTATTTAGGTCAACAAAGTGCCCCCTTGAATTGTTTCGTTACACTGACATCCGGCAGGTCTGCTTTCTCCGGCAGCTGTCCGCACTGTGCGGTGAAGTCTTTGGACATCTCTCAGATGGTGTCTGCCTCCCCTTCAACCCTGTTATCTCCCTCACACCAACTCCACCCGGGAGGACTGGGAGGCGGCCCTGCTCGGCTGCTCTGACCTACAGGCTCAAAATACCCTAGTTGAGCGCGCGCGGCTCGTGGCCGACGCCACTGGGGTCCCGTGCTAGGGGCCCCACCTAGTATTTGTTAGGGACGGCCTCTTAGTCATCATCATCATCATTATCAGCCCTACTACACCCACTGCAGGGCAAAGGCCTCTCCCATGTCTCTCCAATTAACCCTATCCTTTGCCAGCTGCATCCACCCTTTGCCTGCAAACTTCTTAATCTCATCCGCCCATCTAACCTTCTGCCGCCCCCTGCTACGCTTACTTTCTCTTGGAACCCACTCCGTTACCCTTAAAGACCAGCGGTTATCTTGCCTTCGCATTACATGCCCTGCCCAAGCCCATTTCTTTCTCTTGATTTCGACTAGGATGTCATTAACCCGTGTTTGTTCCCTTACCCACTCTGCCCGCTTCCGATCTCTTAACGTTACACCTATCATTTTTCTTTCCATGGCTCGCTGCGTTGTCCTCAACTTAAGCTGAACTCTTTTCGTTAGCCTCCACGTTTCTGCCCCGTAGGTTAGTACCGGTAAGATTATGCTGTTGTACACTTTCCTCTTGAGGGAAATTGGTAAACTGCCACTCATGATCTGCGAGAATTTGCCATATGCGCTCCACCCCATTCTTATCCTTCTAGTTATCTCCCTCTCATGATCCGGATCAGCTGTCACTACCTGCCCTAAGTAGACGTATTCCAGCACAATTTCTAGGCTCTCGCTGCCAATTGTGAACTGTTGTTCCCTTGCTAGGCTGTTGAACATTACCTTGGTTTTCTGCATGTTAATTTTTAGACCCATCGATCTGCTCTGCCTGTCTAACTCGTTGATCATGATTTGCAGTTCACCTCCTGAGTGACTCAGCAAGGCAATGTCATCAGCAAATCTCAGATTATTTAGGTATTCTCCATTTATTCTTATTCCCAACTGTTCCCAATTCAGGCCTCGAAATACCTCCTGCAAACATGCGGTGAACAGCATTGGCGAGATCGTGTCTCCTTGCCTGACGCCCTTCCTTATTGGAATTTTATTGCTGACTTTATGGAGGACTATAGTAGCTGTGCAGTTGCTATATATATCTTCCAGCATTTTGACATAAGGCTCTTCTACCCCCTGATTACGCAATGCCTGTATGACTGCTGAGGTTTCCACTGAGTCGAATGCTTTCTCGTAATCAATGAAAGCTATATATAGAGGTTGGTTATATTCTGCGCATTTCTCTATCACCTGATTGATGGTGTGAATATGATCTATTGTAGAATATCCTTTACGAAAGCCTGCCTGATCATTTGGTTGATTAAAGTCTAACGTTGCCCTGACTCTATTAGCGATTACCTTAGTAAATACTTTGTAGGCAACGGATAGTAAGCTGATCGGCCTGTAATTTTTCAAGTCCTTGGCGTCTCCCTTCTTATGAATTAAGATAATGTTTGCATTCTTCCAAGCTTCTGGTACAGTCGAGGTCATAACGCATTGCGTATAGAGGGTGGCTAGTTTTTCTAGCACGATGTCCCCTCCATCCTTCAACAGATCTGCTGTTACCTGATCCTCCCCAGCTGCTTTTCCCCTTTTCATTGCTTCTAAGGCTTTCTTTACTTCATCTTTCGTTACTGGCGGGATGACGCATTGCTGTGCACTGCTGTCTTTCTCATTAGCGTTCTGATTACATTGGCTACTGTACAGGTCTGTGTAGAACTCTTCGGCTATGTTAACTATCTTATCCATTGTGCTAATGACATTGCCCTGCTTGTCTCTTAATGCATACATCTGGTTTTTACCTATGCCTAGTTTCCTCTTCACTGTTTTTAGGCTACCTCCGTTCTTTAGAGCATGCTCGATTCTCTCCATATTAAACTTCCTTATGTCGGCTACCTTGCGCTTATTTATTAACTTTGATAGCTCCGTTAGTTCTATTCTATCGGTAGTGTTAGATGCCTTCATGTTTTGGCGCTTCTTAATCAGATCTTTCGTCACCTGAGATAGCTTCCCGGTATCTTTTCGAACTGTCCTACCGCCTACTTCTACTGCGCACTCCGTAATTATTGATGTCAGGTTATCGTGCATTGAATGAACATCAAGATCATCTTCCTCAGTTAAAGCCGAGTATCTGTTTTGCAGCGCTATCCTAAACTCCTGTGCTTTCCCTCTTACGGCTAACTCGTTAATGGTCTTCTTCGCTAGCTTCTTCCGTTCCCTCTTCAAGTCTAGGCTAATTCTAGACCTTACCATTCTATGGTCGCTGCAACGCACCCTTCCGAGGACGGCCACATCCTGAATGATGCCAGGTTTAGCGCATAGTATGAAGTCTATTTCATTTTTAATCTCACCATTGGGGCTCTTCCAGGTCCACTTCCTGTTTTCTCGTTTGCGGAAGAAGGTATTCATGATCCGTAAATTATTTCTATCCGCAAATTCGACTAATAACTCTCCCCTGCTATTTCTAGAGCCTATCCCATAGTCACCTACCGCGTGGTCGTCAGCCTGCTTCTTGCCCACCTTCGCATTGAAGTCGCCCATCAGTACAGTGTACTGCGATTTTACTCTATTCATTGCTGATTCTACGTCCCTCATAGAAGCTTTCAACGGTCTGGTCATCATGGCTGGATGTGGGCGCGTAGGCCTGCACCACTTTCAGCTTGTACCTCCTATTCAGCCTAATTACTATAGCTGCTACCCTCTCTTTAATACTGTAGAACTCCTCTACGTTGCCAGCTATATCCTTATTAATGAGGAAACCCACACCTAGTTCTCGTCTACCCTCTAACCCGCGATAGCACAGTATTTGTCCGTCCTTTAGTACTGTATACGCCTCACCTGTCCTCCTAACTTCGCTAAGCCCTATCACATCCCATTTAATTCCCGCTAGTTCCTCGAACAGCACTGCAACAGCACTGCTAGGCTAGCCTCACTAGCTAAAGTTCTAGCGTTAAACGTTGCCAGGTTCAGATTCCAATGGCGGCCTGTCCGGAGCCAGAGATTCTTAGCACCCTCCGCTGCGTCACAGGTCTGACCGCCGCCGTGGTCAGTTGTTCTGCAGCCGCTGGGGACTGAGGGCCGATGGTTAATTGGTTTGATCATAGAAGGTTGTGGCCAAGTACTACACCAGGGTGGCCAAATCCTGCTCTGGTGAGGGAGTGCGTTGTCGGTTCTGGTCACCGAGATAAGGCCGCACTCCAGGCCTGGTTATGCAATTCCATCGACACGCGGATTTTTTTTTTTTAAACCCGGTGGAGAATTGCGCGGCACCAGGATTTGAACCCCGGTCCTCTTGCACGCGAGGCGGATGTTCTACCTCTACGCCATCGCTGCAATGTAGTGAGTCCAATCATACCTCTCTGCGCGTGCCTCTCTGCGCGTGCCCTCTGCGCGTGTCTTTCGCCACCGCCACAGCACACGGCCGCGTTTTGCGTTTGAAAACTGAAATTAAAAAATCTTGTCTCTTACAGACCCGCCGTGGTGGCTCAGTGATTAGGGTGCTCGGCTACTGATCCGGAGTTCCCGGGTTGGAACACGCCTGTGGCGGCTGCGTTTTTGGGGAGGCAAAACGCTAAGGCGCCCGTGTACTGTGCGATGTCAGTGCACGTCAAAGATCCCCAGGTGGACGAAATAATTCCAGAGCTCTCCAATACGGCACCAAATTTTTCCTTTCTTTCATTCTCTCCTCATCAGGCAGATACTGCGCCATTTCCTTCCCGAAGTTATCTTCCATTACAGCGCAGTTCAGATGTCCAGCGACATTAGACAGATAATGCGCCATTTCCGTTCCCCAACAATCAATTTTCATTTTAGCCTATTAGGTAGCCTATTAGGGTAAGACGTTGGGCCAGTTGGCGTAGCGACATATTTAAAAACTTTGCGCAGAATAACACAGGACGGGAGGGAGAAACACGCACACACACACACGAGCGCAAAACAAGCCTATTACTGATCCCTAAAAATAGTCATTCCCCGTCTTGCTCTCAAGACTGGCATTCCGTCACTTTGTTAACTTCATATTACAAGTTACTGGCTAAAATAATTGCCGCAGGTTTAAGAACTCTGCTTCCTGTTCCCATCTCGTGTCACCATGTTTGTTCTATATGCCGTCACGATATCCGTAGTCAATGGTCAATAATTACCAAGGGACTTAAGTTTTCTTACGGGGAGAAATGAGAAAGCACGAACTTCTTGAATGCGGTTGTTTTCCACGACGGCAGAACGGAATTGTTAATTCTTCATTTTTTAGTTTCTTTTTATTTATTCTTATTTAATCTTTATTTTTATTAATTTGTAATTGTTGCTTCTTTCTTTGTTTTTGCTTTTATTTTCTTGACCACATTCTATGTCGACGTTCATAGCTGTTTTCACATCCATGTGCTATGTCCATATGCGTAGCTATTGTGTCGTCGAAGTGTAATTAACTAATTGCAATTCATCAACCAAATGTTCGCACAGCCAGATCTCATCACGCATTACCACAATCAAACATTTGCACATTTATTTTCACAGAACGACGTAATCGTGACGAAACATGGGACATGTACACTTGTCTCCTGTGACGCCAAAGTATTAGTTTCGCAGTTTATTTAATTAACTAATTAGAATTCATCAATCTAATTTTAAGAGAGTGAGCTCTTACTCATCAGATTTCGAGTTGTCGTGAGGTCTGCTACCACCCAAAGATCACAGCGCAATCGGTGGCAGCAACTAGAAAACACCGCATCTTGCACTGAGAATTGTAGCGACATCTACAATAGCATTGTAGAAGCAAGCACCTGCCGCGTGCCAATGATCACGTCAAGGTCTAATATGGTGGATAGAGTGCAACTATGTGAGTATGACGTCAGGGGACGAAATGGCGGCCTAGTTTTAGTGCCTAGAATATACTGACTAGTGAGCCGACCGGGGCCTCCCTGGTGGCACCGCAAGCGATGAATGCCGACGGCCGAAGCGCGTGGACCGCTGCGGCGTGGCGCGGAGCACTGCGGGACGGGAGGGTGTGGGCCGCGCTGCCTCGCTCTTGTGACATGAGGTAAAGGCGCGCTGTGAATTTGCTTTTGTTAAGTCGTAAGCGACCACAGCTACCATAGAGGCAGCTGATTGCAGGTTTCAGTGTCTCTTTTGAGTCTCCCACAATAAGCTTCACATTTTGTGCTTGTCGCTTGCGAGAAAGTCTTTATGAAGTTCAGAACATCTTCGAGGTTCGAACACCTGGCGCTTCCGAAGGAAACAGGAAATTTGTTTTCTAGACGCGATTACAAAAGTACTCTTTCGGTAGCATTTTCTCTAACGAAGCAAGTGAAACGCGTCAGTTAGTTTTATGGGCTTTTATTTAGGTGTTGTGCGTGTTCGGTTTTGAGCCACAATTATTTGGTACTTACAGAAAGCTCAGGGCTCTGCTTCGGGCCTCGTAGATAATAAACACTCCTTCCCTGTGTTCTTCCCTGAGGTCGGCTTTATATACGCCGCATCCACCACTAAAATTTTTGAAGGAAACCTCCATGATCAAGGATTCGGCCTTTTTGCAAGTTAATTGTGATGGCATATGTTTTGGCTCCTCTATCTTCCTCAGGTAGATAAGCTCCCGTGTGACTCACCTACGCATCACTATTTCGTGCAGACTTGCACATTTCAACTCATAACTAACCCATGCTCCCCTTGACGCAGGACTCCTATAAACTCGCACAAAGGACAGATGAATAGGTTTTACTCCCAACAGCCCAAGTTGCGCGCCTACAATGCCGAAGACACGATGATGCGGTGAGCTTTTAACTGCAGCTATCCTAAAGAGTCACACGCGCAGGCGCAGGCGCAGGCTCAGGCTCAGGCGCAGACAGACAGACAGACAGACAGACAGACAGACAGACAGACAGACAGACAGACAGACAGACAGACAGACAGACAGACAGACAGACAGACAGACAGACAGACAGACAGACAGACAGACAGACAGACAGACAGACAGACAGACAGACAGACAGACAGACAGACAGACAGACAGACAGACAGACAGACAGACAGACAGACAGACAGACAGACAGACAGACAGACAGACAGACAGACAGACAGACAGACAGACAGACAGACAGACAGACAGACAGACAGACAGACAGACAGACAGACAGACAGACAGACAGACAGACAGACAGACAGACAGACAGACAGACAGACAGACAGACAGACAGACAGACAGACAGACAGACAGACAGACAGACAGACAGACAGACAGACAGACAGACAGACAGACAGACAGACAGACAGACAGACAGACAGACAGACAGACAGACAGACAGACAGACAGACAGACAGACAGACAGACAGACAGACAGACAGACAGACAGACAGACAGACAGACAGACAGACAGACAGACAGACAGACAGACAGACAGACAGACAGACAGACAGACAGACAGACAGACAGACAGACAGACAGACAGACAGACAGACAGACAGACAGACAGACAGACAGACAGACAGACAGACAGACAGACAGACAGACAGACAGACAGACAGACAGACAGACAGACAGACAGACAGACAGACAGACAGACAGACAGACAGACAGACAGACAGACAGACAGACAGACAGACAGACAGACAGACAGACAGACAGACAGACAGACAGACAGACAGACAGACAGACAGACAGACAGACAGACAGACAGACAGACAGACAGACAGACAGACAGACAGACACACACACACACACACACACACACACACACACACACACACACACACACACACACACACACACACACACACACACACACACACACACACACACACACACACACACACACACACACACACACACACACACACACACACACACACACACACACACACACACACACACACACACACACACACACACACACACACACACACAGCCTGGCCAGGCTCTGAATGTGAGCACGTTTATCAACTTCGAAGCTACCCGACGATTGGAAAAAAGCAAAGGTTCTACCCATTCATAAATCCGGAGATACAAACTCACCCTCTAACTATCGACCCATTTCCCTCACCAGTACGTCGTGCAAAATCATGGAGCACATTATAGCAAAACACTTAAAGCACTTTCTGGAGACGGAAAACCTATTATCACCCCATCAACATGGCTTTCGTCGTGGCTTATCAACTGTCACCCAACTAACAGAGGTTGTGCATGACCTAGCCCTTAGTATTGACGACTGCAGACCAACAGATATAATACTACTAGACTTCTCTAAAGCATTTGACAGTGTAAGCCACAACAAACTAATAACAAAACTAGGCATCATAATTGGAGATGGCCAAGTGTTACACTGGATCACAGATTTTTTGACGAACCGCTCACAATTTGTAAATTTCGAACAAGTTCAATCAAGACCAGTTCCCGTTACATCAGGAGTCCCGCAGGATCTGTCCTAGGACCAGTGTTGTTCTTAGTTTTCATCAACGATATTGCCAACAATATTGAGTGTAACATAAAACTTTTCGCCGATGATTGCATTCTGTACAAAACGATAAAAAATCCTGAAAACTACTTTATGCTAAGCAGCTCTCTTAACACAATTGTTGAATGGTGTAAAACTTGGCAGATGACATTAAACAATAAAAAATCCGCTTGCATGACAGTCACCAGGTAAAAACAGCCACATAACTATGCCTACAGTATCAAGGAATCAACTCTTTCAAGGGTTTCTGAACATAAATACCTAGGGTTAACTTTAACTTCTGACCTATGATGGGACGCACATATAGCCAATAATACCTCTGCGGCCTTGCGAAAGCTGTTCTTTCTTAGAAGATGCCTACGTCTGGCCCCTCAAAACACCAAACTGTTTGCCTACACTACCCTCGTAAGGCCAAGTTTAGAATACGCAAGCACTGTTTGGTTCCCACAATCAATCACTAACATCACTCGGCTTGACAAGGTGCAACGAAAAGCTGTAAGGTTCATTCATAACAAATACAAACCCTCTGTCTCACCTACCGATCTTGCCGCATCATCTGGCCTTCCATCACTATTATCTGGGGCAAAAGAATCCCACCTGAAGTTTTTATATATATTACTACACAACAATTACAGTATAGATGTGTTTAAATACGTATGTTTCTCACAGTCACGACAATCCCGGCACAAACATGCGCACACGCTAGCTGAATACTCATGCCGAACGAACACTCTCAAGCATTCTTTCTTTCCTTTAGCCATCAGCGAATGGAATCGACTCGATCCATCGATTACCATGTCGGACTCACTATCTTCCTTCGCTTCAAGATTAGTAGAATGTAACAAGAAACAGTAATGTGCCAATAGGCCCACATCTTACCAGATGACTGCCCAACAATTACATCTCTTGATACAATGTTACTTTTAAGGATGATTGCATTGTCTATTGCCACCCGTTGCCTTTTTATCGCTTTCTTCAAGTTCCTATTGTTAAATATTTCGAATACTAGCATGCTTGCTGGCATGAATGACTGCTGCTGTACTTGTTTTCTTTTTTGTTACAGTTCTGATCCTTAAAGGT
Organism: Amblyomma americanum; assembly: GCF_052857255.1. Lineage (NCBI taxonomy): Eukaryota > Metazoa > Arthropoda > Arachnida > Ixodida > Ixodidae > Amblyomma > Amblyomma americanum. Next base: position 650,973 of record NW_027526485.1, read on the forward strand.
ATTCTTTAGTAACCTGCCTACTAGTAGTTATGTAACATGTATTGTAAGAGTTCTTTTTGTTGATCTGCTTGTAATTTCTCTTTTGTGTTTTGAACATTATATTGTACTGGTTGCCCACCTGCCACGGTCTCTTACTGAGACTGGCAGTATTGTATATTGCATTGAACGCGAGCCCGAACTCACAACTTAGATCATGATATGCACATGAGTCCGGGCTCATCCCGCGGCTCAGAACGTGATCTGATGTGAGTCCGGACTTACTCCACGGCTCAGATCATGATCTGATATTAACGTGAGTGAGGACGAGTGAGCCGATTCACGAGTGATTTTGCCGGCCTATGCCTTCTCTTTTCTCTTTTGAAGTTTCGTTTCCATTCTGCGAGACCTGTACCATAAGGTTGTGCATTAAACATAAGGATACACGCTCCTTGTTCGAGCGGTAACCGCCTTTGCACAGCGGTACTCGAAAGCGTCTCTTTGCATGGTCGCTTAGGTTTTGACATTATTTTGTGCTGTTACATCTAGCTCGTTTAGTTATAGACACGTGAAAAGTGCAATCGGGAGTTCAGTCGATGATTTTACTACACGACTAAAATGCGCAGAATAAATACACGCGGGCACAGAACGCGCGCACATAACCGACGAATTCACACAGAACTCTACATACCTATATTCTGGATGTCCTGGCGCGTCGCCACAAAGTGGACGTTGCTTTGACTCAATCAGACAGCGTGGGCTGCAATGGCATTGTGTATGATGCTTTTCATTTGTTTCTCTGCAAGGACTGCACTATCTTTGGCACCATCAAGGAGTGCCATCGCTTCGAGCAAATTGAAAGCTGCTGTATTCCGCAGCTGTTTTCTCGGCTTCCTAAAACAGTAGGAACCCCTTCCTCTGAGGCCCAGCAGCTACCACCACGTCCACTCTTTGAAATGCCTGCCTTCGCAGACGCAGTCGCAAGGATTGTGTGTCTTAAATTAGAGGCCTTTGTGCCTATCCCAGTCATATGTCTCTGCCTATCGTGTTAATCATCCAGACATTCGTGTAGCAAGAAGTTAGCAATTGGAACCTCAATCCAGCAGTGTGTGTGTTCTTGGTTGCTCAGCTGGCACTGAGGTTCCAACCACCAGTATCCACCCCCACTGTTTCTCCGGAATCCCGCAGACAACCGACAAAACCGCTTTCACTACTCTCACATAGGCTACATTGCTCGGCACTGCTGCAGACCCTAGTCGCATCCTTATGGCAACTCCACTAGTCGCTCTCCATGCCTTTCCCCTCCCCACAGTGTCTTCACCCCTAGCTCCCGCCCAGACTTTTCCTGCCGCTTCTCATCACAAGCTCCACCACAGACCTCGGAGGCATGCTTCTCGCCGATATTTCCTCTTGTTGTCGCTTCTAGGCTGTTCTCTCAATCCCCGCAGTCGCCTCATTGCGCTCCGATCTGGAAAACTAGCTGATGCAGCCCCCAAAGGTGACGCTGCATATATGCTTTCATGGACACTGGCATGCATGAGTCCGTGATAAGCTCCAACTTTCACCTCTGTCATCGCAATGTCCTTATTTCTGCGACATTTTGTCTGTGCATTGTGGATACTGGATTTCTTGTTTCTGACGGCCAATGCAGCGCTCGTGCTGCTACTGCTGGCCACGGCTCCCCAGCTTGTTTGGCTGTTTGACACATGTGCGCCCATGATCTGATTCTCGGTTTAGATTTCCTGTCGGAATATTCGCTTCTCATTGGCTGGTTATAGGAGTACCATCTTGAGGTCTCATTATTCGCTAACTTCCTTGTGGGCTTCCCACCTGTAATATTCTCTGAAGATAATGTTTTCCTGCCATCTGAAACTGCATCCTTTGTTGCCCTGTTCCCATTGCGACCGGTTCCTGATGGTGACTATATGGTTGCACCTATTCTCGATATATTGCTCATCTGCAACGCTGCGCTGCCCCTTACGTTTGCTGCTGTCAAGGCCAACACACTGTTCCTACCAGTTCTGAATTTCAGCGTCTGCCCTTTAGTACTTCCATCCGCAATCTGTGTGACCATGCTTTCTCGCCTGTCTTGTTGCCAAGTCGCTGCATTAGATGCTACCCTAGTTCGCGGCCCCGATGCCACCCGCCAGCATTTCCCTTTCTCAACAGACGTGTTCACTACCATGTAAGCCACTGACCCCTCACCTGCCTAATATTCCCAGCTTCTCACGCTTTTAATCTGCATAAAGCTGCCCTCGGTCAAGCTGTCACACGTCACATAGGAACTGGTGGTGCCCCTCCTGACTGCTGGCACTCCTACCGTATGTCTCACCCCAAGCGCCAGGTTATCTGAAACGAGCTAGTAAAGATATTTGCCAAGAACATTATTGAGCCTTCCCGAAGCTCTTGGGACTAACCAATGATCCTCTAAAAGATATGGCTCTTAGCAGTTCTGCTCGGATTACCAATACCTCAATAATATTAACCAAAAAAGATGTCTAGCCATTGCCACTAATCAATTGCACCCTTGATAGTCTCTAAGGTGCCAAATTTTTCTCCTTTTCTCCTCCACTGGCCTGTGCTCTGGCTGTAGGCAAATCGCCATGGGTGAACAAGACCGCGAGAAGATGGCATTTGTTGCGCCTGCTGGGCTGTATGAATTTAAGGTTATACCTTTCGGCTCATGCAATGCCCCTGCCACCTTCAAACACATGATATGCACAAATAGCCCCACCTAGCGCCATAGCAGCACTCTTACCGTTATGGTCGCAATATACATTTCACTGGATCTTCGAGACGGGAATACTGCTTTCTCTTACGTAACATTTGCAAAGAACTCTTCCCTTCATTGCACTTTGGTTGCTCCCTAGTCTATCTTTCTGCTTCCTATCTTTACTGGTGTACTTTCTGAATATGCCCACGACGTGATTGCCAGTTCCGACCAAGCCCACCATCTAGCATGCTCCCGACTACCCGCCTCGCAGAAATCACAGCAGGACTATTACAAACGCCTTCACCACATGGTTTCTTTCACCCCTAGCTACCTTGTCCTGCTTTGGTCACTATCTCGCTGCATCAGGCTCTCTGTGCGGTGCTAGGTCATTGCCGTCACCTATGAGATCACTCCGGCCTTCTTGGAGACTACCTTCGACCTACCTCAACCTGATATTGCGCACCTCTTGTGCCTCAGACCCTACCAATCGCTGTGCCCTGATGTGCCCCAATCTGACTACACTGCGAGTATGTTTGTGCCCGGAAGGCTATGCTGCGGATAATCAGTGACATCGAAGTGACCGTAGTGTTTCAGTGGCCATGTTCCTGCTCTCAGTGCTCGCTGCTTTTGTGCTCAGTGCGGGTTCTTTGTTCATTGCCTGCGCACCATGTCCAAATCATCACTGCATCTTTCGTCACGTACCGTGTTTACTGTAGTAAGTCAACTTGAATGTAAGTCGACCTCCCCGCCGCGAAATTTAATGTCCGAAAGAAAAAAAAGAACGTTCCGCAATGAAAATTTATTATCCAGAAGCTCCCCACTTGTGTCGTTGTCCTCACTGGTAGTGCTCTTGTCATCACTGCTGCGGCCCACAACACATTCGTCATTGAGTGAAATTCCACACTTTGCAAACAACTGTATCATGACATCACGTGGAACAGCTGCCCATGCCGAGAGTATCCACCCTCACACAGCCGCCCGTGAGGGTGTGTTCAATCACCCTGTTGGCGTAACTTCCCTGCCTTCAAAAAAGCGTCCAGATTTTGTCCCACGGAAATCTCATTGCATGGCATCACAGTCGAAAATTTTGCGCCACTACCGCCACCACGCCCACACACCACCCATTCAGAAACGTTGAACTGGTAGCCACTCGTGAACGTTTTGTTTCTTCAACAAAAATAATGCGCGGCCTGCAGTGAATAAACACCAAATGTTTTTTTGGACCGGAGATCTTATCATGATTGACGAAGCACGTGGCTGGCACTCAAGTCAAACTTGCCAACACCAAGACCTGAAGAACAAACCTAATGCTTGAAAAACGCGTATTCAGGACAGAGCTTAAATCATGGACTCCGAGAGCACAGCACAGGCATTGATTCATTAACAACGTGTGGATTTCTGGCACAAAATTGCAGGCACTGTGAGTTTGAGCCGACCAACGGTGCTACACATCTGCTTGGTACGGGAGGCGCCTAGTTACAATGTGAAATCTGTAAAACCTTCCACATTATAGGGAAGGTGAAGATTGTTTAGCAAGCGATATATTACTTTGTCACGAAAGGAGTTGGGATATGTCAGTGGCAGTCTGCCTTATGTGTTTAGAAAGCAATATCACTTGTATTTTTCTTGTTTTTCTGTTAATTCCAGTGCAGTGAACACATGTTCCAATGAACTCTACTTGAGGGTCTTTCATCAAGGTAATAAATTCAGTTATCTTTTTAATGCACCTCCTGTCTGTATTTCTTCGTCCCCATCTGAAGTGGTAATCTTTCATTATAGAATGATATTTATGCTATTCAGATATATGTAATATGGGCAGCTTTGGTAGTCCAAAAATTATGCTTAGTATATGAAGGATATTGTAGTAAAGTGTTTCTGATAAGACAAGCTGGAGCCCTATAAAGTGCATCAAAATTGCAGGGCAAATGGTTGCTATTGGACTTTGCCTCTATAAAAATTCTGCTACCATATCTGGACTCCATCCCACGATCTTAAGCTTTTCTACTACTTGACATACACGGACAAAATTTAGCGCTGAGGATAGTAGTTAGGCAAGACAACTGCACATATTAACTAGCCTGCACTCTTTCTACCTTCCTTCGATCCATCTTTTCTTTCCGGGAAGTATTTACTCATGAAAGAGATGACTAAAATCAATGATTTGCAAACTGACCAGCACATGCTCATAGCAAATGCACCCTTGAGTTAATTTTTAATCTGTGACCTGGTTTGGCTCCACTGCGCAGCAAATTTAGCGAAGTATAGCCAAATTTTTGAGGGACTAAAGTTTTTCATGTATTTCTGCCATGTTAATATGAAAATTTGCAGTGTAGACTATGGCAAAGTGGAAATTCACAGATCCTTTTAGTGTTAATTTATTCCCGCCATGTCACCATAGGCAATGATCAAGACAAAACCTCATTTTCCCCAGCCATATGTTTCCTTTCCTGTACATTGAAATTTTAATGAAAGTATGTATAAACGCGATGATGATGCCTTCATTTTATGTTTTGTGCTTTCCAATGCGAAAGTGGTCCGTCGATGCGCCTTACCATTTGTTACATTGTAAGAATGACTGTGAAGGAAACTTTCTATGCAGAATTTGCCATATCGAACGCCACCTTCAGCACGTATTCGTCGACTGAGTACAAATATGCAGTACCAGCTAGCTTACAGTACATTACCATTCATACTAGAAAATACATATGTTACATCATGAGACGTCATTGTGCATCTTATTACCCGCTCAGCACTTCAGAAAGCATCAAATTACGATAAATAAAATGACCTTCCTGGTGGCGCAGTTGGGCCTTCCAAAATTTTAACCAATTACAACTTCACTGCAAACTACTGTACACAGAAGCGACCTGAAAATTTTTTTGTTAGCATATTTATTGTTTTTTCTCACAATTATTTATTGCAGACAACTTGATTTATGAAGTTTTTTTGAGGAACCTAGTGTACATTATTAAGAAGCCACAACTGTTTATAATATTTATTTTGCATACAGCAGAAACAGATCATTGTTTCGCTGCAGTCTTTATAACTTTTCCTTTATTTTTTGTTCACATCTATGTCATTGCTTCGCAATGCCATTACCTTGATATGCCATTGCCAGCCTTATTCTAATATTCTTGATGGTTTGAAGGAGACTGCACATTGCAAATCTAGAAACTCACTGAAACACCCAGGTTAGGGAAGTAAATACTTAGGTATAATATATAGTTTGGCGCCAGCAGCTCTCGAGAAATATGGCTAGCTGTCTTGCGATCTATGACAGTGTAGCGGCACTAAATTGCCATCATAAGTGTTGCGCCGTCTCGGCTTGCAACACGCGCTAGCTCAGGCTGCGCGGAGCCACGCGCTAAGGAAAATAAGAGCAGTTTCACACCTGGTTCTTAGCTTATTTTCTTCGTCCGCGTCGCACTCGTCTAATTTGTAGGGGTCTCTACAGTCTCCGCCGCCCTAAACTATATAGAGACGGACCCTCCAGCACACCTGTCACAGTGGTTCTCTTGGATAAATTTTAACACATAATATGATTCACATTTCCGTTTTCTATACTGCGTGAACATCACTGAGTACATTCTGAATATAAGGTGTGAACTAGCCTCTAAGAACATTAATTTTCATGCAATTGAGTGCTGCAAACTGAGCTGTTCATTCTGCAATTTTGCCATGCTTAGTATGCTTATATTATTTTTTTGTAATAATCTACTTAATCTGATTAGCATCTGCCGAGCAGTGTTTCTAAGCACCTCATGCTATTATAGGAACAATGAATAACTGCGCAAAAAGGATGGGACAAGAGAGAAGAATCATACAAAAAGAGCGTGAAGTTATCGAAGCCTTAAAAATCACGAAATTAGGGCCTGACAAATGTGTTAGCCAGGCTTCCATACACCTGTACCGCGAGGGGTTGGAGATTCTTGGTTTGACGTGATGATTATGGCTTTTGTCTTTGCGGTTGGTGCGCATGCGCTTTGTTGCCGAAGGAAGGAGGCGTTGGTGCAATAAACCAGTTGTTAGTCTGCGCTTGCCTCGTGTGATTCTTCTCTCTTGTCCCGTCCTTTTGGCGCGGTTATTCATTGTCTCCATAATTTCGTACCAACTAGCCCCTCACCGCACTCTTTTAGATTACACCTCATGCTGCAGTGAAAGTAGCAGTAATCATCTGCGCCACCCCAAGTGGCATCCTATCCATTTCTGTTCATCTGTTGTTTTTGTTCAGTTGCTGGGCTATCATTGCGGCATATTTAACACACAAATTTTGTCAGCTCTGATTGCTCATTAAAATTTTGAGTAGTGGAGTACACGTCTTGTTGACAACTAGAAAAGACTGAAAAATCACAGCTGAATTGAGATCATGCTACAGATTTCTGAATTATTATTCTGTGCATTGACTTAATGGCTTACCGTGTCAACTGTTGACGAAGATATGACCGTTATGTAACATCTTTGCGGAGAGTTAGTGCATGATCCTGCAAACTGCCGGGATTCTGCAAATAGTATGCAAAATGATTTCCTTACCCCATACAAAGCAAACACAGTTAACAAAATTTGCACTTTGGCGTTTGAGCGAGGAGCTTGCTACAAATTGGTGTTTCAGTCAATCTAACATCCTAAATGATCGTAGGCGAGCCCAACTTGGGCGGCCCCTGTGATACCCCAGTGGATGCCACAAGGGCTCTGCACGGGCTATACAAGCTGGGCTGAGGCCCTATAATACCCGTATAGGGTCTCGGTGAAGTAGCTGGGCTGCCTGCAGAAAGAACGCGGGCAGGCCCAACTTGCATGGCCCACTTAATACCCTTGCGGGTCTCACATGGGTCCTGGAGGGGCAAACCGGTGCATGTTTCCATGTAATACACATACATGGCGCTTTGGTAGGTATATGCTTGGGCTAACTTGGTGTGGACCAGCGCTATGGGATGATAGGCGGAATGCCGAAGTTGGGCTTTCCCCTAGTTTTCCTGCACTGAGCCCAACTCGTTTTCAAGTTTGAATTGTTGCTGGCAAGGGACATATGCGGGCTGAACTTGGCAGCATGGCTCACATTGCCCCATAATTACCAATATGGGGCCCTAGTTGGCTTCTCATGGGCCAGCCCAAATTGTCTGCCCACATGATGCCCACAAGGGTCCAAGCTGGGCACAAGATGGGCTGTCCAAATTAGGGCTGCCCGTCATGTTGCTCTGTATAGCCCAGTTCTGCATCAAATCAGCCCGATCATAGCCGCTTAAGGCCCCATTCGGGTTCTTTTGGGGATAAAAACAACTTTAGCCCCTTTAACGCCCATGTTGGACCAATTGTGGTGATAGGCGGGCTGCCCAAGTTGGGCTTGGCCCCAGTTTTTTTGCACGGAGCCCAACTCGTTTTCAAGTTTGCCCTAATGTTGCCGGGAAGGAACCTGTGCGGGCTGAACTTGGCAGCTTGGGCTCACATTGCCCCAAAATTACCAATATGGGGCCCTAATTGGCTTGTCATGGGCCAGCCCAAATTGTCATTGCCCACATGATGCCCGCAAGGGTCCAAGCTGGGTTAAAAAGGGGTTTCCCAAGCCCACGATGCCCACATGGGGCCCAGATGGGCCCTAAACGCTGTGCTACTTGGGTCGTTATCAGTACGAGGGCAACACTTGTGTGTAACTGGAGCGATCGGTAGCTAAGCAGGCAGCGGTATGTAGAGGACGATTTTTCGAAACCTGTGTGAGGGCAGGTTGCACCCTGCGAGCAAAGGATATGTGCAATTTCATTCTTTTGTGCTAGGCTCGTGTTTTCTTTTTTTTGCTATCTGAAAGCGAAGTAATGCTTTGATGCTGAGAAGGTGGATGTTCGTCGTGGCATCGAGCATTCGACGGCACCCGGCGCGCTTGTTTATTCTACCTGCATGCACCTTTTTAGAAATGCTGAATTGATTGTAGCGCTGGTAACATTTTTTTATGTCACTGTTAGTTTCAAGCCAAAGGTGCACAACTAATAGGATTGGAAACACACTTCACACGATATAAAACAGCCGAAAACAGGAAGCAGTTGTTGAATTGGTCAACAGGATGTCGAGATCCCTTAACTGTGTGCGTGGTGAGGGGTTCCAAATGATATAGCCACAATGGTATGGGATTGAATTATCTCTATTCGCCGACTCGACTTGACTGTACTCCCCGACTCCTGCAAATATTCCAGGTTTCGAGCTCCTCGAAGAGCACATGGCCGGTCACTGGCAGTGAGTTCTTCTTTGGTTAAAGCGATATGTGATGATCATGATACTGACAAGTGGCTTGCGACTTGCCTCGAATAACCATTCTCTTAGCCGACATGAAAGTAGTTTTGTCTGAAATTCGGCCGACATCTGTTTTGTACATCCAATTTCTTACTGACTAAAGCTCAGCGGAAGGACTTTGTATTTTTATGTTATTAAAGCGCATCGATAGAGTCATACTTCGTTAACAGTCATTATTTTCGGAGTAGATTCAGCATCAACCGCTTCAGTTTTTACCAGTACAGCCACGTTTCCATGGCACATGCAGAAAAAAATACTCACGTGGGAGAAAAGATGTTCAAATGCGCCCAGAGCATACCGGCGTTTTAGGGTTGAAGGATATGTTAAAAGCGGAATACGCACTGCGATACTACAGGACAATACAGACGGACAAGCCATTCTCAAGAGGCGCTAGTGCTAGTTCACAGGAGCCTGGATCCGACGCGGCAATGCTTCATTCTATTTCTTTAGGAAAATGCACCGCCACAAAAAGCAACACGCCAACGTGCTCTACAGCTCCTACCGAAATGACCTTTTTATCGGCTTCGCTGATACACGGCCGTATCACGTGACTCTTCAGGACCAGTGGGTTCAATACGTGCTGTTATCTAATACAGTGAAGAAAAGGTAACATGAAAATAATATATATTATCAAGGTTTCTTCAGTGCAATAAAAACAAGCGCCCCTTTTATCTTTGATTGTTTTCTTCAAGCTTCGAACGCAGTAAGTTTGGCTTCAAACGTCTGTTATTATTTATGGTTTAGGAGGTTTAACGTCCCAAAGTGACTGAGGTTATGAGAGACGCCGTAGTGAAGGGCTCTCGAATTTTTGACCACCTGGGGTTCTTTAACGTGCACTGACTTCGCACAGTACACGGACCTCTAGAATTTCGCCTCCATCGAAATTCGACAGCTGCGGCAGGGATCGAACCCTCGTCTTTCAGACCAGCAGGCGAGCGCCATAACCACTCAGCCACCGCGGCGGCTCCAAACGTCGGTTAATCACTGTCCATTGCAAATAACTGTGGCTTTCCGAAGCGCATGGAGCTTGTGCTATTCAGTACAGGACAAAGGCAGAGGCAATCGAATAAATGCTGCACCAACAAATGAAAATAGTTAAGAACAGCTTTGACTTTATTGTTATGTAGTCAAGTTCTCACTCAGGTTTCTCACTTAGGTAATAATCCATGACCCATGATTAGAATCCATGATACAGTATCGAGTATCCCGGGCTTGTAACTGATATATTTTTCAGGAGTACAATTCTTTATGGAATCGGCTTACGGTATTGAAAGCAGTTTTTTTTACGTATCGCGCCCAGTACTTCATCAAGGAATGCGTGTGCTGAAAGAAAGCATCGCAAGCAGGGAATTTTATCAAGAAAGAACTTAACGTGCACTTGTCCCTAGGCATGCGTATAATACAGCGCGGGAATACCGCACCTATGTAAAGAAGACAGACAAGCTACCGCCAGCAATGTGCAGCTAGTTGCTTAATAGTGGCCCGAAAATCGGTTTTTATCAATATTGAAGAAATAAAAAAATTAGTTCCAATAAATTACATCACTTGAGCTTATAAAAGCAGTATACTTTAAAGTTTCTTTTTTTTTCTGTGGAAGGTGCAGGGCAACAGGCTTGTACAGCATGACCCATTGGCGAAGCGAATTATACTAACGCTTCACTAGCATTTTCCAGGCTAGGGTTGTTTGCAAGAAATTTTCGACGAAATTAACGGCTCAGCATGAAAACAAAGTTTAATAACGATATGAACAAAACTTGTAAAAGTCTTTTGAACAAACTGAGGTGCTGTATTTACAGAGATGGGCCCTTCGGTAAATTTCGGAAATAGCTCAATTAAGGTTAGCCTTCATGCAGCGTGACATTTCGGTTCGTGTGGACCCCAGTAGGCGGTGACACGTGAAATGCAAAGCAGCATGGGCGTGACCTTGCAGTGGCAGGAGGGGGGAAATTCGAGCCGTTCTCATTAGCAGGAGTACCCAGCCGCTCCGAAACCGTTACGCGCTCGAGCGGCTTTTAAGTGTCGGGAAGCCCTCAATTCAAGCTGAAGGACCAGGCGGGACCAGGACACCAAGGAGGAAATTCTGAGGAGACCACGTGTGAGTACCGCAGCTTTTCACAGCTCACTTACCTTCGCGTCGTTTGGGTTCCACTTGCGGCCTAGAGCCTTCGAGTTGATGCGCAATTTTGTAGGAAGAAATAACATCCACAGTTACGAACTGCGTGGAAAAGGCTGCAAAAAACGGAGGAAGAGTCCTGAAACATGCGTCATCATTTTATTTTATGACTCGTGTTTGAAGTACTCTACCGTCAACTCAATGCATGCTCTAAACCTGTGGCGGCAAGAGTAAGAGAAACAATCAAAGCTCTTTCGCGTGCACCCGCTATAATTATCATGTTTAATACCGCCGTCGCCATCGTCCGAACCAGTAAAAGCTTGCCCGCTACTGTGAAGCGCGTAGTTCGCAAGTGGGACTGCCTGAATCGTTGCACCTATCGGAAATAAAGTGAGAATAAAATTAAAAGCTGACAAATATCGAGTCTTGTAGAAAATAATAATTGAGGAGAACGCATACAGTTTTGTAGTGCACCGGTGACTCGAACCTAAGTGATGAATGGGTGCGTAAAACCCGCATTGCTTTAAGGTGTGAAAGTAAAAGTGCGTTTGTTGATACTACAATAATTGAAGCCGATGTCGAGGGAGCCGCATCAAACCACGCATTTTTTTCTGTTAGGTAAACGCGCCTATGTTTTTCTTTTCGCTGTGGATGGACAAGAGAAAATTTCATGCTATACAGACGTTTTTATTTCTATAATGTACTGGATCACACCAAGAGTAGAAAAGCCTTTCGATTTGGTCAACGACTACGTAAGCACTGGGTGGGGTGTTAACATTGGCAATATTAAAACCCAAGTTATTCAGCCATCGCGTGCCAGCTTACACAAATATTGTGCGAATAAATGTTGCGACAGGTAAGAACAAGGTTTAAAATGGGGTGTGTTAAGAAGTAACTTCAACGAATGTTATAAGAGATACGCGTTATCTCGAATTGGTTTTCCACCTTCCACTTGCGCAATCCAGGAATTTTGAAACCCGCCGAGTCCTATCATTAGCCAAGAATACCTATGCTAGGGTAGTAGTACAGTCCATCCTCACGATAGATGAAGTATTGACATCGACATAAGAGAAATAACTAAGGAATGACGACTCTTGTTGGAAGCTCGGCTAACACTGGCTATAACGAATCTGCGGCTATCATGAAGGAATCACTGGTCCCTATTGTCTTCGCTATAATGAGGTTGACTGTATTTTCTTTATACCCCAGTGCGATTACGAAAGTAGAAGAAGTGGTTGAGACCAATCTATTCAGTATTTTCGGCGGCAACGTAGTTTCTGTTATTTGTTTTCACAGCAATTTAAAAAAAAAAAGATTGTAGAATATCAAAGAGATCTCGTGCACTATGCGCTAGAGTACTGCAGCCTGCGAAACCGAGTTTTGAATGACTTAACGGGTGTGCTGACCGCGTCGATGTGAGCGCACGCTACTGAATCTAAATTTGTCCACCAGTGGTATACGCACAAAGAAAAAGTTGCTATGGCAGACTTCAACAACTGAACTGCACCCATTTGGTTTCGCCTTCTCTTTTAGTATATGCGATCGCCGAATAAATTCTATGCTGCAGCCGGCTTTACATTGCCTTGCGGTAATTCTTCTTCTATGGTGTCTGAAAAACCGCGAAAAGCACTCGACAGCAAGTAGCTGGCAGGTCCGAAACAAACCATGAAAGTCATGAAGGGGCCCGAGGTAGCCGACGCCGGGTTCGTTTTTTCTGTCTCCGGAGGTCGGAGCCCGTTGCGTTTGGTGGATGGTCGGGCATTCCTTCATCAGGGCCGCCCCATTGGGCCATCTTGACGCCCTCCCTGTCCTGGAAGGCAGGCCAGTAATGGAGTCGAGGTATATTAAGGGTCAGAGCAAAAAACTCGCTGTCCCCATTTCCATCCCAATACCCATCACGCATTTAACCTATCCTCTCCGCTACGTCGCAGGGGAGATCAGGGGAGTATCCCCGGCCCACTTCCCTTGGGCTTGGGTCGCTACCTAGCTTCCCCCCACCCCCTCATTCTTCGATTTTCGCCACATACGGGTGGTAAAAATAAATCCTTGCCTTCGGGCCTTTCCATTTGTCTTCAGATGGCATTAAGCATTGTGCACGTTAGTGGTGTAAGCAGGGGCTTTATTTGTCAATCTTTTTAGGTTGCCCCAACCTAACGAATGTAGAGATAGTTGGTTCATGCTATAAAATTGAATGGCGCGAAGGGTTAAATCACTGGAAATACAAGGGCACAAACAGTGCCTCTTTCTGCCCTTCCTGGTTCCTTTGATCGTGTGTATCGGGGCGTTGAAATTTACCAGTTGCCTACTTATCACTTATCAGGGGCGACGGCACGCATTGTCATTGTCCCTGAGGAAGGCGCCTGCTTATTTCGACATAGCGCGTACACTTCTTCCAAGACATGGTTCACAGCATTGTGACGTTGCGTAATGGTGTGCATTTACGTCGGGGTTTTTCTTCACATTTTTGTGGTTCATCTAACGGGAAGAAAAAAAAAACAGTAGGCCCCCGCTAAAAATTCAGTAATAACGCGTGGTGTAAAATAATTTGTGAAATATCTGCAATTTTATTCTTAAGTAGTAAATAATTCCCCGAAACTGACAAACAGTATGTATTGCGCAAGCCCACTTCAAGGAACTTAAGAAGCCTCGGTTCCTGTCGCGGGAAATGCGCGATATATCTTAGGCTTGAGCGGCCATGGAATCTTGAATCCGTACACTCAAGCTTATCTCCAGCGATGCCAACAATTTTCCTACGCTTCAACACACCCTTCTCCGCTTCAGTAATAAATCGAAGCCTAAAAACGTATTTCCATATCCGATATTTAGATCTGGTAATGTTTTATCGAAGCCTACATATCATACTTCAAGCGCGTCAGTCGCTCGCCCGCTCTTTTTTTGTGAGAAACGTTGAAGGGGATTCAAAGGCTGCTCAGGAGATGCGTCTCTAATATCAGGGATATGAGTAGTGAGGGATATCAAATATGTGGCACGTTTCATTCGAAAAGAACTGTAAAAGGCGATGAACAGCTCACAGGAAACTGTCATAAGTAGAAGAGCACTTCAGCGATAAAAGCAAAATACGCTTCCACGTAGACGCCTGTTCTGTCAACGATGGGCTTCGTACAGAGGCCCAAGCCTACAGATAGCATACCGCGTCGCGCGTAGGCACAATACGTATAGAAACTTTTGTGCGATAATGTAAAATTTGAAAGTCTTAGAGCATCGCCATATTTTTCCAGATTGCCGCATGTGTAGATGCGTATCATATATGAGTGCAGCAGGCGCACAGTGGGCTTAGGTGACTGTAATCAAGAGAAGGAAGGCAGTGGAAAAATGCTCGACAATTATGCGGGGAGTGAACGCGGACGCATGAAAATTGTCAACTCATTTCCGATTTTTTTGAAAAAAAAAGTTCGGCTTTTATAGATATCTGAAAGTGGGCTTTTACAATCATGGTATGTATATACGGCGGGTTCACAGCGATTGTCTTTGCAACTTTCAGTCATTTAAACAAATTGCCACTGTTGTTTACTTTGTTATTACTCGTTATTTTAGGAATACACACAACATCAAATGCTGCCGTTTTCTGAAAAACAGCCACGTTTTCATTCAGCATGACGTCGAAATCACTAATGTGGAGTCTGTGCATGCCACGGTAGTTCAGCCTATGTACCTCTGTGCCTGAGAGCTTTCCTTTTTGAAAAAATGCAATACCATCGCACCCATGAGGACCGGTGGTAATTTCCCTGAACCGTGCCGTCCTGAACGCTAATTTGTAAATTCTCGGTGATTACCAACTTCCTTGCTGTAATGTATAGGCCTTATGGATGGAAATTCGAAAATGGAAGCAATAGCTTGTCGTAAAGGATTCAACAGCTCTTCAGCTGAGAGAAGAACGCCGGCGACGCGACGAACCATTCGTCTCTAAGCACCCACTAGTAAGTTTAGGGTAAGGAGATATTGCACTTTCGCCGCTATAGACCTATCCAGAAATTATACTGAGCAGTTTGTTGCTCCTAACGTAGTTGAGCATAACCCATTTAACGCCAACTGAAGATAGGAAACCAATTTAGAATCGATACTTTTCGTTATCAACCAGGATGCGCCAAGACGAGTGCAATACATAGGCTAATGACCACACGTTCAACACCCTCAAATCAGACTGCAAATCAAACCACCCTTTCCCGAAAAAGGTTCCTTGAAATCCAGAAGTGTTGCTTGTTAGGCGAGTTGGTGATCCATGAAAATAGAGCAGCGCGTAACAAAACAGGACACAAGGGAGAGACACGGAACGACACGAGCGCTAACTATCAACTGTTTATTTCTTGCTGTCGCTACGTATAAATACATGAGCCACAACTCGAAACGAAAAACAAAAAAGATTGATGAGTCAGCCTTTCGCTGGTTTCCATCGTTCTAGATAGGAGAGCTCTTTAGCTGACAATGCCACTGATGCCACGCTCACACACTTGTTACCAGCACGCAAAATACTACGAGCCTCAATAATCTCTCGAACAATCTTATCATTGGGGCGGGTTATGATTTGGCTCTTCTTAAAAAGTGGCATGCACAAATTTGGAAGGTCCCGTTTCTCAGCCTCGACCTTGCAGTGACGACAGTGTTGGCTTAGGTGGCCCGATTTGCTTTCATTAACATTGTAGTCATGTTCTTTTAGCCTGCTATTCACACATCTCCCTGTTTGCCCAATATACTCATGGCCACAAGACAACGGTACGCGATAGACAACACCCTCCTCACAAGTGACAAATCGTTTCTGATGGTCTATTACACATCTTTTTTTCTCCTGGATACCGCACGGATTGGTCTTTTTGCAAAGCATAGACAGTTTTACGGGTGCTGAAAATACAACTTCAACGCCTGCTCGTTTTCCTAGTTTCTTTAGGTTGTGGGATGTATGATGAATGTAAGGGATGACAGCTACTTTCTTGCGATCCTGCTGTCCATTGGTACCTGCCTGCTTGTTGAACAATCGTGCTTTCTTTCATTTTTTGCAGCAGGCCTTCAGCCACAGAAACAATTAGTGGCCCAGGATACCCAGAATCAGACAGTCGTCTAATCTGTGATGCTAAGCATTCTTGCATCATGTGCTCACATGAGCTTTTGAGCGCATTTTTGTCAGGCAATACTTGATAATGCCTCTCTTTACCAGTTTCGAATGCGCCGATACCGCTGGCAGTAGGCCTTTTTTTTTTGCACGAGGTTCATGCACGAGGTTTTAGGTTGGGGCAACCTAAAAAGATTGACAAATAAGCCCCTGCTTACACCACTAACGTGCACAATGCTTAATGCCATCTGAAGACAAATGGAAAGGCCCGAAGGCAAGGATTTATTTTTACCACCCGTATGTGGCGAAAATCGAAGAATGAGGGGGTGGGGGGAAGTTAGGTAGCGACCCAAGCCCAAGGGAAGTGGGCCGGGGATACTCCCCTGATCTCCCCTGCGACGTAGCGGAGAGGATAGGTTAAATGCGTGATGGGTATTGGGATGGAAATGGGGACAGCGAGTTTTTTGCTCTGACCCTTAATATACCTCGACTCCATTACTGGCCTGCCTTCCAGGACAGGGAGGGCGTCAAGATGGCCCAATGGGGCGGCCCTGATGAAGGAATGCCCGACCATCCACCAAACGCAACGGGCTCCGACCTCCGGAGACAGAAAAAACGAACCCGGCGTCGGCTACCTCGGGCCCCTTCATGACTTTCATGGTTTGTTTCGGACCTGCCAGCTACTTGCTGTCGAGTGCTTTTCGCGGTTTTTCAGACACCATAGAAGAAGAATTACCGCAAGGCAATGTAAAGCCGGCTGCAGCATAGAATTTATTCGGCGATCGCATATACTAAAAGAGAAGGCGAAACCAAATGGGTGCAGTTCAGTTGTTGAAGTCTGCCATAGCAACTTTTTCTTTGTGCGTATACCACTGGTGGACAAATTTGGATTCAGTAGCGTGCGCTCACATCGACGCGGTCAGCACACCCGTTAAGTCATTCAAAACTCGGTTTCGCAGGCTGCAGTACTCTAGCGCATAGTGCACGAGATCTCTTTGATATTCTACAATCTTTTTTTTTTAAATTGCTGTGAAAACAAATAACAGAAACTACGTTGCCGCCGAAAATACTGAATAGATTGGTCTCAACCACTTCTTCTACTTTCGTAATCGCACTGGGGTATAAAGAAAATACAGTCAACCTCATTATAGCGAAGACAATAGGGACCAGTGATTCCTTCATGATAGCCGCAGATTCGTTATAGCCAGTGTTAGCCGAGCTTCCAACAAGAGTCGTCATTCCTTAGTTATTTCTCTTATGTCGATGTCAATACTTCAGCTATCGTGAGGATGGACTGTACTACTACCCTAGCATAGGTATTCTTGGCTAATGATAGGACTCGGCGGGTTTCAAAATTCCTGGATTGCGCAAGTGGAAGGTGGAAAACCAGTTCGAGATAACGCGTATCTCTTATAACATTCGTTGAAGTTACTTCTTAACACACCCCATTTTAAACCTTGTTCTTACCTGTCTCAACATTTATTCGCACAATATTTGTGTAAGCTGGCACGCGATGGCTGAATAACTTGGGTTTTAATATTGCCAATGTTAACACCCCACCCAGTGCTTACGTAGTCGTTGACCAAATCGAAAGGCTTTTCTACTCTTGGTGTGATCCAGTACATTATAGAAATAAAAACGTCTGTATAGCATGAAATTTTCTCTTGTCCATCCACAGCGAAAAGAAAAACATAGGCGCGTTTACCTAACAGAAAAAAATGCGTGGTTTGATGCGGCTCACTCGACATCGGCTTCAATTATTGTAGTATCAACAAACGCACTTTTACTTTCACACCTTAAAGCAATGCGGGTTTTACGCACCCATTCATCACTTAGGTTCGAGTCACCGGTGCACTACAAAACTGTATGCGTTCTCCTCAATTATTATTTTCTACAAGACTCGATATTTGTCAGCTTTTAATTTTATTCTCACTTTATTTCCGATAGGTGCAACGATTCAGGCAGTCCCACTTGCGAACTACGCGCTTCACAGTAGCGGGCAAGCTTTTACTGGTTCGGACGATGGCGACGGCGGTATTAAACATGATAATTATAGCGGGTGCACGCGAAAGAGCTTTGATTGTTTCTCTTACTCTTGCCGCCACAGGTTTAGAGCATGCATTGAGTTGACGGTAGAGTACTTCAAACACGAGTCATAAAATAAAATGATGACGCATGTTTCAGGACTCTTCCTCCGTTTTTTGCAGCCTTTTCCACGCAGTTCGTAACTGTGGATGTTATTTCTTCCTACAAAATTGCGCATCAACTCGAAGGCTCTAGGCCGCAAGTGGAACCCAAACGACGCGAAGGTAAGTGAGCTGTGAAAAGCTGCGGTACTCACACGTGGTCTCCTCAGAATTTCCTCCTTGGTGTCCTGGTCCCGCCTGGTCCTTCAGCTTGAATTGAGGGCTTCCCGACACTTAAAAGCCGCTCGAGCGCGTAACGGTTTCGGAGCGGCTGGGTACTCCTGCTAATGAGAACGGCTCGAATTTCCCCCCTCCTGCCACTGCAAGGTCACGCCCATGCTGCTTTGCATTTCACGTGTCACCGCCTACTGGGGTCCACACGAACCGAAATGTCACGCTGCATGAAGGCTAACCTTAATTGAGCTATTTCCGAAATTTACCGAAGGGCCCATCTCTGTAAATACAGCACCTCAGTTTGTTCAAAAGACTTTTACAAGTTTTGTTCATATCGTTATTAAACTTTGTTTTCATGCTGAGCCGTTAATTTCGTCGAAAATTTCTTGCAAACAACCCTAGCCTGGAAAATGCTAGTGAAGCGTTAGTATAATTCGCTTCGCCAATGGGTCATGCTGTACAAGCCTGTTGCCCTGCACCTTCCACAGAAAAAAAAGGAAACTTTAAAGTATACTGCTTTTATAAGCTCAAGTGATGTAATTTATTGGAACTAATTTTTTTATTTCTTCAATATTGATAAAAACCGATTTTCGGGCCACTATTAAGCAACTAGCTGCACATTGCTGGCGGTAGCTTGTCTGTCTTCTTTACATAGGTGCGGTATTCCCGCGCTGTATTATACGCATGCCTAGGGACAAGTGCACGTTAAGTTCTTTCTTGATAAAATTCCCTGCTTGCGATGCTTTCTTTCAGCACACGCATTCCTTGATGAAGTACTGGGCGCGATACGTAAAAAAAACTGCTTTCAATACCGTAAGCCGATTCCATAAAGAATTGTACTCCTGAAAAATATATCAGTTACAAGCCCGGGATACTCGATACTGTATCATGGATTCTAATCATGGGTCATGGATTATTACCTAAGTGAGAAACCTGAGTGAGAACTTGACTATATAACAATAAAGTCAAAGCTGTTCTTAACTATTTTCATTTGTTGGTGCAGCATTTATTCGATTGCCTCTGCCTTTGTCCTGTACTGAATAGCACAAGCTCCATGCGCTTCGGAAAGCCACAGTTATTTGCAATGGACAGTGATTAACCGACGTTTGGAGCCGCCGCGGTGGCTGAGTGGTTATGGCGCTCGCCTGCTGGTCTGAAAGACGCGGGTTCGATCCCTGCCGCAGCTGTCGAATTTCGATGGAGGCGAAATTCTAGAGGTCCGTGTACTGTGCGAAGTCAGTGCACGTTAAAGAACCCCAGGTGGTCAAAAATTCGAGAGCCCTTCACTACGGCGTCTCTCATAACCTCAGTCACTTTGGGACGTTAAACCTCCTAAACCATAAATAATAACAGACGTTTGAAGCCAAACTTACTGCGTTCGAAGCTTGAAGAAAACAATCAAAGATAAAAGGGGCGCTTGTTTTTATTGCACTGAAGAAACCTTGATAATATATATTATTTTCATGTTACCTTTTCTTCACTGTATTAGATAACAGCACGTATTGAACCCACTGGTCCTGAAGAGTCACGTGATACGGCCGTGTATCAGCGAAGCCGATAAAAAGGTCATTTCGGTAGGAGCTGTAGAGCACGTTGGCGTGTTGCTTTTTGTGGCGGTGCATTTTCCTAAAGAAATAGAATGAAGCATTGCCGCGTCGGATCCAGGCTCCTGTGAACTAGCACTAGCGCCTCTTGAGAATGGCTTGTCCGTCTGTATTGTCCTGTAGTATCGCAGTGCGTATTCCGCTTTTAACATATCCTTCAACCCTAAAACGCCGGTATGCTCTGGGCGCATTTGAACATCTTTTCTCCCACGTGAGTATTTTTTTCTGCATGTGCCATGGAAACGTGGCTGTACTGGTAAAAACTGAAGCGGTTGATGCTGAATCTAATCCGAAAATAATGACTGTTAACGAAGTATGACTCTATCGATGCGCTTTAATAACATAAAAATACAAAGTCCTTCCGCTGAGCTTTAGTCAGTAAGAAATTGGATGTACAAAACAGATGTCGGCCGAATTTCAGACAAAACTAGTTTCATGTCGGCTAAGAGAATGGTTATTCGAGGCAAGTCGCAAGCCACTTGTCAGTATCATGATCATCACATATCGCTTTAACCAAAGAAGAACTCACTGCTAGTGACCGGCCATGTGCTCTTCGAGGAGCTCGAAACCTGGAATATTTGCAGGAGTCGGGGAGTACAGTCAAGTCGAGTCGGCGATTAGAGATAATTCAATCCCATACCATTGTGGCTATATCATTTGGAACCCCTCACCACGCACGCAGTTAAGGGATCTCGACATCCTGTTGACCAATTCAACAACTGCTTCCTGTTTTCGGCTGTTTTATATCGTGTGAAGTGTGTTTCCAATCCTATTAGTTGTGCACCTTTGGCTTGAAACTAACAGTGACATAAAAAAATGTTACCAGCGCTACAATCAATTCAGCATTTCTAAAAATGTGCATGCAGGTAGAATAAACAAGCGCGCCGGGTGCCGTCGAATGCTCGATGCCACGACGAACATCCACCTTCTCATCATCAATGCATTACTTCGCTTTCAGATAGCAAAAAAAAAGAAAACACGAGCCTAGCACAAAAGAATGAAATTGCACATATCCTTTGCTCGCAGGGTGCAACCTGCCCTCACACAGGTTTCGAAAAATCGTCCTCTACATACCGCTGCCTGCTTAGCTACCGACCGCTCCAGTTACAAGTGTTGCCCTCGTACTGATAACGACCCAAGTAGCACAGCGTTTAGGGCCCATCTGGGCCCCATGTGGGCATCGTGGGCTTGGGAAACCCCTTTTTAACCCAGCTTGGACCCTTGCGGGCATCATGTGGGCAAAGACAATTTGGGCTGGCCCATGACAAGCCACTTAGGGCCCCATATTGGTAATTTTGGGGCAATGTGGGCCCAAGCTGCCAAGTTCAGCACGCACAGGTTCCTTCCCGGCAATATTAGGGCAAACTTGAAAACGAGTTGGGCTCAGTGCAAAAAAACTGGGGCCAAGCCCAACTTGGGCAGCCCGCCTGTCCCGACAATTGGTCCAACATGGGCTTTAAAGGGGCTAAACTTGTTTTCATCCCCAAAAGAACCCGAATGGGGCCTTAATCGGCTATGATCGGGCTGATTTGATGCAGAACTGGGCTATACAGAGAAACATGACGGGCAGCCCTAATTTGGACAGCCCATCTTGTGCCCAGCTTGGACCCTTGTGGGCATCATGTGGGCAGACAATTTGGGCTGGCCCATGAGAAGCCAACTAGGGCCCCATATTGGTAATTATGGGGCAATGTGAGCCATGCTGCCAAGTTCAGCCCGCATATGTCCCTTGCCAGCAACAATTCAAACTTGAAAACGAGTTTGGCTCAGTGCAGGAAAACTAGGGGAAAGCCCAACTTCGGCATTCCGCCTATCATCCCATAGCGCTGGTCCACACCAAGTTAGCCCAAGCATATAGCTACCAAAGCGCCATGTATGTGTATTACATGGAAACATGCACCGGTTTGCCCCTCCAGAACCCATGTGAGACCCGCAAGGGTATTAAGTGGGCCATGCAAGTTGGGCCTGCCCGCGTTCTTTCTGCAGGCAGCCCAGCTACTTCACCGAGACCCTATGCGGGTATTATAGGGCCTCAGCCCAGCTTGTATAGCCCGCGCAGAGCCCTTGTGGCATCCACTGGGGTATCACAGGGGCCGCCCAAGTTGGGCTTGCCTACGATCATTTAGGATGTTAGATTGACTGAAACACCAATTTGTAGCAAGCTCCTCGCTCAAACGCCAAAGTGCAAATTTTGTTAACTGTGTTTGCTTTGTATGGGGTAAGGAAATCATTTTGCATGCTATTTGCAGAATCCCGGCAGTTTGCAGGATCATGCACTAACTCTCCGCAAAGATGTTACATAACGGTCATATCTTCGTCAACAGTTGACACGGTAAGCCATTAAGTCAATGCACAGAATAATAATTCAGAAATCTGTAGCATGATCTCAATTCAGCTGTGATTTTTCAGTCTTTTCTAGTTGTCAACAAGACGTGTACTCCACTACTCAAAATTTTAATGAGCAATCAGAGCTGACAAAATTTGTGTGTTAAATATGCCGCAATGATAGCCCAGCAACTGAACAAAAACAACAGATGAACAGAAATGGATAGGATGCCACTTGGGGTGGCGCAGATGATTACTGCTACTTTCACTGCAGCATGAGGTGTAATCTAAAAGAGTGCGGTGAGGGGCTAGTTGGTACGAAATTATGGAGACAATGAATAACCGCGCCAAAAGGACGGGACAAGAGAGAAGAATCACACGAGGCAAGCGCAGACTAACAACTGGTTTATTGCACCAACGCCTCCTTCCTTCGGCAACAAAGCGCATGCGCACCAACCGCAAAGACAAAAGCCATAATCATCACGTCAAACCAAGAATCTCCAACCCCTCGCGGTACAGGTGTATGGAAGCCTGGCTAACACATTTGTCAGGCCCTAATCTCGTGATTTTTAGGGCTTCGATAACTTCACGCTCTTTTTATATGATTCTTCTCTCTTGTCCCGTCCTTTTTGCGCAGTTATTCATTGTTCCTATAATAGCATGAGGTGCTTAGAAACACTGCTCGGCAGATGCTAATCAGATTAAGTAGATTATTACAAAAAAAATAATATAAGCATACTAAGCATGGCAAAATTGCAGAATGAACAGCTCAGTTTGCAGCACTCAATTGCATGAAAATTAATGTTCTTAGAGGCTAGTTCACACCTTATATTCAGAATGTACTCAGTGATGTTCACGCAGTATAGAAAACGGAAATGTGAATCATATTATGTGTTAAAATTTATCCAAGAGAACCACTGTGACAGGTGTGCTGGAGGGTCCGTCTCTATATAGTTTAGGGCGGCGGAGACTGTAGAGTCCCCTACAAATTAGACGAGTGCGACGCGGACGAAGAAAATAAGCTAAGAACCAGGTGTGAAACTGCTCTTATTTTCCTTGGCGCGTGGCTCCGCGCAGCCGGAGCTAGCGCGTGTTGCAAGCCGAGACGGCGCAACACTTATGATGGCAATTTAGTGCCGCTACACTGTCATAGATCGCAAGACAGCTAGCCATATTTCTCGAGAGCTGCTGGCGCCAAACTATATATTATACCTAAGTATTTACTTCCCTAACCTGGGTGTTTCAGTGAGTTTCTAGATTTGCAATGTGCAGTCTCCTTCAAACCATCAAGAATATTAGAATAAGGCTGGCAATGGCATATCAAGGTAATGGCATTGCGAAGCAATGACATAGATGTGAACAAAAAATAAAGGAAAAGTTATAAAGACAGCAGCGAAACAATGATCTGTTTCTGCTGTATGCAAAATAAATATTATAAACAGTTGTGGCTTCTTAATAATGTACACTAGGTTCCTCAAAAAAACTTCATAAATCAAGTTGTCTGCAATAAATAATTGTGAGAAAAAACAATAAATATGCTAACAAAAAAATTTTCAGGTCGCTTCTGTGTACAGTAGTTTGCAGTGAAGTTGTAATTGGTTAAAATTTTGGAAGGCCCAACTGCGCCACCAGGAAGGTCATTTTATTTATCGTAATTTGATGCTTTCTGAAGTGCTGAGCGGGTAATAAGATGCACAATGACGTCTCATGATGTAACATATGTATTTTCTAGTATGAATGGTAATGTACTGTAAGCTAGCTGGTACTGCATATTTGTACTCAGTCGACGAATACGTGCTGAAGGTGGCGTTCGATATGGCAAATTCTGCATAGAAAGTTTCCTTCACAGTCATTCTTACAATGTAACAAATGGTAAGGCGCATCGACGGACCACTTTCGCATTGGAAAGCACAAAACATAAAATGAAGGCATCATCATCGCGTTTATACATACTTTCATTAAAATTTCAATGTACAGGAAAGGAAACATATGGCTGGGGAAAATGAGGTTTTGTCTTGATCATTGCCTATGGTGACATGGCGGGAATAAATTAACACTAAAAGGATCTGTGAATTTCCACTTTGCCATAGTCTACACTGCAAATTTTTATATTAACATGGCAGAAATACATGAAAAACTTTAGTCCCTCAAAAATTTGGCTGTACTTCGCTAAATTTGCTGCGCAGTGGAGCCAAACCAGGTCACAGATTAAAAATTAACTCAAGGGTGCATTTGCTATGAGCATGTGCTGGTCAGTTTGCAAATCATTGATTTTAGTCATCTCTTTCATGAGTAAATACTTCCCGGAAAGAAAAGATGGATCGAAGGAAGGCAGAAAGAGTGCAGGCTAGTTAATATGTGCAGTTGTCTTGCCTAACTACTAT
This sequence comes from Amblyomma americanum, assembly GCF_052857255.1. Taxonomy (NCBI): domain Eukaryota; kingdom Metazoa; phylum Arthropoda; class Arachnida; order Ixodida; family Ixodidae; genus Amblyomma; species Amblyomma americanum. The sequence continues at coordinate 675,792 of NW_027526485.1, forward strand.
CCTCAGCGCTAAAGTTTGTCCGTGTATGTCAAGTAGTAGAAAAGCTTAAGATCGCGGGATGGAGTCCAGATATGGTAGCAGAATTTTTATAGAGGCAAAGTCCAATAGCAACCATTTGCCCTGCAATTTTGATGCACTTTATAGGGCTCCAGCTTGTCTTATCAGAAACACTTTACTACAATATCCTTCATAGACTAAGCATAATTTTTGGACTACCAAAGCTGCCCATATTACATATATCTGAATAGCATAAATATCATTCTATAATGAAAGATTACCACTTCAGATGGGGACGAAGAAATCCAGACAGGAGGTGCAGTAAAAAGATAACTGAATTTATTACCTTGATGAAAGACCCTCAAGTAGAGTTCATTTGAACATGTGTTCACTGCACTGGAATTAACAGAAAAACAAGAAAAATACAAGTGATATTGCTTTCTAAACACATAAGGCAGACTGCCACTGACATATCCCAACTCCTTTCGTGACAAAGTAATATATCGCTTGCTAAACAATCTTCACCTTCCCTATAATGTGGAAGGTTTTACAGATTTCACATTGTAAATAGGCGCCTCCGTACCAAGCAGATGTGTAGCACCGTTGGTCGGCTCAAACTCACAGTGCCTGCAATTTTGTGCCAGAAATCCACACGTTGTTAATGAATCAATGCCTGTGCTGTGCTCTCGGAGTCCATGATTTAAGCTCTGTCCTGAATACGCGTTTTTCAAGCATTAGGTTTGTTCTTCAGGTCTTGGTGTTGGCACGTTTGACTTGAGTGCAAGCCACGTGCTTCGTCAATCATGATAAGATCTCCGGTCTAAAAAACATTTGGTGTTTATTCACTGCAGGCCGCGCATTATTTTTGTTGAAGAAACAAAACGTTCACGAGTGGCCACCAGTTCAACGTTTCTGAATGGGTGGTGTGTGGGCGAGGCGGCGGTAGTGGCGCAAAATTTTCGACTGTGATGCCATGCGATGAGATTTCCGTGGGACAAAATCTGGACGCTTTTTTGAAGGCAGGGAAGTTACGCCAACAGGGTGATTGAACACACCCTCACGGGCGGCTGTGTACGGGTGGATACTCTCGGCATGGGCAGCTGTTCCACGTGATGTCATGATACAGTTGTTTGCAAAGTGTGGAATTTCACTCAATGACGAATGTGTTGTGGGCCGCAGCAGGGATGACAAGAGCACTACCAGTGAGGACAACGACACAAGTGGGGAGCTTCTGGATAATAAATTTTCATTGTGGAACGTCCTTTTTTTTCTTTCGGGCATTAAATTTCGCGGCGGGGAGGTCGACTTACATTCAAGTTGACTTACTACAGTAAACACGGTACGTGACGAAAGATGCAGTGATGATTTGGACATGGTGCGCAGGCAATGAACAAAGAACCCGCACTGAGCACAAAAGCAGCGAGCCCTGAGAGCAGGAACATGGCCACTGAATCACTACGGTCACTTCGATGTCACTGATTATCCGCAGCATAGCCTTCCGGGCACAAAACATAGTCGCAGTGTAGTCAGATTGGGGCACATCAGGGCACAGCGATTGGTAGGGTCTGAGGCACAAGAGGTGCGCAATATCAGGTTGAGGTAGGTCGAAGGTAGTCTCCAAGAAGGCCGGAGTGATCTCATAGGTGACGGCAGTGACCTAGCACCGCACAGAGAGCTTGATGCAGCGAGATAGTGACCAAAGCAGGACAAGGTAGCTAGGGGTGAAAGAAACCATGTGGTGAAGGCGTTCGTAATAGTCCTGCTGTGATTTCTGCGAGGCGGGTAGTCGGGAGCATGCTAGATGGTGGGCTTGGTCGGAACTGGCAATCACGTCGAGTGCATATTCAGAAAGTACACCAGTAAAGATAGGAAGCAGTGCCCACAGGTAACGGGGGCTCTTCGCCGTACAAAAGATAGACTAGGGAGCAACCAAAGTGCAATGAAGGGAAGAGTTCTTTGCAAATGTTACGTAAGAGAAAGCAGTATTCCCGTCTCGAAGATCCAGTGAAATGTATATTGCGAGCATAACGGTAAGAGTGCTGCTAAGGCGCTAGGTGGGGCTATTTGTGCATATCATGTGTTTGAAGCTGGCAGGGGCATTGCATGAGCCGAAAGGTATAACCTTAAATTCATACAGCCCAGCAGGCACAACAAATGCCATCTTCTCGCGGTCTTGTTCACCCATGGCGATTTGCCTACAGCCAGAGCACAGGCCAGTGGAGGAGAAAAGGAGAAAAATTTGGCACCTTAGAGACTATCAAGGGTGCAATTGATTAGTGGCAATGGCTAGACATCATTTTTGGTTAATATTATTGCGGTATTGGTAATCCGAGCAGAACTGCTAAGAGCCATATTTTTTAGAGGATCATTGGTTAGTCCCAAGAGCTTCGGGAAGGCTCAATAATGTTCTTGGCAAATATCTTTACTAGCTCGTTTCAGATAACCTGGCGCTTGGGGTGAGACATACGGTAGGAGTGCCAGCAGTCAGGAAAGGCACCACCAGTTCCTATGTGACGTGTGACAGCTTGACCGAGGGCAGCTTTATGCAGATTAAAAGCGTGAGAAGCTGGGAATATTAGGCAGGTGAGGGGTCAGTGGCTTACATGGTAGTGAACACGTCTGTTGAGAAAGGGAAATGCTGGCGGGTGGCATCGGGGCCGCGAACTAGGGTAGCATCTAATGCAGCGACTTGGCAACAAGACAGGCGAGAAAGCATGGTCACACAGATTGCGGATGGAAGTACTAAAGGGCAGACGCTGAAATTCAGAACTGGTAGGAACAGTGTGTTGGCCTTGACAGTACAATATAATGTTCAAAACACAAAAGAGAAATTACAAGCAGATCAACAAAAAGAACTCTTACAATACATGTTACATAACTACTAGTAGGCCGGTTACTAAAGAATACCTTTAAGAGTCAGAGCAGTAACAAAAAAGAAAACAAGTACAGCAGCAGCCATTCATGCCAGCAAGCATGCTGGTATTCGAAATATTTAACAATAGGAACTTGAAGAAAGCGATAAAAAGGCAACGGGTGGCAATAGACAATGCAATCATCCTTAAAAGTAACATAGTATCAAGAGATGTAATTGTTGGGCAGTCATCTGGTAAGATGTGGGCCTATTGGCACATTACTGATTCTTGTTACATTCTACTAATCTTGAAGCGAAGGAAGATAGTGAGTCCGACATGGTAATCGATGGATCGAGTCGATTCCATTTGCTGATGGCTAAAGGAAAGAAAGAATGCTTGAGAGTGTTCGTTCGGCATGAGTATTCAGCTAGCGTGTGCGCATGTTTGTGCCGGGATTGTCGTGACTGTGAGAAACATACGTATTTAAACACATCTATACTGTAATTGTCGTGTAGTAATTGATATAAAAACTTCAGGTGGGATTCTTTTGCCCCAGATAATAGTGATGGAAGGCCAGATGATGCGGCAAGATCGGTAGGTGAAACAGAGGGTTTGTATTTGTTATGAATGAACCTTACAGCTTTTCGTTGCACCTTGTCAAGCCGAGTGATGTTAGTGATTGATTGTGGGAACCAAACAGTGCTTGCGTATTCTAAACTTGGCCTTACGAGGGTAGTGTAGGCAAACAGTTTGGTGTTTTGAGGGGCCAGACGTAGGCATCTTCTAAGAAAGAACAGCTTTCGCAAGGCCGCAGAGGTAATATTGGCTATATGTGCGTCCCATCTTAGGTCAGAAGTTAAAGTTAACCCTAGGTATTTATGTTCAGAAACCCTTGAAAGAGTTAATTCCTTGATACTGTAGGCATAGTTATGTGGCTGTTTTTTCCTGGTGACTGTCATGCAAGCGGATTTTTTATTGTTTAATGTCATCTGCCAAGTTTTACACCATTCAACAATTGTGTTAAGAGAGCTGCTTAGCATAAAGTAGTCTTCAGGATTTTTTATCGTTTTGTACAGAATGCAATCATCGGCGAAAAGTTTTATGTTACACTCAATATTGTTGGCAATATCGTTGATGAAAACTAAGAACAACACTGGTCCTAGGACAGATCCTGCGGGAATCCTGATGTAACGGGAACTGGTCTTGATTGAACTTGTACGAAATTTACAAATTGTGAGCGGTTCGTCAAAACATCTGTGATCCAGTGTAACACTTGGCCATCTCCAATTATGATGCCTAGTTTTGTTATTAGTTTGTTGTGGCTTACACTGTCAAATGCTTTAGAGAAGTCTAGTTGTATTATATCTGTTGGTCTGCAGTCGTCAATACTAAGGGCTAGGTCATGCACAACCTCTATTAGTTGGGTGACAGTTGATAAGCCACGACGAAAGCCATGTTGATGGGGTGATAATAGGTTTTCCGTCTCCAGAAAGTGCTTTAAGTGTTTTGCTATAATGTGCTCCATGATTTTGCACGACGTACTGGTGAGGGAAATGGGTCGATAGTTAGAGGGTGAGTTTGTATCTCCGGATTTATGAATGGGTAGAACCTTTGCTTTTTTCCAATCGTCGGGTAGCTTCGAAGTTGATAAACGTGCTCACATTCAGAGCCTGGCCAGGCTATGTGTGTGTGTGTGTGTCTGTCTGTGTCTGTGTCTGTGTCTGTGTCTGTGTCTGTGTCTGTCTGTCTGTCTGTCTGTCTGTCTGTCTGTCTGTCTGTCTGTCTGTCTGTCTGTCTGTCTGTCTGTCTGTCTGTCTGTCTGTCTGTCTGTCTGTCTGTCTGTCTGTCTGTCTGCGCCTGCGCCTGCGCGTGTAACTGTTTAGGATAGCTGCAGTTAAAAGCTCACCGCATCATCGTGTCTTCGGCATTGTAGGCGCGCAACTTGGGCTGTTGGGAGTAAAACCTATTCATCTGTCCTTTGTGCGAGTTTATAGGAGTCCTGCGTCAAGGGAAGCATGGGTTAGTTATGAGTTGAAATGTGCAAGTCTGCACGAAATAGTGATGCGTAGGTGAGTCACAGGCGAGCTTATCTACCTGAGGAAGATAGAGGAGCCAAAACATATGCCATCATAATTAACTTGCAAAAAGGCCGAATCCTTGATCATGGAGGTTTCCTTCAAAAATTTTAGTGGTGGATGCGGCGTATATAAAGCCTACCTCAGGGAAGAACACAGGGAAGGAGTGTTTATTATCTACGAGGCCCGAAGCAGAGCCCTGAGCTTTCTGTAAGTACCAAATAATTGTGGCTCAAAACCGAACACGCACAACACCTAAATAAAAGCCCATAAAACTAACTGACGCGTTTCACTTGCTTCGTTAGAGAAAATGCTACCGAAAGAGTACTTTTGTAATCGCGTCTAGAAAACAAATTTCCTGTTTCCTTCGGAAGCGCCAGGTGTTCGAACCTCGAAGATGTTCTGAACTTCATAAAGACTTTCTCGCAAGCGACAAGCACAAAATGTGAAGCTTATTGTGGGAGACTCAAAAGAGACACTGAAACCTGCAATCAGCTGCCTCTATGGCAGCTGCGGTCGCTTACGACTTAACAAAAGCAAATTCACAGCGCGCCTTTACCTCATGTCACAAGAGCGAGGCAGCGCGGCCCACACCCTCCCGTCCCGCAGTGCTCCGCGCCACGCCGCAGCGGTCCACGCGCTTCGGCCGTCGGCATTCATCGCTTGCGGTGCCACCAGGGAGGCCCCGGTCGGCTCACTAGTCAGTATATTCTAGGCACTAAAACTAGGCCGCCATTTCGTCCCCTGACGTCATACTCACATAGTTGCACTCTATCCACCATATTAGACCTTGACGTGATCATTGGCACGCGGCAGGTGCTTGCTTCTACAATGCTATTGTAGATGTCGCTACAATTCTCAGTGCAAGATGCGGTGTTTTCTAGTTGCTGCCACCGATTGCGCGGTGATCTTTGGGTGGTAGCAGACCCCACGACAACTCGAAATCTGATGAGTAAGAGCTCACTCTCTTAAAATTAGATTGATGAATTCTAATTAGTTAATTAAATAAACTGCGAAACTAATACTTTGGCGTCACAGGAGACAAGTGTACATGTCTCATGTTTCGTCACGATTACGTCGTTCTGTGAAAATAAATGTGCAAATGTTTGATTGTGGTAATGCGTGATGAGATCTTGCTGTGCGAACATTTGGTTGATGAATTGCAATTAGTTAATTACACTTCGACGACACAATAGCTACGCATATGGACATAGCACATGGATGTGAAAACAGCTATGAACGTCGACATAGAATGTGGTCATGAAAATAAAAGCAAAAACAAAGAAAGAAGCAACAATTATTTCATTTCATTTTCATTTTGCATTTATTTCAGTCATGTACAATGGCTGAGAAGAAAGGAAAAAAAGCCGCGCACGCGGCTTGACAAAGCTCCCATCTCCCGTAGCGGCTTGGCACGGCGATGACAGGCAGCAGTAAAACAATAACAAGAGAATGCATGAAATAACAAATATGTACAATATCTTTATAACAGATCACCAGAATAGTCTCGGTACTGTTACACACACGCAAATGATAGTTTAATCACAGCACATGGATACTTAGTTTATTTTACCGTTGGATATGATTCATTGTTTTGTAAGAACATATTTCTGATAGCGTTATATGAAACGGAAAGAATGGATTGATTAGTGAAAGCATTTCTATTAAGGAAAGATGGTAACACATACCTGAGTGTTTGAAAACCGTAATTTGTGCGTGGACAAGGTACATACCAATATTCGTAGTGTCTTGTGTTGTGAACAGCGGTATTTTCCTGTAGATTGGCAAGGTCAGAAAAAAATGTGCTGTCACTATGTACCTGAGATTTGTACTGCTGAATTACACGGTACTGATGAATAACCCTTGCATCCATAATGCGGTATTTTGCAAATAGAGCACTCGTATGTGCTAAGTATGTGGCACCCGCAATTGCTCTGACTGCATTTTTTTGTAATGTCAAAACCTTTTGAATATTAGTTTGCGTCGTTGTACCCCAAACCAAATGACAATATTTAACATGAGAGTCAAAGAGGCCATGGTAAATAACAAGTTTTGTCCTAGTAGGTATCATGCACTTTAACCTTCTGAGTATGCCGACAACGCGAGCTAGCTTTCTCTCTATTTGCTCGATGTGGTAGTCCCATAACATAAATTCATTGAAGTGAATGCCAAGTATTTTTACAACATTAGTTATTTCTATTATATTACCACCCAATACTAAATCTGTATGTACAGCCCATTTGACATTTTTAGCTCTAAAAAATATCGCCTTCGTTTTCCGTGTGTTTATTAGTAGGGAATTTTTTTCAGACCATGAGTTAGGTTTTCCCAACACGCTATTAGCCTTTTCTACTATATCATTCGCGTTGGTGCCGGTCAGAAATAAAGTAGTGTCGTCAGCGTAAATTACGTATTCTGTTTCGGAGTCAATCTGTACTAAATCATTAATATATACATTAAATAATAAGGGACCAAGGATACTACCTTGAGGTACACCATGCTTCATTTTATTGTAAGTAGAGCGATGATTATCTATAGAAACGTACTGATATCGGTCAGTTAAATAGCTGGTGATAAGAGATAGTGCTTTGTTCCGGACACCGTATGCAGAAAGTTTAAGAAGAAGAGTTTCGTGATGAATCCTATCGAAGGCTTTGGAGAAATCTATGTATATTCCAAGGGTTATTTGTTTACATTCAATGTTATTTAAGATTATTTCTTTTTGCTTCAAGAGAGCCATTTCAGTAGAGGACTTAGGTCTAAATCCAAACTGTCTTGGAGTTATCACGTTGTATTTTTCAAGAAAATTGGAAAGTCGTAAATGTATTGTTTTTTCCAAGCCCTTAGAAAAAATAGGCAATATAGACACTGGTCTATAATTACCAAGATCGTTTTTCGAACCACCTTTATAAAGAACAACTACTTTTGCTATTTTCATGTCCGAAGGGAAAATGCCGGTAGTCAAAGACAAGTTATAAATATAAGTTAAAATTGGGCAGATAATGTCCAAGACGTACATAACAGGTTTCATTTTCAGTCCAAAAGCATCTTCACTGTTTGTATTGTTCATGCCTTTAAATATATTAAGCACCTCATTTTCGTCACAACATGTTATAAAAATACTGTTACTTGTATGATTCGTAATGTAATCCAATGCCATATTGTTGTGTTCACTATCAACAAGTCCACTGAAATAGCTATTAAACTTATTTGCGAGTGCGAGTCCACTATAACTAATGCCTTCCATTGTAATACTGTCAATTGTATTTGTAGAGTTAGGGTTCAAGACTCGATTCAACCTATTCCAAACTTTCTTTTGATCGGTCAGACCAGCGAACATGTTAAGGTGATATGCATTCCTCGCTTTTCTTAAAGTTAAGTTCAGTTTGTTTCGGTACCTCTTGAACGTTGCCCACGATTCTGGACTGCGACTTTGTAAGAATTTCTGATAGAGGGAATTTTTCCTGGCAATCATTCGAAGAATATACGAGGTAATCCAGGGTTTACGAGCTCGTTTTGGTTTCTTTACATCTTTGTACGGAAAACTGTTATGATATATACAAGCGAATATCTTCAGAAAACAACTAAACGCTATGTCAGCAGTCAATGCAGCAAAAACTGGTTCCCAGTTGACGTTCATTATTTTGCGTCGAAATGTTTCTAACGTGGTTGGGGTGATCTGCTGTATTTTTACATTTGTTTGTTTACAGGTTGATTTTAATACAGGCACACTATTACATACGATGTAAACAGGCAGGTGGTCACTAATAGCATAATTAATAACCCCGGTTGAGGGCACATTTGTTGCGTTATTTGTAATCAGCAAATCAAGAAGTGTTGCCGTAGTGGGTGTTATGCGTGTAGGTAATGCCACAACGTTTACAAGACAATATGATTCCATTAGTAATAATAGTCGTGACTTTCTGGGTGTATTTTCATGCATATCGACATTGAAAGCACCACCTATATATACAGTGTAATTATATTCAGTGGCAAATTGAAAAACATGCTCCATATAGTGAAAAAAGTTCTCAACACAACCATTCGGGGGGCGATACACAACAGTGAAGAGGTTCTTATTGCTACAAACTGAGAGCACCTCATAATCAGGTGTAACCGAAGTAATCTCATCAACCCTTTCACACTGAACACTATCAAGCACAAACAAAGAAACGCCTCCACCTCTTCTGCTTGTTCTGTTTAGGAAGTAAGACTGATAGTTGAGCAGCTCAGGACAATCAACTTTGTCTTTGACCCATGTCTCAGTAAGCATTACCACAGAGAACATGAATTTAAACTGTTCAAGGAATGCACGTAAAATGTCATGTTTATCGCGAGCGGACTGAATATTCAAACATAGCACTGAAAAATGGTTAGACTGACCCTGAACCTCATTATTAATATCATTCGGAGAGAGGTAAGTATCACCCATCTAGAAGGAACTAATTACAATCAAGAGCAGTGACTCACTGCAACAGCCTCCTCAAATCGCCATCGCATCGAATCACGTGTGCCAGTTCCCCGTGCGCCTTTCGTACAAGCACTTTGTTGTTCCGGTGCCAGGCATACTTGTAGGCATTCGCATCAGCCCATTTCTTTGCAGAATCGAGAAGCGTTCTGTTCAACCGAGTCAGGTTTTCTACTATTGAGACCTCAGAGCTAGACGTTCTGAGTGATTTGCCTTTCAAAAACCATTGATCTCTGAGCTTCTGGGAAGTGAAACGAACTAGCACACCTGGAACTTTGCCTTGTTTCGCGGGAAGCCTGTGTACGGCATCCACATCACCCTCGCACAGCTTAGGAAGCTCAATTGAGTGGGCCACATCATTCACTTTTTCAAGCAAATTCTCACCATCTGACTCCGAAATGCCATGGAATACCAAATTTTGCCGTCTACTCCTCCACTCCAAATCGTTCACAGTGACCTTCAGATGATTCACTTCCTCATTGTTACTACAACTTTCAAGGACAACAACTCGCTTTCGAAGTTCCTTAATCTCTGCCTCTTGTCTAGCCATTGTTTTTAACACTTCATCATATTTCTCTGACATCATATTGATCGACTTGTCAATATTGTCATCTTTTTCTGGAAGATGTTCAAGTTTCTCAAGTCTCGCAAGGATAGCACTGAGAATGACAGGTATATTGACTTCGTCTCCCTCCTTGCCGCCTCCCGCCCCTCTCAGGCGTGACGAATAGCATGTGCCACATTTCCAGACCTCGAAAAAAGCCTCAGCCTTTCCCTTCGCAGCAGCCTCAGACACCCCAGAAGATTTTCCTAGGTGGAACAAGTTGCTACATTCAGAGCATTCCATTACACGGCCTTTGGCTGGAATTGCTTTCGAACATGCCGCACATATTTTATCGCGGCCAGCCATGTCTTATCTAACACGGGCCAACAAGTCAAAAAGGCACAGCACAAAGCAAGACACTTTCGGCAGCGGTGGCAGCAGGGTAAGACCTAGACTGAAAATGTAAAGGCGAAAGCACCAACCTGCAACCAGTTGTACGGAGCAATTAGGCTGCGAACCGCTCTCTGCCACCACCGCAGCCGAAGTGACGAGCAGTGGGCGTGACAGGAGCGGCACAAATCATTCCGGTGATAGCAGCCTGGTGACGCTAGCAGCGGTAGTTGCTTGAGGAAACGAAATGCCGTGCATCCACAGCCGATCATTTCAAAGAAGGTTACTGCAGGTCCCACAGTCTTGGGAATTCCAGGCGAAGGAGAAATCCGTCGCGCAGTCTGCAGCCTGCAACCTGCAACCAGTTGTACGGAGCAATTAGGCTGCGAACCGCTGTCTGCCACCACCGCAGCCGAAGTGACGAGCAGTGGGCGTGACAGGAGCGGCACAAATCATTCCGGTGATAGCAGCCTGGTGACGCTAGCAGCGGTAGTTGCTTGAGGAAACGAAATGCCGTGCATCCACAGCCGATCAGTTCAAAGAAGGTTACTGCAGGTCCCACAGTCTTGGGAATTCCAGGCGAAGGAGAAATCCGTCGCGCAGTCTGCAACCTGCAACCTGCAACCAGTTGTACGGAGCAATTAGGCTGCGAACCGCTGTCTGCCACGACCGCAGCGTGTGCGTGTTTCTCCCTCCCGTCCTGTGTTATTCTGCGTAAAGTTTTTAAATATGTCGCTACGCCAACTGGCCCAACGTCCTACCCTAATAGGCTACCTAATAGGCTAAAATGAAAATTGATAGTTGGGGAACGGAAATGGCGCATTATCTGTCTAATGTCGCTGGACATCTGAACTGCGCTGTAATGGAAGATAACTTCGGGAAGGAAATGGCGCAGTATCTGCCTGAAGAGGAGAGAATGAAAGAAAGGAAAAATTTGGTGCCGTATTGGAGAGCTCTGGAATTATTTCGTCCACCTGGGGATCTTTGACGTGCACTGACATCGCACAGTACACGGGCGCCTTAGCGTTTTGCCTCCCCAAAAACGCAGCCGCCACAGGCGTGTTCCAACCCGGGAACTCCGGATCAGTAGCCGAGCACCCTAATCACTGAGCCACCACGGCGGGTCTGTAAGAGACGAGATTTTTTAATTTCAGTTTTCAAACGCAAAACGCGGCCGTGTGCTGTGGCGGTGGCGAAAGACACGCGCAGAGGGCACGCGCAGAGAGGCACGCGCAGAGAGGTATGATTGGACTCACTACTAAGAGGCCGTCCCTAACAAATACTAGGTGGGGCCCCTAGCACGGGACCCCAGTGGCGTCGGCCACGAGCCGCGCGCGCTCAACTAGGGTATTTTGAGCCTGTAGGTCAGAGCAGCCGAGCAGGGCCGCCTCCCAGTCCTCCCGGGTGGAGTTGGTGTGAGGGAGATAACAGGGTTGAAGGGGAGGCAGACACCATCTGAGAGATGTCCAAAGACTTCACCGCACAGTGCGGACAGCTGCCGGAGAAAGCAGACCTGCCGGATGTCAGTGTAACGAAACAATTCAAGGGGGCACTTTGTTGACCTAAATAGCGGTAAGGCGAAAGCCTTTATCGAGTTGTGGCTGCTTGGTCGCTGTTGTTCCTTAGCGCGCGCGCTTGGTTGCTGGAGACACAAGAGAGCGTTTAAACGGCATCCTTCCTTATCGGCGTTCGGGAGGCGTCCGGTAAACTGCCTGGGGAGCGCTCCTCTAGAACGACTGTGGCGCTACTCAGTGACGTCACACGCATGCGCAGTAGGCTAAAGCGATTCTTCCGCCGGCTGTCGCGGCGGTCGGACGTGCGTTCGGCGAGCTCCGTCGACATCGTGGACGAAGTCGTGCTCAGGAGCCTGAGGACGACCCAAACTGGCTGGAATCAGCGTCGGAAGAGCACCGGAAGGCTAGGAACACCAATAACCAACAAGGTGGGCCGATTTTCCTGAATTATAGGGCCGAGAAGGCCCCAACGGGAAGGAGACCGGGCTAAGCCTAACGAGGCTTAGCCAAGACAAAGGAGGGGCCTAGGCCTAACGGCCGACGCCCGAGCCCTCCCAGTGCCATGGAGGTGGTTGAGGGAAGAGAGATAGGCCCGGAGGAGCTAAAAGCCCCAGGGCAATGGTTTAGGACAAGAAAGAATGGAAGACTAATTCCGGAAAAGGAAATAGCCGACGACCCCGTGGTCGAGACAAAAGCTAAGGACAGGACGGCCGCAAGGCAGGAGGGAAGAAGACTGGCTGCGAAATCGGTGGAGAAACAAATAACGAGAATTCCGCAAGATTTCGACAAAATAATCATGCGTCCCAGAGGTGGGATAGAGAAGCTACTTGTGCACGGAGGAGCGTTTCTGGCGAACGCCATCGCCGAAGCGGCCGAGGTCGGAGAAGGCAGCAGAGAGGACATAATCACCTTCAACAGGAAACAGCAGTCCATCATGATAGCCACCGGAGATGGAAATAGAAGAGAGAAATACGCGTCGCTAACAGAGCTGAAGATAGGCGACGTAGAGACAACGCTGAACGCGTACCTGACCCCGCCGGAAAACTGCGGGAAGGGAGTGATCTACGACGCCCCGGACTTCTGGACGGAGGAAGAAATTTTCGAAAGACTAGAGCAACACGGAGCCAAGAACCCACCCATACTGGGAGTGAGAAGATTAGGGAAAGAATCCAAGGCCGTCCTAATCCTGTTCGAAAGCAACAGGGTGCCATGGCACGTGTACCTATCCCCAACGCCGACGAGGTGCGTCCTCTACAAGAAAAGGTACGAAGTCTGTTACGCATGCGGACGAATGGGACACCGACAGGACGTCTGTCCGAACCCAGAAAACAAGAAGTGCAGAAGCTGCGGAGAAGAGAACCCAGCAGAAGGCCACAAATGCAAGACCAAATGCCAACTATGCGCAAAGGAACACCCACTAGGAGACCGAAGATGCAAGGAAATATACAGAACACCGTACGAGATCAAGAAGAAGATCTGGGAAAAAAGGCAGGAAGAAGAGACCCGCAGGAAGGACCAGAAGCCTACAGGAAGAACGGATCGCCGAGACGACAGGTTCCCCAGATTGGGGGAAGGCGAGGCAAAGAACCAGACGCCCCCAGGAAAACCGGGAGCCCCCAAAGGACAGGGAGGACTCGGGGAACAAAGAAGGGCGAGATCCAGATCACGGTCCAGGGACCCGGAGAGATCGAGGCCCAGGGACCCAAAGGACCCCTGGGGAAAAGGACGCAGCGACCGGAGCAGAGAGCCGAGCAAAGAGCCGAAAACAGTAAGCTTTGCAGGAGGGGCCTCCCAGGCTAAAGATGATAACGACAGGGAGATAGAAAAACTTAACAGAGGGGCCTCCCAGGCTAAAGATGATAAAGACAGAGAGATAGAAAAACTTAAAAAACAGGTAGAGGAGCTACAGAGACTCCTGAAAAAGCACATAGAGGGGAGCGCAAAAGCAGCTCCACTAGAGATGAAACAAGCAGAACAGCCCAAAACAGGTACAAAGCAGACCGGACCTCTTACGCAGAAACCCCAGGCGACAGGGCAGGTAACGGAGGAGGCGGAAAAAGCAAGGAGACCCCCACTCAAACGCAAAGGGGACGAGGAGGTAGATATATGGGAAACGCTCAGGAAAGAGAGCGAAGCGAATAGGCTAGCAATCTCCACCCTACAAGCCGAGATGAGGGAATTCATGATGCAGATAACGCAGGCAATAGGACAGCTGCAGTCTGAAGTCCAGGCTCAGAGAACAGAATTACAAAGCCAGAGAGCGGAGCTGATAGCCCACGCGGAGCAACATAAACGAACGGAGGAAGCAATAGCACGAATCCAACATGGATAGAAAGGCCAAAAACAAGACCCTCATTTGGCAGTGGAACTGCCGAGGCTTCCGAAGCAAGCGAGCGGTATTGCAACAATACATCGATACATTAGAGGAAAAGCCCCTGGCCATAGCCCTGCAAGAAACTGGTAAGCGGCTAAATCTACCAGGGTATCAAGCATTCCACAGTGATAGAGGGGAGAAATCTCACGTCACCACATACGTTAAAAGGAACATAGCAACAATTGAGCATGAGCTAAACACGGCAGAGGCAGAAGTCGTCCTAGTAGAGATGATAACGGGCAAAAAGAATGAACCAAGCCTGTTCCTACTAAACGTGTACTCGAGACCGAAGCAGCAAAAAGTCAGGTTCAGGGCAATATTTCGGAAAGCAATGAAAGTGGCAAACATTAGCCCACTGATCATAGTAGGGGACTTCAACGCCCATCACGAGGAGTGGGGATACAGTACGAGGGACACGAAGGGACGACACCTATGGGAGGACATACAGGAGTTAGGCCTAACCCTGCAAACAGATCCGGGGTGCCCAACTAGGAGAGGGAATAGCGTCATGGCGGACACCACACCTGACCTCACGCTAACCAAAAACGTTAGGGCAGCCACTTGGATGAACACAGGAACGGACCTAGGAAGTGACCACCTCATTATCGCCACGACGGTACGCACGGGCATCAAAGATAAAGCGGGTAGACTGTCCAAAATCACGGAATGGGACAAATTCAGGGCCCAAAGGGACCAGCAAAATTGGGGAACCATCCAAAACATAGAGGAATGGACAGAAACCCTTAAGAAGCACGTGTCGGAAGCGACCGTAACTTTGAAGGGGCAATATGTTCTAGAACTAGCATACAACAAACTGCTGCACATGTGGGAGGCCAAAAATGGACTCGAACGCAGATGGAAGAAGCAGAGATGGAATAGGAACCTCAGGAGAAGAATAGCAAGACTAAATCGGGACATAGAAAAATATGCACGACAGTTGTGTGAGCAAAACTGGTGCAGCAGGTGCGACGAGATGGAAAGGGGTATGAGCTTAACAAAGACCTGGAACCTATTAAGGCACCTACTCGACCCTACCAACTCTAAAACGCAGGCGAGCATTAGTCTAGCCAAGACAAAGCACATCTATGAGGGGACGGACGAGGAGTTCGTTAAAGAAATTATACAAACATATATAGGGGACACGAAGAGGGTAGAACTCCCAGAGTACCAGGGTCCCCCGATGGAGCTTTTAGACGGCCCAATAACAGAAGCGGAGGTAAGGGCGGAAATAATTAAGCTAAAGTCAAAATCGGCCCCAGGCCCAGACGGCATCAGCAACAAAACCCTGAGGAACCTAGATGATGGCTCGATAACAGCAATCACTGCATATATGCAGAAGGTGTGGGAAACCGGAAAGCTTCCCGCGCAATGGAAAGAGGCGAACATCATACTCATTCCAAAGCCGGCAAAAGCGCCGAAGCTCGAAAACTTAAGACCCATATCCCTCACATCTTGCGTAGGGAAGCTAATGGAACACGTAATTCAGACAAGGCTAACCAGATACATGGAAGACAACGAGCTCTGGCCAAGCGAGATGATTGGCTTCCGCCCGGGGCTGAGTACGCAAGACGTGATGCTGAGGCTGCAGCACGACATAATCGAATCCCAATCCAAAGATGCAAAAGTAATCCTAGGTCTCGACCTCAAAAAGGCGTTCGATAACGTCAAACACGAGGCTATACTAGAGGAACTACATAGTCTAGAGGTAGGTCCGAGAACATATAACTATGTCAAGGACTTCCTAACTGGGAGAACAGCGAGGATCAAATATCAGGACATAGAATCAGGGAACACAGAACTGGGCAGCAGGGGCACCCCCCAAGGGTCGGTACTATCCCCACTCCTCTTCAACATAGCAATGAGAGGGTTACCTAAATTACTTCAAGGAATAGAGGGTCTAAAGTTCAGTATGTATGCAGACGACATCAATGTCTGGATAAACAAAGGAGACGACGGGCAAATAGAAAGGAAACTCCAGAAGGCAGCAGACACTGTGGTAGAGTATGCAGCACAAAGAGGACTGGCATGTTCACCAGAGAAATCTGAGCTTCTGGTATACAACCCAAAAAGAAACAGGCTCAAGCAGGGTGAGGACTTTAAAATCACTGTGGAAGGAAAACTGGTGCCTAAGGTAGATATGATCAGGATTCTGGGCCTATTCATACAAAGTAACGGCTACAATGATGAAACCCTAAAAAGATTGGACAAGTTTGCGACGCAAGTCACGGGAATTTTCAGAAGGATATCGCTTAGAGGTAGAGGCCTCAAAGAGAAGAGCCTAATGAAACTAGTACAGGCATATATACTAAGTAGGATCAGCTACGCGACCCCCTTCCTCAAGATAGGGGCAACAGAAAAAAGGCAGCTTGATGCTATAATCTAGAAAAGCTATAAGAAGGCGCTGGGCTTGCCAATAAGCACCTCAAACGAAAGGCTACTAAATATGGGGCTTCACAACAACTGGAGTGAGATAGCTGAAGCGGTAAGATCAGCGCAGCTAGATAGGCTCAGCAGGACGAGCACCGGCAGAGCTATACTAGAAGCGGTCGACAGGCAAACCAACAGGGGGATGCAAAAGAAACAAGACATTCCAAAATGTGCTAGGGAAAAGATCAGAGTAGACCCATTGCCCAAAAATATGCACCCAGAATTCAACAAGGAAAGAAGGGAAAAGAGGGCAGAAGCCATGGCCAGAGGACTGGACAGTCTAGATAAGAAAGCAGTGGCGTACACAGATGCAGCAAGTGGGAAGCTAGGAGCAGCCGTGGCCTCAGTGGTCAACGGAAAGGGGGAACCTGAGATAGCAGCATCCATTCGAAGCCGCAACCCGGAAACGGCGGAAGAAGTCGCACGGCGAAGCCTCCAGAATGAAGCCATCTGAACCCTTTATCCTGTTTTTACAGGTTTTCCTGTGCCGTGCTTCAACTTTGGATCACGCCTCGAGTACGTGCTTTGTCGCTACAAGCTTTGAAGATAATCTTTTGCTGCTACCTGTGTGGAAAGCTGCCACCTGGGACGGACCTGCGCACGTGTTCCCTTCGACGGCTACTGCGGAAATCACTACGGACAGCACCAGCTACTTAAGCTCAGTCGACATCGAGCCGTACTGTGGGCACGGCGAAGCCTCCAGAATGAAGCCATCTGAACCCTTTATCCTGTTTTTACAGGTTAGTAAGCATGTAAAATGTTTTAGAAGTGATGATAGGTTCATCATTGTTCTGCCGTGCCCCGCAGTGTGTGCTGATGTTGTGCTGGAGTGTATTTCAATGTTGTTGATGCTTTCCGGAGATGTTGAACTAAACCCTGGGCCAGAAACTGTCGAGCAAATGTGAAACTCATGAAAGGGCAGAAAACTCTAATGGAAGATGTCAAGGAAATTAAAGAAAATCAGAGTACTCTTTCTAAACAACTAGAAAAAGTCAGTGCAAAGATCCATGAGATTGAAAATACTTTAGTGAATGTACATAAAAATGAAGAACGACTAGACTCGTTGATACAGAGCATGGGAGCCACTATCCGTTCACAGCAACAGAAAATAATTGAGCTGGAAGATAGAAGTCGCCGAAATAACGTTCTTGTGTTTGGCATAGCCGAAACAGAAATCGAAACCACTGATGATCTCAAGAAGAAAGTATTGCATGATGTTTTCCATGAACGCCTTGGAGTTGAAGTTAACACAGTGGAGCGGATACACAGACTTGGAAAGAAGCGTACGGACAAGGCGCGTCCAGTGATACTTAGACTTTTTGACTACAACGAAAAGATGAAATTATTTGATAACTGCCAGAAATTAAAGGGCAGCAAATTTTCGTTATCACATGATTATTCTCAGGCAACTTTGCAAAAGCGTAAGAAACTATGGGATAGTGCTAAACATGAAAAGAACAATGGCGCAAAGGTTCGACTCGAACGCGACAGGATTTTCATTGACAAAGAAGCTTTTTTCTGGGATGACGAAAAGAACTGCCTTACGAAGGCAGAACGGCCGCTTGTAACTGATAGCGAAACAACGTGACAGTGTGAGACGGAAGAAAGGAATTTTGTACTGATAAATATCAATGCGCGCAGCCTCCTGAATAAAACCGCTGAACTCGAACACATTATCATGATTCATCAGCCAGATGTCATTGCAGTTACAGAAACGTGGTTGCGTCCTGAAATTGCTGACAGTGAGATTACACCGCCTACATATAGAATGATTCGGAAGGATCGTGCTTCACATGGTGGTGGTGTAGCCCTTATTTTTAAAGAAGGAATTGAATTTGTTCCCATGAAATATTGCCCCAACACAGAGAGCATCTGGTGCAGGCTAAAACTTGGCGTTTCTTTCTGTGTCATTGCAGCGGTTTATAGGCCCCCTAACGCCCCTGTCATATTTCTTGAGTCGTTGCAAGACTATCTTTCAAGTAATGTATCTGCGAATGCAAGAGTAATCATTGCAGGTGATTTCAATTTGCCGCACGTGCGTTGGGAGTCGCTAGACATAGATACAACTGATGCTAAACACCGTGATGCCTTGCTAGACATCGCTTTTAATAATGGTCTAACACAAATTGTTAAACAAGCAACAAGGATAGGAGCAACTAGGGAATCAATATTGGACTTGGTTTTTATAAGTAGTAAAATAACCGAATATGAAGTGTCTATCCAGGAAGGGCTTTCTGATCATAAGCTTGTCTTAGTCACCCTAAATCAACTTATACCACCAAAACATGAAAAAAGGCGGACTATTTTTGTTAAAGACTTTTCAAGAGCTGAGGATGAAAGCATTTTAGACTATTTGGAAATGTCTTTGGGCTCATTTGATGTGCAGGATGACGTCAACACATTGTGGACAAAGTTTAAACGCATTGTCAACTTTTGTCTGAAAAATTTCGTTCCCCATCGAATTAAAACTGTCAGAAAGCATAATCCTTGGATAAGTCGTAAAATTATCCAACTAAAACGCAAGATAAAACGTAGAAAACGCAATCGAGAAAAGAATCAAAATGAAATTTCGCGCCTTTCCTTGATGCTTAAACAGATGTTGATGACAGCGAAAGAACAATACTTTTCTGAAAAGCTAACAGAATTTATGAAGACTTCCCCACAGCGTTTTTGGCGTCACCTTTCACCCTCATATGAACAAGTGAGGTTTATTGAAGTGGATGGTCATGTTATTACTGATCAAGCAGAAATTGCTAACAGGTGCAATACTTATTTTCATTCTGTGTTCAGCCACCCTACATCTCCGCCTGAGAACTCTAGTAGCGAAAAGTGCATACCGCCATCAGACATGGCAGATGTCACTTTGTCTGAGCAAGGTATATTTTCCCTCCTACTTAATTTAGACACAAAAAAGTCTTCTGGTCCTGATACTATTCCTAATGAGTTTCTTAGACGATATGCGGAATGGGTATCTAAATATTTACTAATCATATTTAAGGCATCTCTGGAGCAGCATTCTTTACCAAAAGATTGGCTTCAGGCTAGGGTTGTACCAATACATAAATCTGGAAACAAGCACATTCCCGATAATTACAGACCCATTTCTATCACTTGTGCCTGTTGCAAAATACTTGAGCATGTCTTGGCAAACTGCTTATCCGACTATCTAGAGGGCAACAACAAGCTAAATCCCAATCAGCATGGTTTCAGACGGAGGTTATCTACTGTTACCCAGCTAGTAGAAACGGTACATGATTTTTCTGAAGCAATGAACAACAGGGATCAAGTGGATGCAGTTTGCCTGGACATGTCTAAAGCATTTGACCGTGTCCCACATGATGAACTTATTGATAGGCTGTTCGAACTTGGCATAAACACAAATATTGTACGGTGGATACAGGCTTATCTAACTAACAGAACCCAGTTCGTGGAATTAGATGGCGCCAAATCAGACGTCCTGGGAGTGCCCTCGGGAGTCCCTCAGGGGTCTGTGCTTGGTCCCTTGTTATTTTTATGCTACGTCAATGATATTGCAGTATCTATTCCGCCCCCTGTTAAAGTCCGGCTTTTTGCGGATGATTGTTTAATTTACTCTGTCATTTCAAACCAAGAAGACCAGTTACTATTAAATTCGGCATTGAGCACTATCAACCAATGGTGCACATTATCCAGAATGGAAATCAATTATGCAAAAACTTCATTTCTTATAATTTCCAATAAAACGAAAAATATATTTTCTTTTGATTATGAAATAAACGGGCACTATATAACTCGAGTCGACCATTTCAGATATCTAGGCGTCACTATAACTTCAAATCTAAACTGGCATACACACATCAATAACATATGCTCAAAGGCCGAAACAAAATTGTGGTTCATAAGAAGAAAACTGAAGCTTGCTTCCACAAAAGCAAAACTAACAGCTTATCTCACACTGGTACGACCGACACTGGAATATGCAAGCGTAATATGGGATCCACATCAGAAAAACCAAATTGACAGGATAGAAAAAGTTCAGCGAAGGGCGGTTCGATTCATTCTGTCCAAATATAGATCTACAGATTCAGTGACTGACATGCTTCATGAACTAAACTTGCCTCAACTTTCAAAGCGAAGGAAAGTTGCCAGGCTGAAAATGTTTTATCTGCTATATACTAACCACTTCAACTTAAACATAAGCGTTTACATGACACAACGTTCCTCTAGAGCTGTGAGATCTTCTCACAAAAATCAGGTCACACCCATGACGGCCAGAATCAATTCATTTAAATACTCCTCCTTCCCCAGAACCATAGATGAATGGAATTCCTTGCCCCAGGACCTTTCACAAGCAGATAATCTACACCAATTTGAAACTTATCTGTCCCGTTATTTAAGCCTATAGAAGCCATTTGTCTTTGCTGTCAATCATTATGTTCTTCACCTGCGGTTCCGATCCTCGGTGGTCTGAAACTGAGTGCATTATTTTGAACATTAACCTACATCAGGCACTTGTGGCTTTATCTGCTGGCAAAATAATTGATTTTAAGTTGTATAAATTTTGTACTTGTGGCTTTGTGTACTTGTGGCTGTGTGTACGTATTCAATTGTATGCATCCACCCTGTAACGGCCTTACGGCTGACAGTATCAATAAATAAATAAATAAATAGCGCTCGCATGCGTAGGAACGCAGGCCAAAATTATAGCTAGTGACAGCAAAACTGCAGTCTACAATTATGGCAGAGGGAGGATTGCCTTAGAAGCAGCACAAATTCTAAAAAAGAAGGAAATTGGGAGGGACGTACGCATCGTGTGGGTACCAGCTCACGCATCCATCCCTGGAAACGAGGCGGCAAACACCCTGGCTCGAGACCTCTACTTCCGAGCCAGGGGAGAGCCGCCCGACTGCAAGGACCTGGATGAGAGACTGATCAGCTATGCAGAAATAATAGAGAGCTATAGAAGTCAAAGGAGGATTTTCCCTCCGCCGGACAAAACACTAGGGAATAAAGAAGCTACAACATGGCGTAGACTACAAGCTGGGAACTTCATAAACCCGGTGTGGGCATCACACGTATTTAGGGAAAAGGAAATAGAGGAAAAATGCAAAAAATGTGAGAATAGGGGGACCCTAGATCACATCATTTGGGAATGTACACACTCCCCAGGGATTAAAGAAGGAATAAATAGCAAGGAAGCCTGGGAAACCCTTCTGCAAAGCGCGGACCCCGCCGTGCAGAAAAAAGTCATTCACCTGGCACTGGAGGCCGCAAGAGACCAAGAACTCTATGCCTGCCTTTAGATGCGAGGCTCCCGGCCCCCACCCCTAGGCCTGCGTGCCAGAGATGGGGCGTAGGGGAGCCTCTTCTCTGGTGGAAATAAAGGTTTTTGGAATGGGAATGGAGTAGGCTAAAGCACAGATGCGTTACTCTGCTTAGGTGTAAGAATGCGAAAGCATGTATCTTGAGGAAAGGAAAGGATTGTTTAGGGAAGGAAAGGACGCCGTAAATCTCAGATTTCGACATCTCAGTGGACACCTCAACCGTGCCTTATACCACGCAACTGAAGGTGTATATAATTCAATAAAGGCCGAGTTTGGGCGAGTTGGTTTACCATGCTGAACGTAAAAGCGCAAAAGCAAGGAAGTAGAATAAGACACGTCCTTGTTTTTTGCGCTTTTACGTTCAGCATAAAGGTGCATATATCATTGGTCCAAACCACTGTCGCAAGCTAGCCCGGAACTTGGCTAAAACATGCAGACTATCATGATGATGATAATATCCAAAGAGATATTCTAAGACACTACTCGGATACCTGCCGCGGAGGCTCAGAGGTTAGAGCGCTCGACTACTGATCAGGACTACCCGGGTTCGAACCCGACCGCTGCGGCCGCGTTTCGATGGAGGCGAAACGCAAAGGCGCCCCTGTGGTCGAAATTGGTCGAAGATGGTCGAAATTATTCCGGAGCCCTCCACTACGGCACCTCATTCTCCCTTTCACTCCCTCCTTTATCCATTTCCTTGCGCAGAGGTTCAGGTGCCCGCCGATATGAGAGACAGATACTGCGCCATTTCCTTTCCACAAACACCAATTTCCATTTCACTCAGAATGCAGTAGTACGAATGGTTGCTCAAGATTTTGTGAATGCATTCAGGAATAATGCCACGACATTGAGGTAACCAGTGCCGACATCGCTGGGACTTCGTATGCACTTACGATATCTGTTGCTCAAGCCAGCGTCGGCGCTGTGGGAGACGCGGTTATGCGCCGTGCCTCTGTTTCCATCATTCAACTTTTGATAAAGATTTCTTTATCGAGTTAATTTAGTCATCGGTGTGACACGATTTGAGACCGGGCATGACCTGAGACCGGACAAGGTCATGGCCGCCACTATCAGCCATTAAATGCTTTCGCCCTAATAGTGCAATTGGTTGCGGACTTGCATATTTCAGTTTTTGCGGCATCTTACTCTCTGGTTTTTTTTCGCAGCATTTTAAAGAAAAGCTTGAAAAATATGAAGGAAGTGTCATGTTGTTTACGTTGGAGTATTGTAGCCTGCGCAACTGACTTTTTAACCGAACTAGGCAGGTGCGCTAAGCGCATTGATGTGGGCCGCCGCCACCGACGTCGAAGATTGCGCAGTGGTGTACACACAAAAAAAAACAAGAATTTACTACGCCTGCCTTGACAACTTCAGCTCACCCATTCAGCTTCTTTCTTTTTGTATATGTGATGACTAAACAAAATCGACGTTTAGGCTGGCTTTATGTTGCCTTGAAGAATTTCATGCTGGACTTCATGCTGGATTTTCAGAGAATTTTTCAGAGGATTTTCAGAGGACTTTCAGAAATAGTGCAATTAAGAAAAGCACACATGCAGCGTCACCTTTCGGTTCACGCGGACTTTACTAGGTGGCGACACATGAAACTCAAAGTGGCATGGGCGTAACCTAGCAGTCCCAGGAGTGTGGCGCATTCGAGCCGTGCGCATTAGCACTAGTGCCCACCCACTCCAAAGCATTTACGCACTCTAGCGGCTTGTAAGCGTCGTGAAGTGCTCATTTCACGTGAAGGACCAGGCGAGATCAGACTACCTAGGAGGAAATTCTGAGGACACCACGTGTAAGTACTGCAGCTCTTCCCAGCTCATCTGCTTCGCGTCCTTTGAGTTCCACTTGCAGCCGAGCACCTTCGAATTGCTCCGTATTCGTTTACCAAGAATTTTAATCCACAGTTACGACTTGCGTGCAACAGCTCCCGCTGACACAGGTTGCACAAAACAGTAGAAGTCTCCTGACACATGCGGCCGTTTTGATTTTCTGACTCGCGTTTAGACTATTTTACCGTCAACCTGTTGCATGCAAGCAGATTCCTAGGAGTCCATGATATGAACCTGCGGCAGCAAGTGAAAGAAAAAAGTCAACGCTATTTCGCGTGGACACGCAATAATTAGAAAGTTGAATGTCTCCGTCTACCAACGTCATAACAACTAAAAGCTAACCCGCTATTGTGAAGCTCGTAACTCGCATTAGGACACATAAACAATATCCCATCTGCATTATTTTACCTTGGGAACGCCCGCGTCCGGCGGAGCGAGCGGACGCATCGCGCCTGGGCTCCGTGTTTTTCTAGCGTGAGCCGGAGGGTCGGCGTTCCTGGCTTGGTGTGCAGAGGTGTGTGCGTATGGGCTCCGGCCATTTTTCTTATTTTCACCAACTTTTTACATTCCGCTGAATTTTATTGTGTCTCCCGAAGTTCAAGAAAGTGCCCGGCACCTTCCCAGCCCATTTTCGACTCCGGCACTCTGTTTCTGTGGCGCACATGGACGCTTGTTTCCACCGAGCCCAAGGCAAGCCTCTCTAAGCCTACCGCCGCTGGCGATAGGCTCCGCTTCGCATCCGGGCCCACTGCTTCTCCAAACGTGGACGTCGTCACCGTGGAGGGGGACGATCTAGCTCCTGAACAGTATATACCCACAAACTGGACCTACGTAGACCACTGATATGAACGAGGCTTCGCCACTCCATCATCTTCAAAACGCACTCCCAAGACACCGCTGACGGCGTCACCTTCCGCGTCCGCACAGCATTCCGCGTCCCAACAGCCATCTCCCTCCTCAACACGTAAGCTGCCTCGCCACGCTGCCTCACTGCCACGTCTTCCTCTTGAAGACTTTTAAGTCATCATTCGTCCTCGCGCGGGGGTCAGTCTGCGTGCCTGGGACAGAACTGTCTTCGCAGAGCGATCATCTCAAGCCTTCATTTGACCTAATCCGACACTGCAGACGACAGCCATCGGGTGAATTTCGTTCACAACACCCTCACCTTTAGCACCCCGAACCGGGACCGCGCCATCACTTATGCGAAGCTCCAACCAATCAACCTGCGTTCGACAAGCTACACAGTTGCCGCCTCTTTTGCCCCACCAGGCGCATACGCCCGAGGTATCATTCACCATCAATACGTGGATCAGACACAGAAGGAAATCATAGACTACTGATACCCCAAAGTCGAGAACACTGGATTCTCTCCGCCCGCCGTTTAGGCAAGACCGAATCTATTCTCATCACTTTCGCAGGGATCAAGTTCCCCCGCCATATCTCCTACGCCAGCAGTGCTGTGCACCGCTACATCTTCAACAACAAAGTGGAAGCCTGCCCGTCTCCTATGCACTCCAAGTCTCCTCACTGCGGAGCTCGCGACCATGACGAGGCCCATAAATGCAACCCCCTTTTTTAGTTTGTTCTGTGCCTCACCAGACTGCTTCCTCCAAGTGCAAACGCCGCTACAATGTGTCTGCTGTCGTACTGCAACGCCAGCTACACGCTGCGAACTAAGACAGTGCCCCCACCTCCCGTTGTTCCCGATCCCGGACACGACGCTAAGGGGCGGGGAACACCTAATCCGGCGAGCACAGCTGGCAGCGGCATCAAGCGGAGCCCTGGATTAGGGGCAGACGACCATTGCTAAGAAGACGGACGACACACCTGACTCCGCCAAATTGCTCACCTACTCTCTAGAGCTATATAATTATAATTGGTTTTTTGGGGAAAGGAAATGGCGCAGTATCTGTCTCATATATCGTTGGACACCTGAACCGCGCCGTAAGGGAAGGGATAAGGGAGGGAGTGAAAGAAGAAATGAAGAAAGGGGTGCCGTAGTGGAGGGCTCCGGAATAATTTCGACCACCTGTGGATCTTTAACGTGCACTGACATCGCACAGCGCACGGGCGCCTTAGCGTTTTTCCTCCATAAAAACGCAGCCGCCGCGGTCGGGTTCGAACCCGGGAACTCCAGATCAGTAGTCGAGCGCCCTAACCACTGAGCCACCGCGGCGGGTAATCTCTCTCTAGAGCTCAATAAACGTTTTCCTTCCTTCTTTCCTTCCTTCCATCCTTCCTTCGGCCAAAATGGATTCCGACCACTCCTCCTCCTCTTACCGGCGCTCCAGCCGGAATCCCTCCAGGTCCTTCCCACCCCTGGACTCCAGGTTGTCTCTCACCGAGAGTTCTTCACGAAAATTCAGGTGAGCCGGGCAGTCGCGGCTGCTCACTCTCAGCAGTCAGTCTCGCGATTCAGAACAGCATACCCTCCGCGACAAGATAACACCGTTAAAGCTGGCAACCATAGACGACAACAAGAGAACGCTTCTTTAAAGCGTCCACTGTTTGGATCCGATCCACCATCTCAAATAAATTCTACTCTACCCGTTCGACCTGTTTCCACCACCTCGCCTCAGGCGCCCACATCTACTCCCTCGCAACCCAAAGATACTACCTCGAGTCCTCCCTCTAAGCGGAAAGCTATCTCCCGCTCAGAAAGATACGTTAATTTTGATGACCTCGAGGAATGTGGGGCTCGTCTAGAACACAAATTAGGGGCTAAAATTGATCCTCAGCTCGTAGCGAAATTTGCTGAGTTCTCCCGATAAATCCAACAGCAAATGCACCAGTTCCACCAACAAATGCAGCAGCAAATCGAAAATCGAATTAACACCCTCATGCAGCAACTCCAAACACGTGTCACAGGTCTTGAAGCTAGGGTAGACGCACCGGCCGCCCTCCCCACTATGCGAGTTAAACCATACGATTCTAGTCTCGCTAACCTTTTCCTATTAATCTTGGTCACCGTACCTACGAGTATATACGCACCTTCCTCTCTCGTTGTAAAGCTGAAATTAGCTTTGGCTGTCTTCCCTCTTACCATATAGCCTTCGTTAGCAATGACACCCCCGAAGGATCCGTTCTCTCCCCCTTTCTTTTCAATGTCGCCTTGCTCAGGCTACCTTCAACATTAGACGCTATCCCCCTGCTATCCCACACCTTATACGCAGAAGATATCACCCTCTGGGTTTCAACAGGCAACGATGCTGAGGTTGAATCCCCACTTCAACAAGCGGTGGATGTCATTGAGCGCCACGTAGCCGGAGCCGAACTCTCTTGCTCACCACAGCAGTCCGAGCTGCTCTTTCGAGGTCAACCCGGCATCCACGGCCATCCTCCCATCTGCATTACTGCTAGTGGCCAGCCCATACGCGAAGTATCCGCCATTAGGTTATTGGGGCTTCTCATCCAGAGCAATCAGAAAAACCCCGACATTCTGGCTAAACTCATAGCCTCTGTCTCGCAGACCATTCTTCTAATTCGTCGCATGGCTAATAAACATAAAGGCATGCGAGAGATGGACTTACGATGTTTTGTTCGGGCGTTTGTTATCAGTCGCCTGGCATATACCGTCCCTTACCTCTACCTTAGCTGCCAGGAATGGAACCGCGTTGACTGCCTTATTAGACAGGCATACAAGGCTGCTCTCCATCTCCTCCACCGGACCCTCACGTATAAACTAGTGTCATTAGGGGTCTACAACACTGTTACAGAGCTCTCGAAAGCTCATCTCACCTCTCACTAGGAGCGTCTCAACCACATCTCCACGGGACGTCACATACTCGACAAGCTTGGAATAAGCTTGGAAACGACCTTCGCCGACAGGGCCCAGCTTTCGTCCCATATCCGCAGCAACCTTATCGTTACACCTCTACCGAGAAACATGCACCCAGGGTATCATGCCGTTCGCCGCAAGGACAGGGCGAAGTCTCTGCATAAAGAGTATTTAACAGATCAGACAGCGGTCTACGTCGACGCTGTCGAATACTCCGATCGCGATGTTTTTTTGCTCGCGCTTGTAAACTACTGTGGACGGCCTTTGGTTGCGTGCTCCATTCCGTTTAGATCATCTGAAGAATCCGAGGAGGCGGCCATAGCCATGGCGATGGTCTCCACTTCTGCAGGAATTATCTTCAGCGACTCTAAATATGCGATTCGCAATTTCACCAAAGGTCGGGTCTCCCCCACCACCCTATCTCTCCTCTGCTCCACCAAGGACCAAATCCGCCCGATCCATTTGATCTGGGTAACTGAGCTCTCATCCCAGACAGGGAACAAGGTGGCCCGAAATCATGTCCGTGGATTCGTCGACCGCGATGTGGTGTCGCCCGTCCTGCGTGCGGCGAGAGATCGTATGGTTACATTTCATGACATGACCATGCACTACCGCTTAGGTAGACTTCTATATGCCCCCGCACATATTTCTCTAATCAAGCCCCAAGAGGGTGCGTGGAGGCAACTCCAAACGAACTCCTTCCCCAGCCCCCCGCGATATATGCCCGCATATACCCTGGACTCTACTCTCCCTCCTGTCAACTATGTAGCCAACATGCCACTCTATTCCACATACTCTGGGCTTGCCTTCAGGTCTCCCCTCCGCGAGGTTTTCAGCTCTCGAATCTAGACCAGCGGGAGGCCGCATTGCTCAGTTCCTACTCGGACACATATATCCGGGTTGTCACAAGAGCCCTAGAAGTCGCCGAACGCCACGGACTCATGGCCACTTAGTGAGGCTATAACCCCAAACCAACTGCTACCTTGGTGGATGAAAATAAAGTTTATCCTCCTTTTCCTCCTCCTGTATCGTGCGCAACTCTGGCCGAGACTGCGCAGTTTCACGTAATTCCTGGAGAGCCATGCTGCGCATGCGCGAGGAGCCCTCCACTACGGCGCCTCTTTCTTCCGGAGTCCTTCCTTTATCTCTTCCTTTTCTTTATTAAAGTTTACCTCCTCCTTCTCCTTCTCCTCCTCCCTTATGGCGCGCTTCAGGTGTCCGCCGACATGTGAGAGAGGTACTGCGCCATTTCCTTTCCTGAAAACCAATTTAAGTTTTTTTATTTATTTAATATAAACCCTAATTTCATTGTTTTTAATTTATTTAATTTAATTTAGCAATGGATCAGTGGCCAGGGCGCTCGGCTACTCACCTGGAGTTCCCGGGTTCGAACCCGACCGCGGCGACTGCGTTTTTATAGAAGCAAAACGCTAAGGCGCCGTGTCCTGTGCGAGATGTCAGTGCACGTTAATGATCCTCAGGTGGCCGAAATTATTCCGGAGCCCTCCACTACGGCACCTATTTCTTCCTTTCTTCTTTCACTCTCTTCTTTATCGCTTCCCTTACGGCGTGGTTCAGGTGCCCAACGATATATCAGACAGATGCTGCGCCGTTTCCTTTCCACCACAACCAATTATTGCGGCCACGGTCCGCGGCGTGGGTCTCCACGGCAGGCGTCGCATGGATCACACCTACCGTTCCGCTGAACGCACGAAAGTGCACCGGCGTGGTGGTGGTGGTGGTAGTGGTTTTATTAAAAATAATAGCAAAAAGGAAGGAAAACATTTTTGCTAGCCCCGGCATCTGCCATCGATACTGAAGCACCTGAGCTGGGGCAGCGGAAATAAACGATAGCAGGCAGAATGGAGAAATGAAATGAAACAGGTGAGGGGAGAGGAAGAGAGGTTAGGGGGAGAAGTAATATTGCCGCGAATATTTGCAGTGTGTTCGTTTTTCAAATCTGCCGCCACATCACTTTATCGCTTTGTTTGCGACGCATGACGCGACTAGATTTATCTCGATTGATCGCAGCCAGGCAGAGCTGATTCTACGTTGTTCCGGAATGTTCTAGTAACTTTGCGCTCTTTATCTCGAAAGTTCGCTATCAGCTTTAAATTGAGCACGGCCGACAGCAGCCGGCATTCAGTTCGACGACCGCCGAGCACGCTTGTCGCTTCGCCGCCGCCGAGTGATTCAGTCCATTTTGGGTGCAAGTCAGCCCAATAAACAGTTCTTTTAGAAGACCCTTTCGTCCGTCTTCATCGCTGCTTCGACTGCCGTCACCACTACGTGACATTTGGCGGAGGTGCTGGGTAGCCTTCCATGTTCCGGACGGCCCCTTCTAGTCGTGAAGCCAGCCCTGAGCGCTTCGCACCCGAGCACGAGCCAGCCGACGTCTCCAGGGAGAGGAGCCTGAGTTCGGGAAACTGCCGGACCGCACAAGACAACGAAAAGACGCGACTACGAGCACCGCAACCTCGCCGAAAATGTCGACACTGATCATACTGCAGCAGCCGCGGGTGCCGCCAACTTTCAATGGATCCCTAGGCGAAGACCCTGAAGAATGGTTGGATCAATTTGAGCGCGTGGCGTCATTCAACGGGTGGGATGATGCGGCAAAAATTGGGCACCTGTTCTTCTCATTGGAGGGCTCCGCACGCACGTGGTACGAAAACTACGAGTCGTCCCTTACGACATGGGAGCTATTCAAGAGAGAACTATTGAAGGTATTCACCAGTGTCGTGAGGAAAGAAAGAGCCGAACGACTCCTCGAGTCCAGGATCCAGCTTCCGAATGAGCCCGTCCGCGGTTACGTCGAGGAGATGAAGCGCCTATTTCGCCGCGCCGACCCCGGGATGACCGAGGAAAAGAAAGTTCAGTTTTTAATGCGCGGCCTAAAAGAACAACTATTTGCATGCCTCGTCCGCCACCCGCCAAAAACAGTCGAGTAATTCATACAAGAAGCATGCACGATTGAGAAGACCCTCGACGTCCGAGCTCGGCAGTACAATCGTCCTTCCTCTGCCGGTGCAATCCTTTCGGACACGCCGGCCACCACCAGCGACAGCTTGCGGGAAGTTATCCGCGAAATCGTCAGAGAGGAGCTACGCCGATTACTGCCATCCTCCCCACAGCGCACAAGCAGCGACTCTGATGGACGTGGTACGGGAAGAAGTGCAACAAGCACTTGGCACCCGACGGCCACAGAACCCCGGGTCATGACCTACGCCGCTGCAGTAAGAACTGCCCAGCCCCAACGACAACCCCCACGTCCTATCCGAGATGAGCCACTTGTACCACAACGCCGCCTCCCAGCCCCCGCCTGCCCAGCCTATGACCGACGCCCCAGGAAATGCGACGCCTGGAGGACTTCCGACAACCGGCCGTTGTGATTCCATTGCGGTGAGGCCGGCCATATTCTTCGTCACTGCCCGTACCGACGTATCGGTCTTCGAGGATTTGCCATTAACGCCCCACGACCACGCTTCCGGCAACGCCCGCAGGAAATCGACGAGTACCTGCTTCGAGAAGAGTAATTAATAATTGGTTTTTTGGGGAAAGGAAATGGCGCAGTATCTGTCTCGTATATCGTTGGACACCTATGAGACAGATACAGAAGAGTACACGCCAAACCGCTTTTCGCGCTCACCATCGCCGTCAACCTCGCGCTTTGCGTCGGCACGCCGCAGCTACGCAGCCGCGGTACGAGGAAGATCTCCCAGCCCCCGTAGGGGAAACTGAAGGCAGCAACCTCTGTAGGTGAGGTTGATAAAGAGCGAAACGCCGAAGATCCTCCACCGACCACGCCCCATGAAGACGCTGCATCCGCGACGCCACATGAAGAACCGACACTCGCTGCACCGATGCCGCACACAATGAGAACCCCGACCACGACGCAGGCTGCCTTGAAAACGACGCCGCCACCCAGAAGAGCTTCGACCATACGCCCCACCCGCGACTCGCATACGCGACGAAGCCGTGACCCGACGCCAAGAGCGACGTGCAATGCAAGAGCCAGGACCTCTGACTTAAAAGTGACTATCGACGGCCGGAAAGTTACCGCTCTAGTCGACACAGGAGCCGATTACTCGGTGATGAATGGAACATTCGCTGCGCAGCTGAGAAACGTCACAACGGCTTGGGACGGCCCACAAATTTGCACCGCAGGGGGACACCTCATTACGCCATCAGGACGATGCACAGCGCGAGTGACTGTCAAAGGACATACCTATCCTGCGACCTTTGTTGTGCTACCGCAATGCTCCCGCGAAGTGATCTTGGGTATGGATTTCCTTAATGAGCATCAGGCGATCATCGGCCTGCGATGCAAGCGGATCACGCTTTCGACGGACGAAGCCAACGCTTCGATGGAAACTCGGGAAAATCACGTTGCCCTGAGTGTCCTGGAGGAAGAAGTGAGCGTCCTACCCCGATCAAGCGTTATCCTGACCGTAGGCGCCGCGAAAGCCATTAACGCTGAAGCCATCATCGAGGGCAACATGCAGTTGCTCCTAGACCGAGGAATCAGCATCGCAAGAGGCATCGCACATTTACGCAATGGCCAGGCCGAAGTACTGCTGACTAACTTCAGCGAAGAATACCGGCACATTAACAGAGGAACGGCGATTGCTTTCTTCGACGAAATATCTGACGTACGAGACTCCTCCGCCCTCTCCGACCCCTTCGCAGAAGATTCGCCTGACCAAGAGAACTCGCCCACTTTGGACATCAACCCAGCCCTGCACCGGAACAGAAAAGACCAGATCCGCAATCTGCTTCAAAGCTACAGCGAGTGTTTTTCGACATCGCCGAAGGTGCGACAGACGCCAATTGCCAAGCATCGCATCATAACGGATCAACACGCTCGACCTCTCCGTCAAAGCCCCTACCGTGTGTCCCCGCGAGAACGACAAGCCATCCGGGACCAAGTCGAAGAAATGCTTCGCGACGACGTCATCCAGCCTTCAAACAGCCCATGGGCGGCACCGGTTGTTCTAGTGAGAAAGAAAGACGGCTGACTTCGATTCTGCGTGGATTACCGCCGCTTGAACAACATAACAAAGAAGGGCGTCTACCCCCTCCCCCGCATCGACGACACACTGGACCGCCTCTGCAATGCCAAATATTTCTCATCGATGGACCTCAAGAGCGGCTACTGGCAAATTGAGGTCGACGAAAGAGATCGCGAAAAGACAGCATTCATCACTCCGGATGGGCTGTTTGAGTTCAAGGTGATGCCATTTGGTCTCTGTTCCGCACCAGCGACGTTTCAGCAAGTAATGGATGCAGTGCTGGCAGGCCTGAAGTGGCAAATTTGTCTGGTATATTTAGATGACGTTGTTGTCTTCGCCTCGAACTTTGAAGAGCACCTCAAAAGACTTCGAACAGTACTAGACGCAATCAAGTCGTCTGGCCTAACGTTGAAAGCAGAAAAATTCCACTTTGCTTAAGAAGAGCTGCGGTTTATAGGCCACATCGTTAGCAAGGAAGGAGTACGCCCAGGCCAGCAGAAAACAGATGCTATTGAACAGTTTCCACCGCCGGCCGATAAGAAAGCAGTGCGCAGATTTCTCGGACTGTGCGCATACTAACGACGATTTGTGAAAAACTTTTCGCGCATCGCCGTGCCCCTGACCCAACTGACGAAGGCAGACGTGCCGTTTAAATGGGAAGCGCCGCAAGCAGAAGCCTTCAAGGAACTTCAGCGTTGATTACAGTCCCCACCGATCCTTGCGCATTTTGATGAAAACGCCGATACTGAAGTTCATACCGACGCAAGCAGCGTGGGACTAGGCGCCGTCCTCGTTCAAAAAAGTGACAGGCTGGAAAAAGTCATCGCATACGCTAGCCGTTCCCTTTCCAAGGCCGAGGCTAACTATTCGACAACTGAGAAGGAATGCCTTATCATCATCTGGGCTACGTCAAAATTCCGCCCCTATCTCTACGGACGGCAGTTCAAGGAGGTCAGCGACCACCACGCGCTCTGCTGGCTTGCCAATTTGAAGGACCCCTCTGGCCGACTCGCTCGATGGAGTCTGCGTCTCCACGAGTTTGACGTCACCGTCGTTGGCAAGTCCGGACGCAAGCACTCTGATGCCGATTGCCTCTCACGAGCCCCTGTAGATGCACCGCCGCCGGACGACGATGAGGACGCCTTCCTGGGACCCATCAGCCCCAGCTCTTTTGCTCAGCAGCAACGCTCGGACCCCGACCTAAGAGGCTCTCATCGAGTACCTGGAAGGCAAGGTTTCTTCACCCCCCGCTTCATTCAAGCGAGGACTGTCTTCCTTCTGTGTGCAGAATGAGGTCCTTGTGAAGAAGAACTTTACAGCGAACAAAACAGCCTACCTCCTTGTTGTACCTACTTGTCTCCGCGAAGAAGTTCTACAGGCTTCACACGACGAGCCGACAGCTAGACATCTCGGGATTACTCGCACCCTCCGCCGCATTCAAGACAAGTATTACTGGCTCCGACTGTCTGCCGATGTCGCACACTATGTGAAAACCTGCCGAGATTGTCAGCGACGAAAGCCTCCTCTCACACGACCAGCAGGATTTCTGAGCCCCATTGAACCTGCCTCAAGGCCCTTTCAGCAGATCGCCATGGACTTGCTTGGCCCTTTTCGAACGTCAACATCTGGAAATAAGTGGATCATCATAGCGACCGACTACCTGGCCCGCTACGCCGAGGGGATAGCCCTACCGAACGGAACAGCAGTAGAAGTCGCCAAATTTTTCGTGGAGTGCATTCTTCTTCGACACAGAGCCCCCGATGCGCTCACCACGGAAAGAGGAACTGCATTCACGGCGGAACTAACGCAAGCCATCCTGCGGTACAGCCAAACCAGCCACCGGAGGATAACTGCATACCATCCGCAGACCAACGGACTGACCGAGCGCCTGAACAAAACCATCGCCGATATGCTCGCTATGTATGTCGATGCCGAACACAAAACCTGGGATGTCATCCTGCCTTACGTCGTTTTCGCCTACAACACCGCAGTGCAGGAGACCACCCAGATGACGCCTTTTAGGCTCGTCCATGACAGGGAGGCCACGACCACGCTAGACGCCATGCTGCCCAACGTTACAGAAGAAGAGAACGTCGACGTTGCCGCCTACCTTCAACGCGCAGAAGAAGCTCGAAGGCTTGCCCGATTACGGATCAAAGATCAGCAGCGGTCCGACGCCAGACGCTACAACCTACGAAGACGCAACGCGGAATACAATCCTGGAGACTAGGTCTGGGTGTGGACGCCCATTCGCCGCCGTGGATTGAGTGAAAAGCTTTTGAGACGCTATTTCGGCCCGTACAAGGTTCTTCGTCGGCTGGGTGAACTGGATTATGGAGTCATCCCTGACGCAATGACAGCATCCCAGCGACGCCGCGTACGACCAGAAGTTGTCCATGTAGTCCGTCTGAAGCCGTATTATGCGCGCTAAAGGCCACTGCATTTCCATGCTCTATTTTCGCAAGATCCGTTTTTTTTTCCTTACTAGTCGCATTATTTGTTTTAATGCATCTGGTCGATGCTTCTTTGAGAGGGCAGTAATGCCGCGAATATTTGCAGTGTGTTCGTTTTTCAAATCTGCCGCCACATCACTTTATCGCTTTGTTTGCGACGCAAGACGCGACCAGATTTATCTCGATTGATCGCAGCCAGGCAGAGCTGATTCTACGTTGTTCCGGAATGTTCTAGTAACTTTGCGCTCTTTATCTCGAAAGTTCGCTATCAGCTTTAAATTGAGCACGGCCGACAGCGGCCGGCATTCTGTTCGACAACCGCCGAGCACGCTTGTCGCTTCGCCGCCGCCCTGTGATTCAGTCCATTTTGGGTGCAAGTCAGCCCAATAAAAAGTTCTTTTAGAAGATCCTTTCGTCCGTCTTCATCGCTGCTTCGACTGCCGTCACCACTACGTGACAATATGTACAAACTCTTTACACAATAAGAAATGTGTCGAGGTTGTGCGTGTGATTAGTTCATTTTAGAGGAATTAAATCACACATGCGCACAGCACTGTGTTGGTTACCACTGGAGAGGAGCGTCCAGTTATTAATCGTTCAAGGTAGAACTCGCGGAGCGTTCGGTCACTGCGTGTAACTACCTGACGGAGAACAGGCGGGACGTCAAGCCCGTGTGTTCGAGGAATGAACAGAGGCTAACCAAAGTTCGCTCACGAGTGCGCGCAATGCCCTGCGGCCACAATAGCGTCTTGATGGAGTCTGGTAGTATGCCCTGCGCCCTATAGGCCGCGAGAATATCGCGACGAGCATCGGCGAACGCGGCACAGTGAAGCAGCATGTGTTCTAGTGTTTCCACTGCACCGCATCCGTCACACACATCACTCGTCGCGATTTCGTGACGCAACCGTCGTTCCCCGGGCCACACGCAGCCAATAAGCGCGCGGAGGATCATTGCACGATGTGGCCGTGTAAGTGCGCGACAGCCGGTGACACTGTCGATGCGCTCACCTCCCGCAATGCTTGGGTCGGGGTGCAGCTTTCGGAGATGGTCATGGATGGCCGCACGCACGTCCTCCAGCGCAAGGGGCAGATCGCTGGCAGGTAGTTGGTGTGCAGCGGTCGCGAGGTCGTCAGCTTCTTCGTTGCCTGCGATGCTGCAGTGACCGGGTACCCACTGTGCACGCACGGCACAACCTCTCTGCGCGAGGCGCTCGATGCGCGAGCGAATTTCCCGCACTAGTGGGGTACCGCGGCCGTTAGATTGCAGGCGGTTGAGGGCGGCGCGGGAGTCGCACAGCAGAGCACTCCTGGGCGGCGGAGGGCCGAGGGTGAGCAGCAGGTCCAGCCCGAGCCGGATCCCCATCAACTCCGCCGTGGTGGAGGAGCCCAGGAATGCTGCATGCTGCTGGCTGTGCCGTCGCAGGGCGGGATGGTGGCCGCCGCAGCAAGGGAGCAGCTGTCGCGGGCCGCTGAGCCGTCGGTGTACACGAGGAGATGGTCCTGGACCTCCTCGTGTATGACGGCTCTGGCCAGCTGCTGCACAGCACAGAGGGGTGTGCTCCGCTTTCCCGCAATGCCGACGATCTCTCGCTGTACCTCCGAGGCAGCAGGCCAGGGCGCGTAGGAGCCGGAGGGGTGTGGGCCTTGTGTCAATTGCTCATACTCAAACAGCGCCGCGCCCATTTGTGATCGCGGGTGCGAGCGCATACGCTGCAGCAGCGAGCCGCCGTCCGGTGCGCGGTGAAGCCGGTCGATGTGATTCAATGCCCTGCGCGCTGCTTGGAGCTCAAGTGGCCACGCTCCTGCCTCGGCCAACGTTGCGGCGCACTGCGAGTTTTTGGGCAGGCCTAGGCACACGCGCAGGGACTTGCGGTGCTGAAGCTCGAGTTTCTTCCAGCACGGCTTGCGCACCGTGACGAGCTGCAGCGCATAGAGCATCGCCCCCAAATCTGCGGCATTGTATAGACGCAGCGCGGCTTGCTGAGAGATGCGCTGGCCTCGAGCGGTGAGCTTGTGCACGGCTGCGGTGATCCTCTTCAACTGCAGACAGGCCTTGGTCGCCGCGGGGCGGAAGGAAAGGCGCCAGTCGATGTCCAGGCCAAGGTACCGCACCGATTTACGCCACGGAATCGGAGTCCCGTCCAGTGACAGTGGCGCAAGGTGCACGCGCGAGCTCGAAACGCAGGCCATGGCAACCGATTTGTCCGCGCTCAGCGATAGACCAAGGCCGCGCAAGCTGGCATCGATTGTGGTCAGGGCTGCCTGAAGGCACCCCCGCACGCGGAACGCCTCGCCCGGTGGTCCCCGGCACCACAGAGCTCTGTCGTCTGCATATATGGACATGTACACATGGTGTCGGCCGCTCGTGGGGAGGGAGGCCTGCACCACCGACATTGCCACATTAAACAGGAAAGGTGATAGGACCGAGCACTGCGGCACGCCCATGTCCACCGGGCGAGGCTTGGAGAGCTTACCCCCTACTCGTACGCGCATGGTGCGCCCGCTCAGGAAGCCATGAACGTATCGCAAAAGGCGCCCGCTCACACCAGCCCCCTTAAGCACCGCGAGAATTGGTGCGCGGTGAACGTTGTCAAAAGCGCCCGATACGTCCAGTAGTAGCAGCAGCGCAACCTGGCCTGCCGCCCTGGCATGCTCCAGCGCTGTAACAACGTCCGATATAGAATCAGCCGTGCACCGCATCCCACGGAAACCCGTCTGCCGCTCGTCAAACAAATCAGCCTCCGCAGCCCGCTCGTTCAGACGCTGCAACGCCATATGCTCCATGAGCTTACCTGCCGCCGATGTTAATGCCACTGGCCGGTATCCGCTCAGCTCCATAGGTGGGCGCCCTGCCTTTCGGATGGGAGAAACGACCGCGGTTCGCCAATCCTCCGGTAGCTCCCCTCGTTCCCACACCAGGTTGATCTGCGCAGGAGGTTGCTGCGCATCCAGGTTTCGCAGCATCTGGTATGTCACCCCGTCCGGTCCGGTGTGACGCGCACCTTGATTTCCCGGGGCGATGAGATGTGACACAACAGGGCACTGCGGCACAGGTGGGTTCCTCGCACGTGGTGGCTGAGTGGTAGCCAGTGTAGCCAGGTAGCCGCATCTGGGGCTCCCCTTCATGTGAACCTACGTCTCCTGCAGCGCGATAACTTCTGGCGAATCCTGTGCGATGCGAACTCGCATTTCGGCGTACCGCGCTGCAAGTGAGCGCACGTTCCACTGCAGGATGGATGATGGTATGAGGGAGGGATTTCGGCGGCTAGCCATCATGCTGGCTTATCTGTGTGGGAGCACCCGCTGCTTCTAAGCAAGCCCGATGTCCATCGGTGCCCTCCGGGAAAAGTGCGCTGAGGGCGCGCAATGCCAGCTTTAGGCGCGCGATCTCCGCGTCCCGTGCGTCAGGGGGCTGGCCATGAGAAGCGGCCGCAGGCTCGGGCCGCGCTGTACGGGACGCCAGGCAACCGGATCGCCGCTGCCGCTGCCGGCGCTGCCGTTGCTTCGGTGACTGCTGCTGCTGGGGTGTTCCCCTGACGGCCTGCGCATAAGAAAGCGCGCGGGGCGTCAGCTGATGTTGCTGGGCTGGGGCCGCTGTCTCAGCCTAGACGACGGTTCGGACAACCTGTCTGGACATCGGTGCCATGGACGTGACCATTAAAGTGGCAACGTGACGCTCTCGCTGCCAGTGCGGGCACGCTTGGTCAATGGCTGCATGCCGCCCCCCGCAGTTAATGCAGCGGGGCTTCCTCGCGCAGGTACCAGGCTCGTGCGGCCCGCCGCAGCGCGTGCATCGGGCAGGAGCACGACACACCTCAGTGGCATGCCCCAGGCTGGCGCACTTGGCACACTGGAGCGGCCGGGGACGGCAGGGGCGGACCGCGAGCCTGCGCTTGAATATGGTGATGAACGCCGGGGGTGTCGGCGCCGCAAAACGGAGAGCGAGTTTGCTGCACGACAGAGACGCCGACACCATCGGTACCGTTGACTCCGCCGCCGCTAGCAGCTACTCCGCCGTCCTGCGCCCGTCCACACCGAACACCAGGCTGGAGCTTTGATTCCGAGGAGGAGGCTCCTTGGCGCAGACCGGCACGGCGCAGATGACGGCTGTGGCTAGCAGGGCCTGGAGAGCATCGCTGCTCCCCGCGTCCACTGCCACCACATTCCGCCGAATGTTTACCCGGAGGGCGAGGACGCCCGGGCGGGATCCGATCTCCTCGGCCAACTCCTAGCCCTGTTCCCTGGTGAAGGCGGTGCCCCGGTTCGCCGGCCGAAACAGCACCGTCCCCACCAGGCTGGACGGGACCTCCACGGCGGCCGCGGCTCGCTCCAGGGCAGCTCTCCGACGCCGCTGCGCCTTGGTAGTGATAATGCGCCACGGGACCAGGCTGACCCCAGCATCAGCGTCGCCGCTGTCTGCGGCGCATTGCTGCGGCGCACCGCGGAGTTGGGCGCGCTCGCTGCCAGCAGACGAAGCCCCAGCCGCAGCCTGATCTCGTGCTCCGGGATTTGATGAGGTCACACCCGGTTTTCTTCCGGACGCCGTCGCCCCAGCAGCAACAGCAGCAGCATCAGCAGCAGGCTGGAGGTGGGCTCCATGGGGCTCGTGCTGGGAAGGCCCTGCTCCTTCGAGTGTGGAGGGAGAGGGAACAGTGACGATGGGGGGGCTTCGGGCTTCCCGCTTTGCCACCGCGATGTCCCTTTTGGTTTCCGAGTCCCTCGCCTCCTCGGACCCCGTTGAGCGTCGCCGTTTCCGGAGAGCAGACTTGTCCATTGGGGAGCAGATGCTCTCCTCGGCTGAGTTGTCCGCAGTGTGCCTGCAGCAGCAGCATCAGGGGGAGAGGGCATCACAGCCGGCTCCCCAGGTGTAGCAATGGCGGCAGTAAGCGCAGGGGTGGCCAGAGGCGGGGAGGGAGCCGCCGTGGAGTTCTGCGTCTGGTGAGCGAGCGCCATGGCGTCCCTCAAGGCTAGAACGCGTGGGTCCGCCGGAGACACGTCCAAGGTGCCGATGACGGACTCGAGGTTCTCCGAGGTGGTGATGAGCGCCGCCGTCAGGCACCTCACCGTGTCCCGCAGATCAGCGATCTCGGCCTGCATTCGCCGAATGGTGCTGGACGACCTTGTTCTGGATGGCGTTCGTCTCCGTGATCGTCAGCATGAGCGGCCTGCCCTGCGTTGCTCATTGTCACCGCCGAACACAGGTCTTCGCTCGTTCACGGTGTCTATGGCCTCCATGGGGAGACCCCGCAACGCCGCGAAGCTTTAGGCCCAGCGTCCGAAGGAGCAGAGAGCTAAAAAACGTGTCCGCTCGCTTCAAGCGCCCGCCGAAGAATCCCACCGGCGTTTGATGAAAATTTGGTTTTTGGGGAAAAATGGCGCAGTATCTGTCTCCCTGTAACGGCAGACACCTGAACCATGCCGTAATGGAAGGGATAGATGAGAGACTGAGAGAAGAAGGAAGAAAGAGGGGCCGTAGTGGAGTGCTACGGAAAAATTTCGACCACCTGGGGATCTTTAACCTGCACTGACATGGCACAGCGCACTGGCGCCGTAGCGTTTGGCCTCCATTGAAAGGCAGCCGCCGAGGTCGGGTTCGGACCTACGTACTCCTCCGCATCCTGGGCTGGAACGATTGACCTTGTGTACGCAGCATTGATACAACTGCGTGTTACTTTACCGATGATCGGGCAGTGTTTATCTCTGTCAAATCAATTCAATAAATAACGTGTCTCACCGCATACTTTTTGAATGCTTAACATTTTAATCACAACAACCTCAACAGCATGTGTAACCTGCGGGGAACTTCAGCTCTCGCTACGTATATCCTTGCATAGCTTAGCTAAGCCACTGCTAATGTTTTTAAAGCGAAAGCTATACTATGACAGCCAGCGAGCCATTTCTGCTCGGCGAGCCGTATGCCGTATATAGGCAGCCGTATGCCGTATGCGCTAGCCGACGAATGACCTTGAGCCGCCGTTGCCTAGCAACGCCGCAGCCGCGCTCCAACAGATGACGCCGCCGTCAACGCCGCTGCCGTCACGCTCGCTCCACCAGATGTTCTCCACTGAGGTAGAGAGAGAGGAGGTGTTACCTCCCGGTGATGTATATATATGCGCTTCGCGTCAGTGTAGGAGGTGGCTCTGACACCACCATGATATCTGATACTTGATTTAATATCTGATGCGGGTCCTTGGACTCAAGATATTAACCTTATTTTCGAATATCTCCGAGTGCTGGGCTTGAAGCACTCCGGCACGGGTCTGTCCGGTACTGCACTGCCTCCCGGATCGGCCCTGGGCATATTAGCGCGCGCCTTTTTTTCTATCGTTGCTCTTCTATCCTTTAACTCTCCTACTTCCAGCACGCAGCAGCGACTGTGGCTGGGCTTGAGCCAGTAGGCAGGAACGTGCACTTTCCTTTTGTTCCTTCCTATCAACAACAGCAGCAACAGAAGTGTATTGTAGGCCAGTGGCATTAACATCGGCGGCAGGTAAGCTCATGGAGCATATGGCGTTGCAGCGTCTGAACGAGCGGGCGGCGGAGGCTGATTTGTTTGACGAACGGCAGACGGGTTTCCGTGGGACGCGGTGCACGGCTGACTCTATATCGGACGTTGTTACAGCGCTGAAGCATGCCAGGGCAGCAGGCCAGGTTGCGCTGCTGCTGCTACTGGACGTCTCGGGCGCTTTTGACAACGTTCACCGCGCACCAATTCTCGCGGTGCTTGAAGGGGCTTGTGTGAGCGCGCGCCTTTTGCGATACGTTCATGGCTTCCTGAGCGGGCGCACCATGCGTGTACGAGTAGGGAGTAAGCTCTCCATGTCTCGCCCGGTCGACATGGGCATGCCGCAGGGCTCTCTCCTATCACCATTTCTGTTTAATGTGGCCATGTCGGTGGTGCCGGCCTCCCTCAACACGAGCGGGAGACATCATGTATACATGTCCATATATGCAGACGACATAGCTCTGTGGTGCCGGGGACCACCGGGCGAGGCGTTCCGCGTGCGGGGGTGCCTTCAGGGAGCCCTGACCGCAATCGATGCCAGCTTGCGCGGACTTGGTCTGTCGCTGAGCGCCGACAAATCGGTGGCCATGGCCTGCGTTTCGCGCTCGCGCGCGCACCTTGCGCCACTGTCACTGGACGGGACTCCGATTCCTTGGCGTAAATCGGTGCGGTACGTTGGCCTGGACATCTACTGGCGCCTTTCCTTCCGCCCCGCGGCGACCAAGGCCTGTCTGCAGATGAAGAGGATCACCGCCGCCGTGCACAAGCTCACCGCTCGAGGCCAGGGCATCTCCCAGCAAGCCGCGCTGCGTCTATACAATGCCGCAGCTTTGGGGGCGGTGCTCTATGCGCTGCCGCTCGTCACGGTGCGCAAGCCGTGCTGGAAGAAGCTCGAGCTTCAGCACCGCAAGTCCCTGCGCGTGTGCCTAGGCCTGCCCAAAAACTCGCAGTGCGCCGCAACGTTGGCCGAGGCAGGAGCGTGTCCCCTTGAGCTCCAAGCAGCGCGCAGGGCACTGAATCACATCGACCGGCTTCACCGCGCACCGGACGGCGGCTCGCTGCTGCAGCGTATGCGCTCGCACCCGCGCTCACGAATGGGCGCGGCGATGCTCGAGTATGAGCAATTGACACAAGGCCCACACCCCTCCGGCTCCTGCGCGCCCTGGCCTGCTGCCTCGGAGGTACAGCGAGAGATCGTCGGCATCGCAGGAAAGCGGAGCACACCCCTCTGCGCTGTGCAGCAGCTGGCCAGAGCCGTCATACACGAGGAGCTCCAGGACCATCTCCTCGTGTACACCGACGGCTAAGTGGCCCGCGACAGCTGCTCCCTTGCTGCGGCGGCCACCATCCCCGCCCTGCGACTGCACAGCCAGCAACAGGCAGCCTTCCTGGGCTCCTCCACCACAGCGGAGTTGATGGGGATCCGGCTCGGGCTAGACCTGCTGCTCACCCTCGGCCCTCCGCCGCCCCGGAGTGCTCTGCTGTGCGACTCCCGCGCCGCCCTCAGCCGCCTGCAATCTAACGGCCGCGGTACGCCACTAGTGCGGGAAATTCGCTCGAGCATCGAGCGCCTCGCGCAGAGAGGTTGTGCCGTGCGTGCACAGTGGGTGCCCGGTCACTGCGGCATCGCCGGCAACGAAGAAGCTGACGACCCCGCGACCGCTGCACACCAACTACCTGCCAGCGATCTGCCCCTTGCGCTGGAGGACGTGCGTGCGGCCATTCACGACCGTCTCCGAAAGCAGCACCCCGACCCACGCATCGCGGGAGGTGAGCGCATCGACAGTGTCACCGGCTGTCGCGCACTTACACGGTCACAACGTGCAATGATCCTCCGCGCGCGCATTGGCTGCGTGCGGCCCGGGGAACGACGGGTGCGTCACGGAATCGCGACGAGTGATGTGTGTGACGGATGCGGTGCAGTGGAAACACTAGAACATCTGCTCCTTCGCTGCTCCGCGTTCGCCGATGCTCCTCGCGATATGCTCGCGGCCTATAGGGCGCAGGGCATACTACCAGACTCCATCAAGACGCTATTGTGGCCGCAGGGCAGTGCGCGCACTCGTGAGCGAACTTTAGTGAGCCTCTGTGCATTCCTCGAACACACGGGCTTGACGTCCCGTCTGTTCTCCGTC
Source organism: Amblyomma americanum (assembly GCF_052857255.1). Taxonomy (NCBI): domain Eukaryota; kingdom Metazoa; phylum Arthropoda; class Arachnida; order Ixodida; family Ixodidae; genus Amblyomma; species Amblyomma americanum. The sequence goes on from NW_027526485.1 coordinate 719,454, forward strand.
AGGTAGTTACACGCAGTGACCGAACGCTCCGCGAGCTCTACCTTGAACGATTAATAACTGGACGTACCCACTCCAGTTGTAACCTACACAGTGCTGTGCGCGTGTGTGATTTAATTCCTCTAAATTGAACTAATCACGCGCACAACCTGGACACATTTCTTATTGTGTAAATAGTTTGTACATATTACTTCTCCCCCTGCCCTCTATTCCTGTCCCCTCACCTCTTTCATTTCATTTCTCCATTCTGCCTGCTGTCCTTTATTTCCGCTGCCCCAGCTCAGGTGCTTCAGTATCGATGGCAGATGCCGGGGCTAGCAAAAATTTTTTCCTTCCTTTTTACTATTATTTTTAATAAAACCACTACCACCACCAGTCGTTTTGGAGAGCGTTAAAGAGACGCGAGAACGGCAGAACGAGGAAGAGACAACGCGCTTAACAGATGCAAGAAGAACGCGGCGCACGACTCGAGAAGCGTCGTAACGAAGATGCGGCTGGAAGTCATGCCACGTCCCGGAGTGACTCCTCAGCTGTGGAAGAGACCGGCTTGAATTCTCGAAAGCGTGGGAATGAGACGCTGCATAAACGACGGGCAGAGGAAAGGAAGTAACCGCAATTCAACTAGGGTTAACCAGCGCTAAACCATAGCCAATTTTTTTCTTCTTTTAACTTCCGCTTTTTTTAGTCAAACCTTAAAGTGCATCGACCGGATACATGAAGTTTTGTGGACCACCGGGAACCCAAATTCCGACGTAGAGGACCGCTTTTCCCGAATTTAGAGGACTTTGTCTGCCGAGAGGAGCGTGCGCTGCTGGGCCTAACGTCGACTTCGGCCTTAGCGGGGGAGCGATAGGCCCAGCCCGAGCCTCGGTGAAGCAGCCAGCGGAACATCGAACCATCGGAGATTAGGCAAGTGAGCATTGACCTAAGATGATTACCAGTATGTGTGTAGAGGTGGACGGCATCGAAACTCCGCCAGACCAGTGCACAAGATTACAAGGCTGGAAAACTGCCTGGAAAATCCCGTGCTTCAAACGAGCCAAGATGGCGCCAAGGCCACGGCTGATGTCAACTGCCGAAGCAACAGCCACGGCGGTGGCGCCACTGGCAGCGATAACTTCACTTAAGGCCGGAACGTGTAAATAAGGGCAAATTGATGAAGGGCGCGCGCATGTCAGACTCCGCGCGGCGACATAAAGATTGTGTTAAAACCACGAGGCGGGCTTCGCGTGAGCGACGTGACCCGCGTTGAACTAAGTCGTGCAATTGCGGCCGCGACACAGATACCGGCCAATGAAGCATGTCAGGACGTCATGTGCCCCAACCTCCAGCAGAATACCGTCGTGGTGAGCATCTCCAAAAAGAGAGCATTCCGACCTGTACGCTCGAGCAGGAATAATCGAAATACGCGGCACGGTGCACGAAACAAGTACCTACGAAGCGGCCCCCCACGGCATGATGAAGGGCATCATAAAGGGCATCCCGCACGACTATACGGCCCAGGAGATTCAGGACAATGTAGTGCGCAAGCTTCACCCAACAGCCCTACAGGCGAACCGAATCGGTAAGACCCGATCAGTCGTCATTGCCTTCTAAGGGCAAAAAGTACACATTATGTGAGATACGGTAATCTGCTCACGGAGTGCACGTTGCGCAGAAAAGAAGTCGACGTATGCTATGCGTGCGGAAGAGTGGGCCACAAAATGGACGCGTGCGCGGATCCTTCGAACACGATCTGTAGAGGGTGCGGAGTCTCCAACCCCGCCGAAGAGCACGCGTGTGTCCCGAAGTGTGGCTTGTGCGGAGGCAAACACCAGACCGCGAATAAGGCCTGCAAAGCACGCTTCAAGATGCCCTACGTCGTCCGCCATCGTAGCTGGAAACGGCGCCGAGCGGAGGAACACAGCGCTTTGTATGTCTCCTTCTATGCCGCGTCCCTCGTGCCCTGTGCCTTCAGTTAATACCATGTACCGACTAGACCATACAAACACCTTATCGGAGGAAGAACACGCCGGGAGAAGGAACCGAGACAATAGAGGTCCTTCAGGCGGACCCCGATGTAGCTCTTTGAAATAACTGGGCGGTCACACACGCCAGGCTACAGCAGCAAAAACAGTGGCGGCGAAAACGGCCGCCACAGTCGCTCCGATCGAATACACTATCCGGGGGCGGCAACGCCTGCGGCAACCGGCGCTCGCGCTTCCGGGCCAGTTCGAGATCCGGGCCAGTTCGAGGGCCCCGAGCGAGTCAACCGGACGCCGAGAGATCACCGAGAAAAGCGTGGGCTGGAGACAACTGGTCGCCCGTCGCTCGAACCAGCGACACCGAATTCAAAGCCCTCATTGCTCTCAATCCCTTTTCCCACAAGCGAATCCGCAAAAGACAGTAGCGAAGTGATATAGCTTAACAGGTTCATAGAGCGCCAAAACGCTAAGATCCAGGAGCAGTACGCCCGAATACGCATATGAATCAGATCAAAACGCTGGAGAGTAACGGCAGCTCGGCAAATGCAAGACCTCAAAACAACCGCACGGCGGCAAGCAACGCCGCAGGCTTGCGCAGGGGGCCGCGGAGGGGCCCCCTCGCCCCGCCTAGAGCGGGCAGCGGGAGAGGCTGGGGCCACACAGCGTTCATCAAATAATCAAGAGGGGATGGACGCCGAAGAGAACCCCGCGAGCGGTGAGGAAGCGCCGACCGCAGAAATCGCGACCACGACAACGGCACAGATCCCGCGAGAAGAGCTGACGGCCATTTTGGTTGCAATTTCCCAACATAACACAAGGCTAGGCAAAATGGACGCCCGAATCGAAGCTTTAGAAAGTCAGCCTGACAAGCCATCGGTGAGACGCAAGCTCCTAGCGACAAAAGTAGGCTCAACATCGGTAAGGAACCGCTTCGCGTCCGTGAAAAATGAGCGGACCAAAAAAATCAAAGACGCGATCGCGAGAAGGCGCAATCGACTCAAGACGTCCAAGAAGTATGATTCAGAGGCCAAGTAAAAGACACAAGAAGAAGACCGGGGGGGGGGGGGGGGACGCCACCGTAGTTTACCAATGAAACTGCCGTGGGGTTTGCAACAAAGAAGCAGAAATAATGTTACACGTTGACGGGCAAGAAAACAAGCCCGATGTAATTGCTCTACAGGAAACAAACAGGAAATCAAGACTCCCAGGGTACGTCACTTACACGGACCCCACGGAGAACGGAACGGCGATGCTCGTACGCAGCAAGGTGGCGGCAACTGAACATATCAAGGCGCAGGGAGGGTGCGAGCACACGCTGGTCGAAATGCATGCCAGAAAATTTTGCAGCTCGGACAATTTATTTGTAATCAGCGCGTACTGCCGGCCGTCACAGCGGCAGTACGAATTTGACCGCATCCTGAGTCAGGCGAACGGGCTGGAGGGGACAAGGCCGCTCCAGTTCCTCGGTGACTTTAATGCCCGTCACACAGCGTGGGGCTGTATGGTTAAGTCCAAGAGAGGAAAAGCATCGGCCAAAGCAATGGAGGATCACGAGATGCCGCTCCTGAACGAGCCGGACGTAACCAGCAGAAGAGGCAACAGTGCCACGAGGGACAACACGCCAGACCTGTCGTGGTTGTCGGGCACGCTAGATGTCTCCTGGAAAAGCGAAGATGTGGACCTGCGGTCTGACTGCAGCTTGATCGGCATCACGATCCGAGGCTCTCGTGATCATGCTGTTATGGGGACTGCGCGGATCACGGATTCGGGCAAGATGACAAAGTTTACTCAAGATCAAGAAGAGGCGTCTGAGGAAGGAACACAACAGACCTACACCTAATGGGCGAAGGACCAGAAGATGGCCCTCCAAACATTTATCCAAGAAATTGCAACGACGTCACAGACACCGTATGTGGACGCCAGACTCGCCCACATGTGGGCGGCCCGGCACTCGTTAACGCGGGAGTGGCAGCGTCAGAGACACAACAGAAAGCTGGTGAAGCGCATTGCAGTCTTGAACAAACAGATCGCCGAGCACGCGGCCAAACTATGTAGGGAGAATTGGCTGAAGACCTGCGATGGTCCGCAGGGCAAGCTCTCGACGTGCTAGACGTGGTGTCTGTTGAGGCATCTGATCGACCCGCTGATTAGCAAAACTGGGACCAATCGCGCCCTCGCGAAAGTATTGAACACGTACAAGGGAGACGGCCGCAGACTCCTGAAAGACTCATGACTGAAGAAAAAGGAACGCCGACCAAAAGGTTGTTGTTTAAAACGAAGACGTTTCGGCTTCCATACGGAAGCCTTGATCACTCCTGGAGGCGAACTACCCAAAGATAGAGAAGGGCCAGTACCCGGTGCCCGAGAGGTACGACGGACACGACAACGAGCAGCTGGACCGGCCGTTTACCATGACGGAACTGTGGACAGCGTTAGATGAAAGTAACAAGACAAGTTCACCCGGCAGCGACGCCATGTCTAACAAACTACTCAACAACATGAGCGGACAAGCGCACCCTCTTAGAGCACATCAAGGAAGCCTGGGAGAGCTCGCGGTTGCCGCAGGAATGGAAAGACGCCCAGGTCCGCTTCACTCCAAACCTCGGCAAGGCCCTCACGATAGACAACATGCGGCCCATCTCCCTCACGTCGTTCGTGGGAAAGGTGATGGAGCGCATCTTTCTTCGCCGGCTGCAGAAGCACCTTGAAGGAACGGATCAGATGACGGAGGTGATGTACGGCTTCAGGCAACATTTCAGCACTCAAGACGCGATGATCCCACTCCACGAACTGGTCGTCAAACCGGCAATGAGGCACGCGAAGCGCGGGATACACGCCCTCAACCTGAAGGGAGCGTTTGACAATGTGTCCCACGTGAGCGTGTTGCAGTCTGAATAAGACCAGGTGTGGCCGAAAGACATTAGGAGCACATAAAATATTTTCTGTCAAACCCAACGGCGACCATCAGGATAGGGAGGAGAAGTCGGACCCTGTAAAGGTCGGCAATAGGGGCACCCCTCAGGGATCGGTCTTGTCGCCCCTGCTCTTTAATCTGGCCCTCCTGATCTCCTCAAGCGAATAGAAGGCATGGACCACACTTTCTACGCCGACGATATTACTGTGTGGACGGCCCGAGCCGGGTTCCATGCCTGTATGGATGAAGCCTTGCAGTGGGAGGCAACTACCGTGCACGAGTACGCAAAGTTGTGCGGACTGAGCTGCGCTCCCCAGAAATCAGAGCTGCTCATGATCCAACCGGGAAAATTCAAGGAGCTGCCGCCGAACGTGATCATCACCATCGGCGGAACGGCCATCAAGCCAACACAACAGATTAGGCTTCTCGGCCGACTACTTCAGAACGACGTTAAGGCACACACCGCAGTCACAAATATCAAGATGACAACCGAACAGATATTTAGTATCATTCGGAGGGTATCTAACAGAAACCGAGGCCTTAAAGAAGACGATGCCATGCGCCCGGTACGCGCGTTCGTCATGTCGCGGGTTACCTACTCCGCTCCGTACCTCTAGCTGACGAAGGCGAAAAGGGACACCCTAAGCACGATTCTTCGTAAGGCGACGAAGTAAGCACTGGGCATGCCCATACACTCGTCCACGCAAAGACCGCTAGACATGGGCGCCCACAACAAGGTGGAGGAGCTCATCGAAGCCCACCTCTCTAATCAGAGAATCCAACTGAGTCACACGGAACACGGACGAGCCGTCCTACCCAAGATAGGATGGCAGATCGAGCCAGTACCCATTAACGCGGCCCTTCCGGATGCCTGGAAAACAACCATTCCGACTAAACTCCTTCCCCGGAACATGACGCCGGGGGAGGACGACGAGAGGCGCACCGCGCGGGCCAGAGCCATAGCTCCAAAGCTGAAAGAGAACCCCAGGGTCCTCTACGCGGAGGCTTCGCTCCGAAAACACAGTCACCGTGCAGCGGTGGTGCCTACGACAAAAAACAGGCTGATCGTCAGCGCGTCCCTGAAGAAAACAGACCCCGCAGTTGCCGAAGAAGCGGCCGTGGCCCTCGCACTCGCAGAGCCGATCCTGGACACCGTGGTCACCGACTCAAAGACTGCCTACGGAAGCTTCCGCAGGGGGATAATCTTATCTGCGGCCCGAGTCATTCTATCCAAGTGCAAGCCTCCGGGTAGAGCCATATAGCTCGTGCTGGTCCCGGCTCAGTCGCAAGTAGCAGGCAACATCATCGCCGACTACCATGACCGAGAAATGTCAACCGGGCCGAGCACGAGCCGGAAGAGCAGCCGCACCCGGTTATCAGCTTTCGGGACATTACCCGGATGTACCGAGATTAAAGGTGCAGACTGCCAGAAGCACACCCTAAACTCACCAGGCAAGAACAGACGATCCTGCGTCGAGCGCAGACGGGATCGCTTGCGCATGCGTACTGATGAACCGCACGTACCCTGCGGAACACGATATGTCCTGTCCTTTCTGGAAAAGAGAAAAGGACACCCAACCGCACGTCTTGGCAGAGTGCACGGAAATCAAGACCCCCCTCCTCCCTTCCCGCCAGCACCACCAATCGTCAACCCCTTGAGCGATGGGAGACCTTGTTATCCAGCCCCGCCCTACCGATTCAGCTCGCACTGACGGACAGGGGCTAGCAGCCGCATGGAATATATGGGTCCCGTAAATAAGGAACCACCCCGTCTAGCACCTGCGTGCACCACCGATTTATTTAGGGCCCAGCAAAAGTTGATTCATCATCCTCATTATTTTAGCTTTCGGAAATAGTGTACGACCAAAAAACTTTTTACAAAGATCAAGTCGTTACAAAAAGGGAATTGAGGGGAACGCTCGCAGTTTTCTAGTGCACCACTGACTCGAACCTAAGTGATAAATGTTTACGTAAGAACCGCATTGCTTGAAGGCATAGAAGCAAAAAAGCGTTGCTTGTATTACAATTACTGACGCCAGTGTTCAGAGAGGCGCATGAATTCACGAATTTTTTCCCTTTCATAAAAGGGTCTACTTTTTCTTCTGAATGCGGATGAACCAGATTGATTTTCATGATATGCAGACCTTTCTTTCGTGTATATTGTACTGGATCCAATCAAAAGCAGTGGAGCCTTTCGGTTTTGTGAACCAGTACGTAAGCACTGGGTGGGGTGTTAAAATTGGCAAACCAAGAGTCAAGTGATCCACCAATAGCGTGCCAGCTTACGTAAAACTTGTACGAATAAATGTAGAGACAGCTGAGAACGCAGTGTAAAATGCGGATTTATTAACAAGTTACTTGAACCAAAGTTATAAAATAAGAGATATGCGTTATCTGGAATGGGTTTTCCTTCCACTTGCGCCATCCAAGGAAATTATAAATCCCACCGAGTCATATCATTAGCTAAGAATACCTTTGCGAAGGTAGTACTACAGTTGATCCTCATGATAACGTAACGGCTTACAACGAAATAACATAAATAACAAAGGAACGACGCCTCTCCCTAGAAGCTCGGCTAACACTGCCTATAACGAAGATGGGGCTATAACGAAGGAATCGCAGCTCCCCTTTGACTTCGTTATAACGAGGCCTAACTTTACTTTCTTAATGCCCCAGTGCACGTATTGAAATAGTAGATGTGGTTGAGACCTGTCGATTCAGTATTTCTGGCGGCAACATACTTTCTGCGCGTTTTTTCCACAGCAAATTAATAAAGATAGCAAAATATGAAGGAAATCTCGCGCATTCTGCGCTACACAATTGCAGCCTGCGCAACCGTGTTCTGAAGTTGTGCTGAGTGTGCGATATATCGCACAGTACACGGACCTCTAAAATTTCGGCTTCCATCAAAATTCAGCCGCTACGGCAGGGATCGAACCCGCGTCTTTTGTGCCAACAGCCCAGCGCCATAACCACTGAGCCACCGCGGCGGGTTCAAGGTTTACGGTCGCTACAGTAGACTTGTTAAAATAAAACAAAAATTTGGTTTTATTTTGATTAAGCTTAGGTTTCTTGCAACCAGAATACATCTTCCTGCATGCGGAAATCCTTCCGCGAGCTTTATGTGCCAAACGCGTTTCGTCTTCCTATTTGAAACTGCGCAAGGCGATGAAATAACACTTCTTAGCTCGCTGCTTTTTAATATTTGTTTGACGCTACTTGTTCTGATGCGGTGTTTTCATCCCTATTCTATGATTACAGGTTTTATGCTTCCTTTTCAAGATACCCGGTGAGAGTTGAGGAGACACTGCACAGCTTGCCTTTCATTTCGTGTCCTCCAGCGTATCGAGCGAGGCGTCCACTTATCGTTAGAAGTTTATGTAGTCGCGAATCTTTGCAGTGTTTGTCCATTCTTCAAAGCTACTGTAGCACCGCTTTATCTCTTTTTTGCGATGCAAGACGCGACCAGATTTATCTCCACTGATCGCATGCAGGCAGACGTGACTCTACTTTGTTCCAGAATAATCTAGTAACTTTGCACACCGTATCTTGAAAATTCGCTATCAGCTTTAAATTGAGCACGGCTGACAGCGGCGGGTATTCTGTTCGACGACTTCCGAGAACCCTTGTTGCTACGCCGTCGCTGAGTGATTGTCTATTGCGGGAGCAATTTAACCCAAATGAAGAGTTTTGTTAAGGCACGATTTTCGCAGCCTTTCTCCTCTACGGACTGCAGTCACAACTTCATGACAATATCGAAGGAAATTCTTGCACTTTTAAGTGAGCATTTCTCAGCACGACAGGATTTGTCACTGTATGGTCACCTTTATGTAATTTCTTCGGCGGCTCCATCATTATTCTGAGAGTGAGGACTGTATTAAAAGGGCCTAACGCCAGCACATGGCCTCTCCACCACCTACCCTATTTCTGCGAGACATCAGAGCATATTGTCATTTCTTTCCCATTGGCATCTGGATAAATGGTGGTTGATCTTTTGATGGGATTCACCACCAGCGCAACTGTTTAGAGCTGGAGAATGTGGAGGCTACATGTGAGAGACTGATGGGGTTTGCAACTTTTGCAGAAGTTCCTGCGCTAGCCCGCTCTTGGCAAGAATGGCCCTGTGGATGCTTTAAAGAGGCGCCACTCCCACTTCTTGAAGGAGCGTTTCTATTTCGCCTATACGGTGGGCTTTTCGTTTGGACAATGACGCACTCTGTTTAAAGCCTTTTTACAGCTGAGGCCGCCGCTGTGGCTCAGTGGTTATGTAACTATGCTTCTGACCCCAAAAACGCGGATTCGATCCCGGCTACGGCGGTCGCATTTCGATGAAGGCGAAGTACTAGAGGACCGTGCACTGTGATTATTTCAGTGTACGATAACGAATCTAAGGTGGTCGTAATTATCCGAAGCCCTCCACTACGACGCCCTCATATCCTGAGCTGCTTTGGGATGATAACCCTATAAAGCAAAAACCACCTTTGCGCAGATAACTACAATGACAGCGCGCTCTGCAGCGGTTGCGTTTTAAGAGGAGGGAAAGTTAATCACTTAAAAAGACAGTGGTGTCTTCCTGTGATTATGTGCTCCTGGTGTCACCAATTTACGGGTACACCAGACCCTAAAAAGATTTTACCTCCCCATTAAAAAAGGATCGTGAAATCAAGCTCAGACAGAAACGCGGGACCACGAAAGGATTTTTCAGGCTCTTCGCGGGCAACGCGAGAAAATATATTTCAGGCAATCGCGTGCCGCCTAAACATTTCGTTCCTGGTTTACATCGCAAAGATTTACATTTTCAAAACATATCATTTTCATTCTTGCAGGTGTTCACAAGGCGTAATCTGAAGAGATCATCGGGGATTTCCGCCATACGGACGGGTGGTGAAGTTAACCAGCAACCCTTAGGCCGAATCAGCCACGCCCCCCCCCCCCCCCCCCTCCTCCATAAGCCCTAATTGGAATTACCATGGACTTTCAGCAGGAACCTAACCACCAAGTGAAAAACGGTGAGGGGGATTTGGGGGGAAGTCGCTTTCGCCGCTTCCGGCCTCGAGAATGGGTCGCAGTGAACGAGTTCACTGAACCGCGCTTTCTACACATGGGACGCGGTTCAGAGATTTTACAGATTTGTCATATTTCTACAAAACAGAGCGACAGCACACAAAGCTGTACTTGACAAATACAAGAGTACAAAGAGATATTGCAACACTGTACCCGTAAATCAGCAGCCAAGGAACAAAAAAAAATTCTAACCGCCCTCTGCGACATTCTGGCGACTTGAATGTTCGCGGGAGGGTCCGACCCGAAGACTATCTTCTGTTCCCTAGATCATTCGTGGCTCGCAGACAGACTTGTCGCTGCGGAAGTCGTGCGGTAGAGCTTTCTTCTAGGTAGCACTCATACGTGTATACGGATTTTATGCGTGTATAGAGATTTTTCTTAGCGGTATAGTTTTCTTTTTATGAATGGCTTGGCTGCAATTTTTTTTATTTCTGAGATCGTGTATTACAGCATTTCACACGACTTTCTGACGCCTCTTAGTTTTGTGCGAAGTGCGTAGACATATTGATCTACTCAGATGAAATACTGATTTCAAAAGTGGCGATCTGAATAATGTGGTGTTAATATAGAATGAATTCTAATGTTCTCTAGTAACTGCGCCACCGCGGTTGCACAGCAGATGTGGAGCTCGGCTGCGGCTACGTTCAAATCGACGCTGGTCGCATTTCTATGGGGGCGGAATGATACAGGCCCTTGGACTGCCTGATGTCAGTGCACGTTGATCAACCCCAGGTGACCGAAATTATCCGCAGCCCCTCACTACTGCATCCCTCATAACACGAGTCGCATCGGCATGTGAACCCCATAAGACAAAACAAAACTGATGGGCTTCGAAACGATACAACCATTGTACGGTCTAAATTTAAAGGGTGGCCAGAGAAGAGAGTAACCGCGTTTTAATCGGCATACATGTAGCCTGGGGCTACACAGAGTGCGCAAACATCAGACGCTGCCACAGCTATATATTTGCGTTATGCACAATGGGACGAAAAAAGCTATCCACTTCCGAGGGCTATCAGAGCTGCATTTGAAAGCCGGGCAGCCCAAATCGCATTACCGATTGTACGCGTATCGCGGCTTAAAATGCATTGTCCTCGCTTGAAATTTTTTTGATAGTTTGAGTATTCGTCGATGTGGTGCATTTTCTCACTGTGTCTACATACTGTGTGTTGTTTAGCACCAGTTTGTTACAGTGCGTTGTGCCAAATGGTGTGGCATTTTTGAACCATTGCACGAAAATGTCTAATGTGGTGGTACTAAACATCAGATCTTCCCTAAAGTACACTTTTTACCAACGTTGATTTCAGATGTTGCATCCAATCCGGAATACCCTCCTGCGAGTTCTGTTCTACAATCGCCGTCTACCTCTCGGCCCGGATGTGTGATGCATGGAAATTGGAAGCACCAGGGCTCTTCGATGGCTACGAATGAAGAAAACTCTGTTCAGTATCAGAACCCTGGCATAACAGGAGAGCCCTTACGATGCCCCCATTGCCCGTACACTTCTAGGAAACACGCCGATGTTAAGAGACACATCAATACGCACGCCCCAGGAGAGAAATTTAAATGCCCCCTGTGCTTAAAGGCGTTCGCTACGTCCAGCAACCTTAAAAGGCATATGTCCTCCCACACTGGGGAAAAACCATACAAGTGCGAAAACTGCCTTTTTGCAGCTGTTACAAATAGCCAGCTTGTTCGGCACAGGCGTATGCACACAGGCGATAAACCTTACAAGTGCGACAACTGCCCGTTTTCAGCGGTTACAAGTGGCGACCTAGTTCGGCACATGCGTAGGCACACAGGTGAAAGACCCTACAAGTGCGACAGGTGCCCTTATGCAGCAGCTAGAAGTGACGACCTTCTTCGGCACATGCGTGGGCATACAGGCGAAAAACCCCACAAATGTGAAGTGTGTTCGTATTCGACGATTCAGAAAGGGCATTTAGACCGTCACATGCTTACGCATAAAAGCGCTGAAGGCTTTCATTGTAGTCTATGTTCTTTAGTGTTTTCAAGTATCCAGAGCCTCAAACAGCACATCTCCGGCCACAGGCTGTGAATTGTTTAATAATACGCGCGTGTGATGATGAAACTGGGTAGAGGCACAACACTCCACGCAGAAATAATTATCCATTCATTGCAGACACGAGGGAAGTATTAGGTTATATGTGAAATATAAAGTTTACATCCACCGTTTTTGAACGACATTGTTACCACGAGGCGGTGTTAGCAAGAGCTTTGCAGGTTCGAGTCATTAACATCTAATTAATCTGAGCTATTTTAGCCTTAGACAGAGCGCATTAAGTGCACCGATTTTTCTGCAGAACAGCTGTTGGTGTGTATTGTGGATAATTTTGATACCAATAAAGTGGAGACTTCGAATACCACCGTCGTTCAGCGCAAACTCTTTCAAAATTTGACAGTGCAACTTATCGCAAAACATATTCCTCTTTATTTAGAACATTTATTCATTAAATTCAGTATATTTATGGCGTACCATATGCCCTGTGGTAAGGAAGTTTAAAAGCAACCCATAAAGCATTTAGCGCAGTTAATGTTCAACCAGATAAAGCGTTTGGCAAGCCGCTACTGCAGTAGATGTGCTTCTTTCAGCCGCTGCCGCGTCCGGCTAGATTTTCGGTCATATGATAGGAAACATTATTTGCAAACTAGGTAAGCCGATTAACAGATGCTCACTCTACTCCTGCGCGCATAATGTTCTTGCCGAACCAGTCCTATTCATCGCATGCCTTCGTTGTGCAAGGGCCCCTGGCCTTCCCAGATGGCATATTGCGTGCACAAAATTTAGCTCGAATACTTATATTTTGAAAGTCATTGAATACCGCCATCTTTTTCGATAGTGCTGCGCGCGTTCATGCGTAGCGTTGACGAGTGCAGCAGGTGCTCTTCGTGACCTGAGGAGGCTCTAGTCTAAAGAAGAAATCCGGAGGAAAATTGCCCGACAAGTAGACGAGGAGTGAGCACGGACGCCTCGCAATCGTCAATTGATGTCAGATTTCTTTGTAATTAAAAAATTCTGCATCAATAGATATCGCAAATTGGGCTTTCAATATCATGGTACGTATATTCCGCGGGCTCGTAGCCAATGCCTTTGTTTGGAACTGAACTTATAAACACACGACATCGCGCCTGGCTGACTGCACAAGCGAAAGAGAAACAATCGTGTCCTGAGAAGAGCAACACCACAATGTTGCGAAGTACCAATTAAGGGCTGCATAACACAATGGAGACCAATGATTTCATTTAAACCGTCATTCGGGACACATTTTGACCGACTCCGACAAACCGATTGCCTCCTAAGGACAGTATCTTCGGCTTGTAAGGCAAGGGTTAAATGTCTAAGAACAATTCGGGAAAAGGTGTAAACGAGAAGAAAAATCAGCAGGTTCTTAGATTGAATTTTCAAAACAGTAAACTGGCGCCTGGATGGCGCCCTCCCTTTTATCTCGCCTCATTTCCCCCTTCGATCCCCCCTTTCCTATTGGGGGAGGGAGGAGTGGGCTAACCCTGTCGAAAAAGCTCAGATTCGCTATTATGCCCCTCTCCCTTCCTAACCCGATCTTTCCCAACATAAGCTCCCACTCCAGCTAGTCCCTTGCTTTCCCCCTCCCTTCATCTATTTCAGGCTGTTAATCTTGCTGTCAGCCGTCCTAGTCTCCGGGGAGGGATCAGGATTGATTTCAAAACGTAGCCTTGAAATAAGATGTTTGTTGAGCAGGACGCAGATTCCTATTAATTTATATAAAAATGTAACTTTTTCCTTAGGAGCTGTCTGCAGTCGAAGACACCACCACCGAACTTTTATGCGTCAAAACACAAGCTGTCAGTTGCCGACGCAAGGACTGCCGTGCCATCCAGGATAAACGCCTCCGAGGTTACCACCGATTAGGTGGCACATTTCTGAAAGTAGCTGCCATAATCCTTGATCGATTACGGTGTCTAATCTTTCGATTTGCACCGTTTATATGATCGAAGAAAACATGCGAGACTACAGCAGCGGCACACAAAGAAAAAATGCAATTCGTATCGACAGCGACATTCTAAGACTAATAGTTGAGCATGCTGGGCTTAAACGAATGCATTCCGTGAGCAGTTAATCTACACTCTATGCAATTTTTGGTCTTTGTGCAGACTTCAAACACCAAATGTAAAACTGTCAGTTTCAAGCAGACACAGTGAGGCACATATCACACTCTATTTATTCCTCCTGGTCTTCCTCTGCACCGGCGTAATTCTTCAGCTTTCATTTATGTTTGCTGCTCCTGCATTCGTGTTCCTTGTGAACAAAGTCGTCGACGGTGCACAAGAACTGAAACTGATAACCAAGTAATGTTGTTCACGAGCAAAAGCACGCCGCGGTGGCGCTCATTCCGCTTCCGGAAGCCGCAGCGTACGGTCGTGTGATGGGAAGCTCTGTGTGCGCTTTGTTATCGGTCATGCCTGGCCGAGGTTTCAGTGAGCGACGCCCACCAGTGGGCTATCGCTTAGTTTTACCTACGCTGCTTACGGGAGACGCATTGAAGACTACGGTTTTCCTTCACTTCGATATTTCCGGGCACCCTTATCGCATACAGGATTTTCGCGAGCCATTGGAAACTGCCGGTGCTCTACCCTTCGTGGCGGGCATTGGGCCCTTTCAAATGTCGCATGTGTGGATGTTGAAGCTGAAAACTGCGGAAGCGAAGGAACTACTGCTGACAGAAGGAGCACAAGAAGTGAAAAAAACGCTATTGTGCAGTCAATGAACCCAACAAACGCGAGTTGGCTTTCAGGGTGCACTGGGTGCCCTTCTATGTGTCGAATGAGTCTGTGTAGCAGGCTTTTGAAGACTTCGGAGATGTAACAGATGTCACTCGTGAGCAGTGGAACAGTCCGGGTTTGGAAGACGCCGAGTCGACAACCCGGCTGGTGCGTATGGTTCTGAAGGAGGGGCTCTCTATCGATGATTTACCACACATGTTCAAGTTTTACGGAGGGCAAGTGTTAGTGCTGGTGCCTGGTCCGCCAATATGCCTACGGTGCAAGAGGACGGGACATATTCGACGCGTCTGCCGCAAGCCGAGGTGCAGCTTGTGTCGGTCCTTCGGACACGAAAGGGACGGATGCGTCCTCACGTATCCGCGTGTGGCTACGGGTACTGCTCCGCCGCATGACGACGGAAGCGAGCTGCTCATGGATCAGGAGGAACTTGAGAACGCCGGAGCCCCGCCCCCATCAGGACTCAGCGACGGCCCTGCTTTCGAGCAGCCGGAGCTGTATGCTGGCAACGAGAAGTCACAAGGTGACCCCACTGCAGAAACGACTGGCAAGAAGGCGGATGCTGCTGCGCCGCCAGAAGAGCCAACGAAGGGCAGCACTACAGGCGACCACGACTCGGAGGAACCGATGGATACGACAGTCGCTTCCATTAAGCGATCTCGTGACTTCGAAAAGGCACCGGCTACGGACAGAGAACTTCGTCGGCTAGAAAGACATTGTATAGGGGAGTGAGCCAAGAAAGGCAGGTTAGCCTTGTCACGGTCCTCGTCGTGACGAGAGACCCAAGCAGTGAGCTTTGAAAGCACTGTTGTTTGTTTCCTGTGTGTACTCTATGGCTTACTTGAAGAAACCGCTAAAAGTAGGCACGCTGAACGTACGAGGACTTGCCTCGAAGCGTAAGCAAGTGCTGTTGAACCGACTGTTCGGCGAGTTAGATCTAGATATCGCGGCTATTCAAGAAACAAAAGTTGAGGACGACCAGCAAACAGATAACATGGTGCTTGGTTTTCGGTCGCGATTCAATGTTGCTGTAAGCCATGTGGATGGTTTGTCGCCGGGATGCTGTCTTTTCCTGAGGAAAAACATAGGCATATTAGAGGAAAAAATAACTTGTCCAAGGGGGCGGTTTATCGTGTGTTACTTCACATACGAAACACTCGCGGTGACGGTTTTTTCCTGTATGCTCCTACGACACAAAAGGAACGCCGCGGATTTTTTAAACAGTTAGGGTCGTTCCTTGAATGCAGTCGAATGCCCATATTATTGGGTGATTTCAATTGTGCGTTAGACCCTAGAGATCGTTCAAATATAAAGCATGTATAAGACCGGAGTGCTGATTTGTTGAAGCGTGTCCTGAACGAGTGCAGCTTAGAGGACGTAATGGGCCTGGCGAAAAGTCATAAACATGTGCATTTTACGCATTTTCAAGGACGTAGCCATGCACGACTTGACAGAATATAAGTCGCCGGAGTTTTCGCCTTCCTGTGAGCAGTATGAAGTGAAGCAAGTGTCCTTTAGTGACCACTGCCTTGTTACGGTAACTTTGGGAGGAAGGAAGCAGCGTAAAACAAGAATGAACCGGGATATGTGGGAGATAAACTCAAGGCTTATAGAAGACGGCATATGTTTAAGAAAAGTTAAGGAAGGCATGGTTATGTTTAATAATAGTGAAACAGGATGTATTGAATCTTGGGAACGCTTTAAGCAGGAGGTGAAAATTCGTGCCATTGAGCGTTCAAGCATAATAAAGTATGAGGAAAAAAAGAAGAAAAGCAACTGCGAGAGCTTCTGGCGAATTTATGGCGAGAAGAGGAACAAACGCAGGGCATGTACATGCATGACATAAAGGGCGTCAAAGTTAGTCTAGAAGCTTTAAATGCTCAGGAGTACAGAGGGGCAGCGATAAGAGCACGCACAGAAAAATGGCTTACTGGCGAAACGCCAACAAAACGCGCGCTCTCCAGTGAAAAGCGATACGCGCGCTCGAACCAGATCTCAGTTATCGAATACAAAGGGCAAATCCTGAGTGATCAAAGTGGAATTTTGAGTGCATTCGTGGAGCATTACCGTGAGCTGTTTACAAGCAAAGCACCAAGTGCGGAAAGGTTTCGGGAAAACTTTTTGCCTCTTATGCCAGTATTAAGAAATGAGATCACTGAAGAATTACAGAACGAATTAAGTATTGACGAAATAGTGACAGCAATTGGTGAACTGAATGCCGGAAAGTCGCCGGGACCTGACGGTTTGAGCGCGGCCTTTTATAATAGCTTTAAATATGACCTTGCCACTATGCTTTATAAGCTTTTCAAGGAGTGTTTTGAGGTCGGTAGGCTGCCACCTTCGTTTAGCAATGCTCATACGGTCTTAATTCCTAACGCAGATGACCCAGTCAAACTAATAAAGGTTACAGGATATAGACCGATCACGTTAACAAACGTTGATTATAGAATTCTGATGAAAGTGTTAGCTAAGCAATTGCAATACGTCATAAAGGATATTGTTGGACCTCACCAAACGTGTGGAATAAAAACAAGAAGCATATTTAAAAATATTCATGTAGCACGCAGCGTGCTCGTGTGCTGCGATGCTCTAAATAAGAAAGTGGCTATGGTTCAAATTGACTTTGAAAAAGCGTTCGATCGCGTGTCTCATGAAATACTCTACTGTTTGTTGGAACATATTGGTATTGGTTCAGTTGTCCTCAAAGGGATAAAAATGGCTTATGCATGTTGTTTGACACGTCTTATGATAAATAAAATGTTATGTGAAAGAATTGATGTAAGGGCATCTGTTCGACACGGATGCCCCACTGTCCCCTCTACTTTTTGCAATTTATTTGGAGCCTTTTTGTAGGATGATAACTGCGAGTGGGCACATGCGAGGTTTTAGGTTGGGAGCGTGTGAGGTGAGAATACTGGCATACGCTCATGACGTAGCGCTCTTTCGTGAAGACCGTAAAAGTGTTGTATAAGTGTTACAAATAACCAAAAGGTTTTGCAGGCAAACTGGCAGCGTTGTTAACTTAGACAAATGTCTCTGAGTCTGGCATGGGCAATGGGACTTACAACCAGAATTCTTCTGCGGAGTACGTTGGGCTACAACTTCCGGGGTCTATTTGGGAGTCCCGCTGAACAAATATGGGGAGAATACCAATTACAGGAATGAAAAAGCAGAAGAAATGCTGGACAGGACGAAAGGGTGAATGGGCCGTAATCTTTCCATTTTCGCGCATGCAACTGTATGTCACACCTTTCTTGTTGCAAGGATCATGTATTTACTCCAATAATATATTGTGCACGAAACAATATCCAAAGGTTCCATCGGGGATTTTCTGTTTTCATTTGGGCGTCCGATTGGAAACGAATTCGCAGAGATAATCTCTTCCGGAGAGTAAAGGTTGGCGGACTGCCTCTTATGCATCTATATGTACGGCAGGTGGTTTTAAGGTTTTGTTTCTTGCGTGACGAAAATGACGCCTTCTTGCGAACAATCATACAAACCATGCTGACAGTGCACTTCCAGAATTCATTGTCTCTTCGTGCAATGCTCGGAGGTACACAGTGTCTCGCTTCCTGTGAGAGGTGGTCTGGTCGTTCAGGTTTTTGCAAGAGCGGTTCTCTCTAGAGTATTTAGCGAGTGTAACGCCGAAGCGACTACAGAAGGTCTTATTGAGCAGTTGTTTCCAGCTCCACTGTACAGAACCTTATAATGTGAAGGCCCTGGAAAAGGCGTTCTCAGGCCAGTTAAGAAGATGACACTTGCACCTGGCGTTAAAACATTATTTTTCGAATTGCATACAGGAACCCTACCAGTAAAAACATGGTTAAAGGAAAAGGGCCTTTTTGTTCTTTGGGGCTCAAACTGTCTCTTGTGTAGAAAGCTAGAGACGGTAGAACACTTGTTCTTGGACTGTTGGGATGCGGTGTTCTTCTGGGACGTTTTGCAAAGAACCCTAAAAAAGACTTGTCATTGACACCGCGCGGAATTCGGTACCTGAACACTGAAAGTGATGTTGCGCAGTATGACCAGATTATGTATTGGCCTTCACAGCATTTGCAAGAGTAAAACGGCTTTCAGATATTGTGACTTGGATGCACGATCGGTATGTGATTATTTTGTCGAACGTATGTATAAATTAAGAGAAGTCCTGAAGCAGTAGGACTATGCAGATGATGTATTGACTCTTATAGACCAACTTGTAATGAAAGTCGATTAGACACGGTTGTCTGCCAAGGGGCATGTCCACTATGATATTTTATTGATGTGTATATTCATGCATTAAGGAAAAAAGCCGTGGTGGCGCTCTGGTTATGGTGCCCGCCTGCCGACTCAAACACGCGGGTTCGATACCCGCCGTGGCGGTCGAATTTCGATGCAGGCAAAATTCTAGCTGCCCGTCTACAATGCGATGTCAGTATACGGTAAAGAACCGCAGGTGACCCCCATAAACCCAGTCGCTTTGGCACGTTCAACCCCCATAAGCCAAACCAAACGAAAAAAACCTTCGTCTCCAAGTAGCACAATGTGGACTCCGAATTGGGGCCCCTTGTCGGCCCCAAGTGATCAGCCCATATGGACCCCATGTGGGATTTGCAACCCGTGCCCAGGAGGAGCCAAATGGGCAGCCCACTTGGGCTAACCTAAAGAAGCCAGAAGAGAACCAGTTTGGGCAGCCCATTTCGCTTGCCAGAAAAAAAAAAACAGATCTGGCCCAACGTGGGCAGCCTATTTCAATGCACTGGTGGGGCCCTTGTTGGGCCCGATTGGGCAGCCCACTTTCAATGTGCTGTTGGGGCCCGTGTTGGGCCCGAGTGGACAGGCCATTTTCAAAGCCCTGGTGGGGCCCTTGTTGCGCCTGAGTGGGCAGCCTACTTTCAATGCCCTTGTGAGGCCCTTGTTGGGACCGAGTGGGCAGCCCTTATGCAGCCCAGTTCGGCCCAAAGTGGGCAACCCTCTTTAGTTGCCCAGATGTAGCCCAGTCTGGGCACAAGTGCGCTGCCCAATTTGGCCCAGACCAGCATTTATAAGGGCAACCAAACTGAGCTGCCCTGATGAAACCCAGTTTGGGCAACTCATTTCAACTCTACAAAATACTGGCTGCACACACATTATTCATGCATAAACAGGTAAAATTATACAAAATCCCATGTATTCAAAGCAACATCTTATGCAGATGCACCAATATCTTAAGCTTCTCTGCATTAAATTGGCCAGAGTCAGACTCTGGTATGGCAGTGCAAAGCTGAAGTATGATATATCAAATTGAAAAGTAGTTCTCTTGCACGTTTTATTGCATTATTTCACAAAAGCTCCATCAGTGGTCAGGATGGAGTGCCCGCGTAAAGATCATCCTGACCTTCCGGCCACCGTCCCGGTCCCTGGCGCCACACAAAAAGCTTAGAATACGGGAGTTCATGCGGGCCACATCTGCATCAGGCACCCTCCGCTCCACAGCAGCTGTAATCAGACACTTAATTACAAACTGTGGAAAACATGAATTCTCAGCTATGTGGCCAAACCTTGTAATAACATAGAGAATACTGCAGCAAAAACACATTAAGAGTATTTGCATTACCCTCAAAAGTAGGCACGAAATTTGTGCAAATCTGAGAAGGCGTGGAAGCTGCACAAACCAAATTGAAGAGCACAATGTTCTAGCGACTCACAAAATGGACTGTTTTCTGAGAAAGCAAAAGAAAAGGGAAAAATCACAGCATGCTCTATTCAAAATTACGGCAAATTAACTCTACCTCGAAAACTTGAAAGCATTGTTCCATTCGAATGTGCACCATACTTTTTCGTTATGTAAACCGAATAAAACAAATTTGACCAGCTGTCTGTAGCTTCCCAATTATTAGCACATCTTTGTAAACATGACAATAAATTTCAGCAAATGCTAATAAACAAAGAGCAGAAATCAGTAAATAAATTTTGCTTCTCGCAAACATGTACTTTTATGTTATAGCCTGTGTATCATACCTTTTATTTCGAACCAGAATATTCAGCTAGAGTCGCATATCATCTATATTATATGTATCTGCTCTACTAAGCCTGTGAAAGAATGTAATTCCAGTTTCCTGTAATGGCATCACTTTACCTAGAGAACGCTACTGTTAGCCTGTTTGAATAAGTAATGCATGCTAATCCCAAAAAACTCATCCCACTGAAAACAGCCTTGGTAAGCTAAAAATAGCCACAAATTAAAATACAGGTACCACTGCTGCTCACTAATTACACAGCTGAAAGCAGCACTAACCAATTTTTAGCACATATTCTACATGCTATGTTACACGGCAACTTGAAGATGGTGACCATGGGATCTTTTCTATTGTAAACATCACAAACTTGGAACAAGAGGTGGAAAAACTTTAAATTTAAATTCGATATTTTCTGCATTCAATGCATTTTTCCATCTCACAGGCATCAACATACCAATGAGTCCCGCAAACTTTTTACTGTTAACAAAAAAAGAACAATGTCCTTAAAGGGTGTACTTCTGCGCGCCAATTTAATGCTGGATTATATACTACAGTAATTACTAATAAAAGATGAGGCTGAATGAAAATGCTATTCTACATTCTCCAGCGGCTGCTCATCATGCATCCACAAAACTATTGGCTATTTGCTATTGGCAGTTTCCACAGAACCAATGCCATACTGTGGCAGTGCTCAGGCGATCAATCAGTCTAGAACATTTTCTCTGATGCATAAGTAGTTAACAGTCCATTTGTACATTGTCAGTATTCCAAGGCGGAACTAAATATAGTAAGGGGTACCTTTCACATCGGCATTAGGCAAGCAAGTGACAAGTTGAGTGCCGCTGCACAATTTGTCTTGTGCCAGCATCGCATAGCACGGAAAGTTTCTAGGAGGTAGTGTAACACTGACAGGGTTTTCATTGACAATGTGGCCTGACACAGATTACCCCAATCTACCGTATTTACTCGAATGTAACGCTAGTTTTTTTACCGAAAGTAGAAAGAAAATGTCATCCCCCGCGTTACCATCGAATACTAGGATTAAAAACGCTATGAAGAGCACCAAACACACACTATTAAAATCATTTCATGTGTCAAACGTGTGCGTTGATCGTACTGGTCATTCGAAATCACGCAGTCCAACTCGCCGGTCAACCAGTACGCGAAACACAGGTCACAATTGCTAGGAAAAAGCGGCAACCTAATCGCAAACGCAAAAAAAAAAAACGACGTCAATGAGAACGAGCCAACAGGAGTTGACGCCAGCTAGTCACTGGCGCTAGGGAGCCTACATGCCGCCTGGCTTAGGGTGGTGACATCTCTCCCAGTGTTGCCGAAAACGGCCGCTAAACATGACGGGCAGCCATGTTGTTCCCCTTGAAGAGAGCATCCCCGGCTTTCAGTGGCGTGGTCGCTGGGGCGATCTACAACATTAGTTTATATTCTAGTTTATCGGCGTTTCTTTCGAAGTTAGTACCAACAGATGACGCCGTTCCGACGACATAGAGCAGTTCTCAGCGACGGTGCATTACACTCCGAACGGGTCTCTCCTCTGCGCGCGTCATCACGCCAAAAGGCAGCGCTTATCAATTACGTAAAAAGGGTTCCTCCTCACGATGAGCACTAACCGAGCTTAGGTGTTGGGCGTTCAGAATTTAATGTTATGACGGTAATCAAAAGATTACGCAGGCCCACTTTTTATTGCTTATCAATTACTTGGTTCATGCGCGGCCTGTACAGAATGTGGCCGTAGTGGCTGTGTAGCTTATGTCGGGCATAATCGCCGCAAGTGTTCTATCGTTGGATAGCTTATGTCGAGTATAATTGCACCGGACTAATTGTAGGTCTCAATTAATTACCGGTAATTAGTTAATTGTAATGTAATTGAAATTTACGCTACATCACTAAGTCGCTGGATAGCTTATGTTGAGTACAATTGCACTGAACTAATCTTGTCTTACCGACCATTAATTAGATAACCGTGATTAAAAATCAATCGTTATGCTCCATCATCAAGCTATATATCGTTGGATAGCTTATGTCGAGTATAATTCCACCGGAGTAATCGCAGGTCTTAATTACCATTAATTAGTTATTT